>NC_072441.2:145060000-145672500 GCF_028878055.3 Symphalangus syndactylus
ATTTCCCAATCCTAGTAAGCCTCAGAGTACTGCAGGAGACCAGGGCGTATTTCAGTCCTTATCTCAACTACATAAGACAGACACTCCCAGAGCGGCCGTTTATAGACCTCCCCCAAGGAATGCATTCCTTCCTCAGGGTATTCCTTGCTGGGAAAAGAATTCAGCGATATCTCTCCTACTTGCATGTCCATTTATAGACTCTCTGCAAGAAGAAAAATATGGCTCTATTCTGCCCGACCCCACAGGCAGTCAGACCTTGTGGTTATCTTCCCTTGTTCCCTGAAAATTGCTGTTATTCTGTTCTTTTTCAGGGTGCACTGATTTCATATTGTTCAAACACACATGTTTTACAATCAAATTATACAATAGTGGTCCTGAGGTGATGTACATTCTCAGCTTATGAAGATAACGGGATTAAGAGATTAAAGACAGGCATAAGAAATTATAAGAGTACTGCCAGGCGCGGTGGCTGACGCCTGTAATCCCAGCACTTTGGGAGGCAGAGGCGGGCGGGTCACGAGGTCAGGAGATCGAGACCATCCTGGCTAACATGGTGAAACCCCATCTCTACTAAAAATACAAGAAATTAGCCGGGCATGTTTTTGGGTGCCTGTAATCCCAGCTACTCAGGAGGCTGAGGCAGAAGAATGGCGTGAACCCAGGAGGCGGAGCTTGCAGTGAGCCGAGATGGCGCCACTGCACTCCAGCCTGGGCGACAGAATGAGACTCCGTCTCAAAAAAAAAAAAAAAAGAAATTATAAGAGTACTATTAGGGAAGTGATAAACGTCCATGAAATCTTCACTATTTACTCCTAGTGAGGAGAACTCAGAACAACAGAGAGCCACTTGAGGAACTACACACAATTCACCTCTTCTCAGGGGTTCCCTAAGTTTCCACTGAGGAGTGCTATATCTTTTGCAGCACCGAAACTTTATTTACAACAATTTGGGGGCTCATCTGGGATTACATTCCCCTCCAGGGGTGGTTTCTGGTTCTCTCTCCTGAGTAGGCGTGCCCCGCCCCCTAGTGGTGGCCTCAGGGGTGAGAAATCGAGACCCACTCAGTGCAAGGAATAACCCGAGCTCTCAGCAACATGGAAAAACAAAATGGCCAGCAACCTAGCCTAAAGGATCCTCACACACTGCAGGGATGACTCTGTAGGGTCCAGCCCTAGAGGGCCTTTGGGCTTTCTCTTCATGTGCAGAGCCAAGAGATCATAGAAATAAAGACACAAGACAAAGAGAGAGAGAAAGACAGCTGGGCCTGGGGGCCACTACCACCAAGACGCGGAGACTGGTAGTGGCCCCGAATGCCTGGCCGCGCTGCTATTTATTGTATACAAGGCAAGGGGGCAGGGTTAGGAGTGTGAGTCATATCCAAAGATAGGTAAGGTCATGCAAGTCACATGTCCACCGGACAGGGGGCCCTTCCCTATTTGGTAGCCGAGGCGGAGAGAGAGAAAGGACCGCTTACGTCATCATTTCTTCTATACATTTCTCAGAAAGATCAAAGACTTTAATACTTTCACTAATTCTGCTACTGCGCTAGAGGGTGGAGCCAGGTGTACAGAGTGGAACATGAAAGTGGACCAGGAGAGTGACCGCTGAAGCACAGCATCACAGGGAGACGTTTAGGCCTCCGGATGGCTGTGGGCAGGCCTAACTGATGTCAGGCTTTCCACAACGGGTGGTGGAGAAGAGTGTTCTCTAACTCCCCCAGGGAAAGGGAGACTCCCTTTCCCGGTCTGCTAAGTAACAGGTGCCTTCTCAGGCACTGGCGTTACCACTGGACCAATGAGCCCTCTAGTGGTCCTGTCAAGGCGTGACAGAGGGCTCACACTCGCCTTCTGGTCACTTCTCACAGTGTCCCTTCAGCTCCTAACTCTGTATGGCCTGGTTTTCCTAAGTTATAATTGTAGAACAGAAGTTATTAATAAAAGAGTAATGCTACAAACTAATGATTAATAATATTCATATGTAATCATGTCTATATTCTATTTCTAATATAACTATTCTTATTCTAATTATTTATTTTATTATACTGGAACAGTTCGTGCCTTCGGTCTCTTGCCTTGGCACCTGGGTGGCTTGCCGCCCACACAGACCAAGGAAGGAGAAGCCGCGGGAGCCAGTGAAGTATTTCCTTGGTGGTGGGGACTCAGGAAAAGGGCGGTAAAGCATTCCTTGGTTAGGACATACCAAGGAGAGAGAAACTGCAGGGGCAGTAAAGCATTCCTTAGTCAGGACTAGCGAAAGAAAGCTGTGGGGAGCGGTGAAGTATTCCTTAGTTGGGATGTCTTGGAGGTTAAAAAGAGGTGAGAAATCCCCATGAGTGGGGCTTGTACCCCAGAAAGAGGTGAGAAATCCCCATGGCGGGGGCGGGGGTTGAACCTCACACAACCCCCCTCCTTTCCTTTCTTCTCAGGGGAAGAAAAAGTAGCTCCACTTCCACTGGTCCCTCCCCTAGGGGAAGGGGAAGGAGGGGGGAGAACAGCAGCATAAGTGGCTGGCACAGGCAGGGAAAGACTAGCAGAGAGGAAAGAGAGAAAAAGGGGCAGAGAGAGGGAGGGATAAAGAGAGAGAGAGAAAGTCAGAGAAAGAAAGAGAAAAAGAGATAAAAGTAGTAAAGAGAAAACAGTGTACCCTATTCCTTTAAAAGCCAGGCTAAGTTTAAAACCTATAACTGATAATTAAAGGTCTCCTCCGTGACCCTGTAACACTCCAATATAACCTTGTTCTCAATGATAACAAGGGTGTAGCGGGAAAGCGCTAAGGCCACTGACAACCTTTAGCCTTCCTATCAAAAATCCTTGGCCGGGAGTGGTGGCTCACGCCTGTAATCCCAGCACTTTGGGAGCCTGAGGTGGGCGGATCACCAGGTCAAGAGATGATTAGATCCCGGCTAACACGGTGAAACCCTATATCTATTAAAATTATCTGGGCGTGGTGGCGGGCGCCTGTAGTCCCAGCTGCTTGGGAGGCTGAGGCAGGAGAATTACTTGAACCGGGGAGGCGGAGGTTGCAGTGAGCCGAGATCGTGCCACTGCACCCCAGCCTGGCGACAGAGCGAGACTGTCTCAAAAAATATATACAAAAAATTAGTCGGGCGTGTTGGCGGGCGCCTGTAGTCCCAGCTACTTGGGAGGCTGAGGCAGGAGAATGGCGTGAACCCGGGAGGCGGAGTTTGCAGTGAGCCGAGATCGCGCTACTGCACTCCAGCCTGGGCAACAGAGCAAGACTCCGTCTCAAAAATAATAATAAATAAATAAAATAAAATAAAAATCCTTAACCCAGTGCATTCAATCTGTAGAGGCAACTGCTTTGCTAGCAAAAGAAAGTACAAAAATATCTTTTAGAGGAAACCTCATTGTGAGCACACCTCACCAGTTCAGAACTATCCTAAGAAAAAAAAAAAAAAAAGCAAAAATGTAGCTTACTAACTCAAAAATCTTAAAGTATGGGGCTATTCTGTAAGAAAAAGATGATTTCACATTAACCACTGATAATTCCCTTAAGCCAGCAGGTTTCCTAACAGGGGATCTAAATCTTAATTAATTACCATGCAAAGGCCTTACCAGACCTAGCAGGAACTCCCTTCAGGACAGGACGGTAGTTGGTTCCTCCCAGGTGATTGAGGGAAAAAAACACAATGGGTATTCAGTAATTGATAGGGAAACTCTTGTAGAAGCAGAGTTAGGAAAATTGCCTAATAACTGGTCTGCTCAAACGTGGGAGCTGTTTGCACTCAGCCAAGCGTTAAAGTACTTACAGAACCAGGAAGGAACCGGCTATACCAATTCTAAGTTAATTTGGACCAAACAAGGTCTTATTAATAGCAAAGGATAATTGAAATCCCAAACTTGCAAGGTTTTCAACAAAAGTAAAATTTGCTAAAAGTTAACAGTATAACATGTATTATCCTAACTTCTAATCTTGTGACCTTAGGCAGTCTAGTCCACAGACATGAAGGAAATTTGCTTCGGAGAAAATTAAAAAAAAAAAAAAAAAAAAAGGAGGGGAAGAATTTACATAAAAAGAATGTCATATGGTAAATCCTTATCCTAAAATAAATTAACTGGCTATTTAAAAAAAAGGGATGTTTGCAACAAGTCAGAAGTTTGAGGCATGTCGAAGATTGTGAAAGTCGTAAAAGAAAAAAGTTATAAAAGGGAATTTATGCAAGAAATGTTGTGTAATTTAGAAGTAATTAGGCCTCCTGAATGTAAAAATATTGAAGAAACAGTTTATATGCAAGGTGTATAAGGAAACTAAAATATAGTTTTGGTAAAAGGATTATAACGAGGCATAAAAATGTGAATTTTTACCTACATTAAAAGGTTAAAACATTTGTTTTACAGGTTTGAGCAAGTTTTAAAATGTTAATTGTAAAGGAAATTCTGTGTGTAAACATATTGGCTAAAGTTAAGGGGGTATCATCCAGTTTTTCGATGAACTGGACATTAAAAGCACAACAGGTTTTTTTTAAAGCACTAACCTGTTCTTTTTTTTTTTGAGATGGAGTCTTGCTCTGTCGCCCAGGCTGGAGTGCAGTGGCACAATCTTGGCTCACTGCAAGCTCTGCCTCCCGGGTTCATGCCATTCTCCTGCCTCAGCCTCTCGAGTAGCTGGGACTACAGGTGCCCGCCACCACGCCCGGCTAATTTTTTGTATTTTTAGTAGAGATGGGGTTTCACTGTGTTAGCCAGGATGGTCTCGATCTCCTGACACAAACTCCTCCTCTTTCTGTTCTGATCCGCCCGCCTCTGCCTCCCAAAGTGCTGGGATTACAGGCGTGAGCCACCACGCCCGGCCCTAACCTGTTCTTTTAACAAAAATTATAAAAGGTTTAAAAGAGCCTATAAAAATCTTACCTTATGGTCAGACATTAAAATTGAATAAATATGTCTACAAGGTTTTATTAAAATTGAGTTTAACATTAATAACACACTAATATAAAGGTGAAATTTAGCTTATCTGGTATAAAAATCATACAGGAAGCATTGTCAAATATGAAATGGTGTTTGGCTTTCTTTGGTCTAAAAACTAATAAAAATAGGTGCTAAAGGAAATTTCTCAGTAAAAAGGCACCAAGGACAATAAAGTCCACTGCTGATGTCCCCACATTTAAAACAAAAGATCAATTTCTTAGAAATTATATGCTTGGTTTATCTTCCACTTTCCTTTCCCTCAAAACTAAAAGTCTTTTAGCACAGGTACCGCCCCTAAAATTTCCGGTAAACCAGCACCAGCCTGAGAATCATGTTCTCATCAAAAGGTGAAAAGAAGGACCCTACCTTGTGCTGCTAACCACCGAGACTGCTGTTCGTTCAGCGGAAGGGGGATGGACTCATCACACCCGAGTCAAGAAAGCGCCGCTCCCTCCAGAGTCGTGGGCCATAGTCCCTAGGGAAAACCCTACCAAATTAAAGCTAAGAAAAATTTAACTCTTTCATCTAGTGTATTACTCTTTCTCCTTTCCTTGCTCTATTGCTGACCATCTAGTTATTAACATAACCAAGTCAATTTCACCTCAAACTATTGCATTTAATGCTTGCCTTGTTATACCCTGTGGGGACTTGCCAAGTCAAAGATGGCTTTCTACTTCAGAAAAGTACCTCTGTCCCTCCTGACTCTTCTCAGACTGGGCATTAGTGAATTGGGACTATTTAATCCGGGATGATTTCAATAAAGACCCTGTGCCAACCAGGAGTCTTGCTCCTTGATGTAGAGCTTTCATGCCGTAACTGGTCCAACATCCTGTGGACAACTAAAGAGCAAGGATGGACTGCTCCAACTGGTTTTTGTAATTTTCTAAAACCATACCTTCATTTTACTAGAGGGACAGCCCCCAACCCCCTGCCAAATGTCAGCTAAACCAGTGCAATCCTATACAGGTTATTATCTCAAACCCTCAAAGTTCTTCCCCTCTTATAAGCCAGTACCCTTCTTTAAGCTGGTTTTATGGTATATGGGGGCTAAGGTTTCAGGGACAGACCCTATTGGATTCTTTGAAATGCATTTCTTTGATCCCCCGCCACCTGCACCTTCCTCTAAGCCTTCTTCCAAAACCTCTCACAAACGGAACAATTGCTCCTCCTCCATCTAACAACAAGACCAAGATATCTATAGCAGAAGTTAAAGACTTAAAACAAACTTTGGCAATTAAGACAGGATACTAAGATGCAAATGCCTGGTTGGAATGGATCAAATATTCCATCCGTATGTTAAAGAAAAGCAATTGTTATGCTTGTGTGCACGGCAGGCCAGAGGCCCAGATTGTCCCCTTTCCACTAGGGTGGTCCTCCAGTCGACTGGGCGTGGGCTTCATGGTGGCTCTTTACCAGGATTCTACAGCTTGGAGTAACACGTTGTGCCACACTCTCTCTCTGCTATATCCCGAAGTCCAGCACCTTGCGGGTCAGCCCCCGAGGGCCATCCAGCTTTCATCTCCCAACACTAAGTTCACTTCGTGTCTCTCACAACAGGAAACTTAGCGTTCCTTGGAGACCTGAAGGGATGCAGTGAAGTTAAGAATTTTCAAGAGCTTATCAGTCAGCCCTTGTTCATCCCTTAGCAGATGTGTGGTGGTATTGTGGTGGACCTTTACTGGGCACTCTGCCGAATAACTGGAGTGCTTTAGTCCAATTGGCTATCCTTTTGACCCTGGCATTTCATCAACCAGAGGAAGGAAAAATAAGACATCATAAAGCCAGAGAAGCCCCTTATGGGTCTTTCGACTCTCACGTCTATTTAAACGCAACTGGAGTCCAACAGGTAATACCAAATCAACTTAAAGCCTGAAGTCAAATAGCTGCAGGATTTCAGTCAATATTTTGGTAGATGGCAATTAATAAAAATGTAGATTGGAGAAACTACATCTACTACAACCAACAGTGATTTATTAACTACACTAGAGATGCTGTTAAAGGAATAGCCGAGCAATTAGGGGCTATTAGCCAGATGGCTTGGGAAAATAGGATAGCCTTAGACATGATATTAACAGAAAGAGGAGGAGTTTGTGTCATGATTAAAACTCAGTGTTGTACCTTCATCTCAAACAACACTGCCCCGATGGAAGCATAACAAAGGCATTGCAAGGTCTGACTGCTCTATCCAATGAGTTAGCCAACAACTCAGGGGTAAATGACCCCTTTACAGGATGGCCAGAAAAGTGGCTCAGTAAACGGAAAAGAATAATAGCCTCCATTCTTACTTCCCTCACAGCCGTAATGGGTGTACTTATTCTTGTCGGGTGCTGTGTCACATCATGCATCCGTGGGTTGGTGCAGAGTTCATAAAAACAGCACTTACTAAAACCTCCCTTAACTATCCTCCACCTTATGCAGAGAAGCTTCTTCTTTTGGAAAATCAAGCAAAACAACTAAGCCAAGACATGTTAAAAAGAGTTTGAAAAGAAAGAGCTGTAAGGAAATGCAAGAGAAGGGGTTGTTAGATATGAGTTTTAAATTTCTTTTCAAAGAATCAATATGTCAATACGTTCAATGCTTTGCCTTCTTTTTTTTTTTTTTTTTTTTTTTGAGACGGAGTCTCACTCTGTCTCCCAGGCTGGAGTGCAGTGGTGCAATCTCGGCTCACTGCAACCTCCGCCTCCCGGGATCAAGCGATTCTCCTGCCTCAGTCTCCCAAGTAGCTGGGACTACAGGCGCCTACCACCATGCCCAGCTAATTTTTTTGTGTTTTTAGTAGAGACGGAGTTTCACCGTATTAGCCAGGATGGTCTCAATCTCCTGACCTCGTGATCCGCCCACCTCGGCCTCCCAAAGTGCTGGGATTACAGGCGTGAGCCACCGCGCCCAGCCGCCTTCTACTTTTAAACTTAACTTCCTCATAAAGCAAACTTTTTCTTTTTTTTTTTTTTTTTTTTTTTTTTTTAAGACAGAGTCTCGCTCTGTCGCCCAGGCTGGAGTGCAGTGGCGCAATCTCGGCTCACTGCAAGCTCTGCCTCCCGGGTTCACACCATTCTCCTGCCTCAGCCTCTCCAAGTAGCTGGGACTACAGGCGCCCGCCACCACGCCTGGCTAATTTTTTTGTATTTTTAGTAGAGACGAGGTTTCACCGTGGTCTCGATCTCCTGACCTCGTGATCCGCCCGCCTCGGCCTCCCAAAGTGCTGGGATTACAAGCGTGAGCCACCGCGCCCGGCCTAAAGCAAACTTTTTCGATTACCTGCTCCACCCTGACTCATTCGCCACCCTGCATAACCATTTTTCCTGCCAAACCACTCACCCTGTCACTTGCTTTAAATTAGCCAATCGGAATTACTTTAGCCTGTGCAGTCTAACCCTAGCCAATAGGGGAATGACACAGCAGCAGGGGCCACGTGCATCAGGGATAAAAACCCCTTCCCCTCTGTTGTCCAAGTGTGTGCTCACCATTGCTTTATCTGTAAGGCACCCTTCTATAGAAGTAACTTGCCTTGTTGAGAATTAAAAATAAAATTTTATATTCGAGTGCTATTTATTTTGCGGCACCAAAACTTTATTTATAACAAACAAAAAGACAAAAAATCTCGTTTGAAAATGGGCAAAAGACTTGATAGACATTTCTCAAAAGAAGATGTACAAACATCCAATACACATATGAAAAGATGCTCAACATCATTGGTAATTGAGAAAATGTAGGCTGGGCACAGTGGCTCATGCCTGTAATCCCAGCACTTTGGGAGGACAAGGCGGGCAGATCACGAGGTCAAGAGATGGAGACCATCCTGGCCAACATAGTGAAACCCTGTCTCCACTAAAAATACAAAAATTGGCTGGGCATGGTAGCACGCGCCTGTGGTTCCAGCTACTCAGGAGGCTGAGGCAGGAGAATAGTTTGAATCTAGGAGGCAGAGGTTGCAGTGAGCTGAGATCATGCCACTGCACTCCAGCCTGGTGACAGAGCGAGACTCTGTCTCCAAAAAAGAAAAAAAAAGAAAGAAAATATAAATCAAAACCATAATGAGATACCACTTCACACCTTCACACCCAACAGGAGACCTTCATCAGAAAAACAGATCGGGCTTGATGGTTCATGCCTGTAATCCCAATACTTTGGGAGACCGGGGCAGGCCGATTGCCTGAGCGCAGTACAAGACCAGCCTGGGCAACATGGCGAAACCCTGTCTCTACAAAAAATACAAAAATTGCCGGGCGCGGTGGCTCACGCTTGTAATCCCAGCACTTTGGGAGGCCGAGGCGGGCGGATCACGAGGTCAGGAGATCGAGACCACGGTGAAACCCCGTCTCTACTAAAAATACAAAAAATTAGCCGGGCGCGGTGGCGGGCGCCTGTAGTCCCAGCTACTTGGAGAGGCTGAGGCAGGAGGATGGCGTGAACCCGGGAGGCGGAGCTTGCAGTGAGCCGAGATCGCGCCACTGCACTCTAGCCTGGGCGACAGAGCGAGACTCCGTCTCAAAAAAAAAAAAAAAAAAAAAAAAAAAAAAAAAATACAAAAATTAGCCAAGTGCAGTGGCACGCTCCTGTGATCCCAGCTACTCAATAGGCTGAGGTGGGAGGATCACTTGAGCCTAGGAGGCGGAGGTTGCAGTGAACCGAGATTGTGCCAATGCACTCCATCCTGGGTGACAGAGTGAGACTCTGTTTCAAACAAAAACAAGAACATAAAAAGATAATAACAAGTATTGGCAAAGGTAGAGGACAAAGCAATTCTATTCTGGATGTTAATCTACCATGTTGACTTCTGATTAATCTCAGTTCCAGGAAAGCCTCTAAGATTTGTAGTTTATTGTTCCTTGTGTAAGATTACATTCCTCCCATAAATCCTGCCCTTAGGTCAAAATAACCTTCATGTTCTTGTACTTTCCATGAGATCTGCCTGTAAGCAATTGTCCTACACATCCCTTCTGAATTACATATGCCCTTTCCCTGTGGTAAATAAACCCTAGGTTTGGGGGGTAATAGCACAGGTAACAATTATCTCATCTCACTGCTGCTCAAGACGCAGACGTGGCTTCTCTTTGTAAGTCCTTATTAAATGTCTTTTTTTTTTTTTTTTTTTTTTTTTGAGATGGAGTTTCACTCTTTGTTGCCCTAGCTGGAGTGCAGTGGTGTGATCTTGGCTCACTGCAACCTCCACCTCCCGGGTTCAAGTGATTCTCCTGTCTCAGTCTCCCGAGTAGCTGAGATTACAGGCACCTATCACCATGTCCAGCTAATTTTTTTATTTTTAGTGGAGACGGGGTTTCACCATGTTGGCCAGGCTGGTCTCGAACTCCTGACCTCAGGTGATGCACCCACCTCAGCCTCCCAAAGTGCTGGGATTACAGGCATAAGCTACCATGCCCAGCCCATATTTTTTGTCTTAGAAGAAAAAATTAAAATGGGCTGGGCACAGTGGCTCATGCCTGTAATCCCACCACTTTAGGAGGTCAAGGTGGGTGGAATGCTTGAGCTCAGGAGTTCAAGACCAGCCTGGGGAACATGGTGAAACCCTGTCTCTATACGAAATACAAAAAGTAGCCAGGCGCAGTAGCATGCACCCGTAGTCCTAGTTACTTGGGAGACAGAGATGGAAGGATCATTTGAGCCTGGGAGGTCAAGACTGCAGTGAGCCATGATCACACCACTGCACTCAAGCCTGGGTGACAGAGTGAGACGTTGTCTCAAAAAAATTAATTAATTAATTAAATAGTGTTGAGGTCTCACTATATTGCCCAAGCTGGTCTCAAACTCTTGAGCTCAAGTGAGCCTCCTGCCTCAGCCTCTGAAAGTGCTGGTATTATAGGTATAAGCCACCATGCCCAGCCAAAAGGTCACATTTTGTATGATTTCTTTTATGTAATTTATTAGTTGAGATTCTCCAAAAAACAGAACCAAAAGGAGAGAGAAATTGATTTATTATGAGAAATTCCTCATGGTGAAACCATCTTTGCAAAAATTATGTCAGTGAGAAAATGATGACAGTGGGGAAGACCTGATTTAGCCTAGCCAATCCCCCTTTTACCTTTAGCCTTGCTTTGGGAGACATTTAGGTTATAATGTAAATGATAATAGCCCTTCCCCAAAACTCAGCCACCTTTGTAAAGCTAATGAGAGACCACCAGGTTAGGAGGAAGACAGGAGCCTGAATTCTGCTAAGGTGTAGACATAAATGATTGCTAGCCATTATTTCAGAAGTCACAAGATATACAACTTTCCTAATTACTCCTGCAAATAACATCACTATTGTAGAACCCAAGACTGGCCTTATGAGATATCTTTTCAGATTTTTTGCATGTCTGACACCTAGTTCCACCTGGACCCATCTGCTGATGGCTCCTGTGGCCCTACCCAGAAGCAATTTGGCAGGCAGGAGGATGATTTCCCACACCCCTATAATTACACCCCAACCAATCAGCAGCAAGCACACATTTCCTAGCCACCCCTACCCCTTACCCCAAACTGCCTTTGAAAAATCCCTAACCCATGAGTTTTAGATGATATTGATTTGAGTAATAACTCCATCTCTTGAGTGACATGACCAGCTGGCATTAATTAAACTCTTTCTCTACTGCAATGGTGAAGTCTTCATTTGTGCAGCAGGCAGGAAGAACCCGTCAGGTTGTTACAATGGAATTATAAAGGCTTAGAAATCCATGATCTGCCATCTGTAAGCTGGAGACACAGAAAATCAATGGTGTAATTCAAGTCAAAGGCAGTAGAACCAGAAGAGATGAAAGTATAAATCCCAATTTAAGTGTAGCATAAAATAAGATGTCCCAGCTCGCCGGGTGCGGTGGCGCATGCCTGTAATCCCAGCACTTTGGGAGGCTGAGCCAGGCAGATCACCTGAGGTCAGAAGTTCGAGACCAGGCTGACCAACATGGAGAAATCCCACCTCTCCTAAAAATACAAAATTAGCCAGGCGTGGTGGCGCATGCCTGTAATCCCAGCTACTTGGGAGGCTGAGGCAGGAGAATTGCTTGAACCTAGGAGGCGGGGGTTGCGTTGAGCCGAGATGGCACCATTGCACTCCAGCCTGGGCAACAAGAGCAAAACTCTGTCTCAAAAACAACAACAAAAAAAGATGTCCCAGCTCAAGCAGTAAGACAGAAAAGAAACTGTGGGCTGTGAACACTGGTTCATGCCTGTAGTACCAGGACTTCAGGGGGCCAAGGTGGAAGGATTGTTTGAGGCCAGGAGTTGGAGACCAGCCTGGGCAATATAGCAAGACCCCTTCTCTACAAAAAATTTAAAAATTAGCTCAGCAAGGTGCTGCACACCTGTAGTCCCAGCTACTTGGAAGGCTCAGGCAGTGAGTTCAAGGTTGCAGTGAACTCTTGTCAATGAAGAGTCAAACTCTGTAAAATATTTGAAGAGATTTATTCTGAGCCAAATACGAGTGACTAATGGCCCATGCCCATGAGACACCCCCAGGAGATCCTGAAAACATGTGCCCAAGGTGGTTGGGCTACAGCTTGGTTTTATACATTTTAGGAAGATGTAAGACACCAATCAATACATGTAAGATGTAAACTTTCTGGTTTGGTCCAGAAAGATGGGACAACTGGAGGTGGAGTGGTAAAGGGACTTCTAGGTCATAGGTGGATTCAAATATTTTCTTTTTTTTTTAATCCTATTCTGTTGGTCCCGAGTCTCCAAAAATATTCTAATTAGCAATTGGTTGAAAGAGTTTACCTGGAATCAATGGAAAGGAATGTCTGGGTTAAGATAAGGGGTTGTGAAGACCAGAGTTTTATCATGCAGATGAAGCCTCCAGGTAGCAGGCTTCAGAGAGAATAGATTGTGAATGTTTCTCATCAGATTTAGCCTGTTCTGCCAGTCTTAAGGTCTCTGCATTGATGTTAATCTGGCCAGCTGTGCCTGAATTCCAAAACGGGGGAGGATACACTGAAGCATGTCAGACCTCCACTTGTCATCATGGCCTGAACTAGTTTTTCAGGTTAACTTTGGAATGCCCTTGGCCAAGAGGAGGGCTCACCCGTCAGTTGCGGGTTTAGAATTTTATTTTTGGTTTACACTATCATTGTGCTGCTGCACTCCAGCATGGGTAACAGAGCAAGACCCTGTCTGTCTCAAAAAACAAACAAAAGAAAAAAAGAAAGAAAAGAAGCCCTGACTTCCATGCGCGTCCATGTGAAGAGACCACCAAGCAGGCTTGTGTGAGCAACATGGCTGTTTATTCCACCTGGGTGCAGGTGGGCTGAGTCCAAAAAGAGAGTCAGCAAAGGGAGATAAGGGTGGGGCCGTTTTATAGGATTTGGGTAGATAAAGGAAAATTACAGTCAAAGGGGGTTTGTTCTCTGGCGGGCAGGAGTGGGAGTCTCAAGGTGCTCAGTGGGGGAGCTTTTTGAGCCAGGATGAGCCAGGAAAAGGACTTTCACAAGGTAATGTCATCACTTAAGGCAAGGACCGGCCATTTTCACTTCTTTTGTGGTGGAATATCACCAGTTAAGGCAAGGAATCGACCATCTGGATGTGTACCTGCAGGTCACAGGGGATATGATGGCTTAGCTTGGGCTCAGAGGCCTGACGCTGACTTCTTCCATCCTCTGACTTTTGTTCTATTTAGGCCCTCAACAAATTTGATTATGCCTACCCACACTGGGGAAGGCAAGCTGCTTGACGGAGTCCAGAGATTCAAATGCTAATCTCATCAGGAAACACCCTCAAAGACACACCCAGAAACAATGTCTAACCAGATGTCTGGGAATCCCCTGATCCAGTCAAGTTGACACATAAAATTAATGTCACACATGATATATCCAGAATAGGCAAATCCATAGAGACGGAAAGATGATTAGCAGTTAACAAGGCATGGGGAAGGGGGAAATGAGCAATAATTACTTAATGGGGATGGGGTGTTTTTCTAGGGTAGTAAAAAATGTTGAAGTGGGCCAGGCACAGTGGCTCACGCCTGTAATGCCAGCCCTTAGGGGGACTGAGGAGGGCAGATCACCTGAGGTCAAGAGTTTGAGATCAGCCTGGATAACATGATAAAACCCCATCTCTACTAAAAATACAAAAAATTAGCTGGGCATGGTGGCAGGCACCTGTCATCCCCATTACCTGGGAGGCCAAGGCAGGAGAATCGCTTGAACCTGGGAAGTGGATGTTGCAGTAAGCTGAGATTTCACCACTGCACTCCAGCCTGGGTGACCGAGCAAGACTCTGTCTCAAAAAACAAACAAACAAACAAAAAAGTTGAAACTAAGGAAAGTTGCTGGTATACAACATTGTGAATACACTAAATGCCACTGAGTTGTACACTTTAAAATAGTTAATTGTATGTTGCATGACTTTTACTTCAACTTTTTAAAAAAGCATAGAAAACCCTTTCTCTGCCGCTGTGTAGTGACGCAGAGGCAGACGCTTGCCTGCATTCAAGATTTGGCTTCACCTGTAACCCACCACCATGGCCGAGGAAGGCGTTGCTGCAGGAGTTGTTGTGGACGTCAATACTGCTTTATGAGAGGCTCTGAAGATTGTCCGCAGCCACAACGTCCTGGCACATGGAATTTGTTTATTTATTTATTTTATTTTTATTTATTTAGACAGGGTCTTACTCTGTTGCCCAGGCTGGAGTGCAGTGGCCCAATCACGGCTCAGTGCAGCCTGGACCTCCTGGGCTCAAGCGATTCTTCTACTTCAGCCTCCCCAGTAGCCGGGGCTTCAGGTGTACCACCACATCTGGCTAATTTTTATATTTCTTGTAGAGACAAGGTTTTGCCATGTTGCCCAGGCTTGTCTTGTACTCCTGAGCTCAAGCAATCTACCCACCTCAGCCTCTCAAAGTCCTGGGATTACAGATGTGAGCCACTGTGCCCAGCCAAGACTAGGTTAGATTTCTTAGTGAGAATTGTCCACTGAGAGTAGAAATGCAATGAGAGAGTTGTCTCCTGAGCCCTAAGAAAGTGTTCCCGGCCGGGTATGGTGGCTCACGCCTGTAATCCCAGCACTTTGGGTGGCCAAGGCGGGTGGATCACCTGAGGTCAGGAGACCGAGACCATCCTGGCTAACACGGTGAAACCCTGTCTCTACTAAAAATACAAAAAATTAGTAGGGTGTGGTGGCAGGCGCCTGTAGTCCCAGCTACTTGGGAGGCTGAGGCAGGAGAATGGCGTGAACCCGGGAGGCAGAGCTTGCAGTGAGCTGAGATGGCGCCACTGCACTCCAGCCTGGTCGACAGAGCGAGACTCCATCTCAAAAATAAAAAAAAAAAAGGTGTTTCCTTCACCTTTGCCTGAAGAATTTGCTGAAGAATTTAATCCTCCTTTAATTGGGAAATTTATCCTAATTGCTGGAGAAAACAGGTCCCTTTTTGCCCCTTAGCCAAACTAAAGTCCACACCTAGCATGTCCTAGGAGTTGAAAAGTAGACAAATACAGGGCAGAATAGGTCTTCCCAAATAAAAAAATTACAGGAATTTGCTACTTTATTTAATGAGAGGGCAGGGGACTATTTAAGGAGGTGGATTTGGAAGGTTCTCAACTAAGGAAAATCTGAATATAATTTTAGATCAAAATGAATTTATCGATTCGAGTGTACTTACTGGCGATTCTGCATCCGATGCTCTCCCACTGACAGCTGGCAACCATTATTGTAGAAATTCGAAGTGTTAGTTTATGCAAACCTGGATATGATTCCAGCCCATCATTAATTTGTACAACAGTGGAAGTCTCTTGACATAAATTAGAGGAAGAAATTTAAAGACCTCAGGAGGCAAGAATGATTTACTGAATCTATATATGTTTCTTGCTGAGCAACCCAATAATTATATTCCTTGAAAAGGCCCAGAATTCACCTTCATTACCAAAGCTAGAGGACAATTGAGGAAGGAAGTGCCAAAATCATTAAAAAGCACTTTCCTGACCATCCTCTCTAAGCCCAGAATAGTTGTGGATGGGTTCACCATTGAAATGGCTCTGACCTCAAGGAGGATGGGAGGATTCTGGGTTGTTAGACGCCATGTGGTGACAGTGAAGCAGCTACATCGTCTGGTGTATATACCCTGGGGTTCATTGTTGTGTGCCAGGAAAATTTAGGACACGGACACACACAAGTTTAGGAGTGGAGGTTTAATAGGTAGAAGAGAAGAGAAAGAGAAACAGCTTCCTCCATGGAGGAAGGGGTCTCCAAGCGGAAAGGACTGGCTGTCGGTGAATGCACTGAGTTTTATAGTCCAGTTTGAGGAGGCAGTGTCTGATTTAGGTAGTGCTTAATTGGTTCAATCAGGTATGACATTTACATAGTGCACAGGGAAGACTGGTTGCCTCACCTTAATCTTATTATGCAAATGGGCTTTCCAGTTGATTGGCACCATCATGTCTGCTCCTTTTACACGTGGCTGGCAGAGAAGAGAAGATGGAGCTGCCATCATTTTTTTTTTTTTTTTTGAGACGGAGTCTTGCTCTGTCACCCAGGCTGGAGTGCAGTGGCGCGATCTTGGCTCACTGCAAGCTCCGCCTCCCGGGTTCACGCCATCCTCCTGCCTCAGCCTCTCCGAGTAGCTGGGACTACAGGCGCCCGCCACCACGCCCGGCTAATTTTTTGTATTTTTAGTAGAGACGGGGTTTCACTGTGGTCTCGATCTCCTGACCTCGTGATCCGCCCGCCTCGGCCTCCCAAAGTGCTGGGATTACAAGCGTGAGCCACCGCGCCCGGCCGGAGCTGCCATCTTAAACATGTCTAGTCCTTAGTTCCTGCCGGCATTCACCCATGCAAGCTCTCAGCTTGCAGGCGGCTCTTTGTTAGAAAATGGTTTGAGGGGCCAGGCACAGTGGCTTACGCCTGTAATCCCAGCACTTTGGGAGGCTGAGGCCAGAAGATCACTTGAGGTCAGGAGTTCGAGACCAGCCTGGCCAACATGGTGAAACCCTGACTCTACTAAAATTACAAAAATTAGCCGGGCGCGGTGGCACACACCTGTAGTCCCAGCTACTCCGGAGGCTGAGGCATGAGAATCACTTGAACCTGGGAGGCGGAGGTTGCAGTGAGCTGAGATTGCACCACTGCACTCTAGCCTGGGCCACAGAGCGAGACTCTGTCTCAAAAAAAAAAAAAAGGAAGAAAGTGATTTAATGATTTGGGGCTGCTCTTCATTAAAAAAAAAAGCCTTACCGAGGACTCCCATACCCTTACTATCTGCCTAAGTAATTTCTTCTTAACTCTTGTGTCATTCCCCCCTCTGTAGTGGTAACCCTAACTGCTGTTAGGAGGTGTTGGGCAATGACTCTTTCTGGCTACTTCCTTCTGAAAAGGGGCGTCGTGTGGGGAACAGCAGCTAGGACTCCTCCTGGGGTCTATCTAAGGGTCCTTGGAAGAAAGGCGTGCCCATGCATAGTTCAGTCTGCAGCAGCATTTGGAGTTTGATTGCTTCTAGGCAAGAGGAAATAACTTGAGTTAAAATATTGAGCAGACAAGGTCACATGAGCAAGAGAGGGCTTAATAATGGAGCTAACCAGTTCCACAAAGAAAACTGGAATTCATTAAAGAGGGATTGTGGCCATCCAGGGCTGGAGCCTGCATTTTCTCCTAACCTGTCAATGATTCTTACTTGATCTTTAAGCATCTGTAAGTTTTCTTCTACTTGACTAGAGGTGTTTATCCAGAAGCAGCATGTTTCATTTAAGACTGCACAGGGGACAAAAAATCAAACACCGCACGTTCTCACTCATAGGTGGGAATTGAACACTGAGAACGCATGGACACAGGAAGGGGAACGTCACACTCCGGGGACTGTTGTGGGGTGGGGGGCTGGGGGAGGGACAGCATTAGGAGATATACGTAATGCTAAATGACGAGTTAATGGGTGCAGCACACCAACATGGCACATGGATACATATGTAACAAACCTGCACATTGTGCACATGTACCCTAAAACTTAAAGTACAATAAAAAAAAAGACTGCACAGGTACCCCACCTTTGCTGTAAGGGCATCGAGGGCCAGTCCATTCTGTGTTACTACTGAGGCTAAATAGTCTATGGATTGGTGTGCTTCCACAGCTCCTAATGTTGCCTTCCATCTTCGTTGCATCATAAGGGGTGGAAATATTAAGTGCTGACCTTTCAAGGAGAGGAATACCAGCAAACCAGAAGAGGCCTCTGGTTATGGAATTCCCCATCCACGGTCTTTCTAAGATGAGATTGTCATGTGCATGCCTTCCCAATCTTCTCTTTCAGTTAAATCTCCACATGAGGGCATGGAAATGATAGGTCTGTTTGTTCGGCGTATTCAAGATAGTGCACTTTTTTTTTTTTTTTTGAGAATTACAATAGGTACCTTTTATTGAAAGCTGTTTGCAAAGCAGTGTACATTCATTATCAAATTAAATCATCAAAAAACCCTAAAAGGTAGGTATCAGTATCACCCGCACTTTGTGATTGTGCCAGACAATGAGTAATAAAATAAGTAAGAATGGCTGTGGGGGAAGCCAGCTGGGTTCTAGTTATAGCTGCATTTCAGGAAATTATTTAACATGCTGACTTTAACAACCTAAGCGTCTTCTCCATGTGTGCACATAGGGTAGACCTCTGAAGAGTGGCTGTAGCTTCTGGGGTAAAGGCTGTGTTAAGTCAAGGCAGGATGATAGTTCAGCCTCCTCCCAGGCTAGTGCAAAGGGCTATTCACCCAGATTAAGGCCTTCTCTCTCAGACTGAATTGCCCACCCCCCAAAACCCCTCCTACAGAAAATGTGGAGTCCTCGCTTGTTCCCTGGCAGCCCGTACCTAATAGGGCGGTGAATTAATTATCGAACATGCAACAAAGGATATCGAAAGTTTAGCGAAAATGGCAACATTTTGAAATAAATGACCATAATGTGTGTTCTGCCTGCCACCCTAACTGGCGCAGATTTTGCAGGTCAGTTGTTTTCCCTGGAAGCCGTATTGGCCAAGAAAACGAAGAGTATCTCTCGGATTTCAGCTTGGAGGAGAAAGAATTCAGGATGCCAGAACTGGACTAGCACTTCTGAATATACCGAGGTGAGGTCCCGTGACTTCCTTGGGAAGCTCTGCCGCGCCTGCACCCCCCCCCCACCCCACCCCCCCCCCCCACCACCACCACCGCAATAGGCTGCTGGAGTCTTGGGACTCCAGCACAATATTGTTTCTGACCATGACAAGGTTTTGCCATGTTGCCCAGGCTAGTCTCGAACTCCTGGCCTCAAGCGATCCATCTGCTTCAGCCTCCCAAAGTGCTGGGATTACAGGTGTGAGCCACTGAGTCCGGCCCACGGTGAAACTTTTTGACGCACTCATAAGTTATTTGCTTCTTGACTGTATGACTGTAGGGAGGGGAGGTACGTTAAAAGCTTTTAGTGTCCAAGGGAGAAATGCCTCCATCAAGTGACACAATTTTTCAACAAATTGGAAGTTGAAATTGCCACTCAACCTTTTTGAGCATCTCCTGCCACTGAACAGACAGGCCAAAAAAAAAAAAAAAAAAAAAAAAAAAAAAAATCAAGATATTTTCTAGAATTTTAAACTCTAGCTACCAAGTGGAAATAGGTTGTTACCACTGAGTGGAGACAGGGAGGTTTAGTGATAGATTTTGGTGTATTTCCTAAGGATGCTACAACTACTGCAATATTCTGTGATCAAAGTCACTGCAAAACTACTGCAATTCTATCCAAAAGGATCTTCTAGGCCACAGACAGTCAGGAATGAATGGGTGGGTCTCTCCTGTGGCTAAATAACTTGAACATCTGTTGCTGACTGAAGGCAGATGGAACCTAGAATAGATAGTAAAGAAGGAAAGCCATAAATACAAGATCAGTCTTAGACTGCTTTATGGAAGGGGGATTATAGTCTCTACTTGAATTTCTTTCCTTGATGTAGATATTTACATATTTCAAATACTTTGCTTCTCTTTCTTCTCCCTTTCTGCCACTATCGTCTCTAGGTGGTTTCATAGGGAGATTAACGTCACCATTCAGTGACGGATTGCAGATTCCTAAGCAGGAATTCTGAGAGAGCTGGAGGACAGTCGTCAAGGCTTTGGGATGCCTTCTTTGGAGAGTAATTAAAACTGTTTTTAATTACAGAAGTGGTAGCTACTTTATGCTAATTGGGAAGCAAGTGTAAGTTCAAAACACAGAGTATATGTGTTTGGCAGCAAATGGAGAACAGGACAGTTGATGTTCGGGCTCTCTGCATCCAAGCCCAGTCTCCCTTTTGGGAAAAAACCGTCGCTGTTGGAGTAAGAATACTCCACTTCCCGCCTCCCACCTCCCTTATACAAAAGCCAGAGGGAGCTAGATCTTTCCCCGCTCCCAGAAATAGCCAGGAAGGAGGCTTACGGCGCGTGACTCCCAAAAACAATGCCGGAGGTGCCCGAAAGAATATTATTATTGACCGAACGCGGTGGCTCACGCCTGTAAGTTTAGCACTTTGAGAGGCTGAGGCGGGTGGACTGCTTAAGCCCAGGAGTTCAAGATCAGCCTAGGCAACACGGCAAAACCCTGTATCTATAAAAATACAAAAATTAGCCAGACATGGTGGCGTGTGCCTGTGGTCCCAGCTACTCGGGAGGCTGAAGTGGGAGGGTGGCTTGAGCCCAGGAGGCAGAGGTTGCATTGAGCCGAGATCGTGCCACTACACTCCAGCCTGGAAGACAGAGTGAGACCCTGTCTTAAAATACATATATATTGCTGGGTGTGATGGCGCATGCCTCTAATCCCAGCTACTCAGGAGGCTGAGGCAGGAGAATCGCTTGAACCCAGGAGGCAGAGTTTGCAGTGAGCTTAGATCACGCCATTGCACTCCAGCCTGGGCAACAAGGGCAAAACTCCATCACAGAATATATATATATATATATATAATCTATATAATATATATTACATATTTTGCTATATTTCCTCTGAGCCAGTCCACAGTGCCATCTTTTGGGAACTCTGGTAACAGAGCCACCCTGGAGACAAAGTTCTTTGCTCTTTGGGCTACAATATTCTACCCCTTGGGTAGTTCTAAGAATTCTATGAGACAACAGTGCCTAGCACACAAAGGATGCTCCCCTTTTGTCAATTATAAAGTGATACATAAATATATGGGAGTCTGGGGAGAACAGGGCTTCGCTCAAAATCACATAGGACATTAGGAGTACAATCAGGACCCGTGTATTCTGGTAAAAGTTTAACAACTGGCTTGGCGGAAGAAGGGGCATGATTTGTAGTGTTTGTGGATTTTAATGATTAAACACTCCCACCTTCATCAATTTTAAGGTGCCAATGTGACATCAATCACTGAATGCAGAGTTGAGGAGAGATATCTCCTATTAGGCTGGGCGTGCTGGCTCATGCCTGTAATCCCAGCACTTTGGGAGGCTGAGGTCAGGAGTTCAAGACCAGCTTGACCAACATGGTGAAACTCTGTCTCTACTAAAAATACAAAAAAATTAGCCAGGCATGGTGGCGTGCACCTGTAACCCCAGCTACTCGGGAGGGGGAGGCAAAAGAATCGCTTGAACCCGGAAGGCAGAGGTTGCAGTGAACCGAGATTGCGCCACTGCACTCCAGCCTGGGCAACAAAAGTGAAACTCCGTCTCAAAAAAAAAAAAAAAGTACACTATTATATAGTATTTTCACCATATAGATGCAATAAATGTAAGTTACTTCAAGAACACAGATGAGCCCTCTCCTCTTGCCATACAACATACAGACACATCTTCTCGTGTAGCACCAGCAGCAGCCTTGAGACATCACGGTGTGAGTGAAGGCCAGAGTAAACAGATCGGACCATATTCGAAGCCTGTTTACCAGGGCTGCTTTTAACTCTAGCAAAGTGGATAGTGTCACCATCTATGACCACTTCATTCAGGTCAACTCCATGGTCTACATGTTCCAGCATGATTCCACCCATGACAAGTTCCATGGCACCATTAAGGCTAAGAACGAGAAGTTTGTCATCAATGGAAATCCCATCACCATCTTCCAGGAACAAAATCCCATCAAAATCAAATGGGCTGGTCCTGACGCTGATTATGTTGTGAAGTCCACTGGCATCTTCACTGCCTTGGAGAAGGCTGGGGCTCAGAGGGTGCAACCAAAAGGGTCATCTCTGCTGTCTCTGTTGATGCCCCCATGTTTGTGATGGGCGCGCACCTTGAGAAGTATGAAAACAACCTCGTGATTGTCAGCAATGCTTCCTGTACTACCAACTGCTTAGCTACCCTGCCCAACGTTATTCATGACAACTTTGGCATCATGAAGGGACTCATGGCCACAGCTGGTGCCAACACTGCCACCCAGAAGACTGTGGATGGCCTCTCTGGGAAACTGTGGCGTGCTGGCCACAGGACTCTCCAGGACATCATCCCTGCATTTACCCACTCTGCCAAAGCTGTGGGCAAGGCCATCCCTGAGCTTAACAGAAAGCCCACTGGCATGGCCTTCCATGTCTCCACTGCCAGCATGTGGGTTGTGGACCTGATCTGCCATCTGGAGAGAGCTGACAAAGATGATGACATCAAGAAGGTGGTGAAGCTGGCATCGGAGGCCCCCCTCAAGGGCCTCCTGAGCTACACAGAGCACGAGGTTGCCTCCTCCAACTGTAACAGAGACACCCACCTTTTCCACCTTCAATGCAGGGAATGGCACTGCCCTCAAAGACCACTTTGTCAAGCTCATTTCCTGATATAACAATGAATTTGGCTACAGCAATAGAACGATATACCTTATGGTCTACATGGCCTCCTAGGAGTAACAGCCCTCTGAACCAGCAGCCCCAGTGACAGCACGAGAGGAAGAGAGGCCCTCAGCTGCTGGGGAGTCCCTGCCAAACTCAGTCCCCCACCACACTGAGAATCTCCTCCTCCTGAACACAGTTTCCACGCCAGGCTCCCTGAAGAATGGGAGGGGACTATGAGACCCCACTTTGTCATGTACCATCAATAAAGTCCCCTGTACCCAGCCAAAAAAAGGTGAGCATAAATGATAGTGAAATATATAAAAGTAATTACATGTGATGAGTTTGAGTTATTTATTACCTTTGTTTTTATTTTATTTATTTATTTTTTAGAAATGAGCTCTTGCTCTGTCACCCAGGCTGGAGTACAACGGAGTAATCATACCTCGCTGTAACCTTGAACTCCTGGGCTCAAGCGATCATCCTGCTTCAGCCGCCTGAAAAGTTGCGATTATAGGTGTGAGCCACCACACCCAGCTCTATAACTTATTTAATGGTAAGTTTATAAAATTTAATTAAATAATGTCCGTGTTCAACAACCAGCTCTTAAAATTCCTTTTTTTCTTTCACTTTTTTTTTTTTTTTTTGAGACAGGGTCTCCCTCTGTCACCCAGGGTGGAGTGCAGTGGCTCGATCCCTGCTCACTGCAACCTCTGCCTCTCAGGCTGAAGTGATTCTGCTGCCTCAGCCTCCCAGGTAGCTGAGATGACAGGCGTGAGCCAGCACACCTGGCCAAAATTCCTGAAATGTTAACAATCAGCTCTAGAGGGCTCAACTAGAATCATTCCGCGGGCTTTTGGGCATTCCCTGTGCTGCCTACATCAGCAGCTTAGGCATTTTCATCTTACACTGGCTTCTGCAAATTACGCAGCCAGTCCTCCTGCCAACTCTATGCTGGAATCTGCACAGCCAAACCAAGGGCGGGCTTGGGCCTTGGAAATTTCTGAAAGGCTTGAGTCACCTCCCAGGATTATCCCAGGCCTAGCAGCCTTCCATGGAGGAACTCCACCCTGTCCAGAGGAGCCAGAAGGCCTCTCCTGGGAGCCGGGGAGCCAGGGAGCCCGGGAGCCGGGGGGCCAGCTTCCGATGAAGAATGAGTCCACAGCACCATCTGGTGGCACCTGGGTGTCAGGGCTCCCTGGGAGCAAAAGCCGGGATCCTGGGATAAGAATCACCTGCCAATTCTAATGGGATGGGTAGGGGGAGTAGGAAAAAAATCATCTGCCAGAAGGGGTCCAGCAGTGTCAGAGCAGGGATTTGAGTCAAAGGAGGGTCTGAGGGTGCGGGATTTACCTGCATTCATACTTTGCCTAAGAGCTACAAGAGACTGTAGAGGCCCCAAGGACAGTGAAAAAACTGAATCTCAGAGAGAAAAAGTGACAACTGCCCATAAACCAGTATTAAAATCTAGTTCTGCTGACTCCCAATCCAGTGTTCTTTCAACATACTGTTTAATTCAACAGATGCCCATTAGCCCTCTACCAGCGCCTAGCATTGTATTGGGCTCTGAGGACAGGGGCAAGGAGGTAAGACAATCATAATCCCCACATGAGGACTTTATGCCTTGCAGTGTGCTAGGTGTTTTATTTATTTTCTTCAGTCATCACAACAACCTGAATTAGTATCCCAGTGTTAAGGATGAAGACATTGGCCGGGCACAGTGGCTTATGCCTGTAATCCCAACACTTTGGAAGGCCAAAGCAAGTGGATCGCTAGATCCCAGGGGTTCGTAGACCAGCCTAGGCAACATAGCAAGACTCCATCTCTACAAAAAAAAAAAAAAATTAAATTAGGCGTGGTGGCACATGCCTGTGGTCCCAGCTACTCAGGAGGCTGAGGCGGGAGGCTCACTTGAGCCTAGAATGTTAAGGCTGCAGTGAGCCATGATCATGCCACTGCAGTCCAGCTGGGGTGACAGAGTGAAACCTGCCTCAAAAAAAAAAAAAAAAAAAAAAGGATGAATATGTTTGATGCCAGAGGTTATGGCAGTGAAAGGAGCCAAGGGTCAAGGTATTGGGGTGAACAGATAAGGAAGACCAAAGAAACCCAAGCAAAGGGTCCCACTGAATCCACAGTCACTAGGGACATCACGGGCGAGCACTCTGCTGGGCCTGGGGGTGAGGAATGAGATAAGGTGAAGATAATGAAGGACAGGATGCCTTCAGCTATTGTCTGGGTGGGGAGGCAGGACATAAGGTTGGAAGAAGTTAAGACTAGCATGAAATGCACAGAAGCTTGATTTTATTAGACAGCCTTGGGTTCAAATCCGAGTTCTGCCATTTCCTAGCTGTGTTACCTTGAGAAAGTCACCCCATATCTCAGAATCTTCGCTTTTTCACTTTTATTTAAAAAAAAATTAGGCCGGGCGCAGTGGCTCATGCCTGTAATCCCAGCACTCTGGGAGGCCGAGGCGGGCGGATCACGAGGTCAGGAGATCGAGACCATCCTGGCTAACACGGTGAAACCCTGTCTCTACTAAAAATACAAAAAATTAGCCGGGCGTGGTGGCGGGGGCCTGTAGTCCTAGCTACTCAGGAGGCTGAGACAGGGGAATGGCATGAACCCAGGAGGCGGAGCTTGCAGTGAGCCAAGATCGTGCCACTGCACTCCAGCCTGGGCGACAGAGTGAGACTCCATCTCAAAAAAAAAATTAACAGAGGCCGGGCACAGTGGCTCATGCCTGTAATCCCAGCACTTTGGGAGGCTGAGACAGGCAGATCACCTGCGGTCAGCAGTTAGAGACCAGCCAGGCCAACGTGGCAAAACCCTGTCTCTACTAAAAATACAAAAATTAGCTGGGTGTGGTGGTGCATGCCTGTAATCCCAGCTACTCGGGAGGTTGAGGCAGGAGAATCGCTTGAACCTGGGAGGCTGAGGTCGCAGTGAGCCAAGATTGCGCCACTGCACTCCAGCCTGGGCGACACAGTGAAACTGTCTCAAAATAATAATAATAATAGAGATAGGGTGTCATTAAGTTGCCCAGACTCTGGTCTCAAACTTCTGGGATCAAGCAATCCTTCTATCTCAGCCTCCCAAAATGCTGGGATTACATGAGTCACCATGCCTGGTCACCTTCTTCACTTATAAAATGTAGATTAAAAATAGTTCCCACTTCATTGAGCTTTTAGGAAGGTACACTGTATAAAGTGCTCACCCCAATGGCATCGGTAGACCTGTTAACAGTAGCATTCAATCATTTGATCACATTGTCTTCACAACACAAGTCATTTCCTTATTCAAAACCTTTGGTGACTCTCCTCTGTCCATGAATTTTAAGTCCTGCATTCAAGGCTCTCAAGAATGGAGATGTTAATGACCTTTACAGCCTCACCTCCATCCTCTCTTTTCCTTTTTCTTTTTAGCTACTCCAGATTGCTCCAAATTAGTCCTGTCTTTGTCCTCACTCTCCTTGCATTTATTCTTTCATTGACTGAACAAATATTGAGTGTCTATTATGTACCAAACACTGTTGTAGGTGCTAGCCGTAGACAGGTGAACAAGACAGACAAAAATCCTGCCTTCACGGAGGTTGCATTTCTAGTCTGAAGGAGGCAAACATTTTTTTAAACAAAGTATAATATATAATATGTCAGAGAAGAGAAATGGGGGTGCTTGTATGCAACTTGTGATTTTAAATAATGCGGTCAGGGTGAGTAAGAATATTATATTTGAGTA
Source organism: Symphalangus syndactylus (assembly GCF_028878055.3). NCBI lineage: Eukaryota > Metazoa > Chordata > Mammalia > Primates > Hylobatidae > Symphalangus > Symphalangus syndactylus. The sequence goes on from NC_072441.2 coordinate 145,086,323, forward strand.
AAGATCTGAATGAGGTGAAAGTTAGAAGCACACAAATATCCGGAGGTAAGTGCAGCCTAAACAAAAGGAACAGCAAGTTGAAAGGCCCCAAGTCAGGAAAGTACTGGGAATTTTCAGGGAATATCAAAGTAGCCAACGTGTCTGGAGCAGAGTGACTAAGGAGGCCAGTAATGTGAGGTCAGATCAACTATACAGGGCCTTAAAGGAGACTGTGAGGACTTATTGGCTTTTTCTCTGAGTGAAATAAGAGGACATTGCAGAACTTTGGGCAGAGGAAGGCTGTAATCTGGCATGTATATACATATATATATATATATATATATATATATATATATATATACGTTTTTGTTTTAAAGACAAGGTCTCACTCCATTGCACAGGCAGTAATGTAGTAGCATGGTCACGGCTCACTGCAGCCTCAACCTCAAAAAATTAGCCAGGGCTGGGTATGGTAGCTCATACCTGTAATCCTAGCACCGTGGGAGGACGAGGTGGGTGGATTGCCCGAGGTCAGGAGTTCAAGACCAGCCTGACTAACATGGTGAAAACCTGTCTCCACTAAAAATACAAAAATTAGCTGGGCATGGTGGTGGGCACCTGTAATCCCAGCTACTTGGGAGGCTGAGGCAGGAGAATCACTTGAACCTGGGAGGTGGAGGTTGCAGTGAGCCAAGATTGCTTGTCACTCCAGCTTGGGTGACAAGAGAGAAACTCCGTCTCAAAAAAAAAAAAAAAAAAATTAGCTGGGTGTGGTGGCACGTGCCTGTAGTTTCAGCTACTAGGGAGGCTAAGGCAGGAGAACCGCTTGAACCCGGGAGGGGGAGGTTGCAGTGAGCTGGGATCTTGCCATTGCACTCCAGCCTGGGTGACAAGAGCAAAACTCCATCTCAAAACAAACAAGCAAACAAACAAAAAAACACCAAATATCTGTCTGAGTACTTGCCTTCTGTTCTTTTGGATATACACTCAGAAGTGGAATGCTGGATCATATGGTAATTCTGTTTAATTTTTTTGAGGAAATGGCATATTGTATTCCATACCAGTTGCATTCCCAGTGACGTATGTCTTTTAAAAGATTACTTTCAGGCAAATGAAGACTAGACTTAAGGAAGGCAAGAGTGGATGCAGAAATATTTGTTAAGAGGCTCTTGTAATTAACCATGAGATTGATTATGGTAGCTTGTATCTACATAGTAACAGTGGAGGTGGTGAGAAGTCACTAGATTCTGGTTTTGTTTGAAAGGCAGAGCCAACTGGATTTGCTGATGGGATTAGTTTGGGAGTAGGAAAGAAAGCGAGAAAGCAAGGATGACTCCTAGGTTTTTGGCTTGAACACCTGAAATAATGAGGTTTCCATTTACAAATGTGGTAAAGTTTGCAGGAAGATGAGGTGGATAAATCAAGAGTTTGTTTTGGGACATGTTAAAAATAATACACCTATTATACATCCAAACAGACAAAATGAGCCTGATGTTCAGAGAAAATGTATGGGTTGGAGAGGAAATTTGAGAGTCATCAGCATATACATGGCATTTAAAAGCATGAGATTTGTAAGATGGCTCACGCCTGTAATCTCAGCACTTTAGGAAGCCAAGGTGGATAGATCACTAGAGGTCAGGAGTTCGAGACCAGCCTGGGCAACATAGTGAAGCATTGCTAAAGAAAAATTAAAAGCAAGGCAACACAGGGAGACCTCATCCTTATTTAAGAAAATAATAATAGCTGGGCTTGATGGTGCATGCCTGTAGTCCCAGCTACTCAGGAGACTGAGGCAGGGGGATTGCTTGAGTCCAGGAAGTCAAGGCTGCAGTGAGCCATGATCGTGCCACTGCACTCCAGCCTGGGCAACTGATACGGTTTGGCTCTGTGTTCCCACCCAAATCTCATCTTGTAGCTCCCATAATTCCCACATGTTGTGGAAGGGACCTGGTGAGAGATGATTGAATCATGGTGGGGGCAGGTCTTTCCCGTGCTTTTCTCGTGATAGTGAATGGTTCTCATGAGAGCTGATGGTTTTAAAATCGGGAGTTTCCCTGCACAAGCTCTCTTCTGTTGTCTGCCACCATGTGAGATGTGCCCTTCACCTTCTTCCATCATTGTGAGGTCTCCCTGGCCATGTGGAAACGTGAGTCTAGTAAAACTCTTTCTTTTGTAAATTGCCCAGTCTCAGGTATGTCTTTATTAGCAGTGTGAAAACGGACTAATATGGCGACAGAGTAAGATCCTGTCTTAAAAATAAAATAAAATGGGCCAGGCACAGTGGCTCACGCCTGTACTCCCAGCACTTTGGGAGGCCGAGGTGGGTGGATCACCTGAGGCCAGGAGTTCAAGACCAGCCTGGCCAACATGGTGAAACCCCATCTCTACTAAAAATACAAAATTAGCTGGGCGTGGTGGTGGGCACTTATAATCCCAGCTACTCGGGAGGCTGAGGCAGGAGAGTCGTTTGAACCCAGGAGGCAGAGGTTGCAGTGAGCCAGGATTGTGCCACTGCACTCCAGCCTGGGCTGGAGACTCCATCTCAAAAAAATTATTTTTTGAGTTCCACTGCAATCCACTGAGACTCCATCTCAAAAAATAATAATAAATAAAATCATGAGACTTTATGAGAATATCTGACGAATGACTATAAACATCAAAAAGGAGGAGGACACCAAGGGCTGAGCCCTCTCCCAGGGAATGTCTCATTCCAGCAACAAGAAGGCGGTGAGAAAACAGCAAAGAATACTGAGGAGATACCAATGAACGGGGAAGAAGGTCAAGAGGGCGTGATGTCCTGGAAGCCAAATGAAGAAAATGGTCAACTATGTCAAATAAGATGCGGATGTAAAATAAGAACTGAAAAGTGGCCATTCCTCTTGGTGACCTTAAGAAAGTTATGTCACACTGGGCGCAGTGGTTCATGCCTGTAATCCCAGCACATGGGGAGGCAGAGGCCAGCAGATCACCTGAAGTCAGGGGTTCGAGACTAGCCGGCCAACATAGTGAAACCCCGTCTCTACTAAATATACAAAAATTAGTCGGGCGTGGTGGTGCACAACTGTAATCCCAGATACTCGGGAGGCTGAGGCAGGAGAATCGCTTGAACCCGGGAGGCAGAGGTTGCAGTGAGCCGAGATCGCACCACTGCATTCCAGCCCGGGCGACAGAGCAAGACTCTGACTCAAAAGTAAATAAATAAATAAAATAGATGTTTCTGTCTTCCACAGGGAGGACCAAAATAAATAAATAAATAAAAGAGATGTGTCCGTCTTCCACACGGAGGACGTGGGATGGTGGCGGAGCTGGCCGCAGCAGAGCTACAAATAAATATAAAATAAATAAATAAAAGAAAGTTATTTCAAAGGATTGTCTGAGAGCCAAAAACCTAACTGCAGTGAGTTCAAGAGAGAATGGGAGGAGAGGGGAGTTGCAAACTGTGAGTAGGCAACGCTTTTGCTGTAAAGGGGAGTAGGGAAACGGTGAGGGATCTAGAGAGGGTTGGTTTTTGTTTGCCTTTGAGATGGGAGAAACAGCAGTACGGATGATGACAAGGATAATGCAGTCATCAGAGGGAAAAGAGATGAAGGGGGGATTACTAGATCTATGTCCTTAAGCAAACAAGAGGCGATGGGATCTACCGCACACTTGGAGGGGTTGACCTTAATTAAGGTCCAAAGTATGTGGGCTGTGGAATCTCCCTTCCAATCGCAGTGGAACTCAATCCAGGCGTTCTCCGGATTTCTCCACACCACCTCCAACTGGCGTTGTTCTGAGCTGGGCCACCGGAAGTTGAGATTACTGAATGTGTGTGTCTCCCATTAACCCGGGAGCCCTCCAAAGGCTACATCTAAGTCGCCTCTGAATTCTTCACATAAACTCTGGGCCACAGCCCCGCAATATGGGCTTATTGAATTAGCCCAAAGAGACACAAAGCAGCCTCTGCGCAGCTGGTTTCACAAAGGGGGGCGGTCCTACCCTGAGCTCTGGGATCCTGACGTTCGAGCTATCTCTCCTCCTCCCCTCTGCTCCCAGCTCTCCGCAGTCCAGCTTGTCGGCTGATCATCGTCCATGGAGGCCACCGTACCCGACGTTTGCGGACAGTGACAAAGAGTGAGGCTCGGTGGAGGTGGAGCCTGAGGACAGGACTGAATGACGATTGAAGGGAGAGTTCAGGGGTGGAGTTTGAGAGAGAACTTGGGACGGAGACTGGACAGAGTTCAGGGAGGCGGGGCCTAATGATGGAGCAGGGAGGGGATTGGGCTGAGGGCGGTGCCGGCGCGAGGATTGGGCCGAGCGCCTCGGGGGCGGTCCTTGAGGGGGCGGTGCCGTGTCGGAAGTCAAAGGTCAGTAAATAGTGGTGATGTCATGCAGGCAAGATGGCGGAAGGGTGAGCCCGTCGTTTTGCTCCTAGGCGTTGGGGCCTGAATTCTCCCAGGGTTGGGGTGCTGGGCGAGAGTCCCGGTGGGGAACATGAGATCAGCGCGGGCGTGGACTGATCTGAAAGGGCAGAGTGGAGTCGCATTGTGAGGGGGTGGGCAAGCGGTCTGCGAAGCCTCGGCCCGCAGGGTACATCTGAGGGGGAAACAAACCGGATCCTTGGGCGGGCAGGAATCGCACCGCGGTGCTGCCAGATGTGTCTGTCTTCCACAGGGAGGACGTGGGTTGGTGGCGGAGCTGGCTGCAGCAGAGCTACCAAGCAGTCAAAGAGAAGGTAAGCCGGGCCCGTGCCCTTCCTCCCTCACCAGGGCCCTGCGCCGCCTCAATGCAACCTGGTCCAACCAGCCCCGCCCAACTTTTGCGGGCGCTAAGTCTCAAGGATGAGGCTGACCTGGGCCTTTCTTTTAGCCTCTACCGGTCGACGGGAAGACAGACCTCGACGCAAACCAGTGTGATACTAGCCACAGTGAAATGAAGATGGTTTTAAAGGCTGGAGTTAACGAACGTTTTGTAGGAATCCATAGGAAGGAGCAATTTATTTCAGCTCAGGAAATTCAGTTTCTTCGTTAAAGAGAGAACATTTGATACAGGTCTTGAAGGAAAAGATTCTAGCAATAAAAAAAACTTTCTCGTATAGTCATTCAAATATTAGAGTATATGCGACAACCAGCACTCTGATAGGTCTTCAGGATACAGACTTCAGCCAAACAGATATAATCCTGGGCCTTACAAAGCTCACAGTCTAGTGGGGAGACAGCCATTAACCGAGTAGCCAAATAGTTGTTTAGTTACCGTTGTGGTAAGTTCTGTGAAAGGAAAGTACAGGGGCACCTTGTCTATTCTGGGTAGTCAGTAATTCACCAGGGAAGGCCTCTGTGGAGAAGGAACCTCATCAAGGCCAACCCTGCCTAGACAGGATGAAAAGCAAGAACCCAAGCCAGAGATGAGCATGAGCCATACACACTGGTGCCTGATAAGTTCTAAGTAGAGGCTATGCAACGGGCAGTAGAGAGAGAGAGATTAATCACTAGAGGGTGGAAGGCCTTCTTGCTGAACAGTCTCTGTGGGATGAGTGATATTTGGCTGTGCCAGTGGGTAATTTGCCAATGTGTATTCCTGTTTCATTTCATGCTTATTTGTCAAAATCAGCCCAACTGAATTGTGGGAAAAGTTGATTACTATTTACCTCAAGCAATTGGGATGAGTCCTGCTTCAGGGCCAATTCCAGGAAGCTTCTGACCTCATCTAACTAAGTCCCCTACTCTGGGAGTATTTTTGTTTTGTTTTGAGACAGAGTCTCTGTCACCTAGGCTGGAGTGCACAGGTGTGGTCTCAGCTCACTGCAACCTCTGCCTCCCAGGTTGAAGTGATTCTTGTGCCTCAGTCTCCCAAGTAGCTGGGATTACAGGCGTGTGCCACTACTCCTGGCTAATTTTTGTATTTTTAGTAGAGACAGGGTTTCACCATGTTGGCCAGGCTGGTCTCGAACTCCTCACCTCAGGTGAGCCACCTGCCTCGGCCTCCCAAAGTGCTGGGATTATGGGCGTGAGCCACCACACCCAGACATCTGGGAGCATTTTTATTCCTCCCATATCCTGGGTACTCCTGGACAGCCTCTCAGCAGTGGCCCAGCAGATCTGAGAGTGCCTTGAGCTGTTTATGTTGTTGATGAGAACTGAGAGGCTTGCACCCTAACATTTGATAGACCTGAAAGTAGCATGTTTCCTGATGGGTAATTTCCTAGCAGGAAAGTCTGACATTCATTCAGCAGATGTTGCATGAGGGCCTCCTGTGTTTCTCTCAAGGTTGGTCTTATCATAACTTATGAAAAATAGATAGTTGGCCAACCTTCCATCTTCATTCTTGGAATTCCCAGTTAAAAGCTGGGGTGGGGGTGGAGGTGGGACTTGTTTATGCCTTTTTGGAAAGAAAAGACGTAATTTCCCTTTTTTTACTTTCTTACTCTTACATGTACTTGGGCAAGTGTTTTCTGTTTGTTTGTTTTTGAGACCGAGTCTGGCTGTTACCAGGCTGGAGTGCAGTGGCTCAATCTCGGCTCTGCAACTTCTGCCTCCCGAGTTCAAGTGATTCTCCTGCCTCGGCCCCCTGAGTAGCTGGGATTACAGGCGTGCGCCACCACGCCCAGCTAATTTTTGTATTTTCATTAGAGACAGAGTTTCACCATGTTGGCCAGGCTGGTCTTGAACTCCTGACCTCAGGTGATCTGCCTGCCTCAGCCTCCCAAAGTGCTAGGATTATAGGCGTGAGCCACCACGCCTGTCCTCTTGGGTAAGTTTTTAACCTCTCTAGGCCTTAGTTCCTCATCTATAAAATGGGAATTTTACCTTAACAATACCTACTTGATGAAATTGTGGTGATGGTTAAATGTTAATATATGTAAAACACTAAGAACAGTACCTAGCATACCGTAAGTGCTATATAAGCATTAGCTGTTATTAAGTGCTGAGGCTGATGGGAAAACCTCTTAGATACCACCCCCAGTTCGTTTTTCCTTCCATTTTTTTTCTTGGTCTTTTGGTGCTTTCCTATCTTTATGTCCCATTCTGGCTCCATCTGGACCACTCACTTCTCAGCACTCCTTAGAACACATTGCCCTGAAGACCACAGCTATGAGATGGTGCTATCATCTGCTTTCCTCTGCTGCTTACCTCCTCCTGTCCTGTCTTCCTGTGTGTTGTCAAGGGCAATATGACTGACAACAAATACTTGTGCATACACGTTGATAGAGAAGGGCATATCGTTGCTCTACATACTTACCAGAAAGAAGAAATTAAAAAGAGAAAGGCACCAAATGCTTTTTGGTTCCATCACAGATTCCCTAACCTCATCTGGGCCCACATACTCTTCAGTCTCCAATTGGCTTCTCCTCCCCTTAACTTCAGAAACTTTCCCAAAACGTAACTCTTCCCTTGGGTCCCCTATTCAGCCACTTTATCCCTTTCACTTCCCAGGAGACAACCTCATCTACTTTTTGAAACTTCAGGTCAACAAACAGCATCTTTAACTCCTTCCCCACCCTCAAAGCCACCACCTATAAACTTATCTTTACTCACAGCCAGCTTCACCTACCGCTTGCCAAATCCAGTGGGTGGTTTTCAGTCTTTATCTTCCTGGACCATTCTGCTGCATTTGACACTAGTGATCACTCCCTCTCTTGAAACACTACTCTCGGCTTTTGTGACATGATTCTTAAGTCTCCACTTACTTCTCCAGACGTTGCTTTTGTAACTGTCTCATGAGTTCCTCTTCCTCTGCTTGCCCCCTACAGGTAGTGTCTGAGGACACTTGTCCTCAGCCCATTGCTCTGTCCACTTTCCAAACTCTTCCTGGGTCACCTTCTCCACTTTCCTGTTAGGGCGACTCTTAGACCTTTTCCCTGAACTTTAGTGTTGTGTTTTGCTTTGTTTTGAGATGGGCTCTCGCTTTGTCACCCAAGCTGAAGTGCAGTGATGCAAACATGGTTCTCTGCAACCTCCACTTCCTGGATTCAAGCAATCCTCCCGCCTCAGGCCCTCAAGTAGCTGGGACTATAGACGTGTACCACCACGCCCAACTAATTTTTGTATTTTTTGTAGAGGTGAGATCTCGCCATGTTGCCCAGGCTGATCTCAAACCCCTGGGCTCAAGCAATCTGCCCACCTTGGTCTCCCAAAGTGCTGGGACTACAGTCATGAGCCACCATGCCCAGCCAGCTTTAGTGTTTGAGGATAGCTATTGCTGGACAGCTGTCCTAGACAGCCCACGGTCATCTCAAGTTCTACGTGCCCAAAGTCATTGTTACCACCTTCTCTCTAGAACTGCTCCTCCTCCAGGATTTTCTCACTTAGCTGGCAGTACTGCATCTACACAGTCACCTATTTTAGCTGCCTGTGGTGCTTCCATGATTCTTTCCTAGCCCTCAGTCAACATACCTGTTCAGTCACCAAATCCACCTTCTTCTGCTTCCTGTATCTTGAACCAGTCTCATCCTCTCCATCTTTACTAGCTTTGTCCTTACTCACATTTTTCTATTTTCTTTCCTGGATTATTGCAGCAGCCTCCTGACTGGTCTTCCTTCTTCTTCTAATCTTCTCGCCTCTGGACCTTTCCTCCATCCCAGGCACTGGATTAATTTAGTGAAAAGGCAAATCTCATGTCCCACCCACTTCGAACCTTTGGTGGCTCCCCATCATCCATAGGGCTGACCAGGCTCTCCCTGGTTGCCCTTGGCAACCTCTCCAGCTTTATCCCTTACCACTGTCACTTCACATTTTATGTCCATCAGGACTGTAATGCTTGTAGACGTCACTAAACCCCATGTCAACACTTCTTAGCTGACTCCTGTTCTTTTTTTTTTTTTTGAGACAGGGTCTCACTCTGTTACCTAGACTGGAGTGCAGTGGCATGATCACAGCCCACTACAGCCTCAACCCCCCGGGCTCAGGTGATTCTCCCACCTCAGCCTCCTGGGTAGCTGGGACTACAGGCGTGTGCCACCACCTCTAGCTAATTTTTTGTATTTTTTTGTGTGTGTGGAGACGGTTTTGCCATAGTGTCCAAACTGGTCTCAAATTCCTGGGCTCAAGCAATCCTCCTGCCTTGGCTTCCCAAAGTGCTGGGATTACAGGTGTCAGCCACCGCACCTGGCCCACATCAATACGTCTTAACCAACTCCTGTTCATTCTTTAAGGGCCCATTCCAGGCTTCCGGTCACCACATCTTCCCAACCTACCCATAGTACAGCAGCTACTGCTCTGCCCTTGCACATCAGCACTATCATGGGACCATTTTCCCCAGTAGACTGTGACCTGCTTGAGGGCAACGTATGCTCATGTTTGTCTGCTCAGAGCCCACAGTCTAGTGGGAAGACAACTGTTTAGTCACGCAAGTGGTTACATAATTGAAATTTCAGTAGTCCATGTAAATTTAACAAGCAAACATTTTTTGAGCACCAACTGTATGCTCTGTGTCAGATACTGGGGAACCATCAGGGAACAAAACACATAGGACCTGTGTTCACGCAACTCACAGTTTATCCAGGAAAACAGACATTGAACAGGTCATCTTAAGACTAAAGTATGTTCAATGTTAAAAAAGAGAAAAATTGGGAGGCCGAGGCGGGCGAATCATGAGGTCAGGAGATTGAGACCATCCTGGCTAACACGGTGAAACCCTGTCTTCTCTACTAAAAATACAAAAACTTAGCCGGGCATGGTGGCGGGCACCTGTAGTCCTAGCTACTCGGGAGGCTGAGGCAGGAGAATGGCGTGAACCCGCGAGGCAGAGGTTGCAGTGAGCACAGATCGCGCCACTGCCCTCCAGCCTGGGTAACAGAGGGAAACTCCATCTCAAAAAAAAAAAAAAAAGAAGAGATAAAGCAGGGAGAGCCAGCTGAGCCTGAAAAGGCAGCAGGAAGCCCCTCTAGGGAAATGAAGCATAGACTTTTTTTTTTTTTTTTTTTTGAGACGGAGTCTCGCTCTGTCGCCCAGGCTGGAGTGCAGTGGCACAATCTCGGCTCACTGCAAGCTCCGCCTCCTGGGTTCACGCCATTCTCCTGCCTCAGCCTCTCCGAGTAGCTGGGACTACAGGCGCCCGCCACCACGCCGGGCTAATTTTTTTGTATTTTTAGTAGAGACGGGGTTTCACCGTGGTCTCGATCTCCTGACCTTGTGATCCGCCCGCCTCGGCCTCCCAAAGTGCTGGGATTACAAGCGTGAGCCACCGTGCCCGGCCTGGGAAGCATAGACTTTGAGGATGAACAGGAGTTTTCCAGATAAGAGGGTTCCTTCGTTGTGTTTACAGGCTTGCTTGTTTTGAAGAGTTAAGAACTCTGTATCAGGGAGAGGAAGCAATGTGTTCAGATACCCTGAGGCAGGACAGATGCTAGGGCATTTTAGAAACTTGAGGACGGCCAGCTGGAGCTCAGTGAAGGGCACAGTGGTAGGGGATACCAGTCTGCCAGAGGCCAAGTTGTAAGGCCTTGTAAGTAAAGGTGGATTTTCAATTTGCTCTTAGGATAGTGTGTAAACTTAAAGAGTGTAAAGCAGCACGGTCTGCCCTAACAGACAAAGTACCCACTGGGTGTCATAAGGAGAATGAAGTAAAGGTGGTGAGACAACCTGGGAGGAATCCAGATGAAAGAATAAGTTGGCCTGGACTAAGGTGGTGGCAGTGTGGATAGAAAGAGTGAATCGGTAAATGACCCGGGGCACAATTTCATGGTGCCGTGAAATATTTTTTAAAATTTTAATAAAAGTAAATAAGTAAATGACCCCCTCCACCCCCAATTAAGGAGTCCTGAGTCGATATGGAGGCATGATTACCACCCCCAGAGAAGCCTGTAGCTGATATGTGAGACTGTGCCATTCAGAATCTTCCCAAGCTAATGAAAAGTGGGCAGGCCCTTCCAAGAAGAACAGACCACAGGAGTGCTCAAAAACATGCTTTAAAAAATGCAGGTGATTATCCCCATATAAAATGAAAGGGCTTGCAAGGGGAGCGGCCACTGAGATACTCCAGGAAGGCATCCTAGAGTTGGTGAATCTGAAGCAAGACAGGGCAAGACCTAGAAGTGAGCTGAGGGTCTGCTTTCTCCAGTGAGGTCTGGGTGCAGGCTGAGACACAGATTGGTTTAGCAGGAGCAAATTTGCATTCTGCCCAAAGGAGCTTTGTATATGAATAGAACCTCGGGATGGTAGAACCAAGAAGGCCTCCAAGAGAAGCTGATCTAGTCTTTCTCTTGACCGCTTCCTCCTCTGTTCAATGTAAAAATCACATGCCTTTTTACTGATATTAAATTGTTAAGAATTACTCATGAAATAGTTTTCCAAGCTATTGCTGTTACTAATACAATTAGTAATTACTAATTTTTAAACCTGAAGGCAAATAACTTCACATACTGCCTCACATTTCAACTCAATTTCCCTGTAGCAAAAAAAGTAAAAATAGAAACACTTTCCTTTGATAAAAAATCACATGCCTTAGGCTGGATGGCTCATGTCTATAATCCCAACACTTTGGGAGGCCAGGGTGGGCGGATCACCTTAGGTTGGGAGTTCGAGACCAGCCTGACCAACATGGAGAAACCCCATCTCTACTAAAAATACAAAATTAGCTGGGTGTGGTGGCGCAGGCCTGTAATCGCAGCTACTCCAGAGGCTGAGGCAGAAGAGCCGCTTGAACCCAGGAGGCGGAGGTTGTAGTGAGCCGAGATCGTGCCATTGCACTCCAGCCTGGGCAACAAGAGTGAAACTCTGCCTCAAGAAAAAAAAAAAAAAAAAAATCACATATCCTTTTTTCATGTTATTTGAAACTTGGTATGAATATCGTGATTTAAAGCATATCAGAGCAATTCATCAAAGTCAGTATTTTTTTCAGACTGTGCCGCCTCTTTTCCTGTTTGCTCTTGAGAATCTCTGATCTAGATCCCCTCATTTTACAGGAGAAAACTGAGAACTAGATGAGACTTACTCATGGCCACATAGCTTGTGAGTGCCGAGGCTGAGACTCAGTGCTCATGCTCAGAGTAGCAAGAAATTCCCCTGCACTCTCTGCTGTCAGGTAATCCCAGATCATGGAATTGGGACAAATGAGCATTGTTTCTGAGCCCAAGCTCCCCTGCCATTTGAGATTTCCATGTGTCTGTCTGGTACTGAAGAAACACAGGGAACAGGAACAAGGGGTGGTGGGGCCAGCTGGCCCTGGCATTCCTCTCTGTCTTCCCACAGTCCTCTGAAGCCTTGGAGTTTATGAAGCGGGACCTGACAGAGTTTACCCAGGTGGTGCAGCATGACACGGCCTGTACCATCGCAGCCACGGCCAGCGTGGTCAAGGAGAAGCTGGCTGTGAGTACCACCCAAACCCTCCCAAGTTACTGCCCCTCGCAACCTGTCCTGTCCTGGGCTCCCAACCTTTCTACCATTAAGTGATTATTTTTCCTCCCATTTTGAAAGAATTGTGTCTGGCAACCAAACAAGCTACATATTTTAAGTAATAATTAGTTTTCCCACTTCTGTATTGTTTTAGCAAATGCTTTCCATTAGCAAAGTCATTCATGTTGACAATTTAGAAAATACAGACAAGTGAAAGAGAAGAGAAAGTGAAAAAAGGAAGAGAGCGCGAGAGAGAAAGACCTAGAGACATCCGTAACTCCATCTTCCAAAGATAGCTATTGTTAATATTTTGGGGGTGTATCCCTTATGTACACTTTTTTTTCAAAACGGGTCAATTGAATACCATGTTTTGTAACCTTTTTTTTTTTTTTTTTTTGAGATGGAGTCTCCATCTGTCGCCCAGGCTGGAGTGCAGCAGCGCCATCTCGGCTCACTGCAAGCTCCGCCTCCCGGGTTCATGCTATTCTCCTGCCTCCGCCTTCCAAGTAGCTGGGACTACAGGCGCCTGCCACCACACCTGGCTAATTTTTTGTATTTTTTAGTGGAGACGGGGTTTCACCGTGTTAGCCAGGATGGTCTCGATCTCCTGACCTCGTGATCTGCCCGCCTCGATCTCCCAAAGTGCTGGGATTACGGGCATGAGCCACTGCACCCAGCCCCCGTTTTTTTACTTAAACTGCAAACCTTGTTCTAGAGTGTAGTAAGTGGCATGGTATTCCACTACGTGGATTTAACCAGTTGCTGCTTTCCTATTTCAGTTTTTTTCCAGTATTGTACACAGAGCTACAGTAAACATTCTGCTAAACTTTTACCCAGTGCCATAATACTTGCTTTATAATAAAATTGTGGAAGGTATCACAGAGTGGTTAGTTTAAGCCTTTTACTATCTACTCAAAACTGCCCTCCAGAAATGTTGTACCAACTTATTTTCTTACTGGTCCTGTTCTTTGTTGGGGGTGGTGGTGGTTTTGAGATGGGGTCTCACTCTGTCACCCAGGCTGGAATGCAGTGGCATGATCTCAGCTCATTGCAACCTTTGCCTCCTGGGCTCAAGTGATTCCCCCACCTCAGCCTCCCGAATAGCTGGGACCACAGGTGCATGCCACCACACCCAGCTAATTTTTGTATTTTTTGTAGAGAGAGGGTTTCACTCTGTTGCCCAGGCTGGTCTCAAACTCCTGAGCTTAAGGCATCCACCCGCTTTGGCCTCCCGAAGTGTTGGGATTACAGGCGTGAGCCACTGTGCCTGGCTTGTTTGTTGTTTTCTAATTTTAGATTCAGGGGATACATGCACAGGTTTGTTACGTGGGTATATTGTGTATATGCTGAGGTTTGGGCGTTTTAATGAACCCATCACTGACTAGTACCCCATAGGTAGTTTTTCAATCCTTGTCCCCCTCCCCCAATACTGTTTTTATTAATCATAAATGTACAGTGAGAACCTCTTATAAGATGGAAGTTAGATTCTAAAGTCAGTGTGAGAAGGAAAAATTGTGGTCAAAGATATCCTCGCAAAGTTCTGAAGTTTCCAGTGAGGTAAAGCATACTGTTTTTTATATTACAATTTTTCCTTTAGCATTGGAACAGATTGCAGCTTTGTAATTTAATCACCAGCTGAATCAATTATCTTGTAATTACTCATGTTATGAAAAATGAATTTTGGAATTTTTTTAGTCAAGCTTATTTTGCTGAATCCTCTTGTAAAATACCATCCACCTGCTAACCACAGTTACTGATGAGCATGAATGACAGGTTGTAACCCTGCTAAACTGCTATAAGTCTAGTCAGTAGCAGAGATATCACTTGTTTATTGCATTCATTTATTCTTTTTTCATTCAACAAATATTGTTACCTGTAACAATATGTGCCAGGCACTATGATAAGTTCTAGGTTTAAAATGCTTCAGCAGCTTAATCAAGAGTAAATATAATTTTCCACGAGGTTTTTAGACCCTGTTCTCAGCACCCTGCTGGATGGCATTCTGACCAGTGTGGTCTGTGTAGTGACCCTCAGTTGGTCCCAGGCAAGGCAAGGCTATCTGTTCTAATCCTGCCCATATGTTTCCAACCTTCTGTACAAAGTATTCTACTTCCTGAGCAATGATGATGATGAAATTGCGATATTACAATGCTGCAGTTTATTAAGTGTATGCTGTGTGCCAGGCATTGTACATGCCCTATCTTTTAATCTTCGTGGTAACCCTATGAAGGATGTATACTTAACCCCATTTTATAATAAGGAAACTGAGGTTCAGAAAGGGTTTTGGTCTCATGACCAACAAGTGGTAGAGCAAGGATTCAAACTAGCTTTGTCTAACTCCAAAGCTAGTACCCTTTCCACCACTCTACCCATAGGCCCTCTTCCCCACTGATATGTCTATGGCATGGACCTTCTCTGGCCAAGTTTTGACCAGCCTGACTGACCTTAAAATTTTGATGAAACAGCCAATCAAAGATCTCTGATCTACACAGGCCTACCATGGCTCTGTTCTGCAGCCCCACTTGGGGGATGGAGGACCCTTGCCTCCTCCCTCTCTTTCTGCAGCCCCAGAGATAGGTGAAGGGTCGTGAGCACTTCCCTGGTCCCCCAACACACGGTACACCTTTGCCCCAATGTTTTACCCCCATACCCCAGATTGCAGCCTGTTCCCGGGGCGCTTGCTTCCTCTGCCCATTCTCTATACAGACGGAAGGCTCCTCAGGAGCAACGGAGAAGATGAAGAAAGGGTTATCTGACTTCCTAGGGGTGATCTCAGACACCTTTGCCCCCTCGCCAGACAAAACCATCGACTGCGATGTCATCACCCTGATGGGCACACCGTCTGGCACAGCTGAGCCCTATGATGGCACCAAGGTATTCACTGACAGTCTCCCCTGCAGATGCCTAACATCTGTAACCTGGGCTTTAACTTCCAACCTGTACTCACAAAAGCAGCCCATGTTCAGGCCAAAAAATAAATATGGGTATATTATTAATAGTAAATCAGAAAATATCAGTAAGCAAGGACAAGATAATTATTTTTAAACTCGTAATTGCATCACCCAAAGAGAACCCCTGATTTCTTATTGGTATATAACCTTCTATTTGTTTTTGTTTATAAACATAGGTAAAGATAGTTTGGTTTTTTCTTTTGAACAAAAAAGACATTTTATACATGCAGTTTTGTAACCTACTTTTAAAAAACCAACAAACGTAGCATCTTTCCTAATCATCTTTTTTTTTTTTTTTTTTTTTTAATGAATCAGGCTCTCACCCAAGCTCTCTCTGGGGCTCAGTGGCACAATCACGGCCCATTGCAGCCTCGACTTTCCAGGCTTAAGGGTCCTTCCACCTCAGTCTCCTGAGTAGCTGGGACCACCGGTGTGAACCACCACACCCAACTAATTTTAAAAAATTTTTTTGGTAGAAACGGGGTCTCACTATGTTGCCCAGGCTGGTCTCAAATGCCTGGGCTCAAGTAACTCCCAGCTTGGTCTCCCAAAGTGCTAGGATTAAAGGCGTGAGCTACTGTGCCCAGCCAGCCATAATTTTTAATGTCTTTAAATTCTTACAAGTGAATATGGCATTATTTATTCCATTATTTCCGTCATGTTGCATATTTGGATTTCTTTCAGCTTTCCAGCATAATAAGGAATGCTGTGGAGAGCATTTTTAGAGGCATAATCTCCACATTTGGGTTATTTAGACTAATTTCTAGTAATATATATATAGGTAAGGGGAGAGGGGTGTCTTCAATGCACTTAAAGCAACAGCCACAGCAACGTATTTTTGCTGCATTTTCTTTTCTTCTTCTTTTTTTTTTGAGATAGGGTCTCACTCTGTCACCCAGGCTGGAGTGCAGTGCCATGATCCCAGGTCACTGCAGCTTCAACTTCCTGGGCTCAAGTGTTCCTCCCACCTCAACCTCCCTAGTATCCCTAGTAGCGGGGACCACAGGCATGCACCACCACGCCTGGCCTTTTTTTTTTTTTTTTTTTTTTTGTGGAGATGAGGTCTCCCTATTCTGCTTAGGCTGGTCTCAAACCCCTGGGCTCAAGTGATCCTCCTACCTCAGCCGCCTAAAGTACTGAGATTACAGGCGTAAGCCACCGTGCCTGGCCATGTTGTATTTTCTATTTCATGGAGTGTTTTCTTCTATAGTCACAATATAATGTCATGGCAGTTGGGCCCTCTTCGTAGTTTGTTTTTTGTTTTTTTTTTTTGTTTTATTTTGTTTTTGAAATAGGGTCTCACTCTGTCCCCCAGGCTGGAGTGCAGTGGTGCGATCACAGCTCACGGCAGCCTCGATCTCCTAAGGTGCTCCTCCCACCTCAGCCTCCTGAGCAGCTGGGACTATAGGCACACATCACCACGCCCAGCTAATTTTTATGCTTGTAGAAACAGGGTTTCCCCACGTTGCCTAGGCAGGCTTCATAGCATTTTATCACATTGACTTCTTTTTTTTTTTTTGAGATGGAGTCTCTCTTTGTCGCCCAGACTGGAGTACAGTGGAGCGATCTCGGCTCACTGCAACCTCCACCTCCTGGGTGCAAGCGATTCTCCTGCCTCAGCATCCTGAGTAGCTGGGATTACAGGTGCGCACCACCGTGCCTGGCTAATTTTTCTATTTTTAGTAGAGACGGGGTTTCACCATGTTGGCCAGGTTGGTTTTGAACTCCAGACCTCCAGAGATCCACCTACCTCGGCCTCCCAGAGTGCTGGGATTACAGGCGTGAGCCACCGCACCCGGCCCACATTGAACTTCTGTTCCAAAAGTACTGATTTTTCAAGTATGTGTTTTAGCATTAGCATTAGCGCCACCAATTAGTGAACATGTGAGTGGAATTGTGAAAATGTTTGATAAGATTTTGAGCTATAACGACAGTGAATTATCACCAGACTGCTTACAGACAGCCCATGCGTCCTCCAGTACTGAGGAAGAAAGGTGGACTTTGTCTTTGCCAGCTAAGTTTGCCACCCTGTGATCCTAGTGGGAACGTAACTTGGTAGAGGCTGGCTATACAATTAATAAATTCTTTTTTTTTTTTTTTTTGAGACAGAGTCTCGCTCTGTCGCCCGGGCTGGAGTGCAGTGGCGCAATCTCGGCTCACTGCAAGCTCCGCCTCCCGGGTTCACGCCATTCTCCTGCCTCAGCCTCCGAGTAGCTGGGACTACAGGCGCCCGCCACCGCGCCCGGCTAATTTTTTGTATTTTTTAGTAGAGACGGGGTTTCACCGTGGTCTCGATCTCCTGACCTCGTGATCCGCCCGCCTCGGCCTCCCAAAGTGCTGGGATTACAAGCGTGAGCCACCGCGCCCGGCCTACAATTAATAAATTCTTGAATGGTTTTAATTTGAGGGAAATTGTGTTATTTTAAAATTTGTCCCTAGGCCGGGCGCGGTGGCTCACGCTTGTAATCCCAGCACTTTGGGAGGCCGAGGCGGGCGGATCACGAGGTCAGGAGATCGAGACCACGGTGAAACCCCGTCTCTACTAAAAATACAAAAAAATTAGCCGGGCGTGGTGGCAGGCGCCTGTAGTCCCAGCTACTCGGAGAGGCTGAGGCAGGAGAATGGCGTGAACCCGGGAGGCGGAGCTTGCAGTGAGCCGAGATTGCGCCACTGCACTCCAGCCTGGGCGACAGAGCAAGACTCCGTCTCAAAAAAAAAAAAAAAATAAAATAAAATAAAATAAAATTTGTCCCTAAATTTTGACTTTATTAATATATTGGCACTAACATTTTTCAAATTTCACTTACTACAAAGCATTTTATACAAATAATTTTGTAGCCTGCTTATGCTGTATTAGTTCCTGGGGTAGAATACTGGGTGAAAGGCCATTTTTCTGGGAACCCCAGTTTTGGATGCCTAGCCTAGTGCCCCACTCTCTGTGCCACAGTGCTAATTAACAAATGCCCTGGGGAGTATCCCAGCCAATAAGGGAGAAGCTGGGTTGTGGTTGACTGAGTATCCTGGCAGAGAAAGGGTGCTTTCTATGCCCAGTATCTCAGAATTTCTGTTTCCTCTTCTCCATTTCTTACAGGCTCGCCTCTATAGCCTGCAGTCGGACCCAGCAACCTACTGCAATGAACCAGATGGTGAGAGGGTAGCATTGAGGGGGTGGGCTTGTAGGGCAAGTAGACTAAGGGGGTCTGGGTTGTAGACTCTGTTTGTCTCAGGTAGCAGAGGCCGGGCATCCCCTATGTAGGGGGACCAGAGTGAGACTAGTGTGTACCTTATACTTTGTGGGGTGGGTCGATGTTCTCTTTTCTTTGCTGAACCTGAGCTGTCCTGCCCACCCTGCAGGGACTTGGCCCCTCTCATCCCTCATCCTCAGTTCAGCCTCCCTCCCAGCCCTGCTGCCCCCCTTGCCTTCTCTTCAGCTCCTGTTAGCTAAGCCCCTGCCATGCAGCAAACCCTGTTATGGGAACTGGAGATCAGAAATGAGCCAAACCCTCCACCTAGTCCAACCCTCCAGGAACTGGCAGTTAAGAGGGGGAAAGCAGAAACAGTCAGTAAAGTAGAAATACTAGAGAGCAGCATGACTGCTTCTGCAGAGCAGTGGGGCAGCAGGAGCCAGAGGAATGGCACCCCTCCTGGCCTGGGAACCAAGCACGTGATGCTGGAGTTGGGTTTTGTTTGTTTGTTTTTGAGATGGAGTCTCACCCTGTCCCCCAGGCTGGAGTGCAATGGTGCAATCTTGGCTCACTGCAACCTCTGCCTCCCGGGTTCTAGCAATTCTCTTGCCTCAGCCTCCCGAGTAGCTGGGCTTACAGTCGCCCGCCACCACATCTGGCTAATTTTTGTATTTTTAGTAGAGACAGGGTTTCACCATGTTGATCAGGCTGGTCTCAAACTCCTGACCTCAGGTGATCCACCCGCCTCAGCCTCCCGAAATGCAGGGATTACAGGCATGAGCCACCGCCTCTGGATGGAGTTGGGGTTTTAAGGTTAAATTAGAAGTCAACTAGTTTCACTATGAGAAGTCGGGAAGGGCATTCAGGCAAAGAGAGTGGGTAGAGAGAGCAGGGAGCACCCGCCTTTTAGTAACGCCGGGTTAAAGGGTGCGTATGAGGAAGTGAAGGCAGTGACAGCAGCTGGTAGGAGCCAGATTGTGAAGGGCTTTGTGTGCCAGACCAGGCAGTTGGAATTTTGGCCTAAAAGGCTCACAGTAGTAGCTCTAGACCTCTCTTTAGTCACAAAGGCCTTTAAAAATCTATTGAAAATGACAAGCCCTCTCTCCACAAAACTTTTTGTGCAATATGGGAATTCTTTGACCCTTTGAAGCCCATCTTGGACTCCAGCTTAAAAAGCCCTCCCATAGAGAGCCAATGAAAGGTTTTGAGGCCTGCGGTGATGAGAGTTTGCATTTTGTAAAGCAGCCCTCGGGGCAGCATTGTGAAGAATGAAATAGAAAGACAGAAGACAGGAAGACCAGTTAGGAGGCTAGGTAGGAATCCCGTGTCAGAGGTAAGGCCAGAACCTAGGAAGAGTCAGTTGGCATGAAGAGGACAGTGTGCATATAAAAGACACAAGTTAGCCAGGCGTGATGGCGTGCCCGTAGCCTCAGCTATTCGGAAGGTTGAGGCAGGAGGATCACCTGGGCCCAGAAGTTAAAGGTTGCAGTGAGCCACGGTTGTGCCACCGCACTCCAGCCTGGTGATAGAGCGAGCCTCTATCTCTAAAAAATAAAAAAGAGACACTGAAGAAGTGTGATCCAGAGTGATTGGATAAGGGAGGAGATAGGATGGCCCCCAGGTTGGATAACCCTGTCAGATAACCAGATGGGAAGGAAAATGAGCGCACCGTGTGTTTGCAGGTGGAAGTATCGGGGGTACCTGGACCTCTGGATCTGGGGCCGAGAGAGTAGCCTGGGCTGCAAAGAGACACAGGAATTATCAGTGGGAGGATGAGGTTGAAACTTGTGGTTTAGTGGCAGTTATTTTGGGAAAAAAAATAAAAAGCCAGAGAGATATGGAAAGGAAAGGAAAACAAACCCACAGAGACTTAGATGGACCGACCAGAGAAGTGGAGGAAAATAACAAAGGAGTGAGAAACCAGGAGAGACGAGGGCTTCAGGAGAAAGGCAATGGCCCCCAGAGTCAGAGATGGTCACGCGAGGGAAGACAGAGAAATAGATGTTGGCTCTGGCAGCTGGGGTCATGTGACCTGAGAACAGCTGTTTCAGAGATGAGGAGATTCAGCAGCCAGGTGCCATGGGCTAAAAAGCCAGCAGGGATATGAGAAAATGGAGACTGCAGCCCCTTCTGGAGATCACTCAGGTGTGGCACCCGCCCCTTCACCCTGCCTGACCCCCTACCCTTGGCTAAGTGGCTTTGAACACTCAAGCTCTCTTCATTTTCCATGTCCAGCCTTAGGTATGTTCTGTAGGCCCAGTGTTCTTTTCCCAGACCAAGGCAACTGACCGTCAGCATCTGTCCCTCTGCAGGGCCCCCGGAATTATTTGATGCCTGGCTTTCCCAGTTCTGCTTGGAGGAGAGGAAGGGGGAGATCTCAGAGCTCCTTGTAGGCAGCCCCTCCATCCGGGCCCTCTACACCAAGATGGTGAGGACCCAGCCTGCAGGGCCTCAGCCAGCTCCAGGCTTGAGGTGTCGGGAGGTGGGAGGGACATGTTCAGAGTCACTGCGGAGTCATCTGGCCCGGAGAGCACTGGGAGGCTCCATAGAGCCAGACCAGCCATGTCCTGAGCCAAGACCCCACATGGGAGAAGCTGGTTTGCCAGGCTTCTGGCAATTAGAGAATGGTGAGAAATGGAAGGGCCAGCAAAGCCTGATGGGAGTTCTTTTCTCCCTCCTTGGCCAACTCGACTAGGAAGGTGGGTCTGGCTGAAACTTTGGTGAGGGTGGAAGTACTCTGGCTATCACTGCTAAGCCACTTACTGGGTCTGAAATCCAGACTGGCTGGGAATAGACTGATAAGGCTGGGGACACAGACCCCACACAAACACTCCCAAAGTCTCACCTCCATTTTCTCCTCCCTCCAGGTTCCAGCAGCTGTTTCCCATTCAGAATTCTGGCATCGGTATTTCTATAAAGTCCATCAGTTAGAGCAGGTATGCTGGTCTAGCATGGGGAGGTCCCCACTCAACCCTGGGGGAAGCAGGCTGGATTTATTGAGAGAAGAAAGGGATACAGGGTGCCAAGAGTTGTGGGATCAGGACTAGGGTCTAGGAAGAGGGTGCCCTGACTGCCTGTGGCCATCTGCTCCCCCACATTCAGGAGCAGGCCCGGAGGGACGCCCTGAAGCAGCGGGCGGAACAGAGCATCTCTGAAGAGCCCGGCTGGGAGGAGGAAGAAGGTAAGAGGTGTTGAGAGGTGAGGGGCAAGTGACACATCTGTGCGGGACACTCTGGGCTGGGCCATGCTCTGTGAAGCCTGGAGAGACTTGGTGCCCATCAGGGAAGAGTAGGGAACAAGCACATTGTATGTGTGAGGAGAGGCGGAGCTAACAAGGGGATATTGAACAAGGCTAGTGGAATTCCAATTTAGCTACAGGAATCATATGTGTCAGTTGGTGTAGATTCCCCTGCCAGCCCATGAACCAGCTGCCGCTTAGTCACTGGGGAGCTTATTGAAAATCCAGATTCCTTTCCCCACCTTCTAAAGAAGACTGTAAAGATGCGGCCAGACGTGTATTTTAAACAAGCTCCCTGGCAATATTAATGCCCTGGCTGGTTTGGGAACCACTGAGTGAGGGAGGGAGCTGAGCATCTTCTACCTGTAGCTCAGCTTAGAACCACATGTTGAAGCTTTCTGGATGATATAATATTAACGCATTTCTTAAGTGTTTACACCATATGTCCAGGCTGCCCTTAGAGCTCTACACAGAGTCCTTACCACAACCCCATTACCCCTCTTAAGGATAAAAGTAAGTTAAGAGTAAGTTAAAAGTTAGGTGGCTTGCCCAGTCATACACCTAGGATGTAGCAGAGCCCAACCTGAACCCAAAACTGACTCACTTCTGAGCCTTGGCTTTCGAATCCATAACAGCCCCTTGGACTGCATTGCTGGAAGCCCACCAGGCATTAGGCCCCAGGGCTAAGCAGGACTTTGACTAGCAGGGAGTGTCTGCAGAAGCGTTGTGATGGCGAAGGGGTGAGCTAAATGACACTATTGAGTCTTTTTTTTTTTTTTTTTTTTCGTTTTGAGACAGAGTCTCACTCTGTCATCCAGGCTGGAGTACAGTGGCACAATGTCTGCCCACTGCAACCACCGCCTCCTGGGTTCAAGCGATTCTCCTGCTTCAGCCTCCTGAGTAGCTGGGATTACAGGCACGTGCCACCACACCCAGCTAATATTTTTTGTATTTTTAGTAGAGATGGGGTTTCACCGTGTTGGCCAGGCTGGTCTCAAAAACTCCTGACCTCAGGTGATCCACCCATCTCATCCTCCCAAAGTGCTGGGATTATAGGCGTGAGCCACCATGCCCAGCTTGAGTCTTGATCAGAGTAAACTTTGGCAGGAACTTGAGAGCTCCAAGGTTGTCGTATGGCTGGCCGGGTTACATTTCCCTCTTGCCCCTGCCTTTCTCTCTCTATAGAGGAGCTCACGGGCATTTCACCCACATCTCCAAAAGAGGCAAAGGTTCCTGTGGCCAAAACTTCTACATTCCCTGAAGGAGGACCTGGCCCCCAGAGCCCCTGTGAAGAGAATCTGGTGACCTCAGTTGAGCCCCCCGCAGAGGTGACTCCATCAGAGAGCAGTGAGAGCGTCTCCCTCGTGACACAGATCGCCAACCCGGCCGCTGCACCTGAGGCACGAGTGCTGCCCAAGGACCTGTCCCAAAAGCTGCTAGAGGCATCTTTGGAAGAACAGGGCCTGGCTGTGGATGTGGGCGAGACTGGACCCTCACCCCCTATTCACTCCAAGCCCCTAACCCCTGCTGGCCACCCCAGCGGCCCAGAGCCCAGGCCTCCAGCCAGAGTAGAGACTCTGAGGGAGGAGGCGCCCACAGACTTACGGGTGTTTGAGCTGAACTCGGACAGTGGGAAGTCTACACCCTCTAACAATGGAAAGAAAGGTAGGTCTGGAGGTCCATGCCCAGAGGGTTGTGTGGGGTCAGGGCCACCTCCCAAGGCAGATTTGTCTCCTTGTCCCTTGTTAGGATACTATGAGCAGATTTTTTTCGTTTCTGATAATGATGACAGCTGCTATATATTGACTGTTTGCTAACGTTTCATTAATTGTAAGTTGCACATAGTCTCTGAAATAAGAATGCATCTTTAATTGTTGGCATCTTAAGAGTCAACAAAACAAGTTTGATGCCAGATCCCATGCTAAATATGTTATATGGCACCTCATTTCTCAGTATTATTGTCCTCATTTTACAAATGAAAAAAGTGAGGCCCAAAAATATTAGGTAACTTGCCCAAGTTCACATGGCCAGGAGGCCCAGATTCAGACCCAGGGCTGTCTGACTCCAAGCCCATGCCCTTAACTAGCACACTGTGCCAATTTCTATCTTTTTGGACAATTTAACCTTACCCTGGCTTGGGAATCCCAGTGACATTGATGTTAAGGGTCTTCTTCCTGTGTAACCTTAGGAAAGTCATTCAGCTTCCCCAAGCCTTCATTATTATGAAATATATAAACAAAACTCATACCTACAGTTTAAAGAAGAAATAATGAACACCCATGAACTTACAGTGACCCAGCTTGAGTAATGGAGCTTCAGTTTCTTATCTGTATAATGGAATTTTAGACTGGAGACTCTGAGTTTATGTCAAAGAGCAACCTCTGTAACTGCAGGAATTAAAGGACAAGGATAGCCTTGGTGTCAGCCTTTTTGCCACATCCAAAATACCACTTCAGGGATGGCTGATTATCACTAAGAACCCCCCCGCCCCCAGTCCCCCCACCACCTGCACACTTCACACACACATCCTCCTGTCTTTGCTAACACTCAGCACCAGCCACAGCCACAGAGCTTGCCCAGCCGGTAAGGCCTGGCCTGCTGGTGCAGTAAGGGACTGGTTTGCCACAGTGGATGGGAAATGGACCCCACCCCACCTCTAACCTATTCCCTGATGGAAACCATGGAGTTTCCAGTCTCCAACCCAGTGCCTCCCTTCTGACTCCGATCAGTGATCCACTGGGCTCCTACCTGTTTTGTTTTTTGTTTGTTTGTTTGTTTTTTGAGGCGGAGTCTCACTCTCACCTAGGCTGGAGGGCAGTGGCGTGATCTCAGCTCACAGCAACCTCCACCTCCCGGGTTCGTGCCATTCTCCTGCCTCAGCCTCCCGAGTAGCTGGGACTATAGGCGCATGCTGCCACGCCCGGCTAATTTTTTGTATTTTTAGTAGAGACGGGGTTTCACTGTGTTAGCCAGGATGGTCTCGATCTCCTGACCTTGTGATATGCCTGTCTCGGCCTCCCAAAGTGCTGTGATTACAGGCGTGAGCCACCGTGCCCGGCCTGAGCTCCTACCTGTTCTTTATGAGACACTGAGTGGGAGAGGGGCAGAAGCCGCAGCCTTTGTGGGGAAGCATAAAGCAGGATGGGCCAGTCTGGTACTGGAGGAGTTCAGAGAAAAAAGGAATCTCTGGACATCTGCGGTGCTTCGCTGAGGAGACAAGCCTTGTATAGGAGAGTTGGCGAGTTTGGGGCAGGTGCAGGGGAGTGGTAGTCTAAGCTGAGGAGGCCTACAAAGACCAGTCGGCAAAGGGCATGGGGCATGTTTAAGGGGCGGTGACCTAAACCCACTCTTCTGTATTCTCTCCCAGGAGAAGGAGGTACAAGAAGGGTGAGTGGGTTGACTCAGAAATAGAACTTCAGAATGTAAAACCTTAAGCTGGATTCAGAAGGTTGGCCTTGGGGCCATAAAGCAGCAGAGCATGGATGCTAAGGGTGTGGGTTCTGGAGTTCAGACAGTTCTGGGTTCAAATCCCAACTTTGTTCATAAGTCATGTGACTTCAGAAAGATTACTAATCTTCTCTAAGCTTTTGTTTGCTCCTCCATAAACGGGATAATTGTTTCATGATAGATCCTCAATCAGAGCAGAATTCAAGGAGAGCCCTGCTTTGGGGAAATGATAATAGAGGTGACATTCTCTGAGCACTTCCTGTGTGTCTAGATCTGTGCTAAGCACTTGATGTGCATATTACTCAATCCTTACAAAAGCCCTGTGAGATCTGTGTACTTTCTCTCCTATTTCTAGAACCTGAGATCAGTGACCCACCCAGTAAATATTTCAGAGTGTGTGAAATACTCCTGTAGGAGAGGGAAGAGTAGGTGATGGGCCTGACAGGTGTAATAGGGTTGCTGGGTGGATGGTCCCAGGGCCCACTGAGGTTGTGATTGTAGATTTTAAGTGAGACCATCAACCTGTTGTATTTTCGTTCAGCCACATTCAGTTGCTGAGGTGCAGGAACAGAGCAGATGGGGAGTTGGATCTAATTAGGTTCAAGTTTAGCCAGGTAAAATCAGTGGATGAAAAGAAGAAAGTCCGCTAGGCACAGTGGCTCACACCTATAATTGCAGTACTTAAGGGAGGCTGAGGCAGGTGGATCACTTGAGCCCAGGAGTTTAAGACCAGCCCTGGCATTGTGGTGAAACCCCATCTCTACAGAAAATCCAAAAAATTAGCCAGATGTGGTGGCACGTGCCTGTAGTCCCAGCTACTTGGGAGGCTGAGGTGGGAGGATCACCTGAGTGGGGAGGTTGAGGCTGCAGTGAGTTGAGATCGCTGCACTGCCCTCCAGCCTGGGTGACAGAGCTGAGACCCTGTCTCAAAAAAATAAAAAGGAGAGAAAAGAAAGTATATGCAAGAAGCGATAAGAATGATGCCTCATGGAATCTGAGCTGAGTAAGGGAGAGAATGAGGGATAGTGAAACAGTTGGAGGGTTACAAATTATAGGTTTCATTTGGAATTGGGCTACAAAGGGTGATCAGAAAAAATCAGTAGTGGTTGGAGACTGGATGAAATTGAAATTATAGGAGAGGTAAACATAAGCTCTTAACCACTCTGCTATGCTGCCTCTGCTGCCCTCGGGGCCTGTGAAAGGAGAGGCTGAGGATGTGCTACAGAAGACCCACAAGAAACAACTGTAGTCAGGTGGGAGGAAGCCAGAGTCTTGGACTAGGCTGGAACAGTGGGAACAGAGTAGAGGAAATAAATCTTAAAAGGAAGAATGGGGGCTTGGAGACAAAGTGACTCCTTTTTCCTGTTGGGCCCACGTCCTAGGGTGACATAAGGCTTGGTCTCTGGGTATAGCAGAGTCTCCTGGGGTACCCTAGCCAAAGGGTTTTACTGGGTCCCAGGGTGATCCCTGTCATCGCAGAGCTGCTTTCCACCTACGTTTTGTCACAGGATTCGTCTGTTCTGAGAGACTGGACTTCTTTCTGCAGAGGAGGGGAGGAGAGATTGGGGCAGGCCTGTGGCCTGGAAGGAGGCTGGAGGTTAAGACCTCACTTCATGACTGTGTGACCTAAGAGCAGTTTTGCCTCTATTTCTTAACTGGGGAAGCAGAGAGCCGATTAAACAGAATAAAATGAGCTGTGAGTGACAGCACTACAAAGTTAGCAATCATCTGAAAACTTCCATTTTCAAAACCAAACCAGTAGAACTCCATCCTGAAGTCTTGAATTGTAGCATAGGCCACCTCTCTGCCACATGCACATTGTAATGGAGATCTTAGTGCTCTCCTGTGTGACAGGACAGTACGGTGGAAGGAGGCAGATGGTAGAGAGAGCCCAGCTTCACAACTCCCTGCACCACCTGAAGCCTTCATTTCCTCATCTGTATACTGGGACTGTTAATACCCACCCAAGAGGTAGATGTGGAATATTCCAGAAATGTTAGTGGATACTCTGTTCTCTACCCCTGAAAGGGTCTGCCATAGCATTTAAGCCTGAAGAGACGGTTTCAAGTCCCTAGAGGGCAACCTGAGGTCAGGGAAAGCTGTCATGGCCACAACCAAAGCCCTGAAGTGAGAAAGCAGCCAAGAGTCTGGCTAACCCACAGGAAGCCTGTGGTGACAGCCAGATGAATGTTACCTAAGTGTCCTGAAGGCACAGAGAGATGTAGGTGCAGAGTCAGAAGAACTGGGTCTTGGCTGCCCTGACTTGCTGAGGTACCGTGTACAGAATGACTTAACTCTGACACAAGGCCCTTAGAAGAAAGGCAGCACCATTCATTACATAGCCATGTGTATATATGTAGTAGGCACTTTACATTCATACCTCTAATTCTAACACCGTTGTTTCTCAAATGGCAGGCCCGGGTCTACACAGAATCACACAGGTACCTGCTTATAATGCAGCCTTCCCAGCCACCAGCTAACCCTGCTGAGTCTTAGTTGGGACTGGGGGTGGGCAGGGTAGGAGTCTGCATTTTAATACGCTTCTCCAGTGGTTCTTTGCAGAGGGTGCTTTTATCCATATTTTATAAATAGACTGAAGCCCACAATAATTTGCCCAAGACTATGCAGTAAAGGAGTAGGTATTCAACCCAGGTCTGCCGGCCCCAGAGACCATGCTCTGGCTAGAAGAGAGGATGATGCAGGATACCATATAAGGAACATGGGAGCGGGGCTGAGGGGTAGGTCTCCGCACGGAGGCATCTGGTGAGGAGTAGGTCGGAGAAGAGGAAACGGAGATGTTTACTGGTCATGCCATCGGAGGATCAGGGACACACTCTTTTTAAAGGTACTTAAAAAAAAAAGACTACAGGCCAGGTGCGGTGGCTCACGCCTGTAATCTCAGCACTTTGGGAAGCTGAAGCGGGCAGATCACAAGGTCAGGAGATCGAGACCATGCTGGCTAACACGGTGAAACCTCATCTCTACTAAAAATACAAAAAATTAGCCAGGCGTGGTGGCGGGCGCCTGTAGTCCCAGCTACTCGGGAGGCTGAGGCAGGAGAATGGTGTGAAACCAGGAGGCAGAGCTTGCAGTGAGCCGAGATTGTGCCACTGCACTCCAGCCTGGGCGAGAGAGAGACTCCGTCTCAAAAAAAAAAAAAGATTACAAAATAATATGTGTTCATTTTAGGAAAAAAATTAGGGAAAATCACCCCATGAACTCATCACCTAGAGATAACTTCGCTAGTGTATTTGGATATCTTGCTCATCTCTTCTGCATGCATGCATGCATCTGTGGGCACATTTTAAAGCTGGAATCATACTGTACATGCTTTATTGAAAGGAACTATTTGTGTAGTTTACTTCTTAGTAATAACTTATATATATGTATTTTTAATATTACCTATAAGAAGTCATAGCCAAATATGAATGTTTAGAGCAATGATCGTCAAATAGTACAGACAGGCATCAGAATCACCTAGAGCAGGGGGTGGTAAGCTTTTTCTGTATAGGACCAGACCATAAATATTTTAGGCTTTTTGGGCCATGCGGTCGAAATTACTCATCTCTGCTCTTGTAGCGTGAAAGCAGCCATAGACAGTATGTAAACAAATGATGTGACATGGCTAGATTTGATCCATGGGCCATAGTTTGCCAACCTCTGGTTTACAGAAAGGGTCTGTAACTATTGAGTGCCAACTACGTGTTCTAAAAACTTGAAATACATAAGAGAACAAAACAAAAGATCCCGGCCCTCACAGAGCTCATATTCTAACTCCTCTATTAATATACAATAAACATATTAAGTCTGATTATGTAGTATGTTAGAAAGTGATCGCTACAATGGGAAAAAGAACAATCCAGAGCCAGGCGCGGTGGCTCACGCCTATAATCCCAGTACTTCGGGAGGTCGAAGCGGGTGGATCAACTAAGGTCAGGAGTTTGAGACCAGCGTGGCCAACGTGGTGAAACCCCGTTTCTACTAAAAATACAAAAATTAGCCAGGCATGGTGGCGTGCACCTGTTATCTCAGCTACTAAGGAGGCTGAGGCAGGAGAATCACTTGAACCTGCGAGGCGGAGTTTGCAGTGAGCCAGGATCGCACCACTGCACTCCAGCCTGGGCGACAGAGCGAGACTCTGTCTCAAAAAATAAGTAAATAAGTAAAAATACAAAAAGTAGCTGGATGTGGTGGCAGGTGCCTGTAATCCCAGCTACTCAGGAGGCTGAGGCAAGAGAATCTCTTGAACCCAGGAGGCGGAGGTTGCAGGCAGCTGAGATTGTGCCACTGCACTCCAGCCTGGGTGACAGAGCGAGACTCTGTCTCAGAAAAAAAAAAAAACTAGAGCAGAGTGAGGGTGATGATGGGTTGCTCTTTAAACTAGGATAGTCAGTGTAGGCCACATCTAGAAGGTACGATTTGAGCAGTGGCATGAAGGAGGTGAAAAGTTGGTCCTGTAGATATCTGAGGAGACGAGTTCCAGGTGCAGGGAACAGCCCACGCAAAAGCCCTAAGTTGGGAATGCGCCTGCTATGTTTCTGGAGGAACAAGATTAGTAATGGGCAGAATGGAGTGAGGAAGAAGAGGTCCACTGTTTGGGGGTTCGAGGGGAGGTTTTTTGTTTTGTTTTCTTTAGAGACAGGGTTTTGCACTGTCCACAGGCTGGACTGCAGTGGCATGATCATAGCTCACTGCAGCCTTGAACTCCTGGGCTCAAGTGATTATCTCACCTCAGCCTCCTGAGTCGCTGGGACTCCTCAGGTGTGTCCTACCATGCCTGGCTAATTTTTAAATTTTTTTCTAGAGACAAGGTCTCAGTTCACTGTTGATTTCCTCTGGAAGATTTCTGTGACTCTCTTGGAGCCTCTGGGCCAAAGCGCTTCTCCACTGTTTAGTAACCTGCCTTTTCTGAGGTAATAGTTTAAGGCTGTTTGGCATGGATGTGAAGTCCTTCTGCAGCCTAACCTCTAACAGCCTACAGTGTTCCACCGTGTAACTCACCATTTACTTGTCTAATTCCCTGTCAGTGGACTTTGAGATTGTTTCTAGGTTTCCATCACTATGACAGCACTGCAGTGAACACTCTTTGCTAAATTTCCGACTGAATCCAAGATTTTTCCTTAGAATAGATTCTTAGAAGTGGGGACCAGGTGCGGTGGCTCACAACTATAATCCCAGCACCTTGGGAGGCCGAGGTGGCCAGATCATTGAGGTCAGGAGTTTGAAACCAGCCTGGCCAACGTGGTGAAACCCCGTCTCTACTAAAAATACAAAAATTAGCCAGGTGTTGGGGTGGGTGCCTGTAGTCCCAGCTACTTGGGAGGCTGAGGCAGGAGAATGGCTTGAACCTGGGAAGCAGAGGTTGCAGTGGGCCAAGATCACACCACTGCACTCCGGCCTGGGTGACAGAGCGAGACTCCATCTAAGAAAACAAAACAAAACAACAAAGTGGGATTGCTGCGCCAGAGTGAACACAGAATGTAAAGACTTGTGTATTTGTGAGACCCTTGTGAACCGTGCTGTCTCCCCAGCTACACCCTCTTCAGGTGCCCCTTCCCTGCCTCCTCCTGCTTTTCACACTGTGGCTCATGGTTCCAGGCTCAAGCACGGACGTCAGTGAGGACTGGGAGAAAGACTTTGACTTGGACATGACTGAAGACGAGGTGCAGATGGCACTTTCCAAAGTGGATGCCTCCGGGGAGGTGAGTGGGCCTGGCGGGTCAGAGGGAAGCGAGCCTAATGGTCCTGGGTGTGAGCGCTCTCCCCAGCCAGCCCAGCTGTCCCCTCAGGAGGGTCCCTGCTCCTGTCTGAGGTGACAGGTTGTGGGAAAGGAGCTGGAGCTTCCTGCTCAGACCCACAACAGTGGTCATCAGCAGGCTGCACTTCCCCTCAGTTCCAGGGTGGATAGAGGGGAGAGTTCTTGACCTTAGCTGTGTATCAAAATTGCCTGAGAAACTGCTTAAGAAAACAGATGTCATGCTGAGTGTGGTAGCTCACACCTGTAATCCCAACACTTTGGGAGGCCAAGGTGGGAGGATTGCTTGAGGCCAGGAGTTCAAGACCAGCTTGGCCAATATAGTGAGACCCCATTTCTATTTTTGAAAAAAAAAAAAAAAAAAAAAAAAGAGAGAGAAAACAGACATCAAACCCTGCCTGACCTTCTGAGTTGTGGTCCCCAGGTATGAGGCTTGAGTATATACTTGGCCTTGGAGACAAAAGACCAGTGTGATCAAGGGCAAGTTACTTAACCTGAGCCCCTGGTTCCTCATCTAAAACATGGAACTGATCATTATAAGACCTGGCTTATAAGCTGTAATGAGGTGATCCATGTAGACACCTTAGGGCTATTGCCTGAGACATGGTGGCACTCAGGAGACATTAGTGATAAACCCCACAAAACCCATTCCAGTTATTAAACTCAAAGAGGCCTTAGTACTGTTATTCTTCACTACCTCTCAGAATCAAAAGTGGCTCATTTAATTGAGAGGTTGGAACAGTCCAAAGCTCTCCCAGCTAATAAGTGACAGGATTGAGGCTGCAGCCCAGACATCTGATTCATGTCAGCGTTAGTTCCACTGTCACATAAGAACCACATGAGTACTTCCATCGTGTAACTCATGAGCCTGTTAGAGGTGGACAGATTAGACAGACATGTGAAAGGCCTCCTTTTTCATGATGGGAAACCAAAGCCTTGGTGGAGTATTTTACCTACTCAGGAGTATTTTGCACTTGTGACTACCTCACTATACCCAGGACAGAGAAGGCCTATAGTGCCCTGTCAGGCCACAGGGGCTTGCTGGCTTTTTGTGTCTTTGCAGCCCCCTTTAAAACCTGACGTGCAGTACACCTGAGCATTCTAGAACCTGCTATACCAGGGCTTAGCCAACAGCAGGCCAAGAGTAGGAACAAAGCAAGAAAAGGTTCCGTGGGGAGACTTGAGCTGGGAATTAGGGTGTTGGCGCCCCTAGTGAAGACCTAGTGGGCATCTGTAGGCCACTGCCACCCCTGCTTTTGACCACAGTGCCACTCAGGCAGTGGCCCCCATTCACCCAAAGACTAAGTAACTTGCCCTTGATTACACTGGTCTTTTGTGTCCAGGGCCAAGTATCTGCTCAGGCCTCCTAAGTTCTCTGCATCTCAGAGCCATGGCATTATCTGCTCAGCAGGAGGCAAGTTCTCCTTAACGGACTGAGGCTGACTTGGTTCCTGTAGGCAGCTATCACCTTGTGGTGTCTGGTGTTGATTGGGGGAAGTGTTTCCTTTAGGTCTGAAATAATCAGAGCAGCAGGCCCACCCCTCAGGCAGAGGGCAGCTCTGCCCCTCAGACACATTCCTTAAGACTAGAGGTTCACTCTCAGTGGGACCTCAGAGTATGGCCTAGGGTAGGGATGGGAGGTGGCTCTGCTCAGCAAGGGGAGGGTAGGTCTGGGCCTGGCTCAGGAGTAACTATATGTTTGTGATCTCCATTGCCCCCTCCCATTTGCAGCTGGAAGATGTAGAGTGGGAGGACTGGGAGTGAGGGAGCCAGAGGGAGCAGCTCCCCAACCCATGGCATCTCTCGCCTCCCTCGCTCGTCTCAGCCCAGCCCTGGAAGACTGAGAATGTTCCCCCAAATCTCCTCTGCCAACCAGAGCTCTCGGCACAGATTCTGGTGGCTCCCTGCTGGCCCTCTGGGCCTCTGCTCACGCCTGGGAAGGGGCTCTCTAAATCCCGGCCAGGAACTCTGACTTGTGCCAACAATAGGATGACCCAAGGGAGAGGAAACCTATCCCCCTCACCAGAAGAGCCTGTGTTTTTCTGCTGAACACCCACTGTTCCTGAGGACTCCTGCTGGGAAGTCCCAAGGGATAGTTCTAGCCCCTCTGCCTGTGTAGACAGAAGCTAAACCACCAGTCTCTCGGAGGAAGCTGAGACAACATACTCTGTCCATACATCAGCAGCCAGGGAGGGCCATGCCACCTACCCTTGGCTAAATAGGGACAGCGAACACATTTTGGTTCCTATCCCAGTAGGTAAGAGGCACTTATCTCTGGGAAATTTGCCTCTCTTGGGAATCTCCCCCTCCCAGGCATTTTCCATTCCTGGAAAGGCTCCTTTGGGGTTCAGAATCCAGAGACCAAACCCTGACCCACCTCCTTCCTTTCCTCCAGCCCACGCTGGTCTGTCCCCATGCCTTCCCAGGGCTTCTTCATGTCAGATGCACCCAAGTCCTTAGCCCAGCTGTGCCACCTGCAGGAGTTCGCTCTTGCGTTTCTTCCCCTCCCCAAGAAGGGAGGGGGCCACTTCCGGCCCTTCTGTGTGTTGCCTGGCAGGATACCTTGTCCAACCAGCTACCCACCTCAACTCCCCTGTAGCTTAGGACACAAAACAGCTACCAGCGGTACAGAGCGGTGATCAAAGCCGAGTGCTTACAACTCCCGTAAGCCTAGCTTCTCTGCCCCGGCCCTTCTGCGTCTGGAAGGGCTATCCTGGGGGTGAACTTGAAACTCTCATCAGGCTTCTGCAAAAGCTCTTCTTCCTGAAGACAGACCCAGCCTTTGTGCTCTCACCCTCCCCTCTGGTAAAGCTGCACCTCTGGGGGAATGAGGGGCTGCAGGAATTTCTGGAGAGCCTGGTGCTTCACGATGCTGCTCTGGTGATTCTTGTACCTAATCTGGTGTGCTCACCAATGAGTGAAAGGGATCGTGGGTCAGGGACACCGAGAGGGTGAGGTCACTTCCACTTCAAACCTTCAGTGAGGGGGTGGGATGGAGAGAATGCTGAATCTTTTTTTTGACGGGATGGGGTTTTTCTCTTTGTAATTATTTCTTTAGTTTAATTAACCTTTTGGTTGTTTGTGCAATATTATATATTTTAAATTATAATGCATCTCCCCAGAGTATTTTGTAGCTGGGGAAAGAAAAAAGGAAAAAAAGGAAAAAAGATTCTAACAGCTGTTAGTTTTATAATTAAAAAAGAAAGAAAAAAGAACTTTGTCCTGAACCTTTTACAGACTTGCCGTTAACAGCATTAAAGTGATTCAACCGAAGCTGGAAGGTGTCTGGGGGTCTGTTTTCGTCCCCTTGGCAGCTGCACTGGGCCAGGGCAGGACTGGTTCCCACTTGGAGCCAGAGACAGGGTAGGGGGATAGCCTGGGTCCAGAGGACGTCCCTTGTCCTCATCCCAGATTCAGCTTTGCCTTTGGGATGAGAAAG
This sequence comes from Symphalangus syndactylus, assembly GCF_028878055.3. Lineage (NCBI taxonomy): Eukaryota > Metazoa > Chordata > Mammalia > Primates > Hylobatidae > Symphalangus > Symphalangus syndactylus. The sequence goes on from NC_072441.2 coordinate 145,120,628, forward strand.
GGTCAGGGCTCCCAGCAGGCCTCTCACTGAGACAAGGAGTCGGGAGGCCATCTCTGCACTCCCAGCGCCTCTGCTTTCCTTTGGAAAGGAAGTTGCAACAACAATGGCTTCAGTTGCTCTTGGTCATTTTTCTCCCGTCTTGCCCCTGTTTGTATATGATTCTTGGGTCTGTTCTAATTAACTTTAGTATGAAAATCACTTGTCAGGCCAGGCACGGTGGCTCACGCCTGTAATCCCAACATTTTGGGAGGCCAAGGTGGGTGCATCACTTCAGGTCAGGAGTTCCAGACCAGCCTGGCCAACATGGTGAAACCCCATCTCTACTAAAAATACAGAAATAGCCAGGCATGGTGGTAGGTGCCTGTAATCCCAGCTACTGGGGAGGCTGAGGCAGGAGAATCGCTTGAACCTGGGAAGCAGAGTTGCAGTGAGCTGGAATCGTGCCACTGCACTCCAGCCTGGGCGACAGAGCAAGACTCTTAAAAAAAAAAAAGGAAGTCTGAATGAGGTCCTTTGATTCCATGAAGATCTCTAAAAGGAAAGAGTAGTAGTAAGGCTGGGGTAGATGTAGGTAAGTTTTAGGATAAGTAAACTTAAAGCGTAAAATATATATCACCATTTTAGAAGCGGGTTTTTGGGTTTGCTTTCTCCCCCTACTTTATTGGGGAGCACTTGCCATTGCTTTTATCAAGTGCTTGCTAGCCATGGATGCCAACTAACTTCTTCAATTGAAGGCCGGAGGGTCATGTCGGGTTCCAGGAGCCTCTTGAGCAGGTCCTGGCAATCGGCCGAGATGCTCAGATGAGTGGGGAAGGACACCCCCTTCTGCTGCTGCCACAGCATCTTAGGGATGTCTGTGTCGTCAAAAGGTAGGCTGGCACAGAGCATGACATACAGGACCACACCCATGCTCCAGACATCACCTTTCTTGCTATCGTGGGGAATACCCTGCAGCACCTCAGGGGCAGCATAGGCTGTACTGCCACAGAAGGTCTGGCTCAGCTCCCGGCGTGACTTGGGCAACACCTTGGCAAAGCCAAAGTCAGTCAGCTTCAGGTTGAAGCCCTGCAACAAGGCGTTCTCGCACTTGAGGTCCCGGTGAGCCACACCACAGCCATGGCAGTAGCGGATGGCCTCAACCATCTGACGGAAGAGGGCCTTGGCCTGGCTTTCAGGCAGTGGCCCCCCATTCAGCACGCAGTCAAAGACATCCCCTCCCTCAGCCAGCTCCATCACCAGGCAGACTTTCCCGTCAGCAGACTCCAGCATCTCATACACCTGGATGATGTTCTTGTGGTCCAGGGTACGGACAATTTGGAGCTCCCGAGGCAGGAATCTCTGGATAAACTCTGAAGAAGTAAGGGGAGGAGAGATGGGCTGGCAGATCAGAAAGGCCCACCTCCTCATGCCTGTCTCCTGCCTTCCAACTTCTGCCCACCTTGTCTGGGTCTTATTTCTTGGCTCCCTTAATGGTCTTAAATGTGTCTAGCTGCTTGGACTTTGCAAAGAATGTTCACTTCTATTATTTTTGTTGTTAGTATATCATTCAAAAGAAGCACTCCCCACCAGCCTTGTGGACTGTTTTGAGCAGTCTGTGAGACTGGGTATCAGGTGCTTTAGGGACTTTTAGACAAAGCCACAGAATCACAAATTATAAGACCTGATTTGTCCACAGGGTGGTGAGCCAGCTCCTCCTGCCGCTGTCCCGACCCCACAATTCTTTCCATGAGTCCTGTCTTCCTTTTTCCCCATCTCCACAGGCCTCGGCACCAGCCCCTGTTCTCTACTAGCCCTGGCTGTGGCCTCTGCCAGTCTGTTTCCCTGCCGGAAAGGAAAGCCTGGCTCAGGTTGTGCCTCTGAGGATCCTTCACCTCATGCCACTTTCATCTTGCATTCTGGGGGCTGTAATGTTCCTGGACTCCCAGAACCCCTGTGTTCCCCGCTGACCCACTCCAGAGCTGCCATCGGGCTTGCTTGGTTCCACGCCAGCGGGAGCAGGGAATGATGGAATGATCTTTCCAACAGGAGGAAGCACCCACCCACCTCAGCCAGCCCTCCCTCCTTCCCTCCAAAGGGGGCCCCGGCTCACCTTCTGGCCCTCCCGTCTTGTCTATAACTTTAATTGCCACTTTTCTTTGGTGTTTTTTGGAAAATGCTTCTTTGACTTTTGAGTAGGTCCCTTCCCCAATGGTCTTGCCCAGCTGGTACCCATTGGAGAGCAGAAAGTCCTCCATGCTGTCTAGCGCCGCCTTCCTATCACCCTCTCAGCTCATGCTGCCTCTGCAAGGCAGCTCTACTCCACTATCGCCCTTGGCCTGCTCCTTTTCTCCCCAAGGACTTCATCCGCAGCCACCCCCAGCGTTAAAACATTTTCTGTCTGGACACAGCGGCGGGTGGTGGGGAGGGACAGGGCCAGACATTTTTAAACTCCGGTGCAATTGTGATGTAGATGCTGTGTGACCCTTGGCCAAAATGGGCAGTGCCCCTACCTGCCCTCACTACCACCACCAAACCGAGCCCGGATTAAGTCACCGCCGAGCCCGCCCCTGCGCCAGGCACTGAGTCGTAGCCCCGCCTGGGAGGGCGCTCCGCGGCGTCTGTGTGGGCCAGGAATGCCCGGCTCCTCGGCGTGGACGCCGCCTCGCGGCAGGTTGCCCTGGCCTGCTGCGCCCCCCTCGGGTGGCCCGGGTCTGCGCGACCCCGTCTCCAGGCGCCATGGCCAGAGCCCTCCAGTCCCCGGTTCTGGCCCGCGCTGAGTGCCAGGGGCGGCAGGGGGCACCGTTGGGGGTTCTCCACTGGGAGGAACGTGCTCTGTGAGGTCAGCGCGCCGCGGCCCGAGTCACAATGCTGCCCTCCTCGACGCCCGGGCACGCCGCAGAGACCTGCCCGGCTCCGCCTGGACCAGAGCGTTCTCCCGCGGCCAGGGCTCGGGCAGCTGCTTCTAGCCTGGGACCGGTCTCAGCCTCCGGGAGGTGAGCGACGGCCCAGGTGGCGGGCGCGAGGCGGCGGCGCCCGGCGGCCCAGGAGAGGCCTGACCGCCACTCTCCGCACAGAGCGCCCCGGGGCCTGGACATGAGCGCCCAGGAGCCCCCGCAGGGTCGGAGATTTCCCATTGAGGCTGGAGATTCCCGTGGCCTTGCCGCTGCCCCCGAGTCCCAGGACAGCCCGGAAGCGGTAGCGACTGAGCACAACCGCGTCAGGTAAGGCCCGCGCCCCACGCCCCACTCTGGCCTTCCCGCGGCCCCGCCCTCCGTCCCACTTGGCGCCACCAGCAGTCAGGTCCCCGCATCCACGTCCGGACCCCCGGGGACCCCAGGTGCACTCCCTGGATGCGCCCCACAGGATGGGCCAAGCCCCTGCCTCAGCGCCCCCTGTCGCGCCCCGCTTTCCCCAGGCCGCTTCGTCGCTGCCCTGGATGCCACTGCCTGACGCTGCCGCACGTGCCCATCGATGTCTACCGGGCCATGGGCGGGAGCCCCCGGGCCCGCGCCACGTGAGTGCGCCTGCTCCCTGCGGCTCCGCGGGAGCTGGGCGGGAACGAGGCCCCCTGCGGGCCACCACGCTGAGGTCGCATGCGCCGAGCACGAGACGATGCACATTTTAAAATAAAAGAATGATGCACATTTTAATAAAGCACAGCATAAACTGTTCTTTCCACTCCGGGCTGGCAGTGTATGTCTATCCGTCGTGCCCACTGGCTGCTCTGCCCAGTCCAATAACACTTTCCCTTCCGCAGCCTCCTCTTTGGGACCCAGCCCTTCCGCCTTTCAACCTATGCCACTTCACTCCTCCCATATCTTGCTGGTCCTGACCCCTCCTGGGCAGCCTTTCCCTGGGGCCCTGCCCTGGTCCATCTCTCTAACCCTCTCGTGGTTCTCCGGTAAAATTCACATCACTGTGCTGGACCCTGGCAGCCCACAGAAGCGGGGAACAGGAGGGAGAGGCGGACCAACAAGTAACATGGAATACAGCCAGTGGCCACCCACAGCAGGCCCTTTATTTAATTAATTAATTTATTTATTTATGAGATGGAGTCTCGCTCTGTTTCCCAGGCTGGACTACAGTGGCACGATCTCTGTTCACTGCAACCTCCGCCTCCAGGTTCAAACAATTCTGCCTCAGCCTCAGCTGGGACTACAGGCGCCCGACCAGGCCCATTTTAATCCTCTCGCGCGAGAAGTTCTGCGACAAAGTTCTGCGACTTGCTCTTTGCGGCCCTAGGCGCCTGGGGCCTTCCTTATTGGAAGGGTTTGGAGCTGCCCCAGTCCATCCTGAGCCTTGGTTTCTCCCAGGACTGAAGGGATCATAAAAAGATTGGGGAGGCCGGGCACGGTGGCTCACGCCTGTAATCCCAGCACTTTGGGAGGCCGAGGCGGGCGGATCACGAGGTCAGGAGATCGAGACCATCCTGGCTAACACAGTGAAACCCCGTCTCTACTAAAATACAAAAAATTAGCCAGGCGAGGTGGCAGGCGCCTGTAGTCCCAGCTACTCGGAAGGTTGAGGCAGGAGAATGGCATGAAGCCCGGGGGGGCGGAGCCTGCAGTGAGCCGAGATGGCACCACTGCACTCCAGCCTGGGTGACAGCGAGACTCTGTCTCAAAAAACAAAAAAGATTGAGGAAGAGGCCATTTGAAAAATGTTGGCTTGCCAGGCGCGGTGGCTCACGCCTGTAATCCCAGCACTTTGGGAGGCCGAGGCAGGTGGATCACAAGGTCAGGAGTTCGAGACCAGCCTGGCCAACATGGTGAAACCCCCATCTCTACTAAAAATATAAAAATTAGCTGGGTGTGGTGGTACGCACCTGTAATCCCAGCCACTTGGGAGGCTGAGGCAGGAGAATCGCTTGAACCCAGGAGGCAGAGGTTGCAGTGAGCTGAGATCATGCCACTGCACTCCAGCCTGGGCAACAGAGTTCAAAAAAAGAAAGAAAGAAAGAGATGTTGGTTTAACTTCCTATTTTACAGATGAGTGAACTGAGCCTTTGAGACTTACTCAAGGTCCCCCAATGAGAGTCTAGCACACTCCTCGGCATCCTGAGACCACATGCCCTAAGATCTACCCTCGGAGGGGCCCATGACAGGAAGCCTGCCCGGAAGTGCTAGTATTTAAGCTAAACAACTATTTTCTACTTTCCAATTTTGCTTTAATGAGCCCGTATATTCTACTTTCCAATTTTGTATGGGGGGAGTGTAACCTAAAGGTCAGGTTCGGTCTCCTGTCCCCTGAGATCTAAGGACAATTGATTCAACACCCTCCTCTAATCCTCATAGGGTAGAGAAGTCCAAGCTTTCCCTAGAGCACCTTAGAATTCCACGTCACCCAAAAGGGATACCCTTCTCAGTTTCCACATAAAATGCTCTCTCAGGCAGTCCCCATGTAGGAGGCTTACTAAAAGGGCCTATTTCCTCACTGGTTTAATTTAAAAACAAAAGGCATCAGCTGGTCTCTTTGGACTCTGTCAGCCCCCAAATAGTGAATCCTTCTCATTCTTCCTTTTTTTTTTCATCTCTCCCACTTCCTTTCTCCTCTCTTCTCAACCCTCCTTTCCTTAAAAAAAAAAAAAAAAAAATAGGCCAGGCATGGTGGCTCAGGCCTGTAATCCCAGCACTTTGGGAAGCTGAGGCAGGAGGATCACTTGAGCCCAGCAGTTCAAGACCAGCATGGAAAACAGCAAGATCCCATCTCTAAAAACAAAACAAAACAAAAAAACCAGGTATGGTGGCATGTGCCTGTAGTCCTAGCTACTGGGGAGCCCGAGGCAGGAGGATTGCTTGAGCCCAGGAGTTTGAGGCAGCAATGAGCCAAGGTCACACCACTGCACTCCAGCCTGAGCAACAGAGTGAGATCCTGTCTCTAAAAAAAATTAGGCCGGGCACGGTGCTTCACGCCTATAATCCCAGCACTTTGGGAGGCCGAGGCAGGCGGATCATAAGGTCAGGAGTTCAAGACCATCCTGGCTAACATGGTGAAACCCCGTCTCTACTAAAAATACAAAAAAATTAGCCAGGCGTGGTGGCGGGCACCTGTAGTCTCACCTACTCGGGAGGCTGAGGCAGGAGAATGGTGTGAACCCGGGAGGTGGAGCTTGCAGTGAGCCAAGATCACACCACTGCACTCCAGCCTGGGTGACAGAGTGAGACTCCATCTCAAAAAAAAAAAAAAAAAATTTAGAAACCAGTTACTGCCACATCCCACGTACCTGATTTGTGAGGGATACAAAGATTCTAGACGCAGTCCTTGCCAGTGGGGCTAGTTAGCTCTAGAATGTCCATGAGCAAGGGGAAGAGCATTCCCTTTGGGGAGGAAGCATTGTGGGTAAAGGCCTGGAGGCAGGAAAGTGAAGGACAATTTCAAGAAACTCGGTTCATCAATTTTCATCAACACCTTCCTGGGCCATGCCTGGTACTGAGACCCCAGGCCTGAATCTGACATCATTTTCCCTTTCAGAGCATAGAATGCAGGGGATCCAGGAATGGGTTAACAAAAGAGAAGCTGGATCAAGGAGGCCTTTGCGAACCAGGTGAAGGAGTTTGAACTTTGTTCTGCAGGCAGGCAGAGTACGACAGGCTCCTACCTGGGTCACTTCACTCTCCTATTTCTCTTCTCTTCCATTCTGTTCTCTGTTTCTTCTTACTCCTTTCTGCTGGAAAAGCCACTGGCCGAAACTCGTGCTGAGTTCAAGTCCTGACTCTGCTGTTTTTCTAACTGTGCAGTTTTGAGCTAGTTACTTCTCTGAGCCTCCATCTTCAAATCTGTAAAATGGGGCTAATTGACACCTGGTAGAGTTTCAGTAAGGACCTGTATGTATAGCACCATGCAGGAATCACTGCCACAGCTACCACTTGATAAGCAAGAGAGATGCTACGGCTGCTGCTCCTACCTTTGGCTTCAAGGGGCAGCAGAGAGCCAGACAGCCAAAGACACTGTCCCCAGGGGTTGGGTGCTGTCCAGCCCTGAAGAGGGCTGAGGAAACCCTCTTGCCTGCCTCTGCCAACTTCCTAGCAGTTCTGTTCAGGAGCCTAAGAACTTGGTGGGGGGATTGGGGGCAGGGGAATTTCCAGGGGAATCCCCAGGTAGAAAAGACAGAGCTGCCTCCCTCACCCTAAAGGGTACCTCTGTCCCTGGACCCCAGTGCAGGACCCAATGCAGATCCCAGCCTTACTCTCTGGGCCTGAGGAATGGGGAGGGGCCAGGCAAAGGGGGATGCTCAAATCACTGCCTTCCCTGACTTCTTTCCCAGACACCTTATTAGCCAGCCCCTCCCTAAGGGACCCCCTTTTAGAAGGAGGGGGCGAAGTACAGATGGACCCCCCAGGTTACCATGGAGACAGCAGGGAAAGGGTTGCTGTATCACCATGGCAATAACTGACGTCAGCGCTACCCTTTCCCATCGCTTGATATGAGAGGGGGACAGCCACCCCAACCACAAGCAAATCCCCCACAAATCATCCTCCTCTTACTGAGGCAATCAACCAGGGGGGTCGCCAGACTTAATATAGCACAGGAGTTAAAAGCACACACTCTGATGTCAGTCAAGCCTTGGTTCAACTCCTCACTCCGCCTCATCCTAGCCATGCGAATTTGAGCAAGTTCCTTAACCCTTTGAAGTCTCATAGGTGCCATGGGAATAAACAAACTATGTGCCTCCAAGGATTACATGAGGATGACATAGGATCATGCAGCTAACAGGCGCGGGGTGTGCCTCGCCCGAAGCGCACATTGGCATTAGGGATGGTCAAGAATCCTACTCGCTACCTTGGGACTTGTCAGAGGATGCGGACCTCCAGATAGACTCACACCCCCTAGAGGGCCCCCAGGACTTACAAGGACTGGGCCTCAGGGTTTGAGCGTCTCAGGATTTGGGGGTCTCAGAGCGGTCCCGGAAACAGTGGAATTTCCAGACTCTGAGGAAACCCCAGACGCCACTTTCCCTGAAACCTCATCACATCCGGACTCAGACCCAACTTCCCCTTCTCCTCCCCTCTGCCTTGTCCTAGGCCTTATTAGCAGCCTTCTACCTCTTAGGGGCCTCCATCTGCTCCTCTAAGAAAAAGGATGGGGTGCCCAGGCATGGTGGTTTATGCCTGTAATCCCAGCACTTTGGGAGGCTGAGGTGGGCAGACCTCTTGAGGCCAGGAGTTTGAGACCAGCCTGGGCAACGTGGCAAAACCCTGTCTCTACAGAAAAAAAAAAAAAAAAAAAAAAAAAAAAAAAAAAAAAAAATAGCCAGGCATGGTAGCACATGCCTATAGTCCCAACTATTTGGGAGGCTGAGGCAGAAGGATCACTTGAGTTCAGGAGGTCGAGGTTGCCATGAGCCAAGATCATGCCACTGCACTCCAGGCTGGACAACAGAGTGAGACTGTCTCAAAAATGAAAAAGAAAAAGAGAGAAAGAAAGGGAAAAAGAGAGAAAGAAAGAAAAGAGAAAGGAAGAAAGGAAGAAAGGAAGGAAGGAAGGAAGGAAGGAAGGAAGGAAGGAAGGAAGGAGAGAAAGAAAAAGGAAAGTAAGGAAGGGAGGAAGGGAGGAAAGGAGGGAAGGAAAAAGGAAAGGGAAAGGAAGGAAAGAAAGAAAAGAAAAAGGATGAGGCCAGTGCGGTGGCTCACACCTGTAATCCCAGCACTCTGGGAGGCTGAGGCGGGTGTATCTTTTGAACACAGGAGTTCAAGACCAGCCTAGAAAACACGGCGTCTCTACAAATTAAAAAATATTAGCCGGGTGTGGTAGCATGTGCTTGTAGTCCCAGCTACTCAGGAGGCTGAGCTAGGAGGCTCGCTTGAGCCTGGAAGGTCAAGGCTACAGTGAGCTGAGATCATGTCACTGCATGAATAAAAGAAAAAAAGATGGCCAGGCACAGTGGTTCATACCTGTAATCCCAGCACTTTGAGAGACTGAGGCAGGCAGATCACAAGGTCAGGAGTTCAAGACCAGCCTGACCAAAATGGTGAAACCCCATCTCTACTAAAAATACAAAACTTAGCCAGGCATGGTGGCGTGTGCTTGTAATCCAAGCTACTCAGGAGGCTGAAGCAGGAGAATCACTTGTACCTGGGAGGTGGACGTTGCAGTGAGCTGAGATGGTGCCACTGCACTCCAGCCTGGGTGACAAAGCGAGACTCTGTCTCAAAAAAAAAAAAAAAAAAAAAAGAAAAAAGACAAAGGATGGATGAGGGACTGCAGGTATGGTCACCACGGGGATATGGGTGGTCCAGCTCCCACTGCCCTCTCCCACCCACTGTTAGGGTAGGAAGACCAGAATCATTCTCATTCCCCCCTCTTCCCTGACTCCAGTACAGGCAACCACAGTTTAGTCTGCCCCAAATCCACTGCCACTGCCCTGAGTCAGGCCCCCCTTACTACTCACCCAATTATTCCGGCAGCTCCCTGCCAGGTCTCCCTCCTTCCTCGCTTGATTCCTCCAATCCAGAATTATTTTATAAAGACCACAAACGCAGCTGGGTCAGTTTCCTATTTAAACCTCATCAATGGCTTCTTCACATCACTTGTGCAGCCACACCGGACACCTTTCAAATCATCACAAAACATTCCTCCCACCTTAAGTACACCATCCTTCTGCATGGAATAGCTTCCCCTGACCCCCCAGATCGCCCTCAAAGACGGTTCCCCTGACCACCATCCTTAGGGCCTGCATGGCCACTGTGTTGCCTTCAGTGTCCGTATCGATTCCTGAGCTCAGGTTAATGCCTGTCTTCCCCATTATACGACAGGGGCCGGGGGCTGGACTGTCCTCCTCCTGACATCCCCAGGATCTAGAACAGGAGGGCTCAGGAATCTGCAGATTAGACTAGTTTGTGAATGACTGCTTGCAATGTCCACAGAGGAGAGGCCTTGGTGCTGTGAGAAGAAGAAACAGCAGAGCGACCTGCCTGGCTGGGAGTTTGGAAATGGCTCTCGTGAGGAACGGACGCTTGAACTGAAGGATGAGAAGCCGTTACCCAGGCAAAGACTGAGGAACGCCCCAACACTGGGGTTGGCACGGGCACGGGTTGCGTGACCCTGATGCTAAAGACATGGTGCAGGGAGGCATATTCCCATTTTGGAAAGACACACCCAGCTGCCCTATAGGAACAGACCAAATAGGGGATCGAGAGTGGCAGCAGGGAGACAGGTCAGGAGGCTGCTGCAGCCTCTCTGGTGAAAGGTGATGGGCCCCTGGCTCAAGTGTTGGTGGCAGAAATGGAGAGAAGCTATGGGATTTTAGGTACGTCCTGAAAGGACAGGTTTTCATAGCTGCTTGAGGATGAAAAGGGTGAGAGAAGCTGGGCGCGGTGGCTCACACCTGTAATCCCAGCACTGGGAGGCCGAGGAGGGAGGATCACGAGGTCAGGAGTTCAAGACCAGCCTGGCCAACATGGTGAAACCCCATCTCTACTAAAAATATAAAAATTAGCCAGGCATGGTGGTGGGCGCCTATAGTCCCAGCTACTCGGGAAGCTGAGGCAGGAGAATCGCTTGAACCTGGGAGGCAGAGGTTGCAGGGAGCTGAGATTGCACCACTGCACTCCAGCCTGGGTGACAGAGCAAGACTCTGTCTCAAAAAAAAAAAAAAAAAAAAAAAAAAAAATGGCGAGAGAGGACAGAATCTAGAACCAAGTCCAGATTTCAGGTCCAGACAACTGGGAGATAGCTAAGCTGGGGGACATGGAGGAAGGGCAGGTATGCAGCCTGTTTCCTGAGAGGTGGGACATCCAGCAGGAGGGGTCCAGGAGGCAGGTGTGGGGTTGGGGAGAGGGCTGGACTGAGAAAGAGATATGAGTTTCTGACATGGGCTGGACGCTGAAGGCATGGAAGCTGATGAGAGTCCCCAGGGACAGACTGTAGCAGGCCTGGGAACAACCATGATTAGGCAGTGAGCAAAGGATAAGAAATTTGCCATGTGGCAGCAACCCATAAGATAGCAAGAAAATCAAAAGTGCACAGTGTCCAGAAATACAAGGGCCTAAAAGTATCTGAAAGAGGAAGGAGTATTTGTGTCAAAGCTGGCCACTGCTAAGGGGTCAAGGCAGATAAAGACTTGTAAGCATCCCTTGGATTTAGCAACAAGGAGGTCAGCAGTGACCTTGGCAGGCTGTTCCTGTGGAATGGTGGGGGAGGAAGCCAGATTGCAGGGGCTGAGTAAGGAAGTAGAAACAACATGTGTATACAACTCCTTCAAGAATGTTGGCTGCAGAGGGGAGCTGGCGAAGGATGTGGAGTTGAGGGAGGGCTTTCTTTTTTTTCAAAGATATGAAAGACTAGAGCCTGTTTGTCTGCCTATGGAAAGAAGCCATCAGGGAGGGTGAGGCTGAAGATATGGAAAAATGGTTGAAGACAGGGAAAAAAGGAAGGGATTAAGGGAAGGAGAGTCCCCAAGGAAGAAAAACAGGTTAAATTCCCAAATATGGCTGCGGAACTTGGGGGGGCAAGTCAGGGCCTGTACTGGGCTCTGGGGGCTCAGAACAGCTGCCCACTCTCCCCGGCAGCCAGTGTGAGTCACTGGGGGGGAAACAGCCCAAACTGGCAGTGTGGGAAGGGGAGCTGGGTCAGCATATTACTTAGGATCCCCAGGGGTCAGGGAGAAGCAGGGCCCAGCCTGGGCTCTGAGCCCTGAACCCCATGCCAAGCTGGACAAGGACACACAGAAGGGTTGTCTCACCTTTTGTAGGAGCAGGCAGAGTTGTAGAAAGCCTAGGTTTTACTTTTGGCTTTTCACTGCCCGATTGTGAACCTCAGTTTCCTCTTCTGCAAAAAGAGAGGGTTAAACAGATCAAGGGCTTTTCAGTTTTGGGGAAGGAAAGTGTCAGGACTTTGCTGACAGTTTAGGGAGTCCTGGAGCCCCAGCAGCCTCCTGAACTAGAGTTGGCTGAGGAGCTGACATTTAAGCATAGAATTAGGGAGAAGGCTCGCATGAAAGCCATGGGGAGCAGGTCAGGGTGCGCCTAAGCCTGGGAGAAGAGGAGGCCCTTTGAGGCGTGATTTGTGCCTGAGCACACCATCAGGAGTGTGTGAGGCCAGCCAGGAGTGGTGGCTCATGCCTGTAATCTCAGCACTTTTGGGAAGCTGATTGGGAGGGGGGCAGATTGCTTGATCCCAGGAGTTTGAGACCAGCCTAGACAACATGGCAAAACTGTCTCTACAAAACAAAACAAAACACACACACACACACACACACACACACACACATTAGCTGTACTTGGTGGCGCAGGCCTGTGGTCCCAGCTGCTGCAATCCCAGCAATCCTCCAGCTAATGCAGGAGGACTGCTAGGGCCCTAGGAGGTCGAGGATGCAGTGAGCAGTGATTATGCCACTGCACTCCAGCCTGGGTGCCAGAGTTGAGACCCTGTCTCAAAAAAAAAAAAGAAAAAAGAAAATTTAAAAAAGGCTGGGCATGGTGGCTCACCTGTAATTCTAGACTTGAGAGGCCAAGGCCGGTGATTCACTTGAGCTCAGGAATTCAAGACTAGCCTTGGCAACATAGTGAAACCCTGTACCTACAAAAAAAATACAAAAAATTAGCCAGGTGTGGTGGTGAGTGCCTGTAGTCCCAGTTACTTGGGGGGCTGAGGCAGGAGGATCGTTAGAGCCTAGGAGGCCGAGGCTGCAGTGAGCTATGATCGTCCCACTGCACTCCAGCCTGGATGACAAAGTGAGATCCTGTCTCAAAAAAAAAGTGTGTGAGCAGGGGCTGGAAGCCTGGGTGGGAGGAGGAAGGGTTTCTCCAATAGGCAGCTGACCTTCCTGTCCCTGGCCCCCTCCTGCTGCCTCTGTCCTTGCACTTCTGTCCTTGACCCTGGGGAGGAGTGTCTCTGGGGAACTTGGAGATCTGGTGACCAGCCCCCTCCCACTGAAGCGGCTAGTGGGGGCAGACTACCCTAGACCTCACGAGAGAGACCAGCTCTGCCCCCAACCCCTCTGCCAGCTGACGCCTACTGGCCTTCTGCTAAAAACAGCCGGGCCCGGGGGGAATATGGGTTTTCAGGCCTCCCCCTCCTCGCCCAGGCCGGTATTAAAGAGGCCGAAGTCGGGCCAGACCGGCTGGACACCATGCTATTCACCCAGACTGCTCACTTCGTGGTGAATTTTCTTCTGTCCCGGTGAGGGGGCCCGAGGGAGGGCGCCAGCTGGATAAAGCGCCCCGGTCTGGCAGCTGGGGGAGGAGGCACTCAGGTCCTCGGGAAGGCGCCAGTGGGGGCCTCCAGTCCCTTTCCACGTCCCTCTAAATCGACCAGGAGTGACCCCGGCCCGTGCCCTGCCTCGTCCGATCGGAGGCAGCTTCCTCCTCCCCGCCTGTCGTGTTCTCCTGGGGTGACCGCTGTCCCATCTCCCCCGCAGGCGGCCCCGGGCCACGGCCCCGCACCGCCTGGACGAGGAGTTGTGTTTCTGGGGCAGCCGGGGCCCGGTCTTGCCGGCGCCCGCCGCCCGCCGCAGCCTGGGCGACTACTGGCTGAGCCCGCAGCGCCGCCACCCTCCGGGTGCCGCCTGGTGCTGGCCCGCACGCAACCTGTTACTGCTGCCCCCGGCCACCGGCCTGGCCGACGTGCCCTCGGCGCGCTGGCCCAGCTGCTACGGCGCGCGCCCGAGACTAACGTGAGCGCGCCGGGAGGGGCGGGGCGAGGGCCCGGGGAGTAGACGGGGTGACGGGGGCCTGTGCGAAGGGGCGAGGTCTAAGGAAGGGGCGGATCCCCAGAGCCGAGGATCCGGGCCTGGGAGCGAGGGGAGGGGGCGGAACTGAGTGGGAAGGGCGGGGTCTGAGGGCGACCGGGAGCGGAAGGAAGGGGCGGGGCTAGGCGGAGCGGGCGCAGACCCGGAGGGAGGGGAGACTTGCCCCAACTCCGTCTTCCCGATTTCCCCTCCCTCCAGGTGGAAGCACCGGTGGCAGAATATTAACTACTATTTCCTGGGCAAAAGGAAGCGACATCTAGTTCCCTTGCGCCCGTGAGAGCCGGTGAGGGGCGGGGCCACGGGGGGGTGGGGGTGCCGTCGGTGGGCGGGGCCTCGTGGAGGGGCGGGTCTTGGGCGGGGCCTAGCTGGAGGCGTGGGGGAGGGGCGAGGCCGGAGCACGAGGTCGGCCCGCTGCAGTCGCTGCCTGCGAGGCTGCAGCAGCCTGTGCAGATGAGCCGCAGTCAGAGGGGCCCCGAGCGCAGGGCGTGGTCTTTGCAGGGTTATTTTTCCCCACTCGAATTGGGCTGACACAAACATACTTTTAAAAAGTTGGACAAATTTGGCCAGGCGCGGTGGCTCACGCTTGTAATCCCAGCACTTTGGGAGGCACAGGTGGGTGAATTGCTTGAGCCGAGGAGTTCGAGACCAGCCTGGGCAATATGATGAACCCCATCTCTACAAAAAATACAAAAATTAGGCCGGGCGCGGTGGCTCACGCTTGTAATCCCAGCACTTTGGGAGGCCGAGGCGGGCGGATCACGAGGTCAGGAGATCGAGACCACGGTGAAACCCCGTCTCTACTAAAAATACAAAAAAATTAGCCGGGCGTGGTGGCGGGCGCCTGTAGTCCCAGCTACTCGGAGAGGCTGAGGCAGGAGAATGGCGTGAACCCAGGAGGCGGAGCTTGCAGTGAGCCGAGATCGCGCCACTGCACTCCAGCCTGGGCGACAGAGCGAGACTCCGTCTCAAAAAAAAAAAAAAAAAAAAAAAAGTTGGACAAATTTGACTATGTTGAAATTTCTGTTTGTCAGAAGACACCCCCAAAAAAGTAGAGGAGCCCCAAATAGGGCTCCTCAAACATAATACCAGCTCTGTGCCCGGCGCAGGGAGTTGGGGACCAGGAAAGTGGTGCACTTGGGTGGGCACCAACTGGGTCAGCCCCAGAGCAAAGGTGACTCCAGCCCTGGGCCTAGAGGCGAAGCTGAATGACCAAGGGAATGGAAGCTCGGGGTCAGTTTGAAGGGCCCTGTCGTGGTGATCATCCTGTGTGTCTGTGTTCACATTTCGGTGCATCTCTGAAAGTCTGTACCACCTCTGAGTGTGGTTCTGTTTCTGTGTGTTAGATCTCTGATCCACGTGTCTATTTAGTCAACGAATATATATCAAGGGCTTGGCCGGGTGTGGTGGCTCACGCCTGTAATCCCAGCACTTTGGGAGGCTGAAGGGGGCAGATTGCTTGAGGCCAGGAGTTCTAGACCAGCCTGGGCAACATGGCGAAACCCCGTCTCTACTAAAAATGCGAAAAATTAGCCAGGCATGGTGGCGTGCGCTTGTAGTCCCAACTACTCAGGAGACTTAGGTGGGAGGATCACTTGAGCCCAGGAGGCAGAGGTTGCAGTGAGCCAAGATCGCACTACTGCACTCCAGCCTGGGCAATAGAGCAGACCTTGTCTCAAAAAAAACAAAAACAAAACAAATATTTATCAAGGGCGTATTTTAGTGATTTGCGACAGGTTTATACACTGAGTTAATCACTGGGTTTACACTGGTGAAGCAAACAGTTGAGGTCCCTGCCCTCATGGAACATACATTCTGGTGGGGAGACGGGCCATAAACTGGAGAGAGAAACAGTGTGTTATGTTTGAGAAGAACAGGGCTGGGTCAGGTGCTACTTGATATGGGATGGGCATGGACTTGGTCTTTTTTTGGGGGGGACAGGGGGACGGAGTCTTGCTCTGTCGCCCAGGCTGGAGTGCAGTGGTGCAATCTCGGCTCACTGCAAGCTCCGCCTCCCGGGTTCACGTCATTCTCCTGCCTCAGTCTCCCAAGTAGCTGGGACTACAGGTGCCTGCCACCACGCCTGGCTAATTTTTTGTATTTTTAGTAGAGAAGACAGGGTTTCACCACGTTAGCCAGGATGGTCTTGATCTCCTGACCTCGTGATCCGCCCGCCTCGGCCTCCCAAAGTGCTGGGATTACAGGCGTGAGCCACTGCGCCAGGCCAGGACTTGGTCTTGTTCACAGGTCTAGAACAGTGCCTAACACATAGCTGGGGCACAGTAAATGCTGAGAGAATGCGTGCATTGTTGGGAGGTCACTTCTGAGGAGGCGAGTCTTAAACAAGGCTAGCAAGGCTGGTCAGCCGCTTCCAGAGCTTGGGAAGAGTGTTCTTGGTGGACGGAACAGTGTAGTCTTGTTGGTAACCACTTGCCTCTGGCTCTCTGTGCCTGGAGAATAGTGTTTCTGTGTCCTTTTTGTCTGTAGTCTCTGTGATCCTGGGAGCCCTGGGGCCAGTTTAAACAGGGCCCCATCAGGGTTTCTGGAAGTGAGGTCACTGCCCAGCAGATTCACCCCACTGGCTAACTCTGGCTTAACTGGCTGGGCCTGGCCATTCCCCTGGAAGCAACTCCTCCCCCCAATGGCATCAGTCCCACGACCTCTGGCTCCTTCCCAGGGCAGCATCCTGCAGTCCGGAAGGAAGTTCTTCGTCCTGTCTAACCACAGTCCCGCTGAGGCAACCCCAGCCTTTTCCTCTCATTCTGCCTTGTGGGCAGAAGGGAGGAGATGGGCAGAAGGGAGATGGGCTGGCCCTTCAGCAACGGATCCTGCCTAGACGGAGAGCCCAGTAAAGACCTGATAGAGTGGGGGTGACAACACCCTGCAGCCTCGGGGAAGTGAACTTCAAAGGGCAGAAATAATCATTCATCTCAGAAGCTTCTTTGGCATCCATTATCTCATTTAATCAATTAACACCTACTTTATAGACGGAAACTCAAGCAGGCCCAGGGAGGGAAAACAGTGGCAGAACTGGGACCAGAATCCAGGCCTCTTGATAAAATAGTAATAATATTATTGCACATTTACTCACTGCCAGGTACTGTGCTAAAACTTTGCATGCATTTTCTTCTTTAAGCCTCATCACATCCCCATGAGGTGGGTACCCTCATTATTCCCGTTGTCCTCAGATGAGAAGGCAGAGGCTCAGAGCTGTCAAATGACTTGTCCAAAGACACCCAGGCAGTTCATGGCAGGACAGAATTGGAGCCCAGGCAGTCTGGCGTGCTCAGCCATGCTCCCTGGGATTCGGGAGGAGTGTCACAGATGTCTATTTTCCAGGGACTTGGGGAGACAGGCTTCAGGCTCTATCACATGATGATCCTGGGGCCGACTTGTGCCAAGGCTGGGCTGAGAGGGAAGATGGCCTGGACACGCAGCGTGATCCTGAGTCCCCTCTCTGTGGATGACAATGAGTTACCTTTGCTTTCCCTCCTGAGATCTCTGTGCTTCTGCCCTTCATTCTCCAAATAAAATCGCTGTGGCCTCACTCTGTCTATCTCTACTTTGAGGGGATGATCTCGGTTTTTCCCATTGACACACACTGAGTTGACCAAACCTACAGGGCTGGAAGAGCTTCTGCCATCACCCCTTGACCTTCCCACCATGCCTACCCCACCCATGAGCTCCTTGGGGGGATACTGGATGAAAAAGGCCTGGTTCCTACTCTCTTGACTCTGAAAGTGCCACAGAAAGAGGAGACATGCACCAGCTGAGTACAGTGTCACAGGAGGGTGACATTAGTTTGGAGCACAGTGGGTCATCTGGTGGGTCAGGAAAGTCTTCTGGAGGGGTCCCTGGAGCTGGATCTTGACAGGTGGGCGGGCACTGGGGTGGACATGCCCGGGGAGCTGTATTCCAGGCAGAGGGCACAGTGTGGAGAAAGGTTTGGGGATTTGTGAGACTGGCAGCAAGCAGGCTCTCCCTAAAATGACGCCAGCCAGGGCATAGCTTCAAAGACGTCGAAAGCCAGTACAAGGGGTTATCCAGGCAGAAACAGGGAGCCATGAACAGGTTTAAAGCAGGGGAGGGGCTGGGTGCGGTGGCTCACGCCTGTAATCCCAGCACTTTGAGAGGCCGAGGTGGGTGGATCTCTTGAGGTCAGGAGTTCGAGACCAGCCTGGCCAACACGGTGAAACCCCATCTCTACTAAAAATACAAAATAGCTGGCCGGGCGCGGTGGCTCACGTTTGTAATCCCAGCACTTTGGGAGGCCGAGGCGGGCGGATCACGAGGTCAGGAGATCGAGACCACGGTGAAACCCCGTCTCTACTAAAAATACAAAAAATTAGCCGGGCGTGGTGGCGGGCGCCTGTAGTCTCAGCTACTCCGAGAGGCTGAGGCAGGAGAATGGCGTGAACCCGGGAGGCGGAGCTTGCAGTGAGCCGAGATTGCGCCACTGCACTCCAGCCTGGGCGACAGAGCGAGACTCCGTCTCAAAAAAAAAAAAAAAAAAAAAAAAAAAAAAAAAAAAATAGCTGGGCGTGGTGGCGTGCACCTGTAATTCCAGCTACTCGGGAGGCTGAGGCAGGAGAATCACTTGAACCCAGGAGGTGGAGGTTGTAGTGAGCCAAGATCACGCCACTGCGTTCTAGCCTGGGCGACAGAGCGAGACTCTGTCTCAAAAAATAATAATAAATAAATAAATAAAGCAGGGGAGGGGTGCGGTCTGGCGATTGGTCCCTGGCCCTCAGCTAGGTCCGAGGCCTCAGGCACCTGTCCTTGCACCCTCTCTTACCCACTCTCCCAGGTCCTGTCCAGGACTGTGGCCTGGAGGGGTTTCCCCCAAGCCTCCGTGCAAAGGTCTGGCAGAGGTTGCTGATGGCTAGAGAAAAGAGCTGCCCTGACTCATCCACTCACTGCTCAACAGGAGCCCCCCTCCCTCACCCACATAAGACCCCCCCCCATGGGCTGGGCACAGTGGCTGACCCCTATAATCCCAGCACTTTGCGAGGCCGAGGCAGGCAGATTGCCTGAGGTCAGGAGTTTGAGACCAGTCTGGCCAACGTGGCAAAACCCTGTCTTAACTAAAAATACAAAAATTAGTGGTGTCAGGCGCCTGTAATCCCAGCTACTTGGGAGGCTGAGGCAGAATCACTTGAACCCGGGAGGCGGAGGTTGCAGTGAGCCGAGATCACACCACTGCAGTCCAGCCTGGGCAACAAGAGCAAAACTCTGTCAAAACAAAAGAAACAAAAAAACCCCATGACCCATCCCCTGCCCTTTGCGGGGCTGTCAGTCAAAGAAACAGGTGAGACTGGCAGCCAGGTGGGCTCCGCCTCAAATGAGGCCAGCTCAGGGCAGCCCCATACCCAGCTCTCCGGAGCAGCAGCCATGTCCCTCCCTCCTGCAGCCCCTCTCCCTTCACGCAGAACTCAGTCCCCATCTCTGGGGCTCTCTGCTCCCGCACCGTCTCTAGACTTCATCCTCTCCTCCTCTACCCTCTTCCCTCGCCTATTCAGGCCATCATTGCCCATTGCCTTTGTCTGGATGAGTCCAGTTGACTTGTCCCTGGGTTTCCTGCCTCCAACTCTGTCCTCTCTGATCTGTGTCCACTGGGGCCTGCTTGTCTGTTTTACAGGTCCCTATGGGACATCCAGGGTGACCTCCAAGGTCACTGGGAGTTCTGGACAGAGATCTAGGCTGGAGATAGAGACTTCAGAGTAGCATATAGATGAGCTCATAGGAGAGAGAAAAGAGAGAGAGAGGGTGGTTGGTGGTCTCATTTTTTCTCTCTCTCCAACATAGATTTCTCTCCAGGCCATAGATCTAATGACATCCCAAAGCCACTTCGGTTTAGCCTGGCCCAAACCGACCCCTCTTTTTCCATGCACAGGCCACTGCTCTTCCCCAGGCTTCCTCCGTGGCGCTTGGCACACCCTTCTGCCCATTTTCCCAAGCCAGACCTTCAGTCCCCCTCAGACCTCCGACCTCCCCACTCCCACGTTGAGTCCTTCCCTGAGTCCTGCGGCTGCTGCTCCTGAACGTCCCCTGTGCTCCTGTCCCTCTCCTTTCCTCTGCCTTTCAGCGACATTTCACATGGTGGATCACTCACTCCTTCTGGAAGCTGTTTCTTCCCCCAGCCTTGAGGACACCCCCTGCTCCTGGCTCACTGGCCATCAGCTGATCCCCTGACGGGAGTCTAAATGTCCTCTGCCCTTTTTTTTTTTTTTTTTTTTTTTTAGAGATGGGGGTCTCACTACATTGCCCAGGCTGGTCTCGAACTCCTGGGCTCAAGCAATCCGCCCGCCTCAGCCTCCCAAAGTGCTGGGATTACAGGCGTGAGCCATCGCACCCAGCCTGGCTCTGCCTTCCCTTCTTGAGCCACTCTTTCTCTCTAGTGGATCCCATTGAGCCCTTTGGCTTCAAATTTGGGATCACTCCTGAACTATTACCTGGAGGTGGGGCTTCTGCTCTGTAGTCCAGACTCATATATCCATTAACTGCCAGCCTGATGTCTCCATGGGGACTCTAACAGGCACCTGGAACTTCAACTCCAAGGCTACCCTCTTAAGCCCCAGCACTGAGAGCAGGGAGAACCCTGAGCTCAAGGCACATGGGTGCTGGCCAACTCTCCCTTCCGCCTTGAGTTCAGGCCCCACGGTCTCTGGCCTCGATTACTGCAATAGCAGGGAAAGACAGCCAGGCAGAGGGGACTGCCTGTGCAAAGGCAGGAAGGAGAGCAAGGTTATGGCTTGGCCAGAAGCCCAGAGCGTGTTGTGGGGCTCAGATAGCAAATACCTTAAATGTAAGGCTCAGGCTTGGTCCTGAGAGCAATAGGGGGCCACTGAAAGGTTAGAATCCAAGGGGAGCACATTTGTTTTTACACTTCTGTCACGCCTTCGTTCATTCCTCCCCTCGTTTACTTTGTCTGTCAACAAATAGCTGCTGAGCACCCTCTATTAGAAAGTGACCCTGAGACAGTGGAGAATGTCTGGAGGGGCAGGACTGGTTGGCGGAGAGATCAGTGAGAAGCTGATGACATTGCCCAGCCCAGGTGAATGAAGGGTCTTCCGCAGGGCGATGGGCATGGAGAGGAGCAATGAGCTGAGATCGGTCCAGGTTCCTGGCTTGGGCGGTGGAGGACGTAAGGAAGGTGTGAGAGGTGCTGAGCCCAAAGCCCAGAGCGATGGGGTCTATGGTGGGAAGAGCCAGCCCTTCCTCCTGGGGACTCTGGAAAGCTCCTTGGGAGTGGCTTGATCTGGGTTTTAAAAGAAGGGTAGGCCAGGCGCAGTGGCTCACGCCTGTAATCCCAACACTTTGGGAGGCCGAAGTGGGAGGATCACTTAAGTCCAGGAGTTCTAAGGCGAGCTTGGGCAACATGGCGAGACCTTGTCTCTATGGAAAAAAAAAAAAAGCTGGGCATGATGGTGTGCACCTGTAGTCCCAGCTACTTGGGAGGCTAAGGTGAGAGGATCACCTAAGCCCAGGGAGGTCGAGGCTGCAATGAGCTATGATTGCACCATTGCACTCCAGCCTGGGTGACAGAGCAAGACCCTGTTAAAAAAAAAAGAAAGAAAGAAAAAGAGAAGAAGAGAAAGAAGGAAATAAGGAAATTTATGGAAGCCAAATAAATTCCCCCCGAACAATTCCCGTCCTTGGAACAGCCCAGTCAGTGCCTTCACTACCTGCCCCAGAGGAAAGATGATGAAGGGGCCACAGGGCTGACTCAGGGCAATCCTAGGCTCTCAGCTCCCCTCCCCAGGGCAGAAAGAGAGGAGAGAGAGAGAGGACAAGAATGGGAAACCGTTGGGCACCAAGTTTGTGTCTGGCGCCTGCCCTGGAATTTTACATAACAGCCCTGAGGAACGTTATTGAAATCCTCCAGTGTGGTCTGCACCTCAAATGCACGGGGTTTTTGGGGTGTGTGTGTGTGTTTTGTTTTTTTGAGACAGAATCTCCCTCTGTCACCAGGCTGGAGTACAGTGGCGGGATCTCAGCTGACTGCAACCTCTGCCTTCCCGGTTCAAGCGATTCTCCTGCCTCAGCCTCCCAAGTAGCTGGGATTACAGGTACACGCCACCACGCCCAGCTAATTTTTGTATTTTTAGTAGAGATGGGGTTTCACCATGTTGGACAGGATGGTCTCGATCTCTTGACTTCAGGTGATCCGCCCGCCTCAGCCTCCCAAAGTGCTGGTATTACAGGCGTTAGCGACCGCCCCCAGCCAGGATGCTCTGTTTTAAGGGCTTTCCTTGATGCTTCCAACTCATTTATTTCACAATAACCTCACAGAATGAGTACTATTATCATTCCCATTTTATAGATGAGGATACTGAGGCTCAGAGAGGGCCTAAAGTCACACAGTGGTGATGGAGCCAGCTCTTCACCACGAACACCACCTCAACACAACAATACCTCACCCAACCCTCACAACCACCTGAAGGGGTTCCCAGTGTCTTCATTTTAGAGTGGGCGAGTGGGGCTAGCAGGGGGAAGGGACCTGTCTGGGGCTGCAGAGCTGGAAGGCAGCAGTAGTGTGGGCTCGGATCGTCTCGGGGAAGAGGCGGAATAGGAGAGGTGGTGGGGTGGGGTTGGAGTGATGGAGAAAGGGGCGGGATTGGGGACTAGGCTAGGAGGGAGTTTCAGTTTCTCTTTTTGTTGTTGCTGTTTTGAGACAGAGTTTTGCTCTTGTCGCGCAGGCTGGAGTGCAATGGAGCGATCTTGGCTCACTGCAACCTCCGCCTCCCGGGTTCAAGCGATTCTCCTGCCTCAGCCTCCAAAGTAGCTGGGATTACAGGAACATGCCACCATGCCCGGCTAATTTTGTATTTTTAGCAGAGACAAGGTTTCACCATGTTGGCCAGGCTGGTCTCAAACTCCTGACCTCAGGTGATCCGCCTGCCTCAGCCTCCCAAAATGCTGGGATTACAAGCATGAGCCACCATGCCTGGCCCAGTTTCTCTTTTGAAGGGACTTCCCCTAAGTGGGGGATTTTGGTTGGAAAGTTGTAAGGAACCCACATTCCACTGGTTTGGCCACTCCTTTCCCAAAGGTACCCAGGATCTGTAAAGCAACTGAAAGTCAGGAAGAGGTGAGGAGAAGTGGGAGAGGGTGGGCTCCGGGCAGCCCAGATAAACTGGGTTGAATTTCTGGTGACCTCATCAAGCCTGGGGGAGGTCAGCAGACGAGCTGGAATTACAGGCTTCTTTGCTATTGGGGAAACTGAGCCCCAGAGAGACAGCTCTATCATATAGTGGCTGGGCCTCACCCAGTCTATGCAACCACCACACATACACATGTGTGTACCCGTGTGCACACACACACACGCGCACAACCAGGGGAAGGGGGAGGGGAAGGGAGAAATGAAAGGTCTGGGTGGCCTAGAATTCGGAAAGGGAACTTTCGAAACCCCTGTCCTTATGATTTGGTCACTGTCTGGATGGCAGGTCCCAGTGAAAGGCCCCTGAGGTGCCCCCGTATCCAGAGCAGGGTTCAAGGCCTGTCACTGGCAGGGACGCAGCACACCTGGGTCTTGCTGACAACCAAGCCGGGAGCCAGGGAACCCAGGCACGTGAGAAGCAGCGCTGGTTCTGCGGCGTCCAGCCCCTGGGGCAGGCCCTGCAGCTGCCTCGGCTCTCCTTGCCAGCACCTCTGGCAGCTCCTCTCAGCCTGGAGCTCAGAACCCTCTCTGGATGCCTCCAGCTGACCCTAGCACCACACACGCCTCAGAGCTCTTGAAAACCACCTTCCCCTAGTCCTGGCCTTGTTTCCTCCTCTGGAAATGGGGACGATGGTGGTGCACATCTCACAGGGCCAGAGGGAACATATGGAAAGCAGGCGGCACAAGGCTTGCCATACAACAGGCACGCAACCAACGCTGGCAGCAATGACGGTGATTACTCTGTTCTTCCTGCCTTTAAAAACATTTATTTATTTATTTACTTACTTATTTTTGAGACAGTCTCACTCTGTTGCCCACACTGGAGCGCAGTGGCGCAATCTCGGCTCACTGCAACCCCCACCACCACGCCATCCCCCAGCCTCCCAAGTAGCAGGATTACAGGCACACACCACCACACCCAGCTGATTTTTGTATTTTTAGTAGAGATGGGGATTTACCATGCTGGCCATGGCTGGTCTTGAGCTCCTGGCCTCAAGTGATCCGCCTGCCTCGGCCTCCCAAAGTGCTGGGATTACAGACATGAGCCACTGTACCCGGCCTATCTTATTTTTTGTAGAGATGGGTCCTTGCTGTGTTATAACCCAGGCTGGTCTTAGACTTCTGGGCTCAAGCAATCCTTCTGCCTCGGCCTCCCAAAGTGCTGGAATTACAGGTGTGAGCCACCGCACCCTGCCTCTATTCCTGCCTTTTCTCATTCTGTCACCCAGGCTAGAGTGCAATGGTGCAATCTCTGCTCACTGCAACCTCTGCCTCCCAGGTTCAATCGGTTCTCCAGCCTCAGCCTCCCGAGTAGCTAGGACTACAGGCATGCGCCACCACACTCAGCTAATTTTTGTATTTTTTGATAGAGGTGGGGTTTCACCATGTTGAGCAGGCTGGTCTCGAACTCCTGGCCTCAAGCGACCTGTCCACCTCGGCCTCCCAAAGTGCGGGGACGCACCCTGCCCCCTTTCTGCCTTTTAAAGATTCTTCCCATTGGTCTGCACTCTGTGCTTTCTCCTGCCCCTAGTCAGCTGCTGGCTTCTTCCCGGAGCCCTCTCCTGCTGCTGCCCACCAGTGCAGTGCTCCTGCCATCCAGGCACCTCCTGGGCGTCCGATGCACGACTTGGCTGCCGTTACCCTCTTATTGGCAGCAATCAGAGGCCTAGATTTCCAGGGGTCAGTCCTGACTTAAAACCTTCTGTCCGTTGTCCCTGTAAAGTCACTAGCCAGCCTTTAGGAACTGGCCTTTGGCGCAGGAATGTGATCGCATGTCTATGTGAAGTATACAGACTTCAGGTTGCCTTCTGCACATCCCCCTGAATCTTCCTTGGACATCGCAAACGCAGCAAGGCTAGATTCAGCAACTCCCTCCTATGTTCTTTTTCCCTTTGATGGCCTATCTCAGTTGACAGGTCCACTTCACCCGCTGTCACCCCAAACAG
Source organism: Symphalangus syndactylus (assembly GCF_028878055.3). Classification (NCBI taxonomy): domain Eukaryota; kingdom Metazoa; phylum Chordata; class Mammalia; order Primates; family Hylobatidae; genus Symphalangus; species Symphalangus syndactylus. Next base: position 145,145,397 of record NC_072441.2, read on the forward strand.
AAAGGTGGGCAGCATTAGTATCTGGCCCCTGCACCCAGCCAGTTACCAAATCCTAGGGATCCCACCTCCCAAACCTTGCTCCAGAAGAGGCCTCTGCCTCCCGCTGCACCCTCACACCTACCATTCCTGTTCCCATTTTGTCCTGCTCTGAGCTCTTCTTCATGTTCTTCTTCCTCCAGGTCCTTCATCTAACGCTAGGTCTGGCTTTCTTCTCCCTAAGATATGGCCTGTCTCTTTTCTCCCTCCCCTCATGGGAAACCCCTGAGGGCTGGGACCCTGCCTGACTCACCACTTACTCTTAGATGTCTAAGTGTGAGCAGAAAGAGGAACTCCAGTCAGTACCTGCAACTGTGAATCACAGAGCCCAACCTCTCACTGCACAGATGAGCAAACTGAGGCCAAAGAGGAGAGAGGACTGGCTGATGGTGACAGCAAGAAGTGCCCAACCTGGGGCAAGAACCGCGGTCTCCAGGCCCAGCTGATGCTCCCCAGAAGGAGATGGGGACTGGGGCTGTGCCAAGTCGCCGTTCCCCAGGGCCTCCGTTGGCACCTCTGATGATGTCTCTTCCGATCTCAAGGCCTTTACATATGCGGGTCCCTCCGCTAGGAAGGCCCACGCCTCCGTCTCTGACTACATATTGCCCATTCACACCTCCCCTGGCGTCTAATCCAGTCCTCAGCACAAGGCTCCGGGGCCTGACAGGCCTCAAAGTATCCCCCAACCTCCTTCATGGGGCATTGGTTTCTGCTGCCCCCTCCCATCTTCACCCCTGCCCTGCGTCTCTCCAGAGGCCCCAGGTTGCCTGCCAGGGAAATTCATCCCCTGCTGTCCGTGCCTGATTCACGGTGGGGCCGGGAGCATCTCAGGCCAGGGCCAGGGCCAGAGCCCTTACTAGGAGAACTGGGACAGATAAGGAGTTGTATGAACGTGGGGTCTCCGGTCTCTGCAGCTTCCCTTCCCCCATCCATCCCAGAGTCACCCTGTCCTTCTTATTCCTCCTTTCCCTGCCACTCCATCCTGGCAAATGCCCACATCTCAAAGGTTCTGACCACCACAGCCACAGCCTCAGTGACACACTGAGGCACACACAGGCACCCCCCTGCCACAGGAACACTCACCCAGACATAAAGGAGCCGCTCTTTGCTCCACACACTCAGATATTCCCAAACTCTGGGCTCAAGCAATCTTCCCGCCCCAGCCTCCCAAAGCACCGGGATGACAGGCGAGAGCCACCACGCCCGGCCCATCCATATTCTCTCATACAGCCACACACTCAGAGTTTCACACCCAGTCAGACACAGTCACCAACAGTCTCAAGGAAGGGCAGGCACATACGCAGCAAGTCTCAGTGACCAGGATCACCAGGCTCTCTCCTTCACCCTTGAATATACAGGGCCACACAAAGATCCAGACGCACGCAACCACAAACGTGCACACCTGGGCACACGCGCACACACACACACACAGAGCCAGAAAGTCTCACACACACAGACACAGAGCAATACACACAGTCACACACAGAGAGAAACAGATACACGCAGTTGCACACAGGCTCCCGGAGACGTAGAACAATGGGCGCATTGTCTGGGTTGGCAGCAGCTGGGGAGGAAGGAGCCTCAGTGTGGACTGAGGAGGCCGTGGGGCTGCTGTACCCTCCCACCCCCACCCTGAAGCATCCTAAACCTCTTGCCTCTTCCAGAAGTCAGATTCTGCTGGGACCTGGATTTGCTGAGGGATCAGGCTCCCAGGCACCCCCTCCCCAGCCTCCTGGGATGTCTGGTGGACCAGGCTCCCTCTGGGGCTCTGGGGACTCAGAGTCTTTCGCCCTGATGCTCTTCGATGCTCCTCCTGGGATCCTTGGGAAGATTTGCCCCTCATCCCTGCCAGGCAGTGCCTGGGGATCAGAAGCCTTAGGTTCTGCTCTTAACCTCTGACCCCAACCCCTCCAAGACTCACACACCCTCCCTCCATCTGAGCCCAGCCAGCTGGTGCGGGCAGCGCCTGGCAGCATTGTGGGTTCCCTATTGTGGCTGAGACAGAGAGCAGGTCATGACATCCGTCCCTTAGTGGCAAGTTGTGGAGAAGTCACGGTACTTTCAGTGAGCTGCAGTGGGGGCACGGTGCCTCTCCCTGTCCCAAAGCTAGCCCTTGCCTCCCACTCTGACCAGGCAGCCCCAGATCTCAACAGAAAATTCTGCCAGGGGATTCCTTACAGCCCTTGGCCCATGTTATCAAACCTCTCCAAGCCTTTTCTCACCCTCAGCTACTGGTAGCTGCTGTGTGCCCTTGGGCATGTCACTTTCTCTTCCTGAACCTCAGGGTACCAGTCTGTGAAATGGGGCGGGGGTGGGGGGCGAGTGAAGCTGAGATAGCTGAGGGTATTCTGTAGTCTCAGGATGGGGGTGGGGATGGAGGATACAGGAGTGAGTGCAGAATGTAGAAGCCACCTCAGCCCTCCCCGCCCCTCTGTGGTCAGATCTCTGGGGAGTTCCCAATTTCTCAGGCCCTGGGGTGTCTCCACACTTCACAGCCTCAGGCCTCCCAGGAGGCTTCACCGTAGGAGGGAGGGGAGGGACTTGCTGAGCTGGCTGGGACACAGCCTTGCATTTGCAACACTTTGCTTCCTTCCAGCCCCCATCCCTTTCCTCCTGGGGGCTGAGGGCTGGCAGCCAGACACAGACATCCGGGGCCCGCCAGGACTCTGGGGTTCCCACCAGCCTATCCAGGTCAGCAGAAGGAGAGGTGGCAGAGGACCAGAGCTAGGGAGTCTCCAGCCCGGAGCACCTCCGGGCTCCCTTGCTCTCAGGCAGGGTGGGAAGCTGGGCTTGGGCAGCTTTGAGGGCTGTCCTCAAGGGGCTGTCCCTCGGAGGGACCCTTGGTGGCATCCTATCCCTCCCCTTCAGAAACGGGTGTTTTGAGGTTTGTTGAGTCCCTGGCTGGGGTTCCTCTGCCGGCCTGGGGCACCCTGATGTAGGGGAGCAGAGTTGTGTGTGGAGGTAAATAGAAAGGACCAGAGCCAAGTCAGACAGGTTGTCAATGCCTCTGAGTCTTGGCCTTTCAACGGGGATGGAGATGCCCTTCAAGGTCACAAAATCCCCCACGTGGGACTTTGCAGTGGGTCCAGGCTGAGGGCAGGAGGGGGGCTGAAGGCGAATCTGCCTGTCCCCACTCAGAATGACTGGCCACCAAGGGACTGAAAGGAGGAATGAGGGAAAGGCCTCACTAGTCTGACCAGAGTGACCCCGAGGCACGTCAGAGCCCTCCGCTCCCCGGCTGGCCATGGCAGGCAGGCAGGGACGTGGGTGGGACCTCTGACCGCTCTCCAGGCCGGAGCGGGTGCCGAGCCCGGCGCAGGGGCCCTGCGGCTTCTATGACCACATTTCTAGAGTATAATTCAGGACCAGCCATCTGACGAGTCTGGTCGTGTGAGCCCTTCGAAGGGTTCAAGCGGGAGACTGACAGCGGCTGCAGGACCAAGGCGTTGGGGGCCGCTCCAGGCTGCGGGGGCGCCCACCGGAGAGGTGGAGCGGAGAGGACGGAATGACTGCCCGTCTCCTTCCTCTAGGCCCCCGCCCCGCCCCGCCCAGCTGGCGGGAGGACCGGCCTCGCTCCTGCCCACACCGGACTCTACCTGCCCCTGGGATTCGGGTGGGGTGGGGGGTACCCGAACGCCAGCGTCGCCTGCTGCGCAAGCGGGGCCTGCGAGCCAACCCCGCCTCCGCCCCTCGATTGGGCGCGCATTTAAATGTCCGGCCCCGCCCCGAGCTCCGGGCGCTTATATATAGGCAGCTCGGCGGGCGGCGGGCGGCATTCTGGCGCGGAGCGGAGCGGCGGCGGGCGCAGCTAGCGGGTCGGCCGCGGAGCGGAGGTGCAGCTCGGCTTCCCCCGGCACCCCTCCCCCTCGGGCGCCAGCCCCACCCCTCCGCCGGCCGGGCCGACCCCGCCGTACCATCCTCTGCGGCGCGAGCCCGGGGCGGCTCCGAGCGCCCCCCAGCAGACCCCCATCATGGGCAGCCAGAGCTCCAAGGCTCCCCGGGGCGACGTGACCGCCGAGGAGGCAGCAGGCGCTTCCCCCGCGAAGGCCAACGGCCAGGTGGGTACGCTTGGCCCGGCCGGCCCCAGCCCCTCCTCTCGCACCTCGCCCCTTCTAGGGGCCGGGGCCGGGGCCGCGCGCTTTGTCCGCCCCGGGACACGCGGCGCCCCCTCCCCCGCCCGGTCCCTTTGTTCTCGGCGCCGCAGCCCCCGCGGGCGAAGCGAGGGGAGGGGCGGGGAGGGGGCGCCGGCCGGGCCCCGCCGCCTTCTTTGTTCGCGGCCCCGGCCCCCGGCGCTGCCCCCCGGCCGCCCCGAGTGCCGCGCGGGGAACAAAGGCGCTGCTGGGCCACGCCAAGGGGGCGCCCAGGGGCCGCGGAGCTGGGGCCCGGCGGGGAGCGCACTCCACCCGCAGACCCGACCTCGGTGGCCCACGGTCTTTCTTTTTTTTTAAGGGGGAGCCGAGATGTGGGAGAGCCTGGGGTGGGTGGGGGCCACTTACACAAAGCGGGAGGCTGGGAAAATAGGCCGTCCAGGTGCAGAGAGACAGCGCCCCGGGGCGGCTTCCCGCCCAATGTCGCCTGAAGCGGCTCGCCCGCCTGCCCGGGATCCGCGCAGCAGATCCGGAGCGGTTCCGCGCGGAATAGAGAGCGCGCCCCGGGGGACGGGGGTGGGGGCCACGGGACCCCAGCGCCTCCTGCCGGTCGCGCCCTCTGCGCTCTCGGTCCCTGCGCGCCCGTGAGGGGCGAGAGGGAGGTGTTTGACGGGATCCTGGGTGTGGGTGAGGCTGAAGCCAGACTTTCGGGTTGCAGTAGAATCGAATCGGGGACCCCGTCCTCTAGAAGGGATCAGAAGCGGGCTGGGGGAGGGGGAGCCCCTGCCCTCATTGCTGTCCCCTCTGCCCTGCAGGAGAATGGCCACGTGAAAAGCAATGGAGACTTATCCCCCAAGGGTGAAGGGGAGTCGCCCCCCGTGAACGGAACAGATGAGGCAGCCGGGGCCACTGGCGATGCCATCGAGCCAGCACCCCCTAGCCAGGGTGCTGAGGCCAAGGGGGAGGTCCCCCCCAAGGAGACCCCCAAGAAGAAGAAGAAATTCTCTTTCAAGAAGCCTTTCAAATTAAGCGGCCTGTCCTTCAAAAGAAATCGGAAGGAGGGTGGGGGTGATTCTTCTGCCTCCTCACCCACAGAGGAAGAGCAGGAGCAGGGGGAGATCGGTGCCTGCAGCGACGAGGGCACTGCCCAGGAAGGGAAGGCCGCAGCCACCCCTGAGAGCCAGGAACCCCAGGCCAAGGGGGCAGAGGCTAGTGCAGCCTCAGAAGAAGAGGCAGGGCCCCAGGCTACAGAGCCATCCACTCCCTCGGGGCCGGAGAGTGGCCCTCCACCAGCCAGCAATGAGCAGAATGAGTAGCTAGGTGGGGGCAGGTGGGTGATCTCTAAGCTGCAAAAACTGTGCTGTCCTTGTGAGGTCACTGCCTGGACCTGGTGCCCTGGCTGCCTTCCTGTGCCCAGAAAGGAAGGGGCTATTGCCTCCTCCCAGCCACGTTCCCTTTCCTCCTCTCCCTCCTGTGGATTCTCCCATCAGCCATCTGGTTCTCCTCTTAAGGCCAGTTGAAGATGGTCCCGTACAGCTTCCCAAGTTAGGTTAGTGATGTGAAATGCTCCTGTCCCTGGCCCTACCTCCTTCCTTGTCCCCACCCCTGCATAAGGCAGTTGTTGGTTTTCTTCCCCAATTCTTTTCCAAGTAGGTTTTGTTTACCCTACTCCCCAAATCCCCGAGCCAGAAGTGGGGTGCTTATACTCCCAAACCTTGAGTGTCCAGCCTTCCCCTGTTGTTTTTAGTCTCTTGTGCTGTGCCTAGTGGCACCTGGGCTGGGGAGGACACTGCCCCGTCTAGGTTTTTATAAATGTCTTACTCAAGTTCAAACCTCCAGCTTGTGAATCAACTGTGTCTCTTTTTTGACTTGGTAAGCGAGTATTAGGCTTTGGGGTGGGGGGAGGTCTGTAATGTGAAACAACTTCTTGTTGTCTTTTTTTCTCCCACTGTTGTAAATAACTTTTAATGGCCAAACCCCAGATTTGTACTTTTTTTTTTTTTTTTTCTAACTGCTAAAACCATTCTCTTCCACCTGGTTTTACTGTAACATTTGGAAAAGGAATAAATGTCGTCCCTTTAGTGGTGCTTGAATGAGTGGTCTTCTGGGGGTAGGGTGAGAAGATTGGTGGAAAGTAGTTCACCTCAAACTTTAAGGCAGGCAGGTAAGTTTATGGGGTTTTCTTGTTCGGGGGGTTGCCCCAATACTCATGGACACCAGAAGGGCAGGGAAGTAGAGTTGAAACCAACCCAGGGACACAAAGGAAACAAGCTCAGGAGGATATAGAAATGTACCATTTTATTACAAAGAGGCTCACAAAAATGAAAATAGTATCTCAAAAAGGAAACTAGACTAGCAACCTCCACCTGCAGAATTAGGAGAAGACAGGGCAGGCAGTGTTTCTTGGCTCACTTGAGGCCAGTGGGAAGGTACGAAAACAGAACCAATCTAAAAATGGCTGATGTTACCTTAGGAGCCTGAAAAGAACAGGAGATCCTTGAAGACCCAGCCACCTCTTCTAGAATGTTCAATAAGGGCACCTTTCCAAAGCTACTAAGCAGGCACTTGGCATTTCAGGATTTTGTCTTATGGTTGCATAAAAGTATCCCTTTCACGCAGACCTGGCACCCTTTATGGTTCAAAGTTAAGAACCGGGGAAGAATAGGTGGCAAGGCGGCTCCTGGAAGAGCTCACCCAGCACAGCTGCCCTGGGCTCAGGGCCTTGGTTTCTGTCCCTAGGGATATTTATATTTAATAAATTTTTATATAAATACACAGAGAAATAGAAAATATAAAATCTGAGGGGTTGGGGAAGAAACGTGAGGGACTCGGCAGGAAGCCAGAGCTGGAGAGGTCGGTTCAGGCCAACTTGACCTCCTCCTTGACCCTGTGGAGAGAGTAGAGACGCATGAGATGACCCAGCCCAGAGCCTTGGGGCAAAAGTGCAGACAGTGACTTCTACAGGATCCCAGGTGACTACTGGGGGCTGGGGCTCCTGGCTCTGCCTAGAACTGCAGGGCCGGACAGACTGGTCCCTGAAAGAGGCCTTTGTAAGCTGGACCAGCTGTCCCTGTGCCTTTCCTCAGAGTGGTGGGACAAAGGGGCTGGTGCTCCAATGCCAGGGAGATGGCCGCAGGCAGCTCCTTCCTCACCCTTTGGCTTCTGGCTTCTCCTCCTTGGTTTTCTCCTCTTCTGTGACTTCTAGAACACAAGAGTACAGGGATGGCCAAGGGCAGCACCTCTGGAAAGACCCATGAGGTCTTCATTTACCCTGAGACCCCTTCCCCAACACTACAGCTCACTGGACATACAAGAGAGAAAAGCCCATCCCTGGTCCTCCCAGTGAGCCCTGTTGAGAACAGGTTGGACCGGTTTCCCAGCCTGCTACAGCCAGAACCTGGTGGGCGGAGGCAGCCCCCTGAGAAACTGGGGTGCAATGCTGGGAAAAGGGCTTGGGTGGGATGTGAGAGCCGTCTGGGGCAGTGGAGGTTCATTGTTTTGTGGGTCCTGCCACTTCCGGGAGCCACTGAAAGGCTGAAGGAACTGAGGAAGAGCCCCACAGGGGCTGGCAGGGCCTGAGTCACTCCCTCCTCCCACTGCCCTAAATAGATTCATCCTCTCAGGCTCAAGACCCAAGTCCCGGCTGAACCCAAACCCACCTTTCTTCTCCTCTGAGTCTTTCTCTTTCTCATCCTCTGTCTTGGCTCTCTTGGCTTTTTTGAAGTTGGAAGAGTTCTTGCGGCCCCCCTCTCCCTCCTCTTCAGAATCGGAGAACTCTTCCTCACAGGCAATTCGTTTGTCAGAGGAGCAGACTGGGAGGGAGTGGGAAGCATGGGTGAGAGGGCAGGCGGGTGCTGATCTAGCTCAGCATCTATGCCCAGCGCTTCCCTGCGTGTCCTCCGAGAGACACCAAGGGAAAGGGAGCCAGAGAAGAGGGAGGAACTCGGGTTCCCTAACCTGTTCCTACAGGCACCGAAACGCGAAAACAGATTTCTCTACAGGTGGGGAGCTTGGAGGGAGTGTGCGGCCAGGAATGGTGGTGGACGTGGGAGCTGCCTATTGAATGGAAGGCACAGGGCTCTGGGTCTAGGTCTTACTCGAGATGCGCTTGTCAGGGTCTTCTTCGTCCTCATCGCCACTCTCCTCAGGGATGGCGTCCTCAGGAATCGCCTGCATCTGGACCCCGGGTGCGTGCGGCAGCATTCTAAGGTTCTCAAACAGTCGCTGTCTGTGGCCAGTGGGAGAGAGTAGCAGGGCTCTGGTCAGGGACAAACCAAAGTCAGGAATGTTCAACCAAGGGATGGCCGGAGGATGTACTCACTTGATCTTCTCCAGGTACTCATTCGTGTTCTGGTTAGTCATATTGGAAGGACTGATGTGGAGCTTGAAATCTGGTCCAAAGTATTCAAAGTAGTCGTTGTATGGAAGCTCTGATTGGGGCAGGAGAGAAGACCGTCAAGAGACCTGGCCACCGCACCCTAACCATTTGCACGTAAGCACCCTAAAGCATTTGTAGGTTTCTCTGGGCCTACTTATCCAAACAGAGGAGAATGCCTCCAAGACACTGTGAGACACGGCTGCCTATGGGATTTCCATCTTTTTGACATCACTCTCCTATGTCTACACCAGTGGTGTATATGTTGCTAGGAGAAGGCCCGTGTCCCTGGTTTAGGACACTGGAGGCCATGCTCATTATGAGTGCTCCCTTCACTTGCTACTCCAGTTACTCTACAGAGTAGAAATTCCAAAGCTGTAAATTACCACTGAGAACTCTGTCCAGACCAAAAGCGGGAGGGAGAGGGGAGAGAGCTAAAAAGGACTCGGGAAAAAGTGATGGTTATGGTCTGCTGATCACAAGAGGACAGGCGGGAGACTCAGTGACTAGCATCAGAAGAGGAGCGGTCACATGACCAATGGGGAAGGGGTTATAAACTTAAGGACAGATGAGCTCCAGCTCCCACCCAGCCCAGCCGAACCTGGCCCTGCAGCTATTACCGTTAGGGATCTCCGTATCCAGGGCCACAGCTGTCTCGTATGTCCAGCACCGGGCAACATTACGAATGGTGTAACCACCGCCTCCCAGCATCAGCATAGGCAGGTTAAAGCTCTTGACAAATTCCACACACTTGGCATGCCCTTTGGTGGAAGAAGGGGTGCTGAGTTACAGGAGCACCAAGCAGGACCCCACCCACCCATCCTCGTGCTACCTGGTCTCACCTTTGATAGTTAGATTGAAGCAACCTAACCGATCCCCAGACAGGGAGTCTGAGCCACACTGTAGGACCACCGCGCTAGGCTGGAACATCTCCATTACTTTGGACATGACCTAAAATGATACATCCTGGTCACCACCAACCTCAAGAAAGCAATACGAGGTTTGGGGTGGAAAGGCTGGGGGCACCACTTTCCCACCCACTCCTGCCTTTCCACTCTCCCTCATGCTACGTGGGAGAGAAAAGGGAGTGCTAGGCTGGAGCTTTTGCTTGCCCACTTGGGATTTCAATTTTCCAACTTAAAAAGTTCTCTAAGACCCTTCTAACACTCTAGTAACACTGAACCTAGAATGGCCTCCCTGTCAACTCCCTAAATCTCTTCTTCTGTTGCCCAAGCTCTAGTGCCACTTCCTCCAGGAAGCCTTCCTGACCCTTAGCTGCATCTACTCTACTCATTTGGTCTTACAGACTTGAAGCCTTACATTATGAGCAAGCACTTTTAGTTTATCTTATTCTCACAAGCAGAGTCTAACATTACTGAGACCGAGACCACAACTCCCACTTCTGTAGCCCTTATTAAATACTACGCATAGTGGGCAGTCAGTGTTTGCTGAATGACTACCTGACCTTATTAGGTTAAGCAGTTTCTTACTGTTTATAGGGAAGATTTAACTCCTTGGCATGGCATTCAAGGCTCCCTTTGAAATACTGAGCCCAGCATACACTTCCCACCGCCTCCTTCAGCACTCCTCCCATATACCACACTGGCCTACATGCTGCCACACTGGCACCTCTGCACTTCTGCTGGTGCTGTTCCTTCTACTAAATGCCACCCTTACTGCCGTCACCTCCTTCTTCACATGGGCACCTCCTCGTTTTTCAAAGTCCAGCTTAAACATCAGCACCTCTGTGAAATCATCCCTGGCTGCCCTCCTGCCAGCCCAGGCAGTAGTTTGTCTCTCATTCCTCTGATCATCCCTCAAAAACACAGGCACTAGGCCAGCCTGCCCATGGAACATGCCAAACAGCCTTTCCAGAATCTCTGGATGGGCTGACTGGTGAAGGGCTTTCCCAGACAAAGCCAGTCTGCAAAGACTGGAGTAAGTCCCTACTTCTTCAAATGTGCAGACATCAATGTAAGGCAATGAGGAACACAAAAAACCAAGGAGACATACCACTACCAAAAGAACACAATCATCTCCCAGCAGCCCAAAGAAACGGAGATCTAAAAACAGTACTAATCATAGACTACTGGGTATGTGCCTGCCTTCCCCACCATAGTCCGTGAGGGCAAAGATCATGTCTTAGATATTTTTGTATCCAGCAGAAGACCTGACCCATAGAAGGAACCAACAAATATGGGTGTTGGTTCCCCTAACTGACCACACAACAATCCAGGGTTCAAACACTTCTATCTCCCCACCAGCTTTAGTAAGGAGAGATTCCTGAGGTATGGTGGGGGTGCTTTGCTCCCCTCCACTGCCGACCAATCCCCTGTTTGTAGCCCAAGGGGTGGATAAAGCCACTTACCGGCTTGAAAATGGCCTCATAGGACTCGTCATCAATCCCGTCTCGGAGCGGGTAGTTAACAGCATAATACTTGCCTTTGCCAGCCCCGATATCCTAATTAAAAAGGACATTAAAGTAAAACTGAAGGATGAAGCTTGAAGGAAGGTCAAGGATAGGGGCTGGAGGGATAAACGAAGAGGTTCAAGAGAGACAAGCTAGGCCCATGACGTGGGCCAGGACAGAACAGGGGTACCTTGTTAGTACCATTCTCTTCACTGGCAAATCTAGCTTCACTGGCAAAACATCTCTGGACATAGCGTTAAGCCTACACCCAGGCTGAGAGCTGTTGATGGGACCAGAGATGGAATATCCTACCCTATAGCAGAAGATTTCTACCTTAGGATTGGGTTAGAGCTGGCTGGCAGGTGGGTCACAGAAGTGACAGCCACCCTTGACAACCCTTTCCACTCCAGAGAGCTCTAATGCTCACTCCTCTTCCCCCATGCTCCCTCTCTAGGGTGTTGTGGAGGGAAGGAGAGAGGTAAGAAAGTCCTTCCCAGTAACCTCAAAATAGTGAGTGCGCCTATTTAAGTCCAGCACGTTAGGAGGCTGACGCGGGTGAATAACTTGAGGTCAGGAGTTCAAGACCAGCCTGGCCAACATGGCAAAACCCCATCTCTATTAAAAATACAAAAATTAGCCAGGCATAGTTGCACGCACTTATAATCCCAGCTAAATCCCATCTATTTGGAGGCTGAGGCACAAGATCGCCTGGAGGCGGGAGGCAGAGGCTGCAGTGAGCCGAGATCACGCCACCGCACTCCAGGCTGGGCGACAGAGAGAGACTGTCTCAAAAAAAAAAAAAAAAAAAAAAAAGTGAATGCTCATTTATTCTAACGTTTGCCATGGCAAACAACTGAATTAGTGCCACTTTTTTACCCAAGGGCCACTGGGCATGGCAACGCAGCTGATTTCACCGCATTCACGCTAATAGAAGCAGATGGAACAGTTCAAGGAAGTAGCTTCCAAGGATTCTTATCCTAAGGTTCATGGATGGGCTTCAGTAAGGCGACTTGTCTATTAACTATTCTATATCAGATGTAAAATCTCATGTACTTTTCTGGAGAGAAAGTCCATAATTTTCAGTCAAAAGGCTAAAGGGGAAAGTGACCCAAAAACATGAAGAACACTTGAGATGTCCTTCAGAGTTCCAATTCCTACCCCCAAACTCAAGGCTTATGAGACATAAGAATAGTGTGACGCAACCCAGCTGTGGCCAGGAGGGAAGTACAGTGAGTCAGGAGACCCCTCTTCTTTCTCTGGCCCTTTATGTCCCATCATTCCGTTTCTCCAGAATAAGGAAGGGAAAGAGATCAGGGCAAGTGCTTCAGATTGGGATGTGGTATTCTGAATGGCAGAAGAGGCAGGAAGCAGTTTTTAGTGACATGAGATAGGAGAGAGAAGTAGAGCTGCCAGCTGAGGGTGAGCTGGCTGGCTCCTAAAGGGCATTCTCACCCGTAGGTCCCCAGTTCCTGGGAAGTACTCTCCATACTTATGAAAAGACACAGTCATGACCCGGTCTGTGGTATAGAAGGCCTCTTCCACGCCGTCGCCATGGTGAATATCAATGTCAATATACAGCACCCTCTGGTGATACCTAGGATCAGAAGGGGGTCAGGGGTCTGGGGGCTCTTTGGGGATGGGACGCGCCAAGGGCGCCAGCTCCCAGCTTACCGGGCTGGCTGCCTCCCTCAGGTATCTCTAAGCACCAGAGACGTGGAAACTGGCTGAAGGAAGGTGGAAGAGCGGCCGGGTGTCTCCAGAGGCCTGACCAAGCCGACCAAGTCCGATCTTCCTACTCTACAGCCAGGGTCAACTCCAGCCACACAGGGACACTCTGGAGGCAGGATCTGAGCAGCACCTGCCCCTGATCATGCCGTGGCTCAGATCAAACCAAGACCCCATCAAGGAGATGACGGCCAGAGACACTCACCGAGCACATCCTAGCCAGCACATCGGTAGGAAAAGCAAACTAGGGAGGCAAGCCCCGGGGGAGAGGGAAATGGGAACCTGGCCTAAGGTGCTCTTCCAAGGGTCAAGGCCAGGCAGGCATACTTCAGCAGTTCCAGGATAGCCAAGACGATATCATTGACGTAACAGAAGCCAGATGCCTCGGACTTCTTTGCATGGTGCAGGCCCCCAGCCCAATTCACAGCGATGTCCGTCTGCTGCTTATTAAGTTTCACAGCACTTGCTGGGCATGAGAAGAGAGAACATAAGCCCGTTACTAAGCCACTCTCCCCTTCCTCCAAGAAGCCCAGGGAGCCTAGTGAGAGGTTAAGACCTGCCTATTCAACAGCTGCATTGTACAATTCAGAGACCAGTCCCCTCCCTCCCACCCTACTCCAGCAGGGAATAAACATGATACTGGCTACTCTTAAAAAACGATTTTCCAAACTGAGGGTAGTAACCCATTAGCAGGCCTTAAAATTGATTTAGTGCATCATGATTAGTGTGTGTGTATATATATATATATATATTTTTTTTTTTTAATGAAATAGCATAGAAAAAATATCAGAGTAACAGTAAAGGTAACTGCTCTTTTGTAAAACTCTGGCTTCAGAGTGAGTGAGTATGTGCATGCATGCATATGTGTTATATGTATCCTGGATTGCATGTGTAAATTTATTTCTTACTATGGCTCATGGTCAAGGAACTCTGAAAAAATACCAAAGATAAGCCGCACGCGGTGGCTCACGCCTGTAATCCCAGAACTTTGGGAGGCTGAGGCGGGTAGATCACCTGAGGTCAAGAATTTGAGACCGGCCGGGCGCGGTGGCTCACGCTTGTAATCCCAGCACTTTGGGAGGCCGAGGCGGGCGGATCACGAGGTCAGGAGATCGAGACCACGGTGAAACCCCGTCTCTACTAAAAATACAAAAAATTAGCCGGGCGTGGTGGCGGGCGCCTGTAGTCCCAGCTACTCGGAGAGGCTGAAGCAGGAGAATGGCGTGAACCTGGGAGGCAGAGCTTGCAGTGAGCCAAGATTGCGCCACTGCACTCCAGCCTGGGCGACAGAGCGAGACTCCGTCTCAAAAAAAAAAAAAAAAAAAAAAAAGAATTTGAGACCAGCCTGGCCAACATGGTGAAACCTCGTCTCTACTAAAAATACGAAAAAATTTAGCTGGGCACAGTGACACACACTTGTAGTCCCAGCTACTTGGGGAGGCTGAGGCAGGAGAATCGCTTGAACCCAGGAGGCAGAGGTTGCAGTGAGCCAAGATCACGCCACTGCACTCCAGCCTAGGTGACGGAGGAAGACTATATTTCAAAAAAAAAGAAAAAGAAAAATTACCAAAGATAGTGCTTACACACTAGGTCAAAAAGCAAAAGCACTAGCACAAATAGGTCCTAGAAGAAGTAAATGAGAAATACACACCCATGTGTGCAAGTGCATTTGTGGCAGTGTTAATTTGTTGTTGTTGTTTTTTGAGATGGAGTCTCACTCTGTCACCCAGGCTGAAGTGCAGTGGTGCGATCTCGGCTCACTGCAACCTCCGCCTCCCAGGTTCAAGCAATTCTCCTGCCTCAGCCTCCCAAGTAGCTGGGATTACAGGCATGCACCACCACGCCTGGCTAATTTTTGTATTTTTTAGTAGAGATGGGGTTTCACCATGTTGGTCAGGCCGGTCTCGAACTCCTGACCTCAGGTGATCCACCCTCCTCGGCCTCCCAAAGTGCTGAGATTACAGGCGTGAGCCACCGTGTCCAGCTGCAGTGTTGATTTTAACAGCAATAAAAGCATAGATTGATCCAAATTATCAAGAAGAGGGACAGATTCTGTCAACTCAAGTAAATCCACAACATGGAATAATCATAGAGCCACAAGCAAGCAAAGCTGTAGAAAACTACACACAATTTCGTTAAGTAGGAAATGCGGGCAGAAAACCATATATATGCGATATGTATATACCCACTTTTGTAAAATACAGATGTTGTATATGTGTGATTCAGATATAAACACACACACAAAAGAATGGCCATACACACACCAACATGGTAACAGGTTATCCACCAACCCTGTGACTGTGGGTGATTGTGTTTTTTCTGTGCACTTCTTTGTTTTCTGTGATTATATTGGTGGGGCAGCGGGGGTGGACATAATGATTATATTGGTGGGGGATCACAGGAAAATAAATATTTGTTAAGAAAGGGTTTAGTTAATCCTGGAGACAACCCAAAGGTTGCAAATGGAAGTGGGAGACACGTGGGGAGTATTTCTGACCTCTAAAGGTAATTACCGTAACTTTTCATAGGACAGATTCACAGATGATGACACTTCCATTTTTATAGCACTTTGCAGTTCACAAATTGCTTTTACGTACAGCATCTTAACAACCCCAGGGGGTCTGCGGGGAACTCCTGTACATAAGATCTCTCAGTAGGAGAGGACAGTCAAGGACACCTGTCAGTACCATGTCAGAGATTGAACCTGGGCTGGGACTGAACCAGAAGGACATTTTAGAGGCTTTTTAAACTTTTTTTTTTTTTTTTTGGAGGCAAGGTCTTGCTCTATTGCCCAGGCTAGAGTATAGTGGCACAACTCACTGCAGCCTCAACCTACTGGGTTTAAGCCTCAGCCACCTGAGTAGCTAGGACTACAGGCACGAGCCACCATGCCCGGCTAATTGTTTTTACTTATTTTATTTTTTTGTAGAGGGGAGGGTCTCACTATGTTGCCTGGGCTGGTCTTGAACTCCTGACCTCAAGCAATCCTCCTCAGCCTCTCAAAGTGCTGGGATTACAGGTGTGAGACACTACACCAGCCATTTTAGAGACTTAAGTAAAAACCACAGGACCATTCTACATGGTTTCAGATCAGCCAACTAGGATAGCAGCCTAAAAGGCAGACCTCACTAGAACAATCCAGTCTACCCCTGGGGAGAAGATGAATATTCCTTACCCACAGAACCACCAGTAGACAACTGACAGAACTCAAACAGGCCATCGAATACTGGACAGTCCTCACCAACGTTGACTTGAAAGAAATAAGCAAAAGGTTAGTTTCCACAATTTCCTTTAGTTTACTATTTATGAGCTGCTGGAAAAAAACATAGAATTTAAATTCAGGAGTTGTGGGTTCTAGTCCAGGCTCTACTACTTACTGGCTGTATGACTGCATCAAGTTGTTTAACATCTTTGAGCTTTAGCCCATTATTATTTTTTTCTTTTTTAGAGCCAGGGGCTTGCTCTGTTGCCCAGGCTGGAGGGCAGTGGTGCAAACATGGCTCACGTGCAGCAGCTTTGACCTTCACCTCCTGGACTCAAGCAATCCTTCCACCTCAGTCTCCCAAGTACTTTGGACAACAGGTGCATGCCACTATACCCAGCTAATTTTTTTTTTTTTTTTTTTTTTTTTTTTTTTTTTTTTTTTTTTTTTTAGAGACAGAGTCTCACTATGTTCCCTAGGCCTCATGCAGTCTTCTTGCCTTGGCCTCCCGATAGGCATGTGCCATCACACCTGGTCTTAGCCCATTATCTATAACAAGCAAAACTGATATCCCACCTCACCCACTGGTCAGAAAATTAACAAAAATCTAATATGGAGAAGCAGTTAGCAACTTGGAAAATGTTGGTTCGTTTCTCGAGGGAGAAAAACTTATCCTCTGGACCTCACGCCAGCTGACAAACAAGGGGCAAGAACAGAGACTCAGAGAACTATCGTTCACTGTGCACTTACAAGACGCCACACACTGCGCTACATGTGTTAGATACCCGAGATCATCCATCTTCACACAAGCTTCTGAGGTAAGATTTGGTCCCATCTTATAAGTAGGGAAACAGGGCCTGGCACAGTGGCTCACACCTGTAATCCCAGCACTTTGGGAGGCTAAGGAAGGAGGATCACTTGAGGCCAGGAGTTTAAGACCAGCCTGGGCAACATGGAGAAACCCCATCTCTACCAAAAACATAAAAGTTAGCCAGGTGTGGTGGCAGGCACCTGTAATCCTGGCTACTTGGGAGGCTGAGGCACAAGAACCACTTGAACCCGGGAGGCAGAGGTTGCAGTGAGCTGAGATCGCACAACTGCACTCCAGCCTGGGGGAGACAGGAGTGAGACCCTGTCTCAAAAAAAAAAAAAAAATAAGTAGGGAAACAGGATCAGAGAGGTGAGCTGTTAGTAAATGGCAGAAGCAGTATGCAAGCCTCAAGCTTTGATTTGTCTGTTTTTTGTTTTTTTTTTTGAGACGGAGTTTTGCTCTTGTTGCCCAGGCTGGAGTATAGTGAAGTGATCTTGGCTCACTGCAATCTCCGCCCTCCAGTTTCAAGCGATTCTCCTGCTTCAGCCTCCCGAGTAGCTGGGATTACAGGTACCCACCACCACACCTGGCTGATTTCCGCATTCTTAGTAGAGACGGGGTTTCACCATGTTGGCCAGGCTGGTCTCGAACTCCTGACCCTGTGATCCGCCCACCTCGGCCTCCCAAAGTGCTGGGATTACAGGCATGAGCCACCATGCCCAGCCAGTCTGTCTGTCTTAAAAGCCTGTGAAAATATATCCTGGCCCTTTTCCAAGTCCTTTCACTTATACAACCTCATTTGATCCTCACAACAACTCTATGAGCTGGACAAGACAGATACCAACCCCACTGTGCGGAGGAACAAACAGATACCGAGAAGTTAAGTGATTTGCCCAAGGTTATAAAACCAGGCAGTAGCAGAACCAGAATCAGGGTCCCGGTGTCTTGACTCCCGTAGTCCAATGTCTTACTGCTACTTTCACAGTGACAAGTGGAGTGAAGTTATTTCGGGCCTAATGGGGTAAAAGTACCAAGTAGTACATAATGTGGAAACATATGCAAACAATAAGGCAAATTAAATGAAAACAGGAAGGAAAGCACACCTGGAAGCTGTAGACACACAAACCTAGAGGAACCTTATAGCTCCAAATCTCCTCTTACAGAAAAGGTAGCTGCTGGCCAGGCGCGGTGGATCACACCTGTAATCCCAGCACTTTGGGAGGCCAAGGCAGTTGCATCACTTGAGGTCAGGAGTTCGAGACTAGCCTGGCCAACATGGAGAAACTCCGTCTCTACTAAAAATACAAAAATTAGCCAGGCATGTGCCTGTAATCCCAGCTACTCGGGAGGCTGAGGCAAGAGAATCGCTTGAACCCAAAACACGGAGGTTGCAGTGAGCCGAGATTGCACCCCTGCATTCCAGCCTGGGTGACAGGGCGAGACTCCATCTCAGAAACAAAAAAAAAGTAACTGCTGAGACATCAATGAGCTACAGCAAATCAGAGGCAGGAGGTGTGGGGCTGCATACTTATTCTCTTGCCCAGCCTTCTACTGTACCCACTGTCATAACAAGATTTCCAAAAGTAAAGGAAGGAGCAGCCCTGGGGCGAGAGCAGAAGAGCTCAGTTTGGATTGTGCTGCTAAAATCTCAAGACACAGTTGAAGCTCAAGATCTACAATAACCACAAGAGTTACCAGCTCTGGTTCTGCACTAAACTTGGAGGGTGCCAAGATCCGGTGCTCTGAGGAAGCATGGCTGCATGAGGGAGTGTGCAGCCGGGGGGCCTCTTCCTCACTTCCTGGGTAAACACTGGGAGGCTGTGTAAATAAGAACTTTGGTCCCTGGGCCCCGGCTGTTTATCCATTGGCAACTGATTTCCCTCTCTGGCCACTTCCTCCTGCACAGGGTTTGGCCTGCCTGCGTTTCCAAAGCTTTGTTTATACTCTTATTTGGGATATGGAGCCTCCATGGGAAGGAATGGGTGTTTTGGATGTGAGAAAAAAAAAATATTTTTCTTCAGGCCCCAAACCAACATGTGGCTCAAATGACCAGCCCTTTTATTCCCAGTCAATAAGCTATGTGATTAGAGATGGAAAGGGGGCAAATGGAAGAGCAGATACTCACGTGAGCTAATCTGTGAGGCTAGGGAAGACTTTTCTATGGGTTTTCTCTCTTTCTGCTTTATTAAATGCTTTTCTCATTCTCATGCTAGCTTTAGACTAAAGGGAAGCAATACTGGGTGAGAGGTGGAAGCAGAGGTAGGCAGAGAAGGCAGTCAAATGCTCATTGCAAAGAGACGGGGAGATTAAACACTAACATCAGGATAGTGCTTATACCTTGGCAGTGCTGGTAATGGGGTGGGGGGCTGGGGGAGTGGGAGAGAAAGGGTATGTGATCAAGGAAAGATGCCCAAGGGGGCGTCAACTGTATTGATAATGTTTTCTTTCTCAGGCTGGGTACTGGGCACACATGGATGTTCATTATATTATTATTTTTTTATTTTTTTGAGACGGAGTCTCGCTCTGTTGCCCAGGCTGGAGTGCAGTGGCGCGATCTCGGCTCACTGTAAGCTCCGTCTCCCGGGTTCACACCATTTTCCTGCCTCAGCCTCCCAAGTAGCTGGGACTACAGGCACCTGCCACCACATCCGGCTGATTTTTTGTATTTTTAGTAGAGACGGGGTTTCACCATGTTAGCCAGGATGGTCTTGATCTTCTGACCTCGTGATCTGCCAGCCTCGGCCTCCCAAAGTGCATTATAATTTTTTTATGCTTTTTGTGTGTGTCTAAAATATGTTTTTTTCTTTTTCTGTTTTTTTTTTGTTTGTTTTTTATTTTTTTTTAAATTTTTTTAGATGGAGTCTTGCTGTGTCGCCCAGGCTGGAGTGCAGTGGCGCAATCTTGGCTCACTGCAACCTCTGCCCTCCAGGTTCAAACAATTCTCATGCCTCAGCCTCCCGAGTAGCTGGGATTACAGGCATATGCCACCACACATGGCTAATTTTTGTACTTTTGGTGGAGACAGGGTTTCACCATGCTGGCCAGGCTGGTCTCAAACTCCTGGCCTCAAGTGATCCACCTGCCTCAGCTTCCCAAACTGCTGGGATTACAGGCATGAGCTACCCTGCCTGGCCTGTGTGTCTAAAATATTTTATATACACTATATTTTTTAAAACTACAGAATTGGGGGACTAGAGTTCCATTCTGCATTCTACCATCACCTTGCTGTGTGACTGGGAAAGTTTACCTGTCCATAAAATGGATGAGAATGTCTCCCAATTTTTTACCAATCCCTTTTATCATGTTTTCACCAAAAGCCCCCTAAATGCATTTATTTGTGTTCCCATTTTCACTTGCTAAATATTAGGTCAGAACTTCTGGTCAAGGCTCTCAAAGTGACCAGAAAGGGTTTATTACATTACAGCCACAAGCAAGGAAACCTGATTTACTCGATCTTATCACAAGCATAACTTCCTAGGTTTGGTGTGTGGGATGTTTTTGTGTGTGTGTGTGGTTTTTTTTTTTTTTTTTCTTTTTGAGAAGGAGTCTCGCTCTGTCGCTCAGGCTGGAGTACAGTGGTGAGATCTCGGCTCACTGCAAGCTCCGCCTGTCAGGTTCACACCATTCTGCTGCCTCAGCCTCCCGAGTAGCTGGGACCACAAGCGCCTGCCACCACGCCTGGCTAATTTTTTGTGAATTTTTAGCGGAGATGGGGTTTCACTGTGTTAGCCAGGATGGTGTCTCGATCTCCTGACCTCGTGATCTGCCCGCCTCGGCCTCCCAAGGCCAAGGGATTACAGGCTTGCTGGGATTACAGGCAAGAGCCCCGCGCCTGGCCATGTGTGTTGTTTTTTTACTGAGACGAGTTCTTGCTATGTTGCCCAGGCTGGAGTGTGGTGGTGAAATGAGACCTCAATGCAGCCCTGAACTGGGCTCAAGGGATCCTCCTGCCTCAGGCTCCTGAGTAGCCAGAATCGCAGGCATGTGCCACCATACACAACTAATTTGTTAATTTTTTTTTAAGAGATGGGGGTCTCACTATGCTGCCCAGGCTGGTCTTGAACTCCTGGCCTCAAGCTATCCCTCCTGCCTTGCCCTTCAAAGCACTGGCATTACAGGTGCATGCTACTATGTCCAGCGCCTAGGTTAGATATTGGCACATATTCTAAAAGGGCAAGTTAAGAAATAAGGAATTTGAGGCTGCAGTGATCTATGATCTTGCCATTGTACCGTACCCTCGATGACAAAGCAAGACCCCATCTCTAAAAACAAGAATAAAAATAAAAATAATTCTTTTTTTAAAAAGGGCTCATTACTGTCTTGGTAGATACCCCAGGTTATAAAGCACTGTGTTAAGTGACATCTAAAGTCTCTTGTCTACTCTGACCCTCCATAACCCTACGAATCAACTCAGTGAGGTACTCTGAAGTCCTTAGAGAGGCTTATTCTTCCTACCCCCATTTCTGATGACAGAAAAATCCAAGACCTAATTATTTTAATTAGAAAAATCTTTTTTGGAGACCAGGTCTCACTATATTGCCTAGACTGGCCTTGAACTCCTAGGCTCAAGAAATCTTCCTGCTTCAGCCTCCTAAATAGCTGGGACTATAGGCGCCCAGACTGAATTTTTTTTTTTTGAGACGGAGTCTTGCTCTGTCGCCCAGGCTGGAGTGCAGTGGCGCAATCTCAGCTCACTGCAACCTCTGCCTCCTGGGTTCAAGCAATTCTCCTGCCTCAGCCTCCTGAGTAGCTGGGATTACAGGCATGTACCACCAAACCAAGCTAATTTTTGTATTTTTAGTAGAGACGGGGTTTCACTATGTTGGCCAGGCTGGTCTCAAACTCCCGACCCTAGGTGATCTGCTTGCCTCAGCCTCCCAAACTGCTGGGATTACAGGCGTAAGCCACCACACCCAGCGAGACTGAATTTTTTAATGTACAACTTTAGAATGCTGGATTCTGAAAAATTGGCGCACCAGAGCAGAACCTGCACACTCCTCAGGGCATAGTATTTTAGACAAAATACTTGATAAATTTGTAAATAATAAAAATAGTAAGTCATAATAGCAAAAGCGATTATGCAATAGCAAAAATAGCAAAAGCAATTCATTGAGGGTAGATATATTTAAATATATATTAAATTTAAATATATATTATATTTCTTAAATAAATATATTTAAATATATGTAAATATATATTAAATTTAAATATATTATCTTCACTTATTCCTCCATCCTTGACTATGAAATAGGCACTAATGTCTTTTTTTTTTTTTTTTTTTTTTGGTCTCGCTCTGTTACCCAGGCTGGAGTGCAGTAGTACAATCATGGCTCAGTGCAGCCTCGACCTTCCAGGCTCAAAAGATCCTCCCTCCTCAGCCTCCTGAGTAGCTGGGACCACAGGTGTGCACCACCACGCCCAGCTAATTTTTTTATTTTTTTTGTAGAGATGAGGGTCTTACTATGTTGCCCAGGCTGGGCTCAAGCAATCCTCCCACCTTAGGCTCCCAAAGTGCTAGGATTACGGGCATGAACCGCTGTGCCTGTCCTGTCTTCCTCTTAAAGAGGGAAAACAGGTCGGGCACGGTGGCTCAGGCCTATAATCCCAGCACTTTGGGAAGCTGAGGCTGGCGGATCACCTGAGGTCAGGAGTTCGAGACCAGCCTGACTAACATGGAGAAACCTAAAAATACAAAATTAGCCAGGCGGGGTGGCACATCCCTGTAATCCCAGCTACTCAGGAGGCTGAGGCAGGATAATCGCTTGAAGCCGGGAGACGGAGATTGTGGTGAGCAGAGATTGCCCCGTTGCACTCCAGCCTGGGCAACGAGAGCGAAACTCTGTCTCAAAAAAGAGTGGCGGGGGCGGGGGCGGGAAATAACACCAGAGGGGCTAGGAGACCAAGGATTCAAACTAAGACATGAAAGCTTATTTTCTTACGTTAACAGCAAGCTGCTCCTCTACTGAGAGCCCACGCTGCTGAGAGTAGAGCCTGATCCTTGGCCTAAATGGGTTATGGAAACCTCTAAAGCCATCTACAGGAAAGGCATGAATTTGCCTCACCTTGGAGGTAAAGAAGACCCCGCAATTCAGAGAGCAAACACCTCACTCACAGCGGCTGGCAGCTCCTGGAGTTGTCGGTAGCAAAGAAGCTTAATGCTTCAAGGAAGGTCTCTGTGGTTCTGCCATCAATACCACTATACAGTTATTATTAGTTGTAATAGTAGTTATAAATAACTTTCTTCCTTGGGAGTAAGACTACCTTGTGGTCAGCAGCAATAAACAAGTGCTGCATATTTTCTGACACTTCCATATAAGCTGTCATAAGTTAATCAAAACTTCTTCTGGACAATGCTGTTACACTATATCAAGTCTTAGGTGCTAAGAGATAATTTCTAAAATAACACAACGGGGAAGTCAGGTATGATAGTTTTGTCCCAAATTTGAATACTTTTTTCTCCCCCTCACAGCTAAAATAATTCCCCCGATTCCTACAAACTAAGCGTGGCTTCCAAGATGGGACCTGCTCTGAAGTTCAAGTCCAAGGGGTCAGGGGCAGAATCACCTCATCTCAAAGATTACACCATCTAGAATCTGTCCTGAGTGGCCTCTAAATTCTCAATTAACACCCACTAAGTCAAAACAGTTACAGTTGGACAGAAATCAGAGATCACGTGGCCCAGCCCACTTTACAAAAGAAGAATCTGAGGGGAAGTGACTTGCCCACTCAGCTGAGAGTTAGAGTTACATTTTACTGTATCTGTTGTCTCCGTGTCCCGGGTCAGTGCTTTTTCCACTACAATAATTACAGTACTCTTGGGACAGCGTTGTGAACATAACCAGAAAAAGTACTACCTCTATCATTTACAAATCAGGAAACATGAAAAATCCGACTTGAGGGGAAAAAGCACTCTGGCACCTTTAGGAGGTAGGGGAAATCAGGTGTCCACTGAATGGGAGGTGCGAGGACGGCAGAACGGGCCTCTGCAGTGGAAAGGGAGATGCAACTGGGGGCTTGAGAGTGTGAGGGAACAGAATGGACTTACATCTCTGCATCTGCTTGCTGTACTCCGACATGTTATCTGGACGGATGGAGCGCAAGAATTTAATGTAGTCATCGCTGTGGTACTTGGTCATCTCCTCGGCATTGGCTTTGTGAGGGCGCTAGAGGGCAGAAGGGAGAAAGGGCAAGTTATTTTTGACCACGGCCAGTCCACTCAATCTAGTTTGAATATTTATATTTCCTGCGCAGCATGGAGCTAGGTGCTATAAAGAATAAAAAGAAATAACTGGTTAGATTCAGGCTTCAAGAAATTTACAGTCTAACTAGGCAAACAAGATTATACAAGAGTATCAGAAGACCTACAGCAGCTCAAGCTCTGTTGCTTAGGCAAGTTACTGTCTCTTGAACCTCCATTTCCTCATTTACTAAACAGGGACAACATGGACCACACAGGGAAGTTGAGAGAATTGGAAGAGGTTGTTAAATCTCTTTGTAAACTGTAAGGTGCTTTACAAAATTATTACTTTTATTTATTTATTTTTTTTGAGACAGAGTCTCGCTCTGTCTCCCAGGCTAGAGTGCAGTGCTGCGATCTCGGCTCACTGCAAGCTCCGCCATTCTCCTGCCTCAGCCTTCCAAGTAGCTGGGACTACAGGCGCCCACCACCACGCCTGGCTAATTTTTTTTGTATTTTTAGTAGAGACAGGGTTTCACCGTGTTAGCCAGGATGGTCTTGATCTCCTGACCTCGTGATCCGCCCGCCTCAGCCTCCCAAAGTGCTGAGATTACAGGCATGAGCTATCGCGCCCGACCTTGTTTTTCGTTTTTTGTTTGTTTGTTTGTTTGTTTGTTTTGAGGCGGAGTCTCACTCTGTCACCCAGGCTGGAATGCAATGGCATGATATCGGCTCGCTGCAACCTTCGCCTCCCGGGTTCAAGCGATTCTCCTGCCTCAGCCTCCCGAGTAGTTGGGATTACAGGTGCCCACCACGACGCTGGCTAATTTTTGTATTTTTAGTAGAGATGGGGTTTTACCATGCTGGTCAGGATGGTCTCAAACTCCTGACCTCAGGTGATCCGCCCTCCTCGGCCTCCCAAAGTGCTGGATTACAGGCATGAGCCACCGCGCCTGGCCTACAAAATTATTACTTATTATTAAATATTATATAAAACTGGCTGAGTGCAGTGGCTCACGCCTGTAATCCCAGCACTTTGGGAGGCTGAGGCGGGTGGATCACCTGAGGTTAGAAGTTCGAGACCAGCCTGACCAATACGATGAAACCCGGTCTCTACTGAAAATACAAAAATTAGCTGGACGTCGTGGCATGCACCTGTAATCTCAACTACTCAGGAGGCTGAGACAGGAGAATCGCTTGAACCTGGGAGGTGGAGGTTGCAGTGAGCTGAGATTGTGCCACTGCACTCCATCCTGGGCAACAAGAGTGAAACTCCCTCTCAAAAAAAAAATTTAAAAATATATATATATGTATATATATGTATTATAAAATTATGGACAAAATGGCTCCAAGAGTTCACGAAAAAAGGGTATCTAATGAAAACTGAAACAGAAGGGAAATCCTTTATAAGTCATCACATCAACAATTTTGATCACATCCTCCCCACTAACACTTCCTTGACAAGTTAATTTCCTGGTTATCCCAACATTCTGACTCCTCCTTCCCTCTTTTTAAAATTCTTTTCTTAGGCCGGGCGCGGTGGCTCAAGCCTGTAATCCCAGCACTTTGGGAGGCCGAGGCGGGTGGATCACGAGGTCAGGAGATCGAGACCATCCTGGCTAACATGGTGAAACCCTGTCTCTACTAAAAAATGCAAAAAAATCAGCCGGGCGTGTTGGCGGGCGCCTGTGGTCCCAGCTACTCGGGAGGCTGAGGCAGGAGAATGCCGTGAACCCAGGAGGTGGAGGTTGCGGTGAGCCGAGATCGCGCCACCGCACTCCAGCCTGGGGGACAGAGAAAGACTCCGTCTCAAAAAGAAAAAAAAAAATAAAATAAAATTCTTTTCTTTTCCTCCCATCCCTTAAAGGTAGGTCTTCTTCAAACATGACCCTCTGCCTCTCTAATTACCAATACAACAAAAGTCTTCACTTAATGTCATCCACAGGTTCTTGGAAATTGTGACTGGAGGCAAAACGATGTATAAAGAAACCAATTTTACCATAGGCTAATTGATATAAACAAGAACTTAAGCTCCTACAGCATATTTCTGTCACAAAAACATCACTAAAATTCTAAATAAAGACCCAAAACACTTCAAACATTAAATACTGAAATAAATGTGAAATATCCCTATTTTTTTTTTTTTTTTTTTAGACGGAGTCTTGCTCTGTCGCCCAGGCCGAAGTGCAGTGGCGTGATCTCAGCTCACTGCAAGCTCCGTCTCCTGGGTTCACATCATTCTCCTGCCTCAGCCTCCCGAGTAGCTGGGACTACAGGCGCCCGCCATCACGCCCGGCTAATTTTCTGTACATTTAGTAGAGACGGGGTTTCACCATGTTAGCCAAGATGGTCTCGATCTCCTGACCTCGTGATCCACCCGCCTCGGCCTCCCAAAATGCTGGGATTACAGGCGTGAGCCACCACGCCCGGCGAAATATCCCTATATTTAAGAAATATTTATAAAAATAAGGAAGATCATTATTGGGCTGGGTGCAGTGGCTCATGCCTAAAATCCCAGTACTTCGGGAGGCTGAGGCAGGTGGATCACTTGAACCCAGGAGTTTGAGACCAGCCTGGGCAACATGGTGAAACCCTGTCTCTACAAAAATACAAAAAATTAGCCGGCTGTGGTGGCACTTGTCTACAGTCCCAACTACTCAAGAGGCTAAGGTGGGAGGATCACCTGAGCCCAGGGAAGTCCAGGCTGCCGGGAGCTGTGATCTTGCCACTGCACTACAGTCTGGGCAACAGAGCAAGACCCCATCTCAAAAAAATATATACATTATTATTTACCCAATTTTTGGTGAATCAGTGAGTGATGGCGGTTGTTGTGGTGGTGGGTTAAATCAAGTAATAACTGTATGCAAAGTTAAAATTGCAAGGAGGACCTTCTACCATCATGCAGTTCAAAAACGAACCATAACAAATATGGCAGGCTCGCTGAGTGTTTCTGTATCACATCTTTTATTGTTGTGCATCCGTATGATTATTGTCTACTTTATGCATTTTTATTTGACAATAATTTGAATTCAATCACTCATTTCCAAGGGTGGCCGGAGCCTGTCCCTGCAGCTCAGCACAAGGAAGCAACCTTGGACAGGATGCCATTCCATCACAGGGTACACTCACACCCATATCCACACTTGCTCAGACTAGGACCATGGAAACATGCCAGCTCACCTCACATGCACATCTTTGGGATGTGGGAGAAAAATGGAGTACCCGGAGAAAAGCTACACAGACATGGGGAGAATGTGCAAACGCCATACACATAGTGGCCACGCCAGGAATCAGCTATTTTTCTCCGCAGCGTTATAACTAAATGATGCTGAGCGAAGTGATGTTATTTGAGAACCTGCCGTATTTTCTGTAGTTTATAAAGCATTTTCAATACACAGCCAACATTTATTGTTTCCTCTATGACAGTCACTCTTTCAGGCACTTTAAACGCTATCTCATATGATTCTTACAACAACCTTTTAAAGATCTAAGCCCTGGAGGATTGCTTGAGCCTAGGACTTCAAGGCTAGCCTGGACAACATAGTGAGACCCTGTCTTTTTCTCTTTTTTAAAATAATTATAGGGGCCAGGCGCAGTGGCTCACACCTGTAATCCCAGCACTTTGGGAGGCCGAGGTGGGCAGCTCACCTGAGGCCAGGAGTTCGAGACCACCCTGGCCAACATAGCGAAACCCCATCTCCAATAAAAATACAAAAATTAGCCGGGTGTCGGGGCAGGTGCCTGGAATCCCAGCTACTCAGGAGGCTGAGGCAGGAGAATTGCTTGAACTCGGAGGCAGAGGCCGCAGTGAGCTGAGATCATGCCACTGTGTACCAGCCTGGGCAACAAAGCGAGACTCCATCTCAAAAAAATAAATAAATTAATTAAATAAAATAAATTATTGGGCAACCTCTCTGGGCCAGAATACGTTCAGACTCCCAAGACCCCATCTCTGAAAAACAAAACAAAACAAAAAAAACACCTTTTAAAGTTCATGGCCAGGTGCGGTGGCTCACGCCTATAATCCCAGCATTTTGGGAGGCTGAGACGGGAGGATCGCTTGAGGCCGGGAGTTTGAAACCAGCCTGGCCAACATGGCGAAATCCCATCTCTGCAAAAAATACAAAAATTAGCTGGGCGTGGTGGCAGGCTTCTGTAATCCCAGCTACTCAGGAGGCTGCAGCATGAGAATCACTTGAACTCAGGAGGCAGAGGTTGCAGTGAGCCCGGATGGTGCCACTGCAGTCCAGCCTGGGCGACAGAGCGAGACTCCGTCTCGAAAAACAAAAACAAAAACAAAAAAAGTTCATAGCCAGGCACAGTGGCTCATGCCTGTAATCCCAGCACTTTGAGAGGCTGAGCGGGGCAGATCACTTGAGGTCAGGAGTTCGAGACCAGTCTGGCCAACAGGGTAAAACCCCATCTCTACTAAAAATATAAAAAATTAGCTGAGCGTGGTGGTGGGCGCCTGTAAACCCCGCTTGCTACTCGGGAGGCTGAGGCAGAGAATCACTTGAATCCAGGAGGCAGAGGTTGCAGTGAGCTTAGATCACGCCACTGCACTCCAGCCTGGGCAACACAGTGAAACTCCATCACAAAGAAAAAAAAAAATTCATACTATTATTTTCCTCATTTCACAGGGAGGAAACTACAGAAGAGAGAGGTTAAGTACTTTGCCTGGGGTTACACAGCTGGTAAACTGGAAGGAATCCAGAGATCTGGCTCCGGGTACTTTGACTCTCATTTAATCCTCACTTAATTTAATGAGACATAATAAGACTGAACGACAGATACTGTTTTATCAAAAACAGCCATAGTGAAGCCAGGTGCAGTGGCATGCACCGTGGTCCCAGCTGCTCAGGAATCTAAGATGTAAGGATCACTTGAGCCCAGGAGTTCAAGGCCAGCCTGGGCAAACATAGTGAGACCCTGTCTCTAAAAAGGCACCCACAGTGAAAGAAAAAAGACTTGGCTCCAAATACCAAGTTGTTTTTTACTATACTAAGCCCTTTACTCTCTTCCTAATGTCATCAAAACTCTGGTCTGGCTATCCCTTCTACACAGATGACTGCACAAACTCCATTTTGATCTTAGTTCTGAGCTCCAGATTCATGGTTCAAATAGCTTCTCAGTCTGCTCCACCCACAAATCCTAAAGGCACTTCAAATTCAACTGGACTCAACAATTCGTTGTTGAGAGGCTAGAAGCACTCAAATTCCACTTAACTTCCAGCAGTTCTTTCACTATTTTTGTTAATGATACCAACGTCCACTCAGGCTGAAAACCTAAATGTCATTTTAAACTCTGTCCTTTTTTGCCTTCCTGTTTCAATCCATTGCCAATCTCTCTCATTATGCCTCCATAATCTTGATTGCATCTACTACCCTATTTTTCCTGTGTCCTTCTTTCCCAGGTTTCCTGTTCTCAGCACCAACCACCTAGTTGTTCAAGATCGAAGCCAGGGTATCATCTGTGTTTTTTTTTTTCGAGACAGAGTCTCACTCTGTCGCCCAGGCCGGAGTGTAATGGCACGATCTCGGCTCATTGCAACTTCTACTGCCCAAGTTCAGCGATTCTCCTGTCTCAGACTCCTGAGTAGCTGGGATTACAGGCACCCGCCACCACACCCGGCTAATTTTTGTATTTTTAGTAGAGATAGGGTTTCACCATGTTGGCCAGGCTAGTCTCAAACTCCTGACCTCAGGTGATCTGCTGGCCTTGGCTTCCCAAAGCGCCAGGATTACAGGCATGAGCCACCACACCACACCAGGCAAGAATCATCTTTGAAGGCCGGGTGCTGTGGCTCACACCTGTAATCCCAGCACTTTGGGAGGCCGAGGTGGGCAGATCACGAGGTCAGGAGATCGAGACCATCCTGGCTAACACGGTGAAACCCCGTCTCTACTAAAAAATACAAAAAAGTAGCTGGACGTGGTGGCAGACGCCTGTAGTCCCAGCTACTTGGGAGGCTGAGGCAGAAGAATGGTGTGAACCCAGGAGGCGGAGCTTGCAGTGAGCCGAGATCGCGCCATTGCACTCTAGCCTGGGCGACAGAGCGAGACTCTGTCTCAAAAAAAAAAAAAAAAAAAAAAAAAAAAAAAGAATCATCTTTGATTCTTCTTTTTTCATCTGCTACATTCAACTTCTCTTGAAACTACCACCAATGTATTATATCTGTCAAATCTGTCCACTTCCATCCTGGGCTACCACTTTTTTTGACTTGGACTCTGGCAACAATCTCCTAACTGGTATCCTAGCCTCCCTCTTAACCATTGTTAATTTATGCTCAATACTATAGGCAGAGTTTTCTGTCTCTCTTTCTTTTTTTTCTTTTCTCTCTTCTTTCCTTCCTTCCTTCCTCCCTTCCTTCTTTTTTTCCTTGTCTTTCTCTCTCTCCCTCCCTCTCCCTCTTTCTTTCTTTCTCTCTTTGTCTTTTTTTTTTCTTTTTTTCACCGAGTTTCACTCTTGTCACCCAGCTGCATGCAGTGCAATGGCACAATCTTGGCTCACTGCAACCTCCGCCTCCCAGCTTCAAGCAATTCTCTTGCCCCAGCCTCCCGAGTAGCTGGGATTACAGGCGCCCGCCACCACTCCCGGCTAATTTTTGTATTTTTAGTAGAGACGGGGTTTCACCATGTTGGCCAGGCTGGTCTCAAACTGCTGA
The DNA here is from genome assembly GCF_028878055.3 of Symphalangus syndactylus. Lineage (NCBI taxonomy): Eukaryota > Metazoa > Chordata > Mammalia > Primates > Hylobatidae > Symphalangus > Symphalangus syndactylus. The sequence continues at coordinate 145,175,885 of NC_072441.2, forward strand.
CCTCAGGTGATCCATCTGCCTCAGCCTCCCAAAGTGCTGGGATTACAAGCGTGAGCCACTGTGCCCGGCCTGTCTTTTTCTTTTTTATTTAGAGACGGAATCTCCCTGTATTGCACAGGCTGGTCTCGAACTCCTGGGCTCACGTGATCTTCTTGCCTCAGCCTTGCTAGTAGCTGGGATTACAAGCGTGTGTCACTGTGCCTGTTATAGAGTCATCAGTCTTAAAATGCAAACTGAATCATGTCACTCCCTCCTAAAAACACTTCAAAGGCTTCATTACTCAAAATATCACGTTCAAACTCTTTAACCTGGCTTGGAAAACCAGAATAATCTGATCCCTGCTTACCCCTCTTACACTCACCTAAATATTTTGTGGTGTATCCCAGGGAATACCAGACTCAAAGCACTCCTAAGGGCCAGTCAGTTTAGCTAGCTTAAAACAAACATAAGCAAAACACTAGCGAGCAGAGGACAATCTTTATTGACACAGCTCTAGCTGATGGCTGCCATGAGGGAATCTGGGCCCAACTGCCAGATCCTTTCTGGACAATTTCATTTTTTAAAGGTTGGCCACTAACCTAAAGCCCTTAAAATACTTTGAGTTAAATAAAACACGTTTGAGAGATTGAATTGATCTCATTCACTGTGCCAATCTGCCAAGCACCATTTTGCTTGCACTTCCCCAAGGGCCATCTCTCTCACATTTAGGTCTTTATACATGCTATGACCTACAACACTGTTCTCTTCACACCCTCTACTCAACCCTTAGGTTGCAAATGAAAAGTCAACCCAGGCACACACTTGTAGTCTCAACTACTTGGGAGGCTGAGGCAGGAGAATCACTTGAGCACAGACAGGAGTTTGAGGCTATAGTGCATTATAATCTCACCTAGGAATAGCCACGGCATTCCACCCTGGGCAACAGAACAAGGCTTTTTTTTTTTTTTTTTTTGAGAGTCGCTCTGTTGCCCAGGCTGGGGTACAGTGACGCGACCTCAGCTCACTGCAATCTCCGCCACCCAGGTTCAAGCGATTTTCCTGCCTCAGCCTCCCGAGTAGCTGGGATTACAGGCATCCACCACCATGCCCGGCTAATTTTTGTATTTTTAGTAGAGACAGGGTTTCACCATGTTGGCCAGGTTCATCTTGAACTCCTGACCTCAGGTGATCCACCCGCCTTGGCCTCCCAAAGTGCTGGGATTGCAGGTGTGAGCCACCGCACCTGGCCAAGGCTGTCTCTTAAAAAAGAGAGAGAGAGAAAGAGAAGAAAAGCCAATTCCCCCAAAAAGCTGTCCTTGACCTCTCAGAATCTCAGTTAAGTAACTCTCTGAAATGCTACCCTGAGAAGCCTGTACTTCCCTTATCATTATACTCACCAAACTGCATAGAAATTGCACGTTTGCTTGGTCTACTCTGGGAGGCCAGGAGCAGGTTCTACCTTTATTTGAAGCAACAAGCATGGTGCCTGACATATAGCAGCTGCTCAATGAATAACTGTTGACCTAAAAAATTAACTCTTGGCTGGGCATGGTGGCTCATGCCTATAATCCTAACACTTTGGGAGGCCAAGGGGGGCAGACTGCTTAAGCCCAGCACTTTGAGACCAGCTTGCGCAACAAGGTGAAACCCCATCTCTACAAAAAATACAAAAATTAGCCAGGTATAGTAGTACACAGTGTAGTCCCAGCTACTCAGGAGGCTGAGGTGGGAGGATCACTTGAGCCCAGAAGGGTGAGGCTGCAGTGAGCTGTGATCACATCACTGCACTCCAGCCTGGATGACAGAGCAACACCCTATCTAAAAAAATGAAACAGGCTGGGCGCGGTGGCTCACGCCTGTAATCCCAGCACTTTGGGAGGCTGAGGCAGGCGGATCACGAGGTCAGGAGATCGAGACCATCCTGACTAACACGGTGAAACCCCGTCTCTACTAAAAATACAAAAAATTAGCCAGGCGTGGTGGCAGGTGCCTGTAGTCCCAGCTACTCGGGAGGCTGAGGCAGGAGAATGGCATGAACCCAAGAGGTGGAGCTTGCAGTGAGCTGAGATTGCGCCACTGCACTCCAGCCTGGGTGACAGGGCAAGACTCCGTCTCAAAAAAATAAATAAGTAAAAATTGAAAAAAATAAAACAAAACAAAACTCATCACAAATTAAATCTCACTTGGAGTATTTTTGGCCTCCTAATTGGTCCTATTTCTATCCAGCCTTATCATCTTCTATCTTTCATACTGGTATCACAAAAATCTTAAAATATTAATGTACTGCTCTCATTCAATGACACCCTGTTGACGAAGTAAAGATTCTTTTTTTTTTTTTTTTTTTTTTGAGATGGAGTTTCACTCTTGTTGCCCAGGCTGGAGTGCAATGGCACGATCTCGGTTCACTGCAACCTCTGCGCCTCCCAGGTTCAAGCGATTCTTCTGCCTCAGCCTCCCTAGTAGCTGGGATTATAGGCATGTGCCACCATGCCCAGCTAATTTTGTATTTTTAGTAGAGATGGGATTTCTCCATGTTGGTCAGGCTGGTCTCGAACTCCTGACCTCAGGTGATCCGCCCGCCTTGGCCTCCCAAAGTGTTGGGATTACAGGCGTGAGCCACTGCACCCGGCCCAAAGTAAAGATTCTAAGCTCTTTGATATAGCAATCAAGAAACTTCACAGGGTTCCTTTCCCAATTTAATTGCCCCTGTGCTCTTTCACAAATATTATACTCCAAACAACTCTTCCTTAAGATCGAGAGAGCTATAGAGCTTTTCAACAGTGTCTGTGCTTATGTTCTTCCTGTTATTTGAAATGCATCCCTTATCCCGAATCTCTTAAGGAAAGGGCCCATCTCAAATGCCACCTCTTTTACAAAGTAAAAGCAAGTCACCTTCTAACAACCCATCTTCATCCCAGGACTCAAAGTTCCAAAGAATACAGCAGTGCCCTCTTATCCTCAGTTTTGGTTTCTACAGTTCCAGTTACACACAATCATTGTCCAAAAATATTACATGAAAAATGCCAGAAATAAACAATTCATAAGTTTCAAATTGTGAGCCATTCGTGACGAAATTTTGTAACATCCAGCTCTGTCCCCTGGGTGTGAATCATCCCTTTATCGGGCATATCCACACTGTATACTGCCCACCTGTGAGTCACTTAGTAGCCCTCTCAGTAATCAGATCAGTTATCAAAGTATCACAGTGTTTGTGTTCAAGAAGCCCTTATTTTACTTAATAATGGCCCCAAAGTCCAAGAGTAGTGATGTTGGCAATTTTGATATGCCAAAGAGAAGCTGTGCTGTGCTTCCTTTATATGAAAAGCTTAAAGTTGTCAATATAATAAGGAAAGAAAAAAATCCTGTGCTGAAGTCGCTAAGAGCTAAGATCTACAGTAGGAATGAATCTTCTTTTTTTTTTATTTTTGGGAAGGAGTTTCACTCTTGTTGCCCAGGCTAGAGTGCAATGGTGAAATCTCAGCTCACTGCAACCTCTGCCTCCCACGTTCAAATGATTCTCCTGTCTCAGCCTCCTGAGTAGCTGGGATTACAGGTATGCACCACCACGTCTGGCTAATTTTGTATTTTTAGTAGAGACGGGGTTTCACCATGTTAATCAAGGTGGTCTCGAACTCCTGACCTCAGATGATCCACCGGCTTTGGCCTCCCAAAGTGCTGGGATTACAGACATGAGCCACCACGCCCGGCCAGGAATGAATCTTCTATGCATGAAACTGTAAACAGCTTATTGCTATAATTGTCCTAGTTCATTATTATTGTTAATTTCTTACTGTACCTAATTTATAAATTAAACTTTATCAGAAGTATGTATGAATTAGAAAAAATATAACATATATAGGGTATAGTACTATCCACGGTTTCAGGAATCTACTGGGCGTACTAGAAAGTATCCCCCCTCAGATAAGAGTGGGCTACTGCATTATCCCACAGTCAAAAATCACAAAATACACAGGAAACACAGTCCAGGATCCTACAGAAACAACAACAAACAACAGAATCAGATCTACATAGACCTTGGTGAATTAGTGAAATGTATATCAAAATCACAATTAAATTAAAAAGAAGTGCTACTCAGGAGGCCGAGGAGGGAGGATTACTTGATTCTAGGGGCTTGAGGCTGCAATGAGCTATGACTGTGCCACTGCACTCTAGCCCAGGCAACAGAGTAAAACCCTGTCTCTAAAAGAGAGAAAAAGAGGCCAGGCACCAGGGCTCACACCTGTAATCCCAGGACTTTGCGAGGCCAAGGCAGGTGGATCACCTGAGGTTGGGAGTTCGAGACCAGCCTGACCAACGTGGAGAAACCCCATCTCTACTAAAAATACAAAATTAGCTGGCCGTGGTGGTGCATGCCTGTAATCCCAGCTACTCGAGAAGCAGAGATTGTGGTGAGCCAAGATCGTGCCACTGCACTCCAGCCTGGGCAACAAGAGCAAAACTCTGTCTCAAAAAAACAAAAAACAAAAAACAAACAAACAAACAAACAAAACGAGAAAAAGAAAAAAAAAGGAAAGGGCAAATAGCCAAATCACTTTTTCAGAAGAACAAAGTGGGAGGACTGTGCTACCAGATAACAAGACTTACTATAATATAAAGCTACTGTAATTAAGCCACTGTGGTATTGGCATATGGGTCAATAAACAGACCAAGTCAACCGAACACAGAGCCCAAAACCAGACACACGCATATTGCCTGGCACAAAGTAGGTGCTTGATGAGTATATATGCAATGAATGAATAAAAATGGACATTTAATATATAAAAGAAATGGGTCAGGCACTATTGCTCATGCCTGTAATCTCAGCACTTAGGGAGGCCAAGGTGGGCAGATCACTTGAGCCTAGGAGTTTGAGACCAGCGTGGTTAACACAGCAAAACCCCATCTCTACAAAAATATAAAAATTAGCCGAGTGTGGTGACATGCACCTGTGGTCCCAGCTACTCAGGAGGCTGAGGTGGAAAGATGGCTTGAGCCTGGGAGGCGGAGGTTGCAGTGAGCCGAGATCGCACCACTGCACTGCAGCCTGAGTGCCAGAGTGAGACACTGTCTCAGAAAAAAAAAAAAAAAAAAAAAAAAAAGACAACCAAATAGGAACATGGGCAAAAAGGTTGAATAGGAATTTCAATAGGGGAATATAAATTAAAATAATAGTAAGATACCATTTCGTGTCTACCTAAATTAGCAACAAAATTGAAATCTGACAAAATCCAGTGTTGGCAAGGACTCAGAGCAACTGCAATTCTCCTACATAGCTGGCAATTGGAAACCATTTTGGCTTTATCTAACACAGGTGAATATGTGCATATGTCCTGACCCAATTCTACTCCTAGTATATCCTTTAGTGAAACTTTAGCATATATGCATCAAGAGACATGTTCAAGAAAGTTCATAGCAGCAGTATTTGCAATAGTCAAACCCCAGAAGCAAATCAAATGCTCATCAATGAGATAACAGACTAGAATACATTTATTTCAATGAAATACAGTAAAAATAAATACAGCTACATGTATCAACATGGGTGAGTCTCAAGAACATGTTTAGCAAAAAAAGTCAGTCACGTAATAAATACTGTATGGCTCCATCTACATAACAATCAAACATGTAAAGCTAAAACACACTGTGCTTGGAACTGCAGGTAAAAAATAAAAATCATTTTTATAATTTTTTAAAAAGAATACAGGCATGGTGGCTGATGCTTATAATCTCAGCACTTTGGGAGACCAAAGTAGGAAGATCTCTTGAGGCCAGGTGTTTGACACAGCCTGGACAAAATAGCAAGACCCTGTTTCTACCAAAAAAATTTTCTGAATTAGCCAAGAGAGGCTGGGTATGGTGGCTCACGCCTGTAATCCCAGCACTTTGGAAGGCCAAGGCAGGCGGATTGCTTTGAGCTCAGGAATTCAAGACCAGCCTGGGCAAAATGGTGAAATCCCATTTCTACCAAAAAATTAGCCAGGCATGGTGGCTTACACCTTTAATCCCAGCTACTTGGCAGGCTGAGGCTGGAGAATCACTTGAGCCCAGAAAGCAGAGGTTGCAGTGAGCCAAGATTACACCACTGCACTCTAGTCTGGGTGACAGAATGAGACCCTGTCTCAAAAAAAAGAAAAAAGAAAAAAAAAAGCCAGGCATGGTGGTGCCTGCCTGTAGTCCTAGCTACTTGGGAGGCTGAGGTGGGAAGAGAACTTGAGCCCAAGAGTTCAAGGCTGTAGTGAGCTGTGATCACGCCACTGCACTGCAGCCTGCAGGGAGCAGAGCTCTAGGGAGCAGAGAGAGTCTGCTCCCTAGAGGACCTAAAAATATCTTCTGCCTTTTCTGTTTTCCATTCCCAGCTGCCTTCACACCTAAAAAAGCTCTGTAGTCCCAAGGTCTGTCTACTCCTCTGCTTTCCTTCCTTGCTTCCCCAGTTGCCTCCACTGGCTCCAGAGACATGACAAGGCCATCTAGGAAAGAACACTCATCTCCTTTCAGTCTCTGGAATGGTGACAAAAGTACCACTGTTGGTAGGTTACTCAAACTGTAGAAACAGACTTTAACCACAGATTCTTACGTAGTAAGGCAACATCACCTCCAGCCCCTTTTTCGCATTTGGACTCTTGTAACAGCCACTTACCTAGCCTCCCTGCTTCTAAAATGCATGCCTGTTCCTATCTCTCTTTCATTTAAAACCCTTCACTTGTTCCTCCTCACTGTCTCCAGAGAGGTTAAAACTGGGAACCATTGGACCTATTTGGTCTACAGATGTACTAATGTGTTTGGTTTGTATACATGCTTAAAATAAAAACCAAAAAGCAAAACTCTGGGTTAATTTTTTTTTTGAGACAAAATCTCATTCTGTCACCTAGGCTGGAGTGCAGTGGTGCAATCACGGCTCACCGCAGCCTTGACCTCCCAGGCTCAAGTGATCCTCCCACCCTCAGCCTCCCAGATAGCTGGGACTACAGGTGCAGGCCAGCATACCAGCTAATTTTTTTCGTATTTTTTGTACAGACAAGGTTTCTTGGGATAACATTTTAAACCTAGGAGATTTTACACAATAATCTGGATTTCCAGCTTCTCTTTAAAAACTCAAAGATCAGTGAAAAATCACCTGTAGCTGAATCTACAGGTTAGACCGTCTATACTCCCTAATAACTAGAGATTTGGCATCTACTTCAACATGGTCCCAATCACTCTTATTTAGGCATTAAATTTTTGGTTTTTTGGTTTTGTTTTGTTTTTTGAGACAGGGTCTCACTCTGTCGCTCAGGCTGGAGCACAGTGGTGTAATCATGGCTCACTGTAACCTCTGCTTCCCAGACTCAAAATGATCCTCCTACCTTAGGCTCCTAAGTAGCTGGGACTACAGGCATGTGCCACCATGCCTGGCTAATTTTTTGTAGAGATGAGGTCTTGCCATGTTGACCAGGATGGTCTCGAACTCCTGGGCTCAAGCAATCTGCCCATCTCAGCCTCCCAAAGTGCTAGGATGACAGGCATGAGCCACTACACCTGGCTTTGTTTTTTTTAAGACAGAGTCTTGCTCTGTCCCCCAGGCTGGAATGCAGTGGCACAATCATAGCTCACTACAGCCTCGACCTCCCAGCTCAAGCAGTCTTCCCACCTTAGCCTCCCAAGTATCTGGGACCACAGGCACACGCCACCATGGCCAGCTGATTTTTAAATTTTGTTGTAGAGACAGGGTCTCCCTATGTTGCCCAGGCTGGCCTAGAACTCCTAGGCTCAAGTGATCCTCTTGCCTCCACCTCCTGAAGGGCTGTGATTACAGGCGTGAGCCACCATGCCCAGCCAAAAATCCTTATCATTTACAGTACCTGCCTTATAACAGCAGTCAACATGCATTTGATGAATGAGTGAATGAGTGGTGGAGAAAATGAGACAATGAATGGCATATGGGGAAACACAGCAGATGAGGTTAGGGAGCGGTAGCACTTCTGGTAACTCACATAGATTTCCATCTTTCGGTAGAGGCCATAGTTGAGCAGCAAATTATGAGTCATGCGGATTCGGTGAGGCTTCATTGGGTGGCCTTGTCCATAATAGTAATTTCCAACATCCCCTGAGGAAGAGAGAGTGGTAGCTTCACTAACACCGTTAGACACACACTTCCAGGAGAACCCAGGAATTTTTACAGCGAACTCCCAATCAAATTCTTTCTGGCTCATTTCTAGTTTCCAAGATTCTCTCCCACCTTTTGAAGGGTAACTCCAAAAGAAAAAAAAAAAAAAAAAAAAAGCAGGGACCCTGGTGAGGTCAACATTTAAGGTTCAGTCTAGCTCATTTTCTTCTGGAACCCACAGGCAGTACATAGCAAGAGGGGTTCATTCCAAAGCTACTGGGGAACAACAGCCAGGGAAGTGATTCACCTCACTATACCTCCAAGGAATTCCCTCCCACAACAGAAAAAATAACCATCGCTACTCAGAATTATTAGAAGCCACAGTTCACCTCTTACATATTGTAACACTTATGGTGTCAAAGCACATTCACTTCGTTCTCTTACTGGATACTCACAGTAACATGGGTAGGACAGGGGGTATTATTATTCTCACCTTACATATAAGAAAACTAAAACTTATCATGTGCTTAATCTATAACACTAGCCTTCTAATTGGTCCCTCTACCTTCAATTCACACTACCTGCCACACTGTCACCAGAATCCACAATTCTGATAACATCACTCATTTGCTCAAAAAATCCTTATGGCTCCCCAACCCCTACAGGATAAAGAGTAAAGAATAACTTTAATAGAGATAGGCATGGTGGCATGAGCCTGTAATCCCAGCTACTCTGGAGGCTGAGGCAGGAAAATCACTTGAGCCCAGGAGTTCGAGACCAGCCTGGGTCTCAAAATTTAATAATAACAACTTCAGAAGACTGGCATTCAAGGACTTTCTGTTTTTTTGAGACGAATCTCGATCTGTTGCCCAAGCTGGAGTGCAGTGGTGCAATCTCAGCTCACTGCAACCTTCGCCTCCTGGGTTCAAACAATTCTCCTGCCTCAGCCTCCCAAGTAGCTGGGATTACAGGCATGTGCCACCATGCCTGGCTAATTTTTGTATTTTTAGTAGAGAAGGGGTTTCACCTTGTTGGCCAGGCTGGTCTCAAACTCCTAACCTCAGTTGATCCACCCACCTCGGCCTCCCAAAGTGCTGGGATTACAGGCGTGAGCTGCCAGTTTTGGTAAATAAAATTTTATTGGAACACAGCCATGCCCACTCGTTTACAGTTCCTCTATGGCTGTTTTCACACTACAGTGGCAGAGCTGAGCAGTTTAGTTGCCACAGACACCACGCATATGGCAAAATAAAGCCTAGAATATTTACTATCTGGCCCTATATAGAAAAAGTTTGCCAAGCCGTGCTCCAGACACACCAGATTATGATCAGTATCCTGAACATGACCTTCACCTTCACACCACAGTATCCTTTGTGCAGACTGTTCCTTTGACCTAAAATGTCCTCCTTTCTCTGATGATGCTCATACTACAAAGCCCACCTCAAGCTCCAAACCCTTTCTTGATCAAAATAAATGGTCTTTTCCTCTACATGCAATTTGTATACAGCACTTCATTAGTTTTCTTTTCTTTTAATTTTTTTATTTCTTGAGACGGAGTCTCACTCTGTCGCCTAGCCTGGAATGCAATGGTGCTATCTCGGCGGCTCACTGCAACCTCCGCCTCCCAGGTTCAAGCAATTCTCCTGACTCAGCCTCCTAAATTGCTGGGATTACAGGTGCGTGCCACCAAACCCAGCTAATTTTTGTATTTTAGTAGAGGTGGGCTTTCACCATGTTGGCCCGGCTGGTCTGGAACTCCTCACCTCAAGTGATCTAACCACCTCAGCCTCCCAAAGTGCTGGGATTGTTTTATATCTGAATTATTTACATGACTATATCCACAAGACTGGGTACCCCTTGAAGGCAAGGATTAATATGCCTTGTATGTCAGAGGCTCAATAAAGATTCAATGAATTGAATTGAGACTCAGAGAAGTTAAGTCCCTGCTCAAGATCACACAGCTAATGATCTGGAGTCCACTCTTCTGACTCCAAATCCAGTATGCTAAAAGCTACATTGGGTTTTTCTTTCTTTTTTTTTTTTTTTTTGAGACAGAGTCTCGCACTGTCGCCGAGGCTGGAGTGCAGTGGCGCAATCTCGGCTCACTGCAAGCTCCGCCTCCTGGGTTCACGCCATTCTCCTGTCTCAGCCTCCCGAGTAGCTGGGACTACAGGCGCCTGCCACCACGCCCAGCTAATTTTTTTGTACTTTTAGTAGAGACGGGGTTTCATCGTGTTAGCCAGGATAGTCTCGATCTCCTGACCTCATGATCTGCCCATCTCAGCCTCCCAAAGTGCTGGGATTACGGGCGTGAGCCACCGTGCCCGGCCCTACATTGGGTTTCTCAGGTACCTACTTCAGTTTGCACTTAATCTAGAGGGCTCTATAAATCTACCTGGTAGAAAGTTCCTTGAACAATGTTGCAAAATCAAGTGAACTATATACCCAAAGATCGCTCCTTAGAGGTTTATTAGGATGAGGCAGAGCTCTAGGCACCCAGTGAAAAAAAGGCATGAGCCTTGATCCCTAGCAACTCCCTTGCCTATCAAGCCTGGATCCAGCCAAGGCTCAGACCTGGGGTACTAAGATACCTTATCCAGAAGGTTAAGGGAGTATCTGAGGTGAGGGTAATGAGGGTAGTGAGGGTGGGGCTCTGAGACACCATCCTTTTCTTTTTAGGTTTTTTTGTTTGTTTGATGTTTTTGTTTGTTTGTTTGTAGAGATGGCATCTTGCTTTGTTGCCCAGGCTGGTTTCAAACTCCTGATCAGCCTTCTAAAGTTCTGGGATTACAGATGTGAGCCTCCAACAGTGCAGGCCAACCATCCTTTTCTTAACAGTTTTTAATTACTTTGCCAACCCGTGCTGTGTGTATTCCTATACACATTGACAAATGCTATGACGGGGGGGCACACAGCATGAAGGGCCCTGTCCACTTCCTTAGAATTCCACCCTGGATCCTCTTCTATATAACTTCTTGGGTGACTGCATCCTTTATGACTAAATTTACTATAATTAAAATAAAGATATATCTCTATATCTTAATCAGGTTGCTGAGAGACTTTAAAATAAATTGTCCTTTTTATTTAGGTACTACTTAATTTTTATTTTTATTTTTGGAGACAGAGTCTCACTCTGTCACCCAGGCTGGAGTGCAGTGGTGCGATCTCAGGCTCACTGCAACCTCTGCCTCCCAGGTTCAAACAATTCTCCTGCCTCAGCCTCCTGAGTAGCTGGGATTACAGACATGTGCCACCACTCCTGGCTAAGTTTTGTATTTTTAGGAGAGTCAGGGTTTCACCATGTTGGCCAGGCTTGTCTCGAACTCCTGACCTCAAGTGATCCTCCCACCTCAGCCTCTCAAAGTGCTGGGATTACAGACGTGAGCCATGGCTCCAGCCATACTTTAAACTCTTAAAGAGCTTTCCCATCATTGTTCTCATAATAAGAACTCCTATCATTTTGATTTTATAGGAAAGTAATCTGAAAAGTAAGGTGACTTGCCTGATATTGCAAAGCTTCTCAATGGCAGAGCCAAATCTGAATCCCAAAGTAATGACCTCACTGCAAAACTCAGTTTCTCAAGTAAGAAGTCTATTCCCGGCTGGGCGTGGTGGCTCATGCCTGTAATCCCAACACTTTGGGAGGCCGAGGTGGGCGGATCATCTGAGGTCGAGAGTTCAAGACCAGCCTGACCAACATGGAGAAACCCAGTATCTACTAAAAATACAAAATTAGCCAGGTGTGCTGGCGCATGCCTGTAATCCCAGCTACTCAGGAAGGCTGAGGCAGGAGAATCGCTGGAACCTGGGAGGCGGAGGTTGCAGTGAGTTGAGACTGCACCACTGCGCTCCAGCCTGGGCAACAAGAGCAAAACTCGGTCCCAAAAAAAAGAAAAAGGCCGGGCGCAGTGGCTCACGCCTGTAATCCCAGTGCTTTGGGAGGCCGAGGCAGGCGAATCAAAAGGTCAGGAGATGGAGACCATCCTGGCTAACATGGTGAAACCCTGTCTCTACTAAAAATACAAAAAATTGGCCAGGCATGGTGGTAGGTGCCTGTAGTCCCAGTTACTCGGGAGGCTGAGGCAGGAGAATGGCGTGAACCTGGGAGGCGGAGGTTGCAGTGAGCCAAGATCGCACCACTGCACTCCAGCCTGGGTGAAAGAGCAAGACTCCATCTCAAAAAAAAAAAAAAAAAAAAAAATTAGCCAGGCGTAGTGGCATGTGCCTCCAGTCCTAGCTTCTCGGGAGGCTGAGGCAGGAGAATGGCATGAACCCTGGAGGCAGAGCTTGCAGTGAGCCGAGATCGCGCCACTGCACTCCAGCCTGGGCGACAGAGCAAGACTCCGTCTCAAAAAAAAAAAAAAAAAGAAGTCTATTCCCTTATCTAAAGACTGAGGTCTTTCTACTTTTTCTTTTTCTTTTTTTTTTTTTTTTTTGAGGCAGGGTCTTGCTTTGTCACTCAGGCTGAGTGCAGTGGCGCCATTATGGGTAACTGCAGGCTCCACCTGGGCTCAAACCATCCACCTGCCTCAGTCTCCCACCTCAACCTCCCAAGTAGCTGCGATTACAGGCACGTGCCACCACACCCAGCTTTTTTGTGTGTGTTGTTTTGTAGAGCTGGGGGGGTCTCATTTTGTTGCCCAGGCTGGTCTTGAACACCCGGCCTCAAGTGATCCTTCCGCCTTGGCCTCCCAAACTACTGGGATTACAGGCGTGAGCCACCATGCTGGGTCCATTTTTTTTCTTCTTTTAAACGAGAATGTTATCATAAAATGTTATCATAAAACTGTGCAAAATGATATGACTACCAAAATCACAGGTTCCAGCCTCAAAATGATTCTCATCACTGCCAGCAATCCTTCCAAATTTCTTTCCCTAGCCCCCCACTTTCGCAACAGCTATTTAAATCTCCTCTCTTCAAGATTCCTACTCTACCAACTGCCCTTCCCCACCCTCAGGAAAAGGAATATTCTCTTTCCTCATCTTGAGAACTCCCTCACCTTTCTCCTTATCTTCTCCTCTTCAAACTTACCTCCATTTGAACTTTTCCTTGCCATTTACCCTCGAGTCACAGAGGAATTTGTTGAAGGTCAGCGTCTCTAGCTGGGCTCCAGTTTTCATCCCCCTGGTCTCCTCAGGAAGCTCCATCACTACTAGCCCCTTTCCTGTATCTTCACCCTCTCCCTCTCTTCTGGCTGTTTTACATAAGAATTATTTCAATATGCTCAACTTTTAGCCACTACATCTCCCTTATCAAGAATCTTCTCTCCCTACCTCACACAAACTTCCCTTTAAAAGGGTTCAACCAGCTGGGCATGGTGGCTCATGCCTGTAAACCCAGCACTTTGGGAGGCCGAGGCGGGTAGATCACTTGAGCTCAGGAGTTTGAGACCAGCCTGGGCAACATGGCGAAATCCTGTCTCTAAACAAAAGACAACCGTTTGTCTTCTAAACAAAAAATACAAAAAGGGCGCACAGCTGTGGTTCCAGCTACTTGGAAGGCTGAGGTGGGAGGACTGCTTGAGCCTGGGAGGCAGAGGTGGTAGTGAGCCAGGATCGTGCCACTATACTCCAGCCTGAGTGACACAGTGAGACCCTGTCTCCAAAAAAGGGTTCAACCTGATGTCTCCTCTTCAGCTAGCCATCCATGTACTGCAATCTACCACAGTCTAGCTTCTGCCCCAATTGCTGCCAACACTTGCCCAATCCCTCCCTTCTTTAGCTTCTGCAACCCAGTACTTTCTGGTTCACTTACCTCTCTGGCCCCTCACTCTATATCATTATACATTTAATCAACAAATATTTATTGAGAACCTACCATGAGCTAGGCATTGTTTTTGGTGCTGGGGATACAGAGGTAGACAAGGCACGGCCCCTTTCCCTAAAGAGCCTCCTGTCTACAAGAAATATGACCAAGTAAACGGGCAATTCCTCTACACAGTGACAAATACTATCACGGGGGAGTACACAGCATGAGGGGCACTAAATTTTTCCTCAATCCACTTCCTTAGAATTCCACCCTGGAATTCTATATAACTTCTTGGGTGACTGCATCCTTTATGACTAAATTTACTATAATTAAAATTGCTAGCAGCCAGGAATGGTGGCTCACGCCTATAATCCCAGCACTTTGGGAGGCTGAGCCCAGGAGTTCAAGGCCAGCCTGGACAACATGGCAAAACAACATCTCTACAACAAACAAACAAACAAACAAATAAATAAAATAATTACCCATATGCTGATTGCTGTGGTCTGAATGTGTCCCCCAAAATTCATGTGTTGGAAACATAATCCCCAATGCCAACAGTGTTTGGAAGTGGAGCCTTTTGGGAGGTGTTTAGGTCTCAAGGACTCTACCATCCTCACTAATACATTAATTGCCTTGTAAAAAAACAGAGTTTATCCTTTTTTGCCTTTCCACCTTCTGTCATATGAAGAAACTGAATTCAAAGCACCATATTGGAAGTAGAGACCAGACCCTCACCAGACACCAAATGCTGGCACCCTGATCTTGGACTTTCTAGCCTTGGACTTCTCAGCCTCCAGAACTATGAGAAATACATTTATGTTCTTTTTTTTTGACACAAGGTCTCACTCTGTCTCCCAGGCTGGAGTGCAGTGGTGCGCTCATGGCTCACTGCAGAGTCGACCTCCCAGGATCAAGTGATCCTCCCACTTCAGCCTCTCTACAGGCACATGCCATCATGCCCAGCTAATTTTTTTACTTTTTGTAGAGACAGAGTCTCCGTATGTTGCCCAGGCTGGTCTCAAACTCCTGGGCTCAAGAGAACCGTCCGCCCCAGCCTACCAAAGTAGTGGGATTATAGGCATGAGCCACCACATTTAGCAATTTCTGTTCTTTCTAAACACTGTTCTGTTATAGCAGACTAAGATACTGACGACTACCAAAAAAATTCTATCTTCTAAACTGCCTACTGGATGCCTCTACTTGGATGTCCCCTAAACATCTTAACAGTTATCAATAGTTATTTCTAAACAAACAAACAACAACAAAAAAACAGTGGCTTAGGCCTGTAATCCCAGCACTTTGGGAGGCCGAGGTGGCAGGATTGCTTGAGGCCAGGCCCAGGAGTTCAAGACAAGCCTGGGCAACATATTGAGACCCCGTCTCTAGAAGTTTAAAAAAAAAAAAAAAAGTTGGGGCCGGGTGCAGTGGCTCACGCCTGTAATCCCAGCACTTTGGGAGGCCGAGGCGGGTGGATCATGAGGTCAGGAGATCCAGACCATCCTGGCTAACACAGTGAAACCCCATCTCTACTAAAAATACAAAAAATTAGCCGGGCGTGGTGGCGGGCGCCTGTAGTCCCAGCTACTCGAGAGGCTGAGGCAGGAGAACGGCGTGGACCCGGGAGGTGGAGCTAGCAGCAGTGAGCTGAGATTGCGCCACTGCACTCCAGCCTGGGCGACAGAGCGAGACTCCGTCTCAAAAAAAAAAAGTTATCATCAACTGACATGGCATTCTCCAAACCTCCAAACAGTCACCATCAAATTGCCCACACCAGAGGCCAGGAAGTGTGGCTCATGCCTATAATCCCAGCACTTTGGGAGGCTGAGGCAGATGGATCACTGGAGGTCAGTTTGAGACCAGCCTGGCCAACATCGTGAAACCCCATCTCTAATAAAAATACAAAAATTAGCCAGGCATGGTGGCGCACGCCTGTAATCCCAGCTACTCAGGAGGCTGAGGCAGAAGAATCCCTTGAATCTGGGAGGTGGAGGTTGCAGTTGCAGTGAGCCGAGATCACGCCACTGCACTCCAGCCTGGGTGACAGAGCTAGACATCGTCTCAAAAAAAAAAAAAAATTGCCCACACCAGGAACTTGGGATCCATGCCTTCTTCCTTACCCCTACAATCTGAATTTATTTTTTTGTTGTTTTTTTTTGAGACGAAGTCTCGCTCTGTTGCCCAGGACGGAGTGCAGTGGTGAGATCTCAGCCCACTGCAACCTCTGCCTCCCAGGTTCAAACAATTCTAGTGCCTCAGCCTCCTGAGTAGCTGGGACTACAGGCATGTGCCACCACACCTCACTAATTTTTTTTTTTTTTTTTTTTTTGAGATGGAGTCTCACCCTGTTGCCCAGGCTGGAATGCAGTGGCACAATCTTGGCTCACTGCAACCTCTGCCTCCTGGGTTCAAGCGACTCTCCTGCCTCAGCCTCCTGAGTAGCTGGGATTACAGGTGTGTACCACCACGCCCGAGTAATTTTTGTATTTTTAGTAGGGATGGGGTTTCACCATGTTGGTCAGGCTGGTCTTGAACTCCTGACCTCATGATCTGCCCGCCTCAGCCTCCCAAAGTGCTGGGATTACAGGCATGACCCACTGCGCCCAGCCTAGATTTTGTATTTTTAGTAGAGATGGGGTTTCACCGTGTTGGCCAGGCTGGTCTTGAACTCCTGGCCTGGAGTGATCTGCCTGCCTTGGCCTCCCAAAGTACTGGGATTAGAGGCGTGACCCACTGCACCTGGCCCCCATGACTTTAATTTCTAAGGTATAAACCTGATGATGTCACTAACCTGCATAAAACTTGAATCATTCACAAGTACCCTCGATAAAGTCCAACTTCCTTGGGACAGCATGCCCAGCCCTTCATGGTCCAGTCCCTATTTACATCTTTTTTTTTTTTTTTTTTTTTTTTTTTTTAAGACAGAGCCTCGCTCTGTTGTCCAAGCTGGAGTGCAGTGGCACGATCTCAGCCCACTGCAACCTCTGCCTCCCGGGTTCTAAGGGATTCTCCTGCCTTAGGCTCCAGAGTAGCTGGGATTACAGGCGCACGCCACCATGCACGGCTAATTTTGTATTTTTAGTAGAGACGGGGTTTCACCATGTTGGCCAGGCTGGTCTCGAACTCCTGACCTCAGGTGATCCACCACCCTCGGCCTCCCGAAGTGCTGAGATAACAGGCGTGAGCCACCGCGCCCGGCCAAATGCCTGTTTTTCAAAGGTCCTATCCTCTCTCTTGCCTCTGAAACTTGCTGTTATCTTTGCCTTCCCTGTGCCTGGCTAAGAACTCCTGTTCTTCAGGTCCTAAGATGTCCCCTCCTTCTCTGACTCCTCAGGTGGAGTTCGGTGCCTCTTCTCTGTGCTCCCCTAACACTCTGAGCTCTCACACGGATAGAACTTCGGTCACTGGGAAGGGTGACCCGATCAACCCCACGGCCCCAGCTCCTCAACACTTCCTCGAACACAGTAACCTGCTTGAGAGATTAAGTGAGAAGTCTGTTTTAACAGGTTGCATCCTTCTCCTTGCAACCCCTGGCGCCCCACGTCGCAGTAGCAACCGCAGGCCCCGCTCAGAGGCTGGGGGAGGGGAGGCGGGCGACCAGTCGTGCAGGACTCTTCCCCCAGAAAAGATGAGAAAGGGACGGGGCAGGGAAGAGCTTTGGGTTCTCGGCAAGAAAATGTATCCTTGCAGCCGTCTCCATCAGATTCAGCCTCCCCGCTCCGAGGCACCCTCCCCTCTAGGAGTCCCACTCAAACTCTCCACATCAGACTTCCTCAGAATCTTCCCACCAAGATTACCTCACGCTTCCCCCACGCGATCCTCTCTTGGTCTCAGCCTCGATCTCCTTTCCTCGCAGCCTCCTCCCTCAGCCTCGACTTCCCCCTCGCAGCCTCCGCTCCGAGCCTCTCCCCAGCGCCTCCGCCTCCCGCAGCCTCCCATCGGCGCTCCAGCCTCAGCCTCCAGGTCCCCGGTCCGGCCCGGCCTGGCCCCGCCCCCGCCCCCGCCGCGAGGACGGTGCTCACCGTCGTAGTAGTAACAGACTTTCCTCCGGGTGCCCTGCGTCTGCGCCATCTTGCTCGCCTCCCGTCCCTACCGTCAGTCGGTCCGTCCGCCCTCCCGCCCGCGGCTCCGCTCGGCGTCCGACCCAGGGGGGAGGGGGCGGGCCTCCGGCCCGCCCCGCCCGTCCCCTCCTGGGCTCACCTATAGCCGCGCAGCCCGGGCACCGCTCCAGCCAATCAGCTTGCGCAAACACGGGCCCGGAACTCGGCAGGGGGCAAGGGCAGCCCGGAGAGGCCGCGGAGGGCCCCCGGGGCCTGTACCAAGGTCTGCGACAGATGGGTGGGGAGTCGCCCGGGGACCGTACCATCAGTCCCGGGGGAGGAAAGCAGCTCTGTAAACTTAACAGTCCCACTTCGTCGTGAAAAGCGTGCTTGGAGATCGGAGGCCAACTTTCTGATTTTACGGAGAATAAACCGAGGCCTACAGGAGAAAAGTGACTTGCACAAGGTCACTCAGCCAATAAAAGGGCTGAACCTGGGTTAGAAAGCGAGTTTGTGACCGCAAAGGAGGGCTACAGAAAAATAATTAAATTAAAAAGAAAAGCAACACGCGGGTTTGGAGAGGAAGAAACTGACAAGAAAGGGAAAGAAAGC
Organism: Symphalangus syndactylus; assembly: GCF_028878055.3. Taxonomy (NCBI): domain Eukaryota; kingdom Metazoa; phylum Chordata; class Mammalia; order Primates; family Hylobatidae; genus Symphalangus; species Symphalangus syndactylus. Next base: position 145,194,342 of record NC_072441.2, read on the forward strand.
TAATGTTTGTTTGTCGAGGGGCTGCTGTGTGCCAAGCACTGTGCGACAGTTTACCAATGTTATTTTAGTTTTTCCTCAAAACAGCTCTCGGCCAAGGGCTTTTTACCTCCATTTTACAGGACAGGATAAAGAAGTTCAGACTTCTGTGAATTACTCAAAGTTACACAAAGTAATTAAATTCAATTTTTCAATTGTACAGGGTTTTCTGAATGCCTTCTTTGCACCAGAGGCACTGTAACAAAGTGACAGAACCCAGCCTTTCTGACTCCAAAACCTACCTCCCTGATGCAGTCACCCAGGATGACTAGGCGTCTCTTTAGACAGGAGGGAATGGGATTATCCTATGATAAGAGGGCAGGTTTCTTTTCTTTTCTTTTCTTTTTGAGACAAGAATTTCGCTCTAGTTGCCCAGGCTGGAGTGCAATGGTGTGATCTTGGCTCACTGCAATCTCTGCTTCTGGGTTCAAGCGGTTCTCCTGCCTCAGCCTCCCGAGTAGCTGGGATTACAAGCATGCGCCACCATGCCCAGCTAATTTTGTATTTTTAGTAGAGACTGGGTTTCTCCATGTTGGTCAAGGTGGTCTCGAACTCCTGACCTCAGGATCCGCCCGCCTCGGCCTCCCAATATACTGAGATTACAGGCGTGAGCCACAGCGCCTGGCCTAGGAGGGCAGGTTTCTCAGCCTGGTAGCTAATGACATTTTAGGCCAGGTAATTCTTTTTTGTAGGAAGCTGTTCTGTGCCTGGGCAACTAGAGCGAAACTCTTGTCTCAAAAAAAAAAAAAAAAAAAAAAAAAAAAAAAAATTAAGCAGCATCCTTAGCTTCTACTCACTAAATGCCAGTAGCACCTTCCCCCCAGGCTGTGACAACCAAAATTGTCTCTAGACATTGCCAAGTACTGTGAAATAGCTTTACCATTTGGTTGGGGGGAAGATTAGTGGGGTGTAAGGGAGTGTAAAATTGCCCCCAACTCTCCCATTGAGAACCACTCCACCAGATCATCAGTTATCAACTGATCATCACTGAAAGCTGAAAGACCTAAAAGTGCAATGCTGGGCTATTAAAATAACTACAATAATGTCGATATTTAATGAGTGCTTCCGATGTGCTCTAAGTTAGCCACCTACTTGTGGTCCTACAGTCAACAAGAGGCTGGGCACAGTGACTCACGCCTGTAATCCCAACACTTTGGAAGGCCAAAGCGGGTGGATCACTTGAGCTCACGAGTTCGAGACCAGCCTGGGCAACATGGCAAAACCCCGTCTCTACAAAAAATGGAAAAATTACCCGGGTGTGGGGGCGCGCTGCTGTAGTTCCAGCTACTCAGAAGGCTGAGGTGGGATGATAGCTTGAACCCAGGAGACAGATGTTGCAGTGAGCCAAGATCATGCCACCACACTCCAGCCTGGGCAATAGAGCCAGGCCTTGTCTCAAACAAAAGAAAACAACAAGATACATCTTTATGCCTCTTTAAAGAGTGTTTGGGACTTGTGTTTCTCACTCAGAAACTGCATTTGAGTCATTAATTATAAAGTAACAGAAAATCTAAGACTGGGTGGCTCTATAATAGAAACAGCAAAGGGCCAGGGAACAAATCCTACTCCCAGTTCTGTGTTGCTAATTCTCAGCTAGCCCTGGGTGGGTTTACTTAACCGTTCTGGGCCTCCATTTCCCTTGCTATAAAATGGGGAGAAGGCCGGGCGCGGTGACTCACGCCTGTAATCCTAACACTTTGGGAGGCTGAGGTGGGCAGATCACCTGAGGTCAGGAGTTTGAGGCCAGCCTGGCCAGCATGGTGAAATCCCGCCTCTACTAAAAATGCAAAAATTAGCTGGGCGTGGTGGTGTGTGCCTGTAGATACCAGCTACTAAGGAGGCTGAGGCCAGAGAATCGCTTGAAACCGGGAGGTGGAGGTTGCAGTGAGCCGAGATCAGGCCACTGCATTCCAGCCTGGATGACAGAGTGAGACTCTGTCTCAAATAAATAAAAGAAATAAAATAAAATAACAAAAATGGGGAGGGTAGGAATACAAAGTTCACCGACGCTATGGCTGCACACAGTATCCCAAAGAGGCATGTGGGGATCAGATGAGATCATGAGGTGTGGCAGCAGGTCAGTCAGGTGATAGATTTACATTATTATGAATCAGATGCTCTTTGTTTGCCACACCCAGCCCTTTTTTTGTATATTTTAAAAATCAGGGCTGGGCGCGATGGCTCACGCCTGTAATCCCAGCACTTTGGGAGGCCGAGGCGGGCGGATCACGAGGTCAGGAGATTGAGACCATCCTGACTAACACAGTGAAACCCCGTCTCTACTAAAAATACAAAAAATTAGCCAGGCCTGGTGGCGGGCGCCTGTAGTCCCAGCTACTCGGGAGGCTGAAGCAAGAGAATGGCGTGAACCCTGGAGGCGGAGCTTGCAGTGAGCCAGATGGTGCCACTACACACCAGCCTGAGGGAGAGTGCGAGACTCCATCTCAAAAAAGAAAATTAAATTAAAATTAAAAAAATAAAAAATAAAAATTAGAGACCGGGTGCTGTGGCTCACTCCTATAATCCCAGCAGTTTGGGAGACCGAGGCGGGCAGATCACCCAAGGTCAGGAGTTCGAGACCAGCCTGGCCAACATGGTGAAACCCCATGTCTACTAAAAATATAAAAATTAGCTAGGCGTGGTGGCAGGCGCCTGTAATCCCAGCTACTAGGGAGGCTAAGGCAGGAGAATCACTTGAACCCAGGAGGCAGAGGTTGCAATGAGCTGAGATCACGCCATTGCACTCCAGCCTGGGTGACAAGAGCAAAACTCCGTCTCAAAAATAAAATAAAATAAAAATAATAAATAAAATTTTAAAATTAGATTATTTTCCCTTTAATAAAGAAATATGACATTCCCCCATATTTCTTTTTTTTTTTTTTTTTCTTGAGACGGAGTCTCGCTCTGTCGCCCAGGCTGGAGTGCAGTGGCGCAATCTCGGCTCACTGCAAGCTCCGCCTCCTGGGTTCACGCCATTCTCCTGCCTCAGCCTCTCCGAGTAGCTGGGACTACAGGCACCCGCCACCACGCCCGGCTAATTTTTTTTGTATTTTAAGTAGAGACGGGGTTTCACCGTGGTCTCGATCTCCTGACCTCGTGATCCGCCTGCCTCGGCCTCCCAAAGTGCCGGGATTACAAGCATGAGCCACTGCGCCTGGCTTTTTTTTTTTTTTTTTTTTTGAGACAGAGTTTCGCTCTAGTGGCCCAGGCTGGAATGCAATGGTGTGATCTCGGCTCACCACAACCTCTGCCTGCCGGATTCAAGCAATTCTCCTGCCTCAGCCTCCCGAGTAGCTGGGATTACAGGCACCTGCCACCACGCCCAGCTAATTTTTTGTATTTTTAGTAGAGACGGGGTTTCACTATGTTGGCCAGGTTGATCTTGAACTCCTGACCTTGTGATCAGCCTGCCCCGGCCTCCTAAACTGCTGGGATTACAGGTGTGAGCCACCGTGCCCGGCCAACATTTCCCCATCTTTCATCAAACACTCTGCCATCCTCAGGTATCTTTATTTTCTCACTTTTTAATGGAAATGTGGGTGCAAAAAACCATTTTCTTTATTATACCATTTATTAAATGGTATAATACCATAATATAATTTTCTTTATTATACCATTTATTAAACCATTTATCTTTATTATAAGAACAACAAGCATGAGCCTGGTGGTAAATAGCTACTAACACTCAGTTTCATTGTCTAAGACCAACAGGGAGTAGAGGGGTGGCCATTATTCAGCTCCACGAGGACAGATGAGTCCAACATAGCTAAATCTTCCCTTTTTTTTGAGATGGGGTTTCGCTCTCTTTTTCGCTCAGGCTGGAGTACAATGGCAGGATCATGCTCACTGCAGCCTTGACGTCCTGGGCTCAAACTATCCTCCTGAGTAGCTGGGACTACAGGTGCGCCCCACCACACCCTGCTAATTTTTTTTTTTTTTTTTTGGTAGAGACAGGGTTTTGCCATGTTGTCCAGTCTGGTCTTAAACTCCTGGGCTCAAGCAACCTGCCCACCTTGGCCTTCCAAAATGCTGGGATTACAGGAGTGAGCCAAACCACCTAGCCCCTATTTTTCAAGAGAAGGCAGAAATCTGGAGTTTTATGTAAAATCTCCCCAGTTTTATAAACTGACTAACTCAGTCTATTTTCAAGACAGCAGTAAGAGCCATCCTTTTAAAATGTAAGTCAGGGCTGGACGCTATGGCTCACGCCTGTAATCCCAGCACTTTGGGAGGCTGAGGAAGACGGATCACTTAAGCTTAGGAGTTTGAGATCAGCCTGGGCAACATGGTGAAACCCCGTCTCCACCAAAAATACAAAAAATTAGCCGGGAGTGATGGTGTGTACCTGTGGTCCCAGCTACTTAGGAGGCTGAGGTGGGAGGATTGTTTGAGCCCAGGAGGCAGAGGCTGCAGGGAGCTGAGGTTTCACCTTTGTTCTCCAGCCTGGGTGACAGAGTGAGACCCCATCTCAATTAAAAATAAAAAAATAGGCCAGGCGCGGTGGCTCACACCTGTAATCCCAGCACTTTGGGAGGCTGAGGCAGGCGGATCACAAGGTCAGGAGATCCAGACCATCCTGGCTAACACGGTGAAACCCCATCTCTACTAAAAATACAAAAAAATTAGCCGGGCGTGGTGGCGGGCGCCTGTAGTCCCAGCTACTCGGAGAGGCTGAGGCAGGAGAATGGCGTGAACCCGGGAGGCGGAGCTTGCAGTGAGCCGAGATCGCACCACTGCACTCCAGCCTGGGCGACAGAGCGAGACTCCGTCTCAAAAAATAAACAAATAATAAAAATAAATAAATAAGATAAAATGTAATTCAGATCATATCAGCTTTGCAGAGATTCCTGCAAAGTTTCCTCAAAATGGCTTCTGCAGAGGCCGCAAGGCCCCAGGCCTGTAGGGATCTATCCCCCTCTCTCAAAGCATGCCAGGTAAACGCCTGCCTCACCCTATTCCCTCTGGCTGACTGCTCCTCCCCCTCCTCCATACAAGGCTCACTCCTTCACCTTGGAATCTTTGCTCAAAAGCCACCTACCTTCTCAATGAAGCCTTCCTTTTTTTTTTTTTTTGAGACAGGATCTCCCTTTGTCGCCTACTCTGGAGTGCCGCAGTGGCACAATCATATCTCAATCAATCCTCATGCCTCAGCCTCCTCATCTGCTGGGACTACAAGCATGAGCTGCTATGCTCGGCTAAGTGTGTTTGGTTTTTTAAAAACTTTTTTTTGGAGACCAGGATCTTACTCTGTTGCCGAGGGTAGCCTTGAACTCCTGGCCTCAAGAAAGTAGTCTCAGGTACCCGGGAGGCTGAGACAGGAGAATCATTTGAGCTGGAGAGGTTGAGGCTACAGTGAGCCATGATCATGCCATTGCACTCCAGCCTGGATGAAAAAATGAGACCCTGTCTAAAAAAAAAAAAAAAAAATGAGGATATCGAGGATAGTTACAGATTTATTTGTTCCTCCTCCATTCCCGCTGCTTCATTTAGCTAGCCTTAAAGAAACAAAATCTGAGGTCAAATATAGCCCTTGAATAAGTAAAAAGTGCTGTTGCCCTTTTATAATGGGGAGGAAGGTCCTTTGACACACCCATTCCCTAAGGGATTCCAGGTAGGAGTCACCATGAATCCTTCAGGGAGGGGTGAAGAGCACTGTCCCGTTTGAAGGGGTCTGCAGAGCCCCCAGACATTCACTTATCCCATCTTTCACCCCAACTCAGGGTGACCTAGTTACCATTTTCTTAATCCCCACTGCCCACCCACAAAGAGTGGACAGCGAAGAGATGTACAACAGTCATCAACAGACATTTATTGAGCTCCTGATGTGTGCCAGGCCAGGCACCAAGGAGGAGCATACAATACAGAGGTATCAGATAAGGTCCTGGCCCTTGAGGAACTTCTGGATGACCTGAGGAAAGAAAAGTAGGTAGGCAGAAGCTTCTGTCAATCCCAGGCTTCTCCCCTCTCTCTGTGGTCTCAGGAAATGGGAGAGCCAGAAAGGGGTACCTTGTACAGTGTCCAAGACATACATGCACAGGCTACACATGTACAAGACACATGTGCAGAGTCCACGCAACTACAGGACACGTGTACAGACACAAGGTGCATATGTGTCACATGTGGGTGGGATTCGTGTGCAGAGTCCATATGTGCATAGGCCGTGTGACCATGGCACAAGAACTCCATCTCCCCAAGTCAGACTGGAGAGAAAGGGGGAGAACCCCAGGGCCTCTCCAGGCCTCTCAAGGCTGAGGCTGGTACTGGCCCTCCGTGGCGGTGAAGAAGTCCTCCAGCACGCTGCGCAGGTAGTCAAAGGTGGGCCGGTCCTCTGGGCGCTCCTTCCAGCACAGCATCATGAGTTGGTACAGCTCCTCTGGACAGTTGTCAGGGCGCACCATGCGGTAGCCTCGCTCCAGGTTCTGAATCACCTCCGGGTTGGTCATCCCTAGGGGTTGATGGGAGAAAGGGCATCAAGGTCAGGCACTGGAAGCCCACAGGCGAGGGTAATGTTAGGAATATTCAACTGGCACAGTGTGAGCACCAATCCAAAAGAAGCTTGGTCTTCATCAATGGTAAGGTCACACTAGCGGTACTTGTTGAATGTCAGTCGCACCACTTGGAGTGCCTGGTATAGATTATTTCCTTTTTTTTTTTTTTTTTTTTTGAGATGCAGTTTCACTCTTGTTGCCCAGGCTGGAGTGCAATGGCGCGATCTCGGCTCACCGCAACCTCCACCTCCCAGGTTCAAGCAATTCTCCTGCCTCAGCCTCTCGAGTAGCTGGGATTACAGGCATGCACCACCACACCAAGCTAATTTTGTATTTTTAGTGGAGATGGGTTTCTCCATGTTGGTCAGGCTGGTGTTGAACTCCTGACCCCAGGTGATCTGCCCGACTCGGCCTCCCAAAGTGCTGGATTATAGGCGTGAGCCACCATGCCCAGCTGATTATTTACTTAAAAAAAATGTTTCAGATAAGGGATCTCACTATGTTGCCCAGGCTGGAATGCAGCAGCTGTCCACAGGCACAATCATAGCACATTGCAAATTTGAACTCCTCAGTTCAAATGAGCCTCTCACCTCAGCCTCCTAAATAGCTGGACAACAGGTGCATACCACCACGACCAGCTCCCCTGGTGTAAATTAAATGCTCAATAATACACACATGTTAGTTGTGGAACCTTGGGTGAGCCCAGTTTCCTTATTTGGAAAATAGAGTAAATAACTGTTCCTACCTCACAGAATTGTTATGAGGATTGAATGAGATTGTGCACAGAAAGCATCAAATATAGTGCACAGGCCAGGGGTGGTGGCTCACGCCTGTAATCCCAACACGGTTGGAGGCCAAAGCAGGCAGATCACTTGAGGCCAGGAGTTCAAGACCAGCCTGACCAACATGGCAAAACCCCATCTTTACTAAAAATACAAAAATTAGCCGGGTGTAATGGTACGTGCCTATAGTCCCAGCTACTTGGGAGGCTGAGTCACAGTAATTGCTTGAACCCGGGAGGTGGAGGTGCAGAGGTTGTAGTAAGCTGAGACTGCACCACTGCACTCCAGCCTGAGCAACTCAAGCCAGACTCTTGTCTCAAAAAAAAAAAAAAAGAAAGAAAAATAATATATATATATTATTATGTATAAATCACAGAAAGCATCAAATCTATCCAGGCACAGAAAGTCTTGATTGGAGATGCTTCATAAAGGGCACCTGAGGCCATCTGTGGTGGTCATGCCTGTAATCCCAATGCTTTGGGAGGCCGAGGCGGGTGGATCACCTGAGGTCAGGAGTTTGAAACCAGCCTGGCCAACATAGTAAAACCCTGTCTGTACTAAAAAAATACAAAAATTAGCTGGGCGTGGTGGCACACACCTGTAATTCCAGCTACTCGAGAGACTGAGGCAGGAGAATAGCTTAAACCCAGGAGGTAGGGGTTGCAGTGAGCTGAGATCATGCCACTGCACGCCAGCCTGGGCGACAGAGACTCTGTCTGAAATAAATAAATAAATAAATAATAAAGGGCACCTGGGATTATTATTATTTGGTAGGAATGATGAGAAGGTCAGGGCCCAGGGCAGGATGGGCACCCACAACCAAGACAGTGGTGAGGTCTCTCCAGTTTTAAGACCAGGCACATGACATCCTGCATCAGGAAGCCAAGTGGACCCTGGGCCTCACAAAGCAGACTTTGCTTGGGCTTGAGAAGGTTCCTCAGGCCCCTCCATGACCCAGATGAAATAGTCTTTGAGCTGGTTCTCTCTCTTTATGCTGGTCCTGGCCCCTCTGGCAGGCTTTTGGCAGGTAGACCCCAAGAAGAGCTGCTCTGGAGAACTGCATGATCACAGCAGTAACATAGCTCCCTCCTTCCCTATTTCTAAATTGCTCATGTAGTGTCTGGTTTCTCCTTCAGTCTTCTGAACAAAGATTGTGACAAGCAGTTCCCAAAGACTAAAACCTTACAGGGTATTTACAAAATCAAAGTTTTGCTCCTGGAAAGCTTGGGACTAAAGCCTGGTCAACAGAGACCCTTTTTCCCCAGGACTTGTACAAGGGAGCCTCTACCTATGGGACTCTCATTTTTTTTTTTTTTTTTTTTTTTTTTTTTTTTTTTTTTTTTTGAGACAGAGTCTCCCTCTGTTGCCCAGGCTGGAGTGCAACGGCACAGTCTCAGCTCACTGCAACCTCTGCCTCCCAGATTCAAGCGATTCCCCTGCCTCAGCTTCCCGAGTAGCTGGGACTACAGGCGCATGCCACCACACCCAGCTAATTTTTGTATTTTTAGTAGAGATGAGGTTTCACTATGTTGGTCAGGCTGGTCTCCACCTCCTGACCACATGATCCGCCCATCTCAGCCTCCCAAAGTGCTGGGATTGCAGGCGTGACCCACCACGCCTGGCCGGGACTCTCCCATTTTAAAATTGAGGCATAGGAGGACATAGGCCACGGAACTAAACACCCATGGCCAGAGTTAAGGGTGCAAGCCCACAGGCTAAATCCAGCCTGAGTATAGCCCACAGATCCACTTTGGATTGGCCCTAGAGTGGTTTTATTTATTTATTCATTTAATTAATTTATTTATTTTTATTTATTTTTGAGAGGGACTCTCACTCTGTTGCCCAGGCTGGAGTGCAACGGCGTGATCATGGCTCACTGCAACTTCTGCCTCCACGGTTCAAGTGATTCTCCTGCCCCAGCCTCCTGAGTGGCTGGGACTACAGGTGCCCACCACCAGGCCTGGCTAATATTTTTGTATTTTTAGTAGAGGCGGGGTTTCACCATGTTGGCCAGGCTGGTCTTAAACTCCTGACCTTGTGATCCACCCACCTCAGCTTCCCAAAGTGCTGGGATTACAGGTGTGAGTCACTGTGCCCGGCCCCTAGAGTGCTTTTAAACAATTTGAATCAATCGCCAATAAATGGAAATGAACAAATTTTCCTAAAACTCCAAGTTTTGGCTTCTCTTAAAAAAACAAAAGATCTGTTTTTTTGGGTCCCCCACGCCTTAATTGCAGCCATCTGCTGGAGCAGCTGCAAGTTTACCAAGGTCCCCATTTCTCCCCATTGTCTCCCTGACCCTAATGCTATATGTCAGTTGCCATTTATCATCATGCTTTCACTGCCTATTTTCTTCTAATAGATACATTCCCTATGGGTTTGCCTCTGTGGGAACAGGGGAGGAGCAGTGAGGACACCTGGCAGGATAACTGGAGAATATTTCCGTATTTCCAGCTCCAGCACTATCCCTGGACTCTGGGTTGGGGCAAGCCCAGGGCAGGGAAGCCCCTCAGCTTTTCACCTGTCTCCAAGGTGGTTATTTTTGTTTTTGTTTTGAAACAGAGCCTCGCTTTGTCGCCCAGGCTGGAATGCAGTGGCATGATCTTGGCTCACTGCAACCTCTGCCTCCCGGGCTCAAGCAATTCTCCTGCCTCAGCCTCCTGAGTATCGAGGATTACAGGCGTGCACCACCATGCCCAGCTAATTTATATATATATATTTTTTTAGTAGAGACGGGATTTCACCATGTTGGTCAGGCTGGTCTCGAACACCTGACCTTGTGATCCACGTGCCTCGGCCTCCCAAAGTGCTGGGATTACAGGCGTGAGCCACTGCATCCGGCCTTCCAAGGTGTCTTTACCTTCCTTGGAGCAAAGGTCTGTTCACCTTGCTCTGGGGATATGGGAAGCTTCTACAAATTTAGCCACTGTGCCGCATGACCTCCCTACGCCTGTCTTTGTGCTCCATTTCCTTTCCCCAGAGTTTCTTAGCAAGTTCCTTTCAAAAATTCCATCCTTGTCTTGGCTGAATTCAGGGGTAAAGGGCTTTGTCCAGGAGATAGTGGGAGGAGTCAGTGTATACTGACAATCTACTATAAGTCAGGCTCTTTCACAAATGGTCTCTCATTGTTTCTTTTTTCTTTTTCTTTTTTTTTTTTTTTTGAGACAAGTTCTCTCTCTGTTGCTCAGGCTGGAGTGCAATAGAATGATCATGGCTCACTGCACCCTCAACCTCCTGGGCTCAAATGATCCTTCCACCTCAGCCTCCCAAATAGCTGAAACTAGAGATGTGTGTCACCGTGCCCAGCTAATTTTTAATTTTTTTTTTTTTTTTGTAGAGATGGAGTCTCTCTTTTTCATTTTTTGAACAGAGTCTTGGTCTGTTGCCCTAGGCTGGAGTGCTATGGCATGGTCTTGGCTCACTGCAACCTCTGCCTGCCTGGCTCAGGTGATCCTCCCACCTCAGGCTTCTGAGTAGCTGGGACTAGAGACACGTGCCACCAAACCTGGCTAATTTTTGTTTTTGTAGAGATGGGGTTTCGACCAGTTGCCCAGGCTGGTCTCAAACTCCTGGGCTCAAGCAATCCTCCCACCTTGGTCTCCCAAACTTCTGGGATTATAGGCATGAGCCACTGTACCTGGCCTAGTCTCTTATTTTTAGTATCAGGAAACAGGCTCAGAGAAGTGAAGTGACTAGCTTCACTAGGCACAGGAATGATCTGAACAAGGCCAAACAAAGTTAGCCACAGTGGCAGATCTGCTAATAAAAGGTAGGCCTCTTGTCCCTGAGCTAGATTTTCTTCTACCATACTAGGCTGCCTGGGCCAGAACCAAAGAAAAGAGCTGGAGCAGGTGCAGTGGCTCACGCCTGTAATCCCAACACTTTGGGAGGCCGAGGCGGGCCGATCACGAGGTCAGGAGATTGAGACCATCCTGGCTAACATGCTGAAACCCTGTCTCTACTAAAAATACAAAAAATTAGCCACACATGGTGGCATGTACCTGTAATCCTAGCTATTTGGGAAGCTGAGGCAGGAGAATCACTTGAACCCAGGAGGCAAAGGTTGCAGTGATTCGAGATGGCGCCACTGCACCCCAGCCTGGGATACAGAGCAAGACTCCGTCTCAAAAAAAAAAAAGAAAAAAAGAGAAAAAGAAAAGAGCTGGGGTTATAAAAGAGAGATACGGAGATGGAAGCTAGCCCTGGGAGATGTGGCGTCTGCCTGGGGATGTTGGAGTCATACCCCTGAGAGGATAGAGGAGATGCAGCTACAAAGTTTCAGATTCTGAGACTGGAAAGAATTGAATGTGAAGACATGGACTTGCTGCCCTTCCCATCACCCTTTCAGTTCCTGCCCTTGGCTCTAACCTGGGTAAGGGATGCGGCCATGGGTGACAATTTCCGTCAGCAGGATCCCAAAAGACCACACATCCGACTTGATGGTGAATGTCCCATAGTTAATGGCTTCTGGCGCTGTCCACTTAATGGGAAACTTGGCCCCTAAGGAGGAGGCAGAGTGAGGTCACCTGGGTCTGCTTGGCCAGACCCTGCAGGGCCCAGACCACCCTTAAATCTCACACTTACCCTCCCTGGCTGTGTACTCGTCGTCCTCAATGAGGCGTGCTAGGCCAAAGTCTGCAATCTTGCAGCTCAGGGTGTCAGACACCAGAATGTTGGCAGCCCGAAGGTCACGATGAATATAATTCCGCTCTTCAATGAATGCCATGCCTTCTGCAATCTGCAGGTCAAACACAGATCAGCAGTCCTGAGCCAGATGTCTTCACGTCACTGGCCTGTGCCCTTGCCCAGCCCCCTCCCCAGTCTCCTTACTTGGGCTGCCATGTCCAGGAGTTTGTTGATGGTCAACTTGATGCCTGAAGGGGTCTTGAGAAAATCCACTAGACTCCCTGTGGGCAGAAGCAAGAGTTGCTGGCCCAAGTTGCCCCAGGGGGAGGCCCCCAGACCCTTCTCCTCCAACTGGGAGTCTAGAAGTGTGTCTGACACGTGGAAAGGAAGAGTGAAGAGTGAGAATGGGGAGTGTGTGTTCAGAGTAAGGATGCCCAGAATATGTAAAGGTTTTTTTGCGGAGGGGCTATAGGGTAGAGCATGCTGGGAGTGATCTGTAGGTTTTTCATCACCAATAAGGTAGAACCCAGACTCCTCAACTAGTATCCAAAGCTTGGCATGGTCCACACTGGTAGCTTCTTCTATTTCCCCCACTCTCTGCCTTTGACTTCAAACACTTTAGCAATTTTGAGATCCTACACTCAGACCACTAGGCTCTCACCCCAAAGCCTCTTTGGTTCATCTCTGCCTGCTAAAAAAATTCTACTTTTCTTTCATGGCCCAGCTAGACTGCCCCTCTAGGAAGCCTCTCTAGATCCTACCAGGCATAATAAACTGGATCATCATCTACACTCCCATGGGCATGCTGGCACTTTCCCATGGCACAAACTCTGGTTTCCCCAGTAGCTGTAACTAAAATCAGGTTTCTCTGACAACGAGAACCTTGTTTCATCCATCCATGTTCCTGGTGCCCAGCCGAGAGTAAGAAACAGTAACAATGTGCTGAATATATTGGATGGAATAAGAAAGAGGGGGTCTGGGGGTCTGAGGGACCACCTGTCTCATAGTGGAGGGCAGCTGGACATGGATGGGAGTTGCTAGGATGCAGTGAGTGACCAATAGCCCTTCCCAAGAGATTAAAACCCTGTAAAAGGATGACAGCAACCTGAGTGTCCCCACTATGAGTGCTGAACTAGTTACCAAAGACAAAGGCCTCACCTACACACAGCAAATACATAGACATAGATACACTGCCATTCTTCCATTATGTCCATGGCAGATGTTACTAATCATTCCCGGCACTCACTTCCAATGAACCCCAGAATCCTTCTCCAGCACTACAAGCAACTACCAATCAAAGTTGATACACATGATAGGCTGGGCGTGGTGGCTCACACCTGTAATCCCAGCATTTTGGGAGGCCAAGGCGGGAGGATCACCTGAGGTCAGGAGATCGAGACCAGCCTGGCCAACAAGGCGAAAACCTGTCCTACTAAAAGTACAAAAATTAGCCAGGCATGGTGGCACATGCTTGTAGTCCCAGCTACTTGGGAGGCTGAGGCATGAGAATCACTTGAACCCAGGAGGGGGAGGTTGAAGTGAGCTGAGATCGTGCCACTGCACTCCAGCCTGGAAGACAGAGTGAGACTCAAAAAAAAAACAAAGATACACATGACGTAATCTATTTGCCATTTCCCATTAGCCAATGAACAGCTTGTTTCTCTTCCTGAAAGAAGGATAGATCTTACACTCCCAAAGAATCACAGCCACATAACAGCAACAAACTTATTGATCAGTTACTATATGGTAGCCATTGTTTTGTGGGTTTTTTTTGTTTGTTTTGAGACAAGGTCTCACTCTGTTACCCAGGCTGGAGTGCAGTGGTACAATCACAGCTCAGTGCAGCCTTGACCTCCTGGGCTCAAGTGATCCTCCCACTTCAGCCTCCCAAACAGCTGGCACTACAGGCATACACCACTACGCCCAGCTAATTTTTAAACATTTTTTGTAGGAATGAGGTCTCGCTATGTTGCACAGACTGATCTTGAACTTCTGGGCTCAAGTGATCCACCCACCTTGGCCTCCCAAAGTGCTGGGGTTATAGGCTTGAGCCACAGCACCTGGAAGTAGGCATAGTTCTAACTGCTCTGTATGCATTAATTATTTCATCCTCACAAGACCCTGTGAGGAAGTTACTAATGCGTTATTTTAGTAGGAAACCATGGCAGAAAGAGGTGATGTAATTATCACGAAGCCATAAAATCATGAAGCCAGGCTTCTGACCCAGGCAGTCAGACTCTAGAGGCCTTGAAGAATACTCTGTATTATTTCTGGTGAGCCCATTTAGATTTCTGCTGTTATACTTGGGGAAACTGAGCACCAGAGACAGTGCAGGCACTTGGCCTCTCACACAGCAAATTGGCGTGAACAAAGCTGAGGCTAGAAACTCATATTCCTCTTCCTGGGGCTCTCACTCTGTCCAGTAACAGACCAAGAGGGGTGCAGGGGTGGGGGGCTGACTCAGAACTGAAAAAGAGGGCTTTGGTGGCAGACCTGCCCTCCCAAGGCTCAGGGGCAGAAGGGAGAGAAACAGGGCTAGGGACCCACTCGCTTTCTGAGATCAAGCATCCTGAGATCAAGGTAGGGCTTTGAAGAAGGCAAACAGAACGGCAGGTCAAGGAAGGTTGGGGTGAATGCTCTTCCAGAACATTCTTGCCACCTTAGGCTTGCCCCCAGACAAGACCAGATCAGAGGATACACCTTTTTCTCATGCCTGAAGGTGAGTCTTTTTTTTTTTTTTTTTCGATACAGAGTCTCGCTCTGTCACCCAGGCTGGAGTTCAGTGGCATGATCTCAGCTCACTGCAACTGTAACCTCCACCTCAGGGATTAAGGGGATTCTCCTGCCTCAGTCTTCTGAGTAGCTGGGATTACAGGCATGCACCACCACACCTGGCTAATTTTTGTATTTTTAGTAGAGATGGGGGTTTCATCATGTTGGTCAGGCTGGTCTCGAACTCCTGACCTCGTGATCTGCCCACCTCAGCCTCCCAAAGTGCCGGGATTACAGGCCTGAGCCACCGTGCCCGGCTGGAGGTGAGTCTTTAGGGGCCAGAAAGCTCAAGAAACCCTCCTTGCTTGAGCTTTGGGCCAGAAGAAAAGTATTTCCACCCTCCGGCAGGGACAGCGGGGACAGCAGTGTCCCCCGGCAGCCGACTCGGGCAGCACCCACCATTCTCCATGTATTCAGTGATGATGTAGATGGGCTCCTGGGTGACCACAGCGTAGAGCCGAACCAGCCGCTGGTGTTGCAGCTGCTTCATGAGGTTGGCCTCGGCCAGGAAGGCGTCCGGGGACATGCTGCCCTGCTTCAGGCTTTTCACCGCCACCTTCGTGTGCCCGTTGTAGTACCCTGGGTCGGGGAAGGGAAGGAGTGGGAAGGTCGCCAGGCAGCTGTCCTGGGACTCTCACCACCTCAGCGGCCCCTCCCATTCCCCTCTTCCCAGGCAGTCCTGGAGGCCACACTCACCCATCCACACCTCCCCGAACTGTCCAGCCCCCAGCCGCTCCACCAGCTTCAGGGTCTCCCTGGGAACCTCCCACTCGTCCTCCCACCACGGCTTCTGGGGCTTCTGGGTCTGGCAGGGGCGGCTCAACCGTGTGCACAGCCCATCTGAAGCATCTGCGAGGACAAGGGAGGGGTGAAGGCTGTCAGTAGGGCAGGCCTCGTATTGACACCACCTCCCCCACTTCTCCAAGCCCCCATCTAGGTGAAGTGGACTAGCAGGGGGGTGTGGGGCTGTCACCCAAACACTTGGGACCGTAGGGTCAGGTTCCACACCTCACCCACCATGGGGAATGGAGGAGCACATTGAAAGATGGATGGGGGACACCCGAGGGGGACTGAGGGGAGATAGGCTGATAGGGCACAAGGGAGGGTTCCCGTCGGGCTCACTGGTGTAATGGCGGACCAGTTCATGCAGGCCAGGAAAAGTGATTCGGGGGGAGATGTAGAAGCCACCGTTGTCCAGATTACGGATCTTGTAATGTTTCACCACCTCTCCCTGGTTCTGGTCGAAGTCCCGGACCGACAGTGAAAACGATCCTGAATGAATGAATGGATGGACAAAGGGACGAAAGAACGCAGTGAGTCTGGCCCGCCACCTCGCCCCCACCTCGGGCTCACCCCGCGCGTCCCCTTCCGACTCACCCCGCGTCCCCACCTCAGGCTCACCCCGCGTCGCCCCCTCGGGCTCACCCTGCGTCCCCCCCTCCGACTCACCCCGTGTCGCCCCCCTCGGGCTCATCCCGCGTCCCCCTCCGACTCACCCTGCGTGCACCTCCGACTCGCCCCGTGTTCCCCCCTCGGGCTCACCCTGCGTCCCCCCCTCGGGCTCACCCCGCGTCCCCACCGCAGGCTCACCCGGCACCCCCCCTCGAGCTCACCCTGCGCCCCGCCCTCGGGCTCACCCCGCGTCCCCCTCCGACTCGCCCCGTGTCCCCCCCTCGAGCTCACCCTGCGCCCCCCCCTCGGGCTCACCCCGCGTCCCCCTCCGACTCGCCCCGTGTCCCCCCCTCGGGCTCACCCCGCGTCCCCCTCCGACTCGCCCCGTGTCCCCCCCTCGGGCTCACCCTGCGTCCCCCTCCGACTCACCCTGCGCCCCCCCTCGAGCTCACCCTGCGCCCCCCCCGGGCACACCCCGGGGCACCCCTCGGGTTCACGCCGCATCCCCACCTCGGGCTCACCCCGCGTCCCCCTCCGACTCGCCCCGTGTCCCCCCCTCGAGCTCACCCCGCGTCCCCCTCCGACTCACCCCGTGTCCCCCCCTCGGGCTCACCCTGCGCCCCCCCTCGGGCTCACCCCGCGTCCCCCTCCGACTCGCCCCGTGTCCCCCCCTCGAGCTCACCCTGCGCCCCGCCCTCGGGCTCACCCCGCGTCCCCCTCCGACTCACCCCGTGTCCCCCCCTCGGGCTCACCCTGCGCCCCCCCTCGGGCACACCCCGGGGCACCCCCGCGCCCAGTCGAGGCCGCCGCCCGCTCACCCGCGGTGCTCTCGCTCTCCCGGATGAGGAAGGAGCCGTGAGTGTTCCCGGGCGCCAGGAGCTGCCGCTCCGCGTCCTTGCGGCTCAGGTTCTTGAAGAACCAGCTGTGCAGGGCGGAACGAACGAAGGCCGTCGGCTGTCGTCGGATCTTCCTCCGTGGCCTTCAAGCCTTCACCGCCACCCCAGGCCCACTCCCTGCTCCGGGATCCCTAGATCTGCTCCCACCCACCCCCACGACGGGTGCCCACTTACGGTTCGGGCTCCAGGCTGTTCGCTTTGGCCACAAAATTGAAGGGGATGAAGCCTTCCTGGCCCGTGGTCAGGGACTGCGCCTTCCACCACTCGCCGCTCCTGCGCCACCGAGGTGGGTCAGTGTGGCTCGCTCAGCCGTCGACCCGAGACCCTCCCTCAAAGACCCCTCCACCCCTTGATCCAGCCTCCCCGAGCCGTGGCTCAGCAATCCCGAGCCTCGAATTTTGTCCCAAGGGCGGCCACCCCGAGCTGGTCAAGGGCCGCAGGAGGGCTGCGGGTCCCGGAGATCGCCGCTCCCGCACGGACTCCGCCAGAGCAAGGTGGAGAGGGACTCACTGCTCCAGGATGCGGAGCTGTTCCCCCTTCTCAAAGCCCAGGTCTCCGTCGTGAGAGGGCTCATAGCTGTGCAGGGCGATAACCAGGTTATCTGTAAAGACAAGGGGCATCAGGGAAAACCGGGCTGGGATGGGCAGGAAGCCTGGGGCAGGGGACAAGAAGGCAGGAGCGGGGAGAGAGTAGGTGAGGGAGAGGTGGAAGCCGACAGCCAGGGATCCGCAGGCCTTGTCTTCCAGGCCCTGCTGCCTGGGGTCACCTTGCAGTGGGGAAGCCGGCGGATTGGAGCCTTCGTAGGTAACCAGTGGGTCCCGCACCTCAGAGCCATTTCGGATGAGCAGCTGTGGAGTGGGGGATGAGGGTGGGGTCAGAAAGCAGAAGGCTGGGTCAGACCCTGGCCCCCTTCCCCCCTGCCCTGCTCTCAGCCTCTCCAGCATGGTTGGATGTTATACCTGAGTTTACCAAGTACTTGCTGTGTGTTCTTAGGAGAGTCCCTTCCCCTCTCTGGGCCTCTTTTTCTTTCTGTATTTCAGGGGAGAGGGCCACTCTATTCTTTCAAGGGCCTGTAGTGCTGGTCATTTCTTTCTCTTGGGTTGCATGCTCTACCCAACTCCCTCACCAAGGCCCCTGTCTCGCCTCTTACCGTGCCCTTGCCATCCAGTGGGACTATGGGATAATGGCAGTTCTCACACACATCGATGTTTTCCATCCAGTCGTCTTCCGGGTGTGAGCTGCAGCCGCAGCCCATGGTCCCTGAGGGAATGGAGAGGGGGCTGAAGGGGGTCCCCCAAGATCTGCTCCCCCAACAACGGACATCATGGGGCCTTGCCCTGGAACGTTCCAAAATACCTGAGCTTGTGAGATCCTGGGATCCCCATTCACCAGCCACAGAAAAGCTAAAATAGGGGATCCCAGCTCCAAACTGGTGCTCCCTCTGAGTCCTCAGGCCACAAGTAAATTCACACACGGCCCCTGAGCCCTAGCCCCACCCTCCCACCTGGGATGGGCAAACCGCCACAGGCACCTTTGTTAGTCTAGTTACCCACTTCCTGCCTCTGCCCCCTCCCTCTCCCTCTGCCAGTACCCTGTGTTGGGAGGACCACCCCCTAGAGATGACACACACTTTCCCAAGCCTGGGAGAGACCTGACTTATCAGACCCTCCCCTACTGGAGAGGTGTGCACGCCCCACCTCCTATTACAATTCCCCTGTCTAGCTGAGGAGGCTGAGAAAGAGGCTTCTTCTCCCGAAGTCCACCATCAGGCCCCTGCTGTTCCCCTCACACAGCCCACACAGGGTTCCTTCGAACACGGGCTTGCTTCTCCCCAGCAGAGAACCCTCCAGTGACTCTGTTGGCCATGACTTTTTTGTTGTTTATTTGCCTGTTTTAGCAGTGGTAATTTTTTGTCTGATGAAATCAAGCAGAACTCCATAGATAAAGCGATAAATGTGTGCCTGTTTTGCCTGAAGCAGAGTGGGGCCCTCACTTTGAAGCCCCCGGAGTCCCTGCAGCTCCTCCTTCTCTAGGGCTGCTCCTCAGAGTGCTTGGAAAGCGCTGTCCTCAAAGTTTAATGTACCATGCATTCCAGACCTTTCATATCAAGATCAAATCCACCTCCACAGTCCATTCTGCTACACACACACTCTCTCACACACACACACTCACACATACCCTATACATACACACACCCTACACACACACACACACACACACCCTCACACACACAGAGAGGCACCCCCTATCCCACCTCCACAGAGGCATCCACACACACACACTTTCACATACACACACACACACTCACTCACCCCTCACAGGTACCCCCCACACTCACACACAGACTCACTCTCCCACACACAGGCACCCACACTCACACTCAATAAACACATACACTCACCCTCCACAAGTGCCCCCCCCACACACACAGAGACTCACACCCAACACACAGGCACCCACTCTCACACACGTACCCACAGACACACATTCACACACACACCCTACACATACTCCCCCCACACACACAGGCTCCCACGCCCACGAACACACACACTCGTCCACACCCACACAGTCACACCCACAAACACACACTCACATACACACACACATGCACCCACACACACAGATGCATTCACCCACACACACACGCACTCACCCCCCCCCACACACATTCTCCCTTCCCCCAACACACATTCATACACACACAGGCACCTCCACACACTCACCCACACCCATGCACACACCCATACACTCACCTCCACATACACTTACACGCACACTCACAGGCATCCCCTCCATACATACCCCCACACACCCACACTCATACACACACAAACACCCACACACAGGCACCCCCACCCCCCCACACACAGCCTGTGTTCTGAACTATTCTAGCCTTTCCCAAACACCCCATGCTATTTTCTTACTTAATGCCTTTGTACTTGTGGTTCTCCCTGCTTTGAAATGCGTATGCTCTCTCTCTCTCTCTCTCTCTCTCTCTCTCTCTCTCTCTCTCTCGACAGGGTCTCCCTTCCTCACCCAGGCTGAAGTGCAGTGGCGCAATCCCCTTAGACCTCCTGGGCTCAAGCAATCTTCCCACCTCAACCTCCCCAGTAGCTGAGACTAAAGGTGCACACCATCATGCCCAGCCGATTATTTTTTTGTAGAGATGAGGTCTCACTATGTTGCCCAGTCTGGTCTCGAACTCCTGGGCTCAAGCAATCCTCCTGCACTGGCCTCCCCAAATGCTAGGATTATAGGCATGCACCACCCAACCCAGTCGGCATGCTCTCTTTTGTCCAACTGCTGAATTCTAACTCAACCTTCAAGGCTCAGCCCAAATATTACCTTTTTTTTTCCTGCAACCTCTACCTGCCAGGTTCAAGCAATTCTCCTGCCTCAGCCTCCCAAACTGCTGGTACTACAGGCACCTGGCCTAAATATCACCTAGTCTGTGAAGACTTCCCAATACTCTTTGCTTCCTTCTCACCCCAGTCTCCTGCAACATTCTTTTTTTTTTTTTTTTTGAGACGGAGTCTCGCTCTGTCACCCAGGCTGGAGTGCAGTGGCGCAATCTCAGCTCACTGCAAGCTCCGCCTCCCGGATTCACGCCATTCTCCTGCCTCAGCCTCTCCGAGTAGCTGGGACTACAGGCGCCCGCCACCACGCCCAGCTAATTTTTTTGTATTTTTAGTAGAGACGGGGTTTCACTGTGGTCTCGATCTCCCGACCTCGTGATCCACCCGCCTCGGCCTCCCAGAGTGCTGGGATTACAAGCGTGAGCCACCGCGCCTGGCCTCTCCTGCAACATTCTATTCAGACCTCAATAATCAACTTAGACACAGAGTTCCATGATTACTGATTTATATGTCAGCCCCAGGGTCCTACTGCCTCTCCCATACCTTTGATGAGAGTGGGGGTTCATCAAGAGCAGAAGCTGTAGTTTATTTGTCTGAAAGCCACCAGCACCCAAAATTAGTTAATAAATGTCAACTGGAACATGGAGTGTTAATGCACAGAGTCTCCCATCTGCAAAGGTCTTAGAAACCAGCAAGCCTAATCTCCAATTTTATTATTTGTTGATTTATTTTTGAGATAGAGTGTTACTCTCTTGCCCAGACTGCAGTGCAATGACCCAATCCTAACTCACTGGAACCTCAAACTCCTGAGCTCAAGTGATCCTCTAACTTCAGCCTCCTGGGTAGCTGGCACCACTGAACCCAGGTGATTTGTTATTTGTTCTAGAGATGGGGGTATTGCTATGTTGCCCGGTCTGGTCTCAAACTCTTGGCCTCAAGTGATCCTTCCTTCTTGGCCTCCCAAAGTGCTGGGATTACAGGCATGAGCTGCCATACCTGGCTAAACCTCTGATTTTAGATGAGCAAACTGAGGCCCACAGAGGTATGCTTAAAGTCACACCACCTATTTGGAGTAGAGCAAAGCTGGAGTTGCTGGCCGGGTGTGGTGGCTCACATCTGTAATCCCAGCACTTTGGGAGACTGAGGCAGTAAGATCATTCAAACTCAGAAGTTCCAGACTAGCCTGGGCAACATAGTGAGACCTCATCTCTAGAAAAAAAATCAAAAAATTAGCCAGATGTGATGGTGCATGCCTGTAGTTCCAGCTACTTGGGAGGCTGAGGCAAAAAGATCACTTGAGCCCAGGAGCTCAAGGCTGCAATGAGCTATGATTGTGCCACTGCACTCCAGCCTGGATAACAGAGAGAGAGCCTGTCTCAAAAAAAAAAAAAAAAAAAAAAAAAGGCCAGGCACAGTGGCTCACACCTGTAATCCCAGCACTTTGGGAGGCCAAGGCGGGCGGATCACAAGATCAAGGGATCGAGACCATCCTGGCCAACATGGTGAAACCCTGTCTCTACTAAAAATCCAAAAATTAATCGGGCTTGGTGGCAGGTGCCTGTAATCTCAGCTACTCAGGAGGCTGAGGCAGGAGAATCGCTTAAACCCAGGAGGTGGAGGTTGCAGTGAGCCGGGATTGCGCCACTGCACTCCAGCCTGGCAACAAAGTGAGACTCCGTCTCAAAAAAAAAAAGTCCGGGCACGATGGCTCACGCCTGTAATCCCAGCACTTTGGGAGGCTGAGGCGGGTGGATCACGAGGTCAGGTGTTCAAGACCAACCTGACCAACATGGTGAAACCCTGTCTCTAGTAAAAATACAAAAATTAGCCAGGCATGGTGGCACACGCCTGTAATCCCACCTACTCAGGAGGCTGAGGCAGGAGAATCACTTGAACCCAGGAGGCAGAGGTTGCAGTGAGCCGAGATCAAGCCACTGCACTCCAGCATGGACGACAGAGCGAGACTCCATCTCAAAAAAGCAGGCTGGGCACGGTGGCTCATGCTTGTAATCCCAGCACTTTGGGAAGCCAAGGTGGGTGGATCGCCTGGAGTCAGAAGTTCAAGACAACCAGCCTGGCCAACAATGGTGAAACCCTGTCTCTACTAAAAATACAAAAAAAAAAAAAAATTAGCTGGGCATGGTGGCACACACCTGTAATCCCAGCTACTCAAGAAGCTGAGGCAGGAGAATTGCTTGAACTCAAGAGGTGGAGGTTGCAGTGAGCCTAGATCCTGCCACTGCCACTGCACTCTTCACTCCAACTTGGGTGACAGAGACTCTGTCTAAAAAGAAAAAAACAAAAGAGAGAGAGAGAGAGAATTCATGCTGGGTCTAAGTGGAAGCAGGGAGCAGTGGAAGTTTCTCATTAGCAAAACTCAGAAGACTGTCCCCATAGTTAGAGACCTAAGTTCAAATAGCAGTTTTGACACTCACTGTGTGACTTTGCTGAAATCATTCCTCCTAAGCCTCACTTTTCCTCTTCTGTCAAATGGGGCTCTTCATCCATTTCTCATAAGCTCACATAAATGTTAGCTTAGTTTAGTGCTTAGAAACACTTTCACCAGTGCACATTCTGTCCTACCAACTCCTGCTTTGGAAGGTGGAAGAATGGGACTGGGTAATTAATCTCCTTTGCTTTAGACTCCTGTTTCTTTCTTTTTTCTTTTTTTAATAGAGTCTCAGCCGGGCACGGTGGCTCATGCGTGTAATCCCAGCACTTTGGGAGGCTGAGGAGGGTGAATCATGAGGTCAGGAGTTTGAGACCAGCCTGGCCAACACGGTGAAACCCTGTCTCTACTAAAAATACAAAAATTAGCTGGGCGTGGTGGTGCACGCCTGTAATCTCAGCTTCTTGGGAGGCTGAGCAGGAGAATTGCTTGAACCATGGAGGTGGAGGTTGCAGTGAGCTGAGATCGCGCCATTGCACTCTAGCCTAGGTGACAGAGCGAGACACCATCTTGAAAGAAAAAAAAACAGACAGAATCTCGCTCTGTCACCCAGGCTGGAGTTCAGTGGTGTGAACTTGGCTCACTGGAACCTCCACCTCCCAGGTTCAAGTGATTCTCCTGCCTCAGCCTCCTGACTAGCTAGGACTACAGGCATGTGCCACCATGCCCGGCTAATTTTTGTAATTTTAGTAGAGACAGGGGTGTCACCATGTTGGCCAGGCTGGTCTTGAACTCCTGACCTCAAGTGATCCACCCACCTCAGACTCCCAAAGTGCTGGGATTACAGGCGTGAACCACCATGCCCGGCCTAGACTCCTGTTTCTTTTTTTTTTTTTTTTTTTTTTTTTTTTTGAGACGGAGTCTCGCTCTGTCGCCCAGGCTGGAGTGCAGTGGCGCAATCTCGGCTCACTGCAAGCTCCGCCTCCCGGGTTCACACCATTCTCCTGCCTCAGCCTCTCCAAGTAGCTGGGACTACAGGCGCCCGCCACCACGCCCGGCTAATTTTTTTGTATTTTTAGTAGAGACGGAGTTTCACCGTGGTCTCGATCTCCTGACCTCATGATCCGCCCGCCTCGACCTCCCAAAGTGCTGGGATTACAAGCGTGAGCCACCACGCCCGGCCGACTCCTGTTTCTTTTCTCTATTTCCTTTTTTTAAAAAATTTTTTTAGACTTGCTCTGTTGCCCAGGCTGGAGTGCAGTGGTGTGATCTGGGCTCACTGCAAGCTCTGTCTCTCCTCCCTCGGCCTCCCCAAGCAGCTGGGACTACAGGCGCGCACCACCACGCCTGGCTAATTTTTGTATTTTGCGTTTTGTATTTTTAGTAGAGACAGAGTTTTGCCATGTTGGCCAGGCTGGTCTCGAACTCCTGACCTCAGCCTCCCAAAGTGCTGGGATTACAGGCAATGAGCCACCATGCCCAGCCCTAGACTCCTGTTTCTTTTCTTTTCTTTCTTTCTTTTCTTTTTTTTTTGAGACGGAGTTTCACTCTTGTTGCCCAAGCTGGAGTGCAATGGTGCGATCTCGGCTCACCGCAACCTCCACCTCCCAGGTTCAAGCGATTCTCCTACCTCAGCCTCCCAAGTAGCTGGGATTACAGGCATGTACCACCACGCCCGGCTAATTTTGTATATTTATTTATTTATTTACTTTTATGGGTATCTGGTAATTATATAATGCTTTTGGGGTACATGATATATTTTGATAGAGGCATACAATGTGTAATAATCACAAAAGGGATAAATGAGCTATCCATCACCTCAAGCAAGCCTCTTATTATTATTATTATTATTATTATTATTTATTATTATTATAAAAACTAGCTGGGCATGGTGGTGCATGCCTATAATCCCAGCTGCTTGGGAGGCTGAGGCAGGAGGATCACTTGAGTCCAGGAGTTCAAGGCCACAGTGAGCTACGATTGCACCACTGCACTCCAGCCTGGGTGACAGAACAAGACCCCTTGTCTAAAGTAAATAAATAAATGAATAATAATAATAAGTTTTTTTAAGTTTTGAAAAGAAGCCCACCATACTGCTAGGCATTTGCATTTCTCTTTCTGCATTTGCATTTCTCTCATTACCTTTTTCTTTTTTATTTTTTTTGAGACAGAGTCTCGCTCTGTCTCCCAGGCTAGAGTGCAGTTGCGTGATCTCGGCCCACTGCAACCTCCGCCTCCTGGGTTCAAGCGATTCACCTGCCTCAGCCTCCCTAGTAGCTGGGTCTACAGGCGCGTGCTGCCACACCCGGCTAATTTTTTGTATTTTTAGTAGAGATGGGGTTTCATCGTGTTAGCCAGGATGGTCTCAATCTCTTCACGTTGTGATCCTCCTGCCTCGGCCTCCCAAAGTGCTGGGATTACAGGCATGAGCCACTGTGCCCAGCCTTATTATTATTATTTTTTTTTGAGACGGAGTTTCGCTCTTGTTTCCCAGGCTGGAGTGCAATGGTGCGATCTCGGCTCACTGCAACATCCACCTCCTGGGTTCAAGTGATTCTCCTGCCTCAGCCTCCCAAGTAACTGGGATTACAGGCATGTGCCACCATACCCGGCTAATTTTGTATTTTTTAAGAGATGGGATTTCTCCATGTTGGTCAGGCTAGTCTCGATCTCTCAACCTCAGGTGATCTGCCCGCCTCGGCCTCTCAAAGTGCTGGGATTACAGGCGTGAGCCACCACGCCCGGCCTAATTTTGTATTTTTAGTAAAGACGAGGTTTCACCATGTTGGTCTGGCTGGTCTTGAACTCCTGACTTCAGGTGATCCGCCCTCCTCGACCTCCCAAAGTGCTGGGACTACAGACGTGAGCCACCGCGCCCAGCTCGACTCCTGTTTCTTAAACTGAAATACTCAGCCTCCCATGGGTACCGGAAGTCATGTCACGGTGTGCATTTTCCCAGAGCATGTGTTTCCTGACCTTATTCATGTAAGTTAAACAAACATGACCTATTATGGAGGAAAACGCAAAATGTGCATGGAATTTTAAATCAAATCAAGAAACTTTCCAGGAAAAGGGTACGTATTCGCTCTTTCCCCTACTGTTAGGAGTCCTGGGGGGAGGTGGACATTTGGGAGATCCTGCTAGACCAGAGCGCACCCATCCGTGACTGCAAATGACTTTTTGACTATTATAGGCTGGGAGTAATTAGCAACAAAAGCCCCCAGTAAAGGACTAACAGCAACCTGGAACCGGTCTCAGATGAGCCGAGCTGTTTTGTGAGGAAGGGAGAGATGGGGAAGAAGAAGGACAAGGAGAAAAAAGGGGAGGGGGAGGAGGAGGGGGAGGAAGAAGAGGAGGAGGAGGGAGAGGAGGAGAAGGAGGTGGTGGTGGTGGAGAAGGAGGAGGAGGAGGAGGAAGAAAGGGCGCAGTAGCTCAGGCCTATAATCTCAGCCCTTTTGGAGGCTGAAGCAGGAGGATCTCTTTTTTTCTTTTTTCTTCTTTTTTGAGACGGAGTCTCGCTGTGTCGCCCAGGCTGGAGTGCAGCGGCGCGATATCGGCTCACTGCAAGCTCCGCCTCCCGGGTTCATGCCATTCTCCTGCCTCAGCCTCCCGAGTAACTGGACTTACAGGTGCCCGCCACTGTGCCCGGCTAATTTATTTTATTTTATTTTTATTTATTTATTTATTTATTTTTATTATTTTACTTTAAGTTTTAGGGTACATATGCACAATGTGCAGGTTTGTTACACATGTATCCATGTGCCATTTTGGTGTGCTGCACCCATTAACTCGTCATTTAGCATTAGGTATATCTCCTAATGCTGTCCCTCCCCCCCAACCCCTGCTAATTTTTTTTTGTATTTTTAGTAGAGACGGGGTTTCACCGTGTTAGCCAGGATGGTCTTGATCTCCTGACCTCGTGATCCGCCCGCCTCGGCCTCCCAAAGTGCTGGGATCACAGGCGTGAAACACCGCGCCCGGCCCAGGAGGATCTCTTGAGCCCAGGAATTACAGACCAGCGCCTGGGTAACATAGTGAGACCTTATCTCTACAAAAAAAAATTTTTAAAATTAGCAGGGCATGGTGGTGCACCCCTGTAGTCCTAGCTACTCGGGAGGCTGAGCGGGGAGGGTCACTTGAGCCTGGGAGGTTGAGGCTGCAGTGAGCCGTGAACACGCCACTGCACTCCAGCCTGGATGACAGAGCAAGAGAGCAACACCCTGTCTCAAAACAAGGCCGGGTGCTGTAGCTCATGTCTGTAATCCCTTTGGGAAACCAACGCAGGAGAATTGCCAAGAGTTTGAGACCAGCCTGGGCAACGTAGCAAGACTCAGTCTCTACATAAAGGAAAAAAAGAAGAGGAAGAAGGAGGAGGAGAAGGAGAAGAGATAAACTAGGGTGCAACAGTGAGAAAAGGCCAGTAGAAGCAGCAGAAGGGATCTAGGCTGGAGACCATGGGGCTGGAAGCTGGTACCTGGTCCAGGCTGGGGTCAGGTGGGGAGGGAAAAGGAACCACAAGGCCTTGGGCTAGGATCCAGGAAAGCATGCAAGGCAGGTCCTAGATTCTGGACTGAATCTGGGCCAGAAAATCCCCGACTTAAGACTGGGCAAAAAGGGCCGGGCGCGGTGGCTCACGCTTATAATCCCAGCACTTTGGGAGGCCGAGGCGGGCGGATCACGAGGTCAGGAGATCGAGACCACGGTGAAACCCCGTCTCTACTAAAAAGACAAAAAATTAGCCGGGCGTGGTGGCGGGCGCCTGTAGTCCCAGCTAGTCGGAGAGGCTGAGGCAGGAGAATGGCGTGAACCCGGGAGGCGGAGCTTGCAGTGAGCCGAGATTGCGCCACTGCACTCCAGCCTGGGTGACAGAGCGAGACTCCGTCTCAAAAAAAAAAAAAAAAGACTGGGCAAAAAGTGAGAAAAAGTCAGCCCATGTTAAATTAAGATGAGAGGAACTCTAGCTTTGCAGGGTATCTGACCTCTACTGTTTCCCCTATGGCCCCCGAGCTACAGGTGGCAGATCCTGCCCTCTGTAAGCATGTGAGCTGTGGCAGCAATCGTAAGTCTATAGGATCTGGCAATGCCAGAAATGTTTGTGGTCAGAGGCTCCCAGACTGAAGTTTACATGCTCCCAGGAAGTCCCAGGCTAGTGCCCGGGAGGCCCCTAGGTTATTTTAATATTTCAAAAATCTGAAAGGAAATTCCACTATACTTTGTTTCTTATTTTGATAAATTGTATTATTTATTTCTTCACTGCATACTTAATTAAATCTCTGGTTAAATTTTTTTTTTTTTTTGAAACAAAGTCTCACTTTGTCACCCAGGCTGGAGTGCAGTGGTGCAATCTTGGCTCACTGCAACCTCCGTGCCTCAGCCTCCCAAGCAGCTAGGATTACGGGCACGTGCCGCCACACCCAGCTAATCTCTCAATTTTTAGTAGAGATGGGGTGTCACCATGTTGCCCAAGCTGGTCTTGAACTCCTGACCTCAGGTGATCCACCTGCCTGGGCCTCCCAAACTGCTGAGATTACAAGCGAGAGCCACTGTGCCCAGCCAAATGTTTGATTAAAATGTAAACTTGAGGCCAGGTGCGGTGACTCACACCTGTAATCCCAGCACTTTGGGAGGCTGAGCAGAGAGGATCGATTGAGCCCAGGAGTTTGAGACCAGCCTGGGCAATGTAGTGAAACCCTTTCTCTATTAAAAAAAATTTTTTTTAACTTGAAAATAAGAAAATTTGCATCTAAATGTAGCTTAGTAGGTAAAAACTTTAAAATCATGAGATCCATTTGGGGAAGAGGGAGTGTAGAACAGGAAATGGTAAAAGACACTTTGTCTTCACAAGAGTTTAGGAAACACCAATACAGTTCATCAGCCTCATTTTAAAACTGGGGAAAAAGAGAGGTTAAGTGATTGTCCCAATAATACACTGAGGGTTCCTGGCAGATACAAAACTCAAATCAAAACCTTACATCCTTTTTTTTTTAGACGAGGTCTCACTATGTTGCCCAGGCTGGTCTCTAACTTCTGGGCTCAAGCACTTCTCCCACCTCAGCCTCCCAAATAGCTGGGATCGCTGGCACATGCCTGGCTTGGCTCCCACGTCCTTTATCAAGAAGTCTAAGGGTGGAGGGGGAGGGCTGAGAGGTCTAGGAGAATGTGAGACAGGAAGGCAGGTCTGACAGGGTAGGGTCCATTTCCCATCAAAAATTTGACCACTGTGCTGTTAACAAAGGCTTTTCTCTTCAAGACAATCCTCCCTCTATCTGGAATGCATGTTTCTGGGTATATATTTACCTGACTGTTGAATGCAAGTCTGTGCATATGAAAACATATGCAGGGAGCACAGTGCTTATGGGTGTGTATCTGTGGCTTTGCAGGAGTATGTGTGTGCAGAGGGATATGTAACAGAATGAGACTATGAATAGCAGCGACTGTCCCTGTGTAATTGTGAGGTCATACAGGCATACATCTGTTTATACAAAATGTGGGTATACCCCATCCTTCCGGTCTTCTTCTTTTTTTTTTTTTTAAGCAGGGTCTTGCTCTGTTGCATAGGCTGGAGTGCAGTGCAGTGGCACTGTCTCAGCTCACTGCAAACTCCTGCCTCCCAGGCTCAAGGGATCCTCTTACCTCAGCCTCCTGAGTAGTGGGGACTGCAGGCTCATGCCACCAAGCCTGACTAATTTTTGTATTTTTTGTAATGATGGAGTTTCACCATGTTGGCCAGGCTGGTCTTGAACTCCTGGGCTCAAGTAACCTGCCACCTTGGCCTCCCAAAGTGCTGGGATTACAGGCGTAAGCCACCGTGCTCAGCCTTTTATTTTTACTTTTTTGCAGTGACAAGGTTTCACCACGTTGCCCAGGCTGGTCTCAAACTCATGGGCTCAAGCAGTCCTCCCACCTCAGACTCCGAAAGTGTTGGGATCGCAGGCATGAGCCACCATGCCCAGTCTAATTTTTATTTTATTTATTTATTTATTTATTTTGAGATGGAGTCTTGCTCTGTCCCCCAGGCTGGAGTGCAGTGGCACAATCGCAGCTGACTGCAACCTCCACGTCCTGGGTTCAAGCAATTCTCCTGTTTCAGCCTCCCAAGTAGCTGAGATTACAGGCGTGTACCACCATGCCTGCTAATTTTTATTAGTTTTAGTAGAGACAGGGTTTCACCATGTTGGCCAGGTTGGTCTCAAACTCCCAACCTCAAGTGGCCTCCCCGCCTTGGCTTCCCAAAGTGCTGGGATGACAGGCATGAGCCGGCAGACCTGGCCGGTGGCCTTTTTATAATCATCACAAAATGTTCTGTGGACCACGGGCAGCCTTAAGTTTGACTGAGAACATTACATGCCCTAGTCAGAGGCAGCCTCGAATCTACGAAATTCTTACTCGTGACCTTGGATTACTAAATTGGGAGAAAAGAATGTCCTGTTTCATTCACCCCAGAATCTGCCCTCATTGCTGGTTCTGGGAGCCCTGGGGATTCCTTTCATCTGTTTTTTTTTTTTTTTTCCCCTTCTTCCACTTCTTTCTTTCAGACAATGAGAAATTTAAATTAAGCTTTAATTTTGATTTTCTTTTTACTGACCTCATTTATTAACCTGGTTAGATCATGTTGGCTGTTCAGCAATCTTTATCAAACTAAGACCAGAAGGAGTCTGGGCATGGTGACTCATGCCTGTAATGCCAGCATTTTGGGAGGCCGAGGCAGTAGGACTCCTGGAGCCCAGGAGTTCGAGACCAGCCTGACCAACATGGTGAAACCCTGTATCTACTAAAAATACGAAAATTAGCCAGGCGTACTAGGTGCATGCTTGTAATCCCAGCTACTCAGGAGGCTGAGGCAGGAGAATCGCTTGAACCCGGGAGACAGAGGTTGCAGTGAACCGAGATCGCACCATTGCACTCAAGCCTGGGCGACAGAACTAGACTCCATCAAAAAAAAAAAAAAAAGAAAAAGAAAGGGCCGGGCGCGGTGGCTCACACTTGTAATCCCAGCACTTTGGGAGGCCGAGGCGGGCGGATCACGAGGTCAGGAGATCGAGACCACGGGGAAACCCCGTCTCTACTAAAAAATACAAAAAATTGGCCAGGCGTGGTGGCGGGCACCTGGAGTCCCAGCTACTCCGGAGGCTGAGGCAGGAGAATGGCGTGAACCCGGGAGGCGGAGCTTGCAGTGAGCCGAGATCGCGCCACTGCACTCTAGCCTGGACAACAGAGCGAAACTCGGTCTCAAAAAAATAAATAAATAAATAAAAGAAAGAAAGAAAAAGAAAGAAAGAGATTCTCCTGCCACAGCCTCCCAAGTAGCTGGGATTACAGGCATGCACCACCACACCTGGCTAATTTTTGTATTTTTAGTAGAGATGGGGTTTCACCATGCTGGCCAGGCTGGTCTCGAAATCCAGACCTCAAGTGATTCACCTGCCTCGGCTTCCCAAAGTGCTGGGATTACAGGTGTGAGCCACCATGCCTGGCCAGCAGGAGAATCTCTTGAACTGGGGAAGCGGAGGTTGCAGTGAGTGGAGATCACGCCACTGCACTCCAGCCTGGTCCATGGAGTGAGACTCTGTCTCAAAAAAAAAAAAAAAAAAAAAAAAAAATTAGCCAAGCATGATGGTGTGATGGTGTTTGCCTGTAGTCCTAGCTACCCAGGAGGCTGAAGTGGGAGGATCACTGAGCCCAGGAAGTCAAGGCTGCAGTGAACCGTGATTATACCACCGCACACCAGTCTGGGAGACAGGGGACCCTGTCTCAAAAAAAGAAAAAATTAATTAAATTAAATTAAAAAAATTTTTTAAGTTAACATTTTTTCTCCTCCAACTATAGACCTATTGATTTAATGAACATTTTGTCCAAAATGTGTGCCAGCTTCTTGACTGAGTCTCTTGGGCCAATGCTTTACATCAAGAACAGGCAGGTGGTCAGATGCAATGGCTCACGCCAGTAATCTCAACATTTTGGAAGGCCAAAGTGGAAGGATCACTTGAGGCCAGGAGTTCAAGACCACCCTGGGCAACATGGGGAGAACTCATCTGTACAAAAAATACAAAAATTAACCGGGTGTGGTGGTGCACGCCTGTAGTCCTAGCTACTCAGGAGGTTGAGGTAGGAGGATCGCTTGAGCCCAGGAGGTTGAGGTTGCAGTGAGCCAGTATCATACCACTGTACTCTAGACTGGGGGAAAGAGCAAGAACCTCTCTCAAACAAAACAAAACAAACAAAGCAACACAAAAAGCAGCAGACAAGACTATATTTCCTTTAGGGATCATTTCTTTAGTTCAGTTTCTCTGAACATGTAGAGCACAAAAAGTAAAAAAGAAAAAAGAACAAGCAGGCTATTCTACTGCAGACCATTGTTGCACTCTGGACCACCTTACGGCAAAACCTGTCAGAAATCATTTAGAATGGCCAGGGCTGGAGGCTCACGCCTGTAATCCTAGGGCCGAGATGGGAAAATCACTTGAGCTCAGAAGTTCAAGACCAGCCTGGGCAACATAGTGAGACCTTGTCTCTGTAAAAATAAAAATAAAAGGCCAGGCGCAGTGGCTCACACCTGTAACCCCAACACTTTGAGAGGCTGAGGCGGGTGGATCACGAGGTCAAGAGATCGAGACCATTCTGGCCAACATGGCGAACCCTCATCTCTACTAAAAATACAAAAAATTAGCTGGACGTGGTGGTGCACGCCAGCTACTCGGGAGGCTGAGGCGGGAGAATTGCTTAAACCCGGGACTGCGCTCCAGCCTGGCGACAGAGCGAGACTCTGTCTCAAAAATAAAATAAAATAAAAATAAAAATAAAAATTTTAAAAATGAATCATTTAAAACATTTTCTTCGCCTTTGCTCCTGACCCAGACTTGATTAATGACAAAGCTGCCCATGTTCAATAAAGAGCCTTAGCTATTCATGCCCACATAGAACCCTCATGACAATATCAAGCAATATCAAGAATCGGGGCTAGCAGGCATGGTAAATAATTTCTTTCTTTATTATTTTATTTTATTTTATTTTATTATTTTATTTTATTTTATTTTATTTTATTTTGAGATGGGGTCTTGCCCTCTTGCTGTCTTGCTCTCTTGTGCCACTGGAGTCAGTGGCAAAATCACAGCTCACTGAAGCCTCGACCTCCCGGGCTCAAGCGATCCTCCCACCTCAGCCTCCCGAGTAGCTGGGACTACAGGCATGATTGTGTCACTGCACTCCAGTCTGGGCCATGCCCGGCTATTATTATTATTATTTATTTTATTATTTTTTTTAGTTGGAGTCTCACTCTGTCGCCCAGGCTGGAGTGCAGTGGCGCGATCTCGGCTCACTGCAACCTCTGCCTCCCAGGTTCAAGCAATTCTCCTACCTCAGCCTCCTGAGGAGCTGGGACTACAGGCGTGTGCCACCACACCTGGCTAATGTTTGTATTTTTAGTAGAGATGGGGTTTCACCACGTTGGCCAGGGTAGTCTAGAACTCTTGGCCTCAAGTGATCTGCCTGCATTGGCCTCCCAAAGTGCGGGATTACAGGTGTGGCATGAGCCACCGCACCCAGCCTCCAGCTATTTTTTTTTTTTTTCTTTTTCTTTTTCTTTTACCTGAGAAGCTGTGAATGAGAGGGCCTGGGTAATTTTTGTATTTTTTGAATTTTTGTAGAGACAGGGTTTTGCCATGTTGCTCAGGCTAGTCTCAAACTCCTGAGCTTAAGCAATCCACTGCCTCAGCCCCTTAAAGTGCTGGGATTACAGGCATGGGCTACCGTGCCCCGTCAGTAATTAATTTCTAGTGGGTAAATCAGGGATGTGTCCTGGGCTACCTCCTTTTTCATATTTTTTTAAATACGTGATACTTTTTTTTTTGAGATGGTATCTCACTCTGTGGCCCAGACTGGAGTGCAGTCACACAATCATCGCTCACTGCAGCCTCGACCTCCCAAAGCTCAGGTGATCCTCCTACCTCAGCCTCCTGAGTAGCTGGCACTATGGGGGGGTAACACCATGCCTGGATAATTTTTGTATTTTTAGTAGGGACAGGGTCTCACCATGTCACACAAGCTGGGTTTTGTTTGTTTTCTTTCTTTTTTTTTTTTTTTGAGACGGAGTCTCGCACTATTGCCCAGCCTGGAGTGCAGTGACGTGATCTCAGCTCACTGCAACCTCCACCTCCCGGGTTCAAGTGATTCTCCTGCCTCAGCCCCCCAGGTAGCTGGGATTACAGGCACCCGCCACCATGCCCAGCTAATTTTTTGTATTTTTTGTAGAGACGTGTTTTTTAGTAGAAACTAATTTTAGTTTCACTATGTTGGCCAGGCTGATCTCGAACTTCTGATGCTGTGATCCACCTGCCTCTGCCTCCCAAAGTGCTGGGATTACAGGTGTGAGCCACTGCGCCCGGCCTGGTTTTTTTTTTTTTTTTAAAGAGATGGAGTCTCACATCTCACTCTGTCACCCAGGCTGGAGTAGTACAGCACACGACTGTAGCTCACTGCAGCCTGAAACTTCTGGCCTCAAGTAATCCTCCCACCTCAGCCTCCCGAATAGCTGGGATTACAGGCACGAGCCACTGCACCTGCCTTTAATTCCTCTCTCTCTCTTTTTTTTTTTTCCTTTAGAGATGGGATCTCACTCTGTTGCCCAGGCTGGAGTGCAGTGGCATGATCATGGCTCACTGCAGCCTCAACCACCTGGGCTCAAGTGATCCTCCCACCTCAGCCTCCTGAGTAGCTGGGACCACAGGTACACACCACCAAGCCCAGTTAACTTTTTTATTTTTTGTAGAGACAGGGTCTGCCTATGTTCCCCACGCTGGTCTTGAACTCCTGGGCTCAAGCAGTCCCCTTGCTTTGGCCTCCCAAAATGCTGTGATTATAGGTGCAAGCCACCACACCTGGCTTAATACCTTTTTTGAATGAACTCTGTAGCCTCTTGACACAGAACAAAAAAAAAGCATTATTTTGTATGCAAACAAAATGGATTTATTTTCACAAATTGGGAGTGTCTTGAACATAGAACTGATTCTGCTAGTCAAGTATCGCTATAAATAAGGGATTAGAGCAATTATTCTAATTGGTATTTTAGTAGAAGTCCCCTAACCAGTAACATGAATGTACCTGATAATCCCTTTTACTGTGTCCACTCCCTTGGGTAGCTTGGTGTGCTTTTTCTACCATGGGAGTT
The DNA here is from genome assembly GCF_028878055.3 of Symphalangus syndactylus. Lineage (NCBI taxonomy): Eukaryota > Metazoa > Chordata > Mammalia > Primates > Hylobatidae > Symphalangus > Symphalangus syndactylus. Next base: position 145,229,245 of record NC_072441.2, read on the forward strand.
TTATTAGGATGGAGCCTTCCTTACAGCTCGGCAATCCACACTGCCTTATGAACGTTTCTGGGAGTCTGGCAGTTCTGGAAGCTCAGTTCACCATGTCCATGCCATGGCAACCCAAGTTCAATCCAGTTTCTCCCAATCACTTGCTGGCAGAAGGGCACCAGGCGTGGCGGTTTATGCCTATAATCCCAGCACTTTGGGAGGCTGAGGTGGGCAGACAGATGCTTGAGCCCAGGAGTTTGAGACCAGCCTGGGCAACATGGCAAAACCCCATCAGTACAAAAAAAATACAAAAATTAGGCCGGGCGCGGTGGCTCACGCTTGTAATCCCAGCACTTTGGGAGGCCGAGGCGGGTGGATCACAAGGTCAGGAGATCGAGACCGCGGGGAAACCCTGTCTCTTCTAAAAATACAAAAAAAAAAAAAAAAAAAATTAGCTGGGCGCGGTGGTGGGCGCCTGTAGTCCCAGCTACTCAGAGAGGCTGAGGCAGGAGAATGGCGTGAACCCGGGAGGCGGAGCTTGCAGTGAGCCAAGATTGCGCCACTGCACTCCAGCCTGGGCGACAGAGCGAGACTCCATCTCAAAAAAAAAAAAAAAATACAAAAATTAGCTGTACTTGGTGTCCCATGCTTGTGGTCCCAGCTACTTGGGAGGCTGAGGTGGGAGGATCACCTGAGGTTGGGGAGGTTGAGGCTATGGTTAGCCAAGATTGAGCCACTACACTCCAGCCTAGGCGACAGAGCAAGACCTTGCCTAAAAAAAAAAAAGAAAAAAGAGAAAACAAGACTTACTGGCAGAAGGCTGTTGGGCAGCTTACTAAACCTCTGCACTTCCCTCAGTTCCTTCATCAGCAAAATCATGACAAAAATAAGACTTGCATCTAAGGCTGGCTGTGGTGAGCATTATACGTGATATATAGACGATCTCATAACATAAAATGCTTAACATAGTGCTTGCTTCATAGACACTGGCCTTAAACATCTTTCAGGCTAAAATGATTGATCATTTTCATTTTCCTTCATGATTTTTGGCACTTCCGCAGGCTACCTTTTCACCTTTGACATATGTACCTAAAATGGAAACTTTACTTACCATAAATGGGAAACCAGAATCATGAGACATAAATACGAGTGAAACAACAGTGCACACTAAAACACATAAATTAACATTCGTAAATGTTCATCCATTATCCCCTAAAATCACTCACACACCTGAGTGGTGTACAGGTCATATTTTAGGAAATGCCGCACTGCAAGAGAGAACTTTGGGCTTAGGCTGCTGCTTGTTGATCAAAGGAGCTGGCCTATTAACAAAAATGTAATGGGTGAGGTAGGACGATTGCTTGAGACCATACATAGTGTGAGTGCAGCTTGGGCAAAATAGTGAGATCTTATCTCCACACACTTTTTTTTTTTTTTTAAGACAGAGTTTCGCTCTTGTTGCCCAGGCTGGAGTGTAATGGCATGATCTTGGTTCACTGCAACCCTCACTTCCTGGGTTCAAGCAATTCTCCTGTCTCAGCCTCCCAAGTAGCTGGGATTACAGGTGCCTGCCATCACGCCTGGCTAATTTTTTGTATTTTTAGTAGAGATAGGGTTTCACCATGTTGGCCAGGCTGGTTTCGAATGCCTGACCTCAGATGATCCACCTGCCTCAGCCTCCCAAAGTGTTGGGGGTTTAGTAGAAACGCCGTTTCTACTAAAAATACAAAAATTAGCCGGGCTTGGTAGCAGGTGCCTGTAGTCCCGGCTACTTGGGAAGCTGAGACAGGAGAATTGCTTGAACCCGGAGGCGGAGGTTGCAGTGAGCTGAGATTGTGCCACTGCACTCCAGCCTGGGTGACAGAGCAAGACTCCATCTATAAATAAATAAATAAATAAATTGTATTGTTATTATTATGTTTTAATAGAGACGGGGTGTTGCTATGTTGTCCAGGCTAGTCTTGAATGCCTAGTCTCAAGAGATCTTCCTGCCTCAGCCTCCCAAAGTATTGGGAGTATTGCCTGGCCAAGAATTTTTTTATAATTAGCTGGGCATGGTGGCACACATCTGTAGTCCTAGGCTACTCAGGAAGCTGAGGTGGGAAAACCACTCAAGCCCAGGTGTGTGAAGTTACAGTGAGCTATGATCACACCATGTGCCCCAGCCTGGGCGACAGACTGAGACACTGTCTCAAAAAAAAAAAAAAATTTTTAATGGGTACCTCCTATGTGCCAGATTCTGACCTAGCGCTGAGGACGCAGAGGTGAGCAGACAGAGAGCGTCCCATGCATTTGGCCCTGCCCTCTGTGACAGAGGTGGGTGCCCCTCTGGTGGGTCATTTCATTTTCACAGGAGGCTATAAGGCTTGTAGTTAGCTCACTGATCAAAAATATCTGTGACTGCCAACAACATGGCCGCACATGACAGCAACATTTGCCAGGAAGTAACATTTCAAAATCACCACTGTTAACCATTTACCAAGCTAAGGTTTAGTGAAACAGTTAAAAGGATGAGGTATTTTGTATTGACATGTATTGACATGGAAAGACATCCCGCATACACCATGGCAAGTAAGTTGCAGAACAGAATGCAGAGTATATGCCTATTTGCATTGACATATGTATATAGGGGATTCTTTTAAATAAGCTCTGTGCTAAGCCTTTATTTGCATTATTTCATGTAATTCTCATAATAATCCTATGAAGTGCTATTATTATCCCCATTTTACAGATGCAAAGACTGAGGCCCAAACCAGGTAAAATGATTTGTCTGAGGCCTCATAACAAACAAATGAGCAGTGGAGTTGTGAAGTGAGTCCCGGTCTGCCAGCCTGCAGAGACTAGACTTAACCTCCATGTTTTTCAGCAGCCATACATGGGAAAATCTGGAAGGACACACACCAGATGTTTCCCGATGGGCATATCCCAGAAGTGGGATTGGAGGAGGCTGCATTTCTTGTATTTCTTTATATGCCTCTGTACTGTTTGAGTTTTAAATTTTATTGTATTTTTTAAAAATAATTAAATAGAGATGGGGTCTGCCTATGTTGCCCAGGTGGATCTCAAACTCCTGGGACCATGTGATCCTCCCATCACGGCCCCCCAGAGTGCTGGGATTACAGGTGTGAGCCACTGTGCCTGGCCTGTTTGAGTGTTTTTAAAACAGCAATGTGCTAATTTTGTAATTAGAAAACAAAAACAGCTGGGCGAGGTGGCTCATGCCTGTAATCCCAGCACTTTGGGAGGCTGAGGCAGGCGGATCACCTGAGGTCGGGAGTTCGAGACCAGCCTGACCAACATGGAGAAACCCCATCTCTACTAAAAACACAAAATTAGCCGGGTGTGGTGGTGCGTGCCTGTAATCCCAGCTACTCGGGAGGCTGAGGCAGCAGAATCACTTGAACCAGGGAGACGGAGTTTGCAGTGAGCCAAGATCGTACCACTGCACTCCATCCTGGGCAACAAGAATAAAACTCTGTCTCAAAAAACAAAAACAAAAACAAAAACAAAACTCAGCCAGGCATGGTGGCACACGCCTGTAATCCCAGCTACTAGGGAGGCTGAGGCAGGAGAATCGCTGGAACCTGGGAGGCGAAGGTTTACAGGCATGCGCCACCATGCCTGGCTAATTTTTTGTATTTTTAGTAGAGACGGGGATTCACCATGATGGCCAGGCTGGTTTCGAACTCCTGACCTCAGGTGATCCACCTGCTTTGGCCTCCCAAAGTGCTGGGATTACAGGCGTGAGCCACTGCGCCCTGCCGTATTTATTTTTTAGAGACAGAATCTAGCTGTGTCACCCAGGCCATAGTGCAGTGGAGCAATCATAGCTCACTGCAGCCTCAGACCCCTAGCTCCAGATACTTTAAAATCAACACTGAGGTTGATTGTTACAGGCCACATTACTGGATGGTACCTTGGTCCCACCTGCTCCTCACCCCATACCCCACCCCACCCCTACCCCACCCCACCCCACTGAGAATTACTTTCACTGAGTTGAGCTTGGCCTTGAAGGCATCAGCTCATGGGTGTGTGTATGGAGTTATAGGATGTAGTCTGTGTTTTATGTGTAGTCCCTGCCCTGCCGCTGAACACATCTGTACACATACATTTTCCTATGATATATATGGTGTTTTGGCGTGTGTGTGTGTGTGTGTGTGTGTGTGTGTGTGTGTCTGTGTGAGAGACCCTCTTCTAAAGTAGATCCCATGGCCCTGCTCAGAGTCCAGCCTGCCTGAGTTCTCACACCCCTCACACTGTATACAGGAAACAGGCTGATTTGCAAAGCCACAGCACAAGTGTGAGGGAATGGGTGGTTCACTGGCCCGCCAAGGTGCTGAGTGGGCGTAATTTGGGTGTGGACAGCCCTCCCTTTGGTGCATCATTTGCAGGGGGAGGGAGTGCCTCACCTCCCTTAAACACCTACTATGTGCTGGCCAGGTGCGGTGGCTCAGGCCTGTAATCCCAGCACTTTGGGAGGCCGAGGTGGGCGGATCACGAGGTCAGGAGATCGAAACCATCCTGGCCAATATGGTGAAACTCCATCTCTACTAAAAATGCAAAAATTAGCTGGGCATGGTGGCGTGCCTGTTAATCCTAGCACTTGGGAGGCTGAGGCAGGAGAATCACTTGAACCTGGGAGGCATTTTTGTTTGAGATGGAGTTTCGCTCTGTTGCCCAGGCTGGAGTGCAATGACTCGACCTATGCTCACTACAACCTGCGCCTCCCAGGTTCAAGCGATTCTGCCTCAGCCCCCTGAGTAGCTGGGATTACAGGCACCTGCCACCACGCCCGGCTAATTTTGCATTTTTAACAAAGACACGGTTTCACCATGTTGGCCAGCCTAGTCTCAAGCTCCTGGCCTCAAGTGATCTGCCCGCCTCAGCCTCCTAAAGTGCTGGGATTACAGGTGTGAGCCACCGTGCCTGGCTTGATTATTGCCTCTTTACAGAGAAGTAAACTGAAGTTCAGAGAGAGATGAAGCCACTTGCTCAAGGAAATGGGAGAGCGGAATTGTGACTGAGTTGGCCTGTCTCTGAAATGCATGTTCTCTGCCCCACGCCACACCCGTGGGCTCTTTTGCCTCTGGTCTTGCTCTGAGGTCTCTGCCCTCATGGTACCCAAGGAACAGAATCCAGGGATAGTGACCTTGGCTTCATGTCCTAGGCACTCTCAAAACTGGGTCTTTCTCCTTCTCAGAACTGTCTTGACTCTCGCAGGAAGCTTTCCAGATCTTAAGAGACACCTTCTCCCCTCCTCTGAAGCAACCCTCAGCCTGTTCTCGGCCCCTGTCCACTTGGCCCTTCTCTCTTTGAGAAGAGCCTCTGTTCCTGGGGCCCAAGAGCAAGGGACCCTGTCTGATTCATCTGTCAGCATAGGGCTGGGTGGAAGGAACTGCTCACGCCTGTCCAGGGTGAATGACCCTCCCTGAAGTGCGGGGAGGGCCACCATGTTCCCTAGCCCCCACAAGAGGCTACAGGACTTGGAGCTGTAGACAGGAGAAAGGCTGCGACCTGCTGACTAGGCGGAAAGTGTGTGTCAAGAAAAACTCCAACGAAGCAGGGGAAACCTGGAAATCTGGCTGAGTGGGGACTCCCCCAAAAAATTAAGGCTCAGAGTTAAAAAGTGAGGAGGTGAGCAGGTAGCAAGTATGCCTCCCCAGTCTCTCTCCACCTCCCTGGGGTTTGAAGCAGGAATCAGCAAAACCAACTGGCCCTACCCAGGCAGGGCTGAAGCGGGAGGGAGCCAGGGGCGAGGGGAGGACATCCTGCCGTGACGCTTGGCAGGGGCAGGAATGGTGACTTCCCAGATGGGAGTTCAGCGCTTCCTCACCCAGGACCAACTGCACCCCTGTCTGGGATAAAAATAGTACTTCCTCTTCCTTTCTCCCATCATTCTCTTTCACTTCCAACTTCCTAGACTCAGATCAGATACGTCCATCCACCCTGGAGCTCCATCCCGGATGATGGACACCCCCACACCTATCAGTCCACGCCCATCAGGAGATTCTTCCCTCGATCGCTGAGGCTAAAATCACTCCTCGCATGTCCATCTGGATGCCCTGGGTGATCGCTCTCTCTCTCTTTCTCTCTCTCTTTCTCAGGAGATTCTTGTCACCGGGGTCTTCCCCAGAAACCAGAAGGATTCCTGGGTCCTCTGAGTCCAGCCTGTCCGTCACCCTGCTCCAGGCGGGGTGGTCACAGCCTCGGCCATCACTCTCTCCGGAGGCCCAGCCCTGCCACTGCCTTGCTGAGAAACTGGGGCAGTGAGTGCCTTGTTCTCTCTGGGCCTCAGGACCCTCATCCTCATGGCATGAGGGACTGGACTTTGTGGTTTCTGGAAGTCTTTTTAACACCTGACTGTCCATGTGCCTGGTGTCCAGGAAACATGCTCCCAGTGAGGTGGGGCCGCTGGTGGACAGCACGACAGAGGCAAGCGCCACCAGCTTTGCAGGAAAGAGGCGATCCAGCTACACTGCCTGCCTCCCGCCTGACCTTGAGCGACCATCTTCTCTCCCCAGCCACAAAGGGCTGCTGCATCCCTAGGGAGCCTGGGCCCGCACAGCCGCAGCCGTCTGCTATCAGGCCTCTCACCCCGGCGCCCGCGCCCCCAATACCAGCGCTCCTTACCTGCCCAGCCCGGGAGCCCTCTGGCCCCATTCACATGGTCCTCCTGGCCTAACCTGGCTGCCTGGACAGTCTCAGCTCCCTTCGCCGTCGTAGCCACCACCTGTCTCCCCGCGCCCACGTCCCACTCTGACTTCCTGCCTCCTCCGGAGGGCTCCGCAGCCAACCGGGCCCCAGCAGCCCAACCACAACCCTCTAGCACCCCAAGCTTCCTGCCACCATAGACCCCCGCCTCTCAGCCCCTGGGGGTCCCCTACATCTCCAGGCCAGGTCCTACTTCCCCTACTGTCCCAGGGTGACACTGGGAGGTTTAACGTTGAGGGGAGGACGTCTGATAGACCCTCCTTTCTGCCCTTCAGGGTGCGTCTGGGCAAGAGATTCAAGGGCAGCCTTTGGGCCCAGTGAGCAGGGGGGCAAGCGGACACACACTCAGCTTATGGTGAGAGGCAAACAGCACTGCAGCACCACCGTTGCAGCTGAGAGACCCTTTTGTTTCTGTCTGACAGCAAAGGTAGCATCGTTCAGAGTCAGAGGAGAGGACAATATCCCTGTTAAATAGCTGGTGAGCAGTCCGTGCATGTTACAGTCAGGTCAGGCCGAGAGAACAATTCCCATGTCATCTCAGGGCATGGAACAGTAGCTTTATTATAGTCAAGGGTAGGTGAATGGTAGGCTACCATCCCTCTTACAGACAGAATGCTGGAAAACAGCCTGTTTCAGGAGGCGACAGGACAACCTCATGTCTTCAAGAGGGCAGAGTAACGGCCCCTGCTGTAGTCAGAGGCCAGGACAACACCCACTCATCATGGCTGGAGAGTGGGGCAACACTTCGAATGCAGGTAGAGGCAAGGCCACAGCCCCTGGCAGAGGTGGAGGGCTTGGCACTGTCTCCTGCAACAGGTGGAAGACAGAGCAAACAGGGCCACTCAGGCCCCCAGGTGCAGGCCACAGACTGTCAGGACTTTCTGTTATAAGCAGGACGCAAGAAGATTGTCACGAGCAGCAGGCAGGCAAAGAATTTCCATTTCCCCTGGGGCCAGGCTGAGGGGGCGCCCATCATTAGCTGAGGGCCGGGTCACCAGTGATATGAGGAACTCCAGGTGGCCTCATCAGGTCCAAGAACCCGGCCTTGACCCCACCAGGAGGAAAGTGCCCATGCGTCACTGCCTGAGTGAGCTGGTAGGGGGAGGGGAACCCACAGAGCATTGTTGGGGCTTGTGAGGTGGAAACGATGCTGCATGCACCTCAGCTGCTGAGAGAAGGGGGGGCAGGAAATGGGTGGGGGGAAGAGGAAGCCTGAGTTGGAAAGTCAGACAAAGAGGGTAACACAGAAACAAAGGCTGAGAAAGACAAAGTGAAAAACCTTCACAGTGACACAGAGCCTAGAGTTGGAGCTCCAGGCCTGGTGCAGGGCCCAGACTCCCCTGCAGTGTAAGCCTGAACACTTCACAGTCTATCTCCCCGTCTCAGCACAGAGTAGAAAGACTGCCATGCTGGGAGTGAGTAATAGTTCGTATTCACTGAGTGCTCAGTGTGCACTATTTCCCTGAAGGCACATCTGCTGCCTGTGGAGTGAGAATCAGCATCTCCACTGTGGAGGTGAGGAAACAGACTCAGGGGTTAAGGAAGCTCCTCAGGGTTGAATAAACGGTGGCTCAGGCCTGTAATCCTAGCACTTTGGGAGCCCCAGGCAGGTGGATCACTTGAGGTCAGGAGTTCGAGACCAGCCTGGCCAAAATGCTGAAACTCTGTCTCTATTAAAAATACAAAAATTAGCTGGGCATGGTGGTGGTTGCCTATGATCCCAGCTACTCGGGAGGCTGAGGCAGGAGAATCGCTTGAGATCAGAAGGCAGAGGCTGCAGTGAGCCAAGATCGCACCACTGCACTCCAGCCTGGGCGAAAGAGTGAAATTCCATCTCAAAAAAAGAAAAAAAAAGAAAAGAAAAGAAAGGAAATTAGCCAGGCGGAGTGGCGGCCGCCTGTAACCCCAGCTACTTGGGAGGCTGAGGCAGGAGAATCGCTTGATCCCAGGAGGTGGAGGTTGCAGTGAACTGAGATTGTGCTACTGCACTCCAGCCTGGGTGACAGAGTGAGACTCTGTCTCAAAAAAAAAAAAAAAAAAAAAAAAAGCAGAAGAAATAACAACAAAAAGAAATAAACGGGGTAGCTGGCTTTGAACCCGTGTCTCCCAGATTCTGCATTCTTCAGGAGCCCAATTTACCTGTCACCTCCCATAGGCCTGCAGTGAACTAGGATGGTCCCAGTGACAGGCGACATTCAGGCCTTGGGCCTGAATAAACGACTGCAAGAGACCTTGATGGCAACCAGAGAGGGCGTTTATTGAGGAGTTTGAGAGTGTGAGCTCCGCCTCCTCCCCCTCCCAGATGGGGCAGCAGAGGAAACAGGATGCTGGGGTTTTGCACTCTTGGAATTCAGCTCTCAGAAACCTGAATGTTCCTCCTCCCCCGCCAGGAGCTGGTGCCTCTGGGGCACCCCTCCCTTTCCTCTTCCCAGGCAGGCAGGCAGGGGAAGCGGCATTGGGAGAGGGGGCGGGGAGCCAGGGGGGCACAGGTGTTCCTCAGCAGAGGGTGAAGCGCCGGGCGCTGATGTTCATGCGCGTGAGGCCCAGGTGCCGCAGCAGCGGGGCCAGGGCCAGGCCGGCCCCGGGCTCCAGCTCCAGCTCCAGCTCCAGCTCGGCCTCATCCAGCAGCTCCTGGTGCAGGTGACAGGCTTGGTCCATCTTCAGTCGGTGCAGCTGGGCCCGCAGCTGCAGCAGCTGCCCTGCCAGCTGCCGGTCCTGCGCCTGCATCTCCCGCTGCGGCCGAGAGGGGGCGTGAGCCTGCCGGACAGGCCCTCGGCCGCGCGCCGTTTCTCCCTTCCTGGCAAGGCTGGGCCTTTGCACCGGCTGTGTCCTCCCCAGCCCCCTCTCGCCTCAGCTTGATCTCTCCCTATCTCCCAACCTGGCTTCACCTGGTAGTTCTCAAACCCAGCTAAGGAGTCATTATTAAGCAAATCCAACTGCCTGGGCCCCATCCCAGATCAACTAAGCAGAATCTCTGCGTTGGAGCCTGCGTATCTTTGTATTTGCACATGTTGAGTTGGGAGCCACCTACTGAACCTTCACCTCTTCAGAATCTGCCTGCAGCGTGGCCAGTGCCTCCTTTTGTACTTCGCTGTATCTTTGGGCCATAGAAAGTCCCAGAGTAGGGGAGGCTGTGTATTTCCCTATTTATAATAGTGCCCCACACTCCCCAACGCCAGTGCTCTGCCCCCTAAGCAACAGGAGCACAAGGTCAGTAGATGGGATGGAATCCTTCTTCAGCAAGGCTCCCTGAATACAACACTGGACAAGTCCATTCCCGGCTCCTCAGCCCAGGACACCGGAGTGGGCAGTTGCTGGAGGCAGGGTCCATTCTCATCCCTTCCCCATGCCTGTAGTCTTGGACCCTAAGGAGGACCAGCCTGAAGGCCCTGTGCAAAGCTGCCCACCCCACCAGACTCACCAGCTCCCGTCGGAGCCACTCAAGGGCGGAGTCCATTGAGTTGAAACCACAGATGTCCCCAGGTCTCCCTGGTCCAGGTTTGGCTTGGGCCCTGCGCCAGGCCTGGCTCTGGACCTGAGCTGTCCACTCCAGATATGAGGGCCGCCGGGTCTGCAGCTGCAGCTTGGCTGTCAGTGCCTTCACAGAGTCCAGGCTCTCCCCCTCCTCATCCTCCTCGTCCTCTTCACCCACTGCCTGGAATTTCAGTAGCCCCAGGGACATGGCAGGTTTGAGGTGAGTGACAGGGCAGGGCTGCAGCTCTGGGATTAGGGAAAGGCTGGCAATATTGCCCAGGGAGAGGTGGTAGAAGTTGAGGGTGAGAAGAGCGTGCCAGGGAGTGTGTGGTGGTCAATGTTCAAGGTGGGTTAGGGGGGCTGAGTGTGCCAGGGTGAGTGAGCAGATGGGTGTGTGAGGCCAAGTATGCAAGGGCTGGAATTTTCCTGGACTGCTAACTTGGGAGCCACGTGATGCCCATCTGGGTGGAACCGTGCTCCTCTGGCCCTTTGGATGAATTTTATTGTCTTTGCCCAGAAGGAGACACCCAGTTCCCAGAAAGGAAGTTGCTCCAGGATGAGAAACGCATCATTCATACCAGAGTCTTGGCCCTCCTCCCAAGACTCACGTTAAGGGAGCTGAGATCCGGGAGGAGGCTGCCTAGCCACCCCTTGTCCTTACTCGTGACACCAGCCCTTCAGGAAAGGACTAGCCTCCAGGGCCCTGGCCTAGGAGTCAGGAGACCTGAGTTCTAGTGCTGGGTCTGCAAAACCTTGAGCAAGTCACTGACCTTCTCAGAGCTCTGTTGGGACAGATGAAGGATTTCAGGCTAATACTCTAAGGAGCCCTCAAGGGCTGCCTGCAGGAGAAGGGCAGAGCTGTGGATGGGCTCCTTGCCCTCCCTCTCCCTGCCCCTCCCAGGGCTTCAACCAGAGCAGTTCCCTTTTTTAAACTTTGTTTTGAAACATAACATACACACAGAAGGACAGGTGAATAAACAGGCTCACACCTGTAATCCCTGCACTTTGGGAAGCTGAGGTGGGCAGATCACGAGGTCAGGAGATTGAGACCATCCTGGCTAACACGGTGAAACCCCATCTCTACTAAAAATACAAAAAATTAGCCAGGCGTGGTAGCACGCATCTGTAGTCCCAGCTACTTGAGAGGCTGAGGCAAGAGAATCGCTTGAACCCGGGAGGCAGAGGTTGCAGTGAGCCGAGATCGAGCCATTGCATTCCAGCCTGGGTGACAGAGCGAGACTCTGTCGAAAGAAAGAAAGAAGGAAAGAGAGAGAGAGAGAGAGAAAGAAAGGAGGGAGGGAGGAAGGAAGGAGAGAAAGAAAGGAAGGAAGGAAAGAAGGAAGGAAAAGAAGGAAAGGAAGGAAGGAAGGAAGGAAGGGGAAAGAAGCATAACATACACACAGAAAAACTGTACATATCATAAATGCATGGAGACACGGTGGCTCACACCTGTAATCCCAACATTTTGGGAGGCCGAGGCGGGCAGATCATCTGAGGTCAGGAGTTTAAGACCAGCCTGGCCAACATGGTGAAACCCTATCTCTACTAAAAATACAAAATGAGCTGGGCATGGTGGTGCATGCCTGTAATCCCAGCTACCCAGAAGGATGAGGCAGGAGAATCACTGGAGCCCAGACGCAGAGGTTGCGGTGAGCCAAGATCACACCATTGCACTCTAGCCTGGGCAAAAAGAGCGAAACTCCATCTCAAAAAATAAGTAAATAAATAAATAAATGAATGTATGGCTCGATGAATTCTCCCAAACCGAACACATCCATGTAACCAGCACCCAGATCAAGCAACAGAGTATCACCAGCACCCAGGAATGGCTGTTAGTCTCCCGCATGCTCCTGGCCTGTCACTAATCTCCTAAGGGTGACACCACCCTCATTCTAGCAGCATAGTTTTCTCTGCTTGTATACCTTCTAGTGGTTCACAAACTTTAGCATGCATCACAATCACCTAGAAAGCGTGCTAAGATTGCTAGGCCCCACTACCCAGAGTGTCAGATTCAGTATGTATGGGGTGGGGGCCTGGTAATCTGCATTTCTACCAAATTCCCAACCCAGCTGCTGCTGCTGGTCTGGAGTTTTACAATTTGTACTTTTTTTTTTCTTTTTTTTTTTTGAGACAGGGTCTTGCTTTGTTGCCAGGCTGGAGTGCAGTGGTGGGATTACAGCTCACTGCAACCTTGAACTGTTGGACTCAGGTGATTCTCTTGCTTGACCTCCTCAGTAGCTGGGACTTACAGGGCCAAGACCCCACACCCAGCTAATTTGTTTTTGTTTTTTTTTTTTCAAATGTTTATTTTATGTACAAAGAACTATCATGGTTTTTCATTGAGTAGATGCCTTGGATAATCCTTTGAAGGAAGATCGTTTAGTCCAACTTAATGAAACCGATATCCTTCGCGTACTGACGGAAACACTGGCGGCACATATTGAGGCCGTATTTCCGGATCAGACCGTGCCGGTTTGAACAGACGCGACAAGAGCGAGAACCCTGGCCGAATTTACGCGGGTGGCTCCAGTACAGCTGCTGATGACCCATCGTGCTCTCAGCAGTGCAACGAGGTAAAAGCATTTGTTCTTTTTTAATTTTTGATAGAGATGAGGTCTTCCTCTGTTGCTCATAATGGTTTCGAACTCGGCCAGGAGCAGTGGCTCATGCCTGTAATCCCAGCACTTTGGGAGGCCGACGGGGGTGGATCATGAGGTCAGGAGATCGAGACCATCCTGGCTAACATGGTGAAACCCTGTCTGTACTAAAAAAATACAAAAAAAATTAGCCAGGCATGGTGGCAGGCACCTGTAGTCCCAGCTACTTGGGAGGCTGAGGCAGGAGAATGGCGTGAACCCGGGAGGCGGAGCTTGCAGTGAGCCGAGATCCTGCCACTGCACTCCAGCCTGGGCAACAGAGTGAGACTCCATCTCAAAAAAAAATAGCAGGATTGAAAGTCAGAGGATGAGAAAGAAAAAAAAATTAGGGCATGGTGGCACATGCCTGTGCCCAACTACCTGGGAGACTGAGATGGAAGGATTGCTTGAGCCCAGAAGGGCAAAGCTGCTGCAGTGAGCCCTGATCACATCACTACACTCCAGGCCTGGGTGACAGAGGCCAACCTGTCTCAAAAAAAAAAAAAAAAAAAAAAAAGGCTTCTCTGCCTATGAAGTACCATTGTTTTATTCCTTTATTCTTTTTTTTTTTTTTTTTTTTGAGAGAAGTCTCACTCTTATCCCCCAGGTTTGAGTGCAATGGCTTAATCTCGGCTCATTGCAACCCCTGCCTCCCGGGTTCAAAAGATTCTCCTGCCTCTGCCTCCCAAGTAGCTGAGATTAAGTCGCCTGCCACCACTAATTTTTGTATATTTTAGTAGAGATGGGGTTTCACCATGTTGGCCAGGCTGGTTTCGAACTCCAGACCTCAAGTGATCCGCCCACCTCAGCCTCCCAAAGTGCAGGGATTACAGGCATGAGCCACTGCACCCAACCCTATTCCTTTATTCTCAATTAAAAAGAAAGAAAGAAAGAAAATAAGTAGATAAATAAATAAATAAAATAAGCTGGGCATGGTGGCTCATGCCTGTAATCCCAGCACTTTGGGAGGCCACAAGGCAGGAGCATTGCTTGAGGCTTGGAGTTGAAGACCAGCCTGGGTAAAACAGGGAGACCCCAATCTCCACAAAAATATTTACAAAAGAAAAAGAAGGTGGATGGATGAATAGATGGGTCCTGTGGTGAATTGGCTCAGCTCTCTTCCTGCAATTTTACCAGCTTAATTGTGTCTCTTGCCAGACTGAAAACCCTGTGAACAGAACCTTCCCCAGTCATCCCGGGGCCCCAGCACCAAACACAGGGCCCAGCTAGCTCACTGTACTGGCAACACACACTTGCTGAAATGATGGCGTGATAGCAGATGGGGCTCTTGAGGTCTGGACTCAGCCAAAAGTGGGCTGCACAGAGGGCGCCCTGGCAGGGCTGCGAGGTGGGGGAGGGGCGCCAGCTACACAGCTGCAGCATTTAAGGTGGACCAAAGGGTTTCCCCAACCCAGGTTTCTTTTTTTTTTTTTTTTTTTTTTTTTTTTGAGACAGAGTCTTGCTCTGTCACCCAGGCTGGAGTGCAGTGGTGCGATCTCGGCTCACTGCAAGCTCCGCCTCCCGGGTTCACGCCATTCTCCTGCCTCAGCCTCTAGGAGTAGCTGGGACTACAGGCGCCCGCCATCATGCCCGGCTAATTTTTTGTATTTTTAGTAGAGACGGGGTTTCACCGTGGTCTCGATCTCCTGACCTCGTGATCCGCCCACCTCGGCCTCCCAAAGTGCTGGGATTACAAGCGTGAGCCACCGCGCCCTGCCTCCAAGTTTCTTATGTATGGGAGGAAGTAGGCAGTTTCCAGTTTCACATCCACTTTCCGGCCCTTCCACCAGGGTACGGTGGAAGAAATAGTTATCCTTCCTTCCTTCCTTCCTTCCTTCCTTCCTTCCTTCCTTCCTTCCTTCCCTCCCTCCTTCCTTCCTTCCTTCCTCTTTTTTGACGGAGTTTTGCTCTTGTTGCCCAGGCTGGAGTGCAATGGCGCTATCTCGTCTCACTGCAACCTCAGTCTCCTGGGTTCAAGCGATTCTCCTGCCTCAGCCTCCCGAGTAGCTGGGATTACAGGTGCGCGCCACCATGCCCAGTTATTTTTGTATTTTTAGTAGAGATGGGGTTTCATTATGTTGGCCACGACGGTCTCGATCTCCTGACCTCGTGGCTGGCCCGCCTCGCCTCCCAAAGTGCTGGGATTACAGGTGTGAGCCAACACGCCTGGCCAATTTTTTGTATTTTTAGTAGAAACAGGGTTTCACCATGTTAGCCAGGGTGGTCTCGAACTCCTGACCTCAGGTGATCCGCCCCGCTTCGGTCTCCCAAAGTGTTGGGATTACAGGCGTGAGCCACTGCGCCCGGCTTTTCTTTCTTTTTAAAGTTAGCAGTAGTGCTAGCACCTCAGGGCTTGAAAAAACAAAAATACAAAAATATTGAGTGTCAGGCCGGGCGCGGTGGCTCACGCTTGTAATCCCAGCACTTTGGGAGGCCGAGGCGGGCGGATCACGAGGTCAGGAGATCGAGACCATGGTGAAACCCCGTCTCTACTAAAAATACAAAAAAAAAATTAGCCGGGCGTGGTGGCAGGCGCCTGTAGTCCCAGCTACTTGGAGAGGCTGAGGCAGGAGAATGGCGTGAACCCGGGAGGCAGAGGTTGCAGTGAGCCGAGATCGTGCCACTGCACTCCAGCCTAGGGGACAGAGCGAGACTCTGTCTCAAAAAAAAAAAAATATTGAGTGTCTCCTGCAACCCAGGCACGGGGTTAAGGACTTTAGGCAAGATTATTCTCCCCATTTCACAGACTATGACATGGAGATTTGCTTATAACAGTCTCTGGCCAGGGACCTCGCTAAGAGATATTGGCAATATGAGGGGAAATTCCTGTGAAACTATGATCCTTTCCTCTGAGGGGCCTTCTTAACAGCTGTCCAGACGGCGTTGCCAGCTGCCCAGGCAGTTCGTATCCCTTTCGGAGCTCCAGCCTGCCCCTCCTGACGCTCTCAGAGTCTGGCCTTCTGCTGGGCCCCGGGTCTCTTACTGGCAGAATGGAGTTCTCCGAGCTGATCCATACCGGCTGGGCCCAAGCTGAGCTTCTACGGGGTCCCCCCCGCTTCGTGGCACGCTGTGCGTCACTGTCCACCACCTGCTGCTGTCGCCAGGGCCCGCGTCCTCTCCGGACCTGTGGCTGCTGCTGTTGCGTAGCGTCGACTCCTTCGAGAAGCAGCGAGATGTGGCTGGGTGAGGGGGTCCCCGGAGTTGGGGAGCGCGCGACTTGGCGGAGTAGGGGGCACGGTCAGCGCAGTCGGAGCTGGCGCCCTCCCCTCTCCTGGAAAAGGACAACGAGTCCCAGAGAGGGGCAACAAGTTTCCCGGATTGGGCGTTACGCAGGAGGGCACCATCACGCCGCGTTACGCAGGAGGACACCATCCCTCCTTAGCGAGGGACACCAAGCCTGGGCCCGTCCCTCCCCAGGGTTGCGAGTGACTCGGGCACCCACCATCGCCCCGCGCCGTAAGGACCTGCGCGTGCTGCAGCTGCAAATAGAGAGCGCGGAAGCGACGCTGGGCATCGCCCGCTCCATCGAGGTGCGCCGAGGGCGCGCCCGAGCCCTTTAAGCTCTCCCTGTCTCGCGTAGAGGGGAATAAAAAGGTGCTTCTGTTCAAAGAGGGTCCGCAGCCGCAGCTAAATGGCAGGGGGATGCAGGGTGGTCCGGGGTACTTGGAGAGGCCGAAGCTGAAGCTACAGGGCTGAGGGGCTGGAAGGGGCGCGGGCGAGACAATTCCGACCCTCCCCAGAGCTCCGGACGCTGTCCTCCCTGGAATCGGTCATCACCTCCTTCCCTTTATTTTACCGTCCCAAGGACCTGAGATTGGGCGACTCCTGGCACTTCCTCCCGCCCGAACGCTGCTACAAGAGAGTAGCTCGCGAAGTGGGCGCGGTCTTGGGGGCCCCGGGAGGTGGAAGCGCAGGGCCAGGAAGAGGCGCGGGGACAGGGCACTCACTCCCGGGTGCCCTAGACCTGGCCTCTCTCCTCCCTGCGCCGCAGACCAACGCGTGGCGTCTGAGCGAGGTGAACGAGGACTTCAGCTTGTGCCCCAGATACCCCCGTGCGGTGATCGTGCCACACGTGGTGGACGAGGATGCCCCGGCCCGCAGCACCCGCTTCCCGGTGCTCAGCTACCGCCCGGCTCCCAGCGGCACCGGGAGCGCGCCCTCCCCACGCTCCGCCCCCAGGCGGCTGCGTCCTTTCTGGGCCTTTTCTTTTTGGCCCGGCCAATTTCCGGCCTAGCCGCTGCCCCAACTCCTGCCCCATTCTGGTCCCGCCCCTCTCCCGCCTTTTCGCGGGGGAGGGTAGCACCTTTCTCCGGCCCCGCCCCTGACGGTTCTGGGCCCCGCGAAGCTTAGTCCTTTCTTTGTCAAGCCAGGACCCGCCCACGGCCTGTCTGTTCATAGGGTCCCGAACCACTTTGGCCACAACACCCGCAGACTGGTCCGAAGCCTCGTGAGTTCGCCCTGGTCGCTGCACTCCAGCCTGTCGGTGTGCAGACCTGGCCTAGAGGCCCCCTAAGGCTGGGGGGTCCCTTCCAGAACTGAGTCCGGCCCGCAGGTTCTGCTACGCTCCAGCCAGCCCCTGACTGGTCCCCAGAAGCGGCGCTGCGAGAAGGACCGGGAGCTGCTGCGAACTGTGCTGGCGGGGGCTCGTCCTTGGGCGCGGGGCCTCATCATGGACGCGCTCCTGTCCCAGGCCGCGAAACAGGCCCGCGTGACTGGCGGAGGCACGGAGGCCAAGGCCGCTTACCCTGGCTGGAAATGGTTGCACTGGTCCCTGGAGAGGTAAGGGGCCTCCCACCCTCTCCCAGGCCCTCTCCTGCAGGGCTCTGGGAATGTACATGTGTGTGAGTATGTGTTGGGGTGGGGGGTCCTCCAGGAACCTTGAAGACCCAAGACTTTCCTGGTGTCATCACTGCACATGGGCAACCCCACTTGCACACCACCACTGGGAGAGCTCCTTACTCTCTAGGCACCCCGACTTTGCCTGGGAAGAAAAAGCACCTCTTTACATTAAACTGGAATTTGTCTTCCCGGAACAACGTCCCTGCACACGTGCACCGCCTCCCTGAGGGCTGCGCCTGCACAGATGTGATCTGTTCCCTCTGCCTCCAGGTGATGGCAATGCCAAGAGGTCCTGAGGGAGTTTTGTTTTGAGGAGAGTAGACTGCTTCCCTATCCGAAATACAAAGCTCTGTTTATTCCTTTATTTACCCAGCACTGAGCACAGGGGCTGCCACCGTGGCCAGCTCAGACATGGCAGAGATCAGCAGAGAATGGGCAATGGGGCTCCCCTGAGATGAGCAGCAGCGCAGAGGAGGTGCCCCTCTCTTACTACGCCGACTTCAGGTAATCAGAGGTTTCCCTGAGAATAGGATGCTTTAACTGAGACCCAACAATGGAGGAGGGGTGAGCCAGAAGAAGAAAGAAAGACGCTGCATGTGGAGGGAATTGCAGGTGTCCAGGTGCAGAGACAGCCTGGTCATTTGTCCTGTTTGGGGAACTGCCAAGTACAGTAGTCCCTCCTGATCCTCGGGAAGTATGTTCCAAGATCCCCAGTGAATGCCTGAAGCCTCAGATAGTACCAAACCCTACAGACACTATGTTTTTCCATACCTACGATAAAGTTTAATTTATTATTTTTATTTATTTTATTTTTTTGAGACAGAGTCTCGCTCTGTCACCCAAGCTGGAGTGCAGTGGCGCTATCTTGGCTCACTGAAACCTCCTCCTCCCAGGTTCAAGTGATTCTCATGCTTCAGCCTCCCAAATAGCCGGGATTACAGGCACCTGCCACCATGCCCAGCTAATTTTTTTTTGCATTTTATCTTATTTTATTTTATCATGATAATTATTTTTTAAGATGGAGTCTCGCTTTGTTACCCAGGCTGGAGTGCAGTAGTGCGATCTTGGCTCTCTGCAACCTCCAATTCCTGGGTTCAAGTGACTCTCCCATAGCTCAGCCTCCCAAGTAGCTGGGACTACATGCACGTGCCACCACGCCCGGCTGATTTTCTTTTTTGTATTTTATTTTATTTTATTTTATTATTTTTTGAGACAGTCTCACTCTGTCGCCCAGGCTGGAGTGCAATGGTGCGATCTCAGCTCCCTGCAACCTCTGCCTCCCAGATTCAAGCAATTCTCATACCTCAGCCACCCAAGTAGCTGGGACTACAGGAGCCTGCCACCATGCCTGGCTAATTTTTTTTTTTTTTGTATTTTGTTTTATTATTATTATTTTTGAGATGGAATCTCTCTCTGTTGCCCAGGCTGGAGTGCAGTGGTGTGATCTTGGCTCAGTGCAACCTCCATTTCCCAGGTTCAAGTGATTCTCCCACCTCAGCCTCCTGAGTAGCTGGGACTACAGGCGCGTGCCACCAGGCCCGGCTAATTTTTGTATTTTTAGTAGAGATGGTGTTTCACCATGTTGGCCAGGATGGTCTGGAACTCCTGACCTCAAGTGGTCCGCCCATCTCAGCCTCCCAAAGTGTTGGGATTACAGGCATGAGCCACCATGCCCGGCCTTTTTTTTTTGTATTTCAGCAGAGGTGGGGTTTCATCATGTTGCTCAGGGTGGTCTTGAACTCCTGAGCTCAGGCAATCCACCTGCTTCAGCCTCCCAAAGTGCTAGGATTACAGGCGTGAGCCACTGCATCCAGCCAAGTTTAATTTATATAGTAAGCACAACAATAACTAATAATAAAGTAGAACAATTACAACAATATGCTATAATAAAAGTTGTATAGGTCAGGTGCTGAGGTAAAAGATAGGTATTTTTGGAGATTTAGAAGATTGTGGCTGGGCACAGTGGCTGGGCACGGTGACTTATGCCTGTAATCCCAGCACTTTGGTGGATCGCTTGAGCTCAAGAGTTTGAGACCAGCCTGGGCAACATAGGGAGACCCTGTCTCTGTACAAAATACAAAAATTGGCTGGGTGTGGTGGCTCATGCCTGTAATCCCAGCATTTTGGGATCACCTGAGGTCAGGAGTTTGAGACCAGCCTGACCAACATGGAGAAACCCCATCTCTACTAAAAATACAAAATTAACCGGGCATGGTGGCACATGCCTTTAATCCCAGCTACTCGGGAGACTGAGGCAGGAGAATCACCTGAACCCAAAAGGCAGAGGTTGCAGTGAGCTGAGATAGCACCATTGCACTCCAGCCTAGGCAACAAGAATGAAACTCCATCTCAAAAAAAAAAAAAATTAGCTATGTGTGGTGGTGCACACCTGTAGTCCCAGCTTCTCAAGAGGCTGAGGTGGATGGCTTGAGCCTGGGAGGCAGAGGTTGCAGTGAGCTGTAATTGTGCCACTGCACTCCAGCCTGGGTGAGAGCAAGGTCCTGTCCCAAAATTAGCCAGGCATGGTGGTGTGCTCCTGTAGGCCCACCTACTCAAGAGGCTGAGATGGGAGATCACTGGAGCCCCGGGAGGTGGAGGCTGCAGTGAACTGTGATCACACCACTGCACTCGAGGCTGGCTGACAGAATGAGACCCTGTCTCAAAAAAAAAAAAAAA
Organism: Symphalangus syndactylus; assembly: GCF_028878055.3. Taxonomy (NCBI): domain Eukaryota; kingdom Metazoa; phylum Chordata; class Mammalia; order Primates; family Hylobatidae; genus Symphalangus; species Symphalangus syndactylus. The sequence continues at coordinate 145,249,560 of NC_072441.2, forward strand.
AAAAAAACGGCCGGGCGCGGTGGATCATGTCTGTAATCCTGGCACTTTGGGAGACCAAGGCGGGCGGATCACCTGAGGTCAGGAGTTCGAGACCAGCCTGGCTAACATGGTGAAACCCAGCTTCTACTAAAAATACAAAAAATTAGCCAGGTGTGATGGTGCGGGCCTGTAATCCCAGCTATTCAGGAGGCTGAGGCAGGGGAATCGCTTGAAACTGGGAGGTGGAGGTTGCAGTGAGCTGAGATCACGCCATTACACTCCAGCTTGGACAACAAGAGCGAAACTCCAAAAAAAAAAAAAAAAAAAAAAGGTTGTATGAGGCCGGGCATGGTGGCTCATGCCTGTAATCCCAGCACTTTGGGAGGCTGAGGTAGGTGGGTCACAAGGTCAGGAGATCGAGACCATCCTGGCTAACACGGTGAAATCCCGTCTCTACTAAAAATACAAAAAAAATTAGCCAGGCTTGGTGACGGGCACCTGTAGTCCCAGCTACTCAGGAAGCTGAGGCAGGAGAATCGCTTGAACCCAGGAGGCAGAGGTTGCAGTGAGCTGAGATCGCACCACTGCATTCCAGCCTGGGTGACAAAGTGAGACTCAATCTAAAAAAAAAAAAAAAAAAGTTGTATGAATGTGATCTCTTTCTCAAAATGTCTTATTGTACTATACTCACCCTTCTTGTGATGATGTGAGATGCTTAAATGCCCATGTGATGAGATGTGGTGAATGACATAGGCCTTGTAATGCAGCCTTAGGCTCCTACTGACCTTGAACACAAGCCCACTGCAGTACGGCCACGGTCACTCTGATAACCAAGACAGCTACTAAGCGACAAGTGGGCAGAGAGTGTGTGCAGCGTGGATATGCTGGGGAAAGGGATGACTCCCATCCAGCAAGACAGAGCAGGGTGACTCAAGATTTCATCACAACATTCAGAAGGGCTTACAATTTAAAACTTATGAATTGTTTATTTCTGGAATTTTCCATTTAATATTTTCAAGCCACCGTTGACCACGGGTAACTGAAACCTCAGAAAGTGAAACCATGGATGGGGTCGACTAATGTCCTTTGGTGTGGTGGGAATGTCGAGTATGAAATGGGAGGACAAATGAGGCTACAGATAAGCTTAGACTTTATCCTCAAGGCAGTGGGCGGCCACCGACGGCTTTTAAACAGAGCTGAGAAGTCGCTGTTAGATTTTCTGGCAGGAGGTCACCGGTAACCTTGAACAGAGCAGTTTCTAGGAGGAAGGAGCAGATGCAGAATTCCAGGAGAACTGTGTTTTTCTTATCAGACTGGGGGTCCCCAGGGAGTGCTGTGTTGCTCTCATCAGACTGGTGTACATCAAGGGTGTTGTGATACTTCCATCAAAGCGATGGTTTCCCAGGACCTTCTGTGTTTCCCCAGAGGGCTATGTGACCCCTCCCCAGGTGCTTTCTCAAAGGGTCTTGAGTCTCTCCCATCAGATTGAGGAATCCTCAAAGCTAAGAAAACATTTTAGGCCGGGCGCGGTGGCTCATGCCTGTAATCCCAGCATTTTGGGAGGCCGAGGTGGGCGGATCACGAGGTCAGGAGTTCGAGACCATTCTGGCCAACATGGTGAAACCTAACAATGCAAAAACTAGCTGGGCGTGGTGGCGGTTGCCTGTAGTCCCAGCTACTCTGGAGGCTGAGGCAGAAGAATCATTTAAACCCGGGAGGCGGAGGTTGCAGTGAGCTGAGATCGCACCACTGCACTCCAGCCTGGAGACAGAGCAAGATTCCGTCTCAAAAAAAAAAAAGAAAAAGAAACCATTTCATGGACAGAATGATACCCTGTCTCAAAGATTAGGGACTCCTCTGTGGGTTGTGTGTGCCGTGAGACTGGACTCCCTAAAGGGCTCTGTGTCCCTTTTATCAGATAGGCTGTTGACAGGATTCTGTGTCTCCCTCATTGGTCTTGAGCACTTGCTCCCTGGCTGTACATGGCAAGGGCTTGGGCTGGGAAAGATGACCAGATTCCCACCGCCCAGAGGGCGGCCCCTGCAGGAGAGCTTCATGCGCCTGGTGGAGGCCTGTGGGGACGCGGAGCAGAGCATGGACAACTGGCTGAGTCGGCTGGACGGCTGCTGCTGGCTGTAACGTGTAAAGGAGGCACTGAGCACCGCCTGCGTGGCAGTCCAGGGCATGGAGAGGTAAGGCCCCCTTGACACAGAGAATAGGGTGGGATGGGCAGGGCTCTCAACCCCTGGACGCAAAACTGATTCAGTAAGCAAATATAGCCTAGAACTGGGTCCATTCTGTTCCTGGCCTGGTACATGGGGCTGAAGGCACAGACAGCACCCTGCTTGTGACTTCACTGGCCCCACTCATCCTGGACCCCTTGAGCAGGACCATGGCTGGATTCCAGGAACTGCTGGAGTGGGAGTGGATCCAGGAAAGGAAGTGACCACCCAAGCCCAGCTTTACCCTCCATCCAGAAACTTGCTTCCTCGTGTCCATTGCTCTGCCTCCTCCCCAGGCCGGCCACCCCTTCCAGCTGTGCTGTGCCCATTCAGCCTTCTCCCATGCCCACCCCAAGCACGAGGCACCCACCTTTTTCCTCTTCCTGGACTGCATGTGGCAGCTGGGCCGCCAGTTCCCACTGTCATTGGAGTTTGGGGAAGGGCTACTGTTGGCGCTGTTTGGGCACCCCATGCCTCCCCTTTTGGCACCTTCCTCTGCAACAGCGAAAAGGAGAGGTGAGCTGAGGGGGTGTTGAGGTAGGTTAGGGGCAGGCACAGGAAAGGGTTGGATACCTGTGCCATCAGCACCTTACTTCCCTTTTTTTTTTTTTTTTTTTTTTTGAGACGAAGTCTCGCTCTGTCACCTGGTCTGGAGTGCAGTGGTGCGATCTGGGCTCACTGCAACCTTTGCCTCCCTGGTTCAAGCTATTCTCCAGCCTCAGCCTCCCGAGTAGCTGGGATTACAGGCACGCGCCACCACATCCAGCTAATCTTTATACTTTTAGTAGAGATGGAGTTTCACCATATTGGCCAGTCTGATCTCAAACTCCTGACCTCAGGTGATCCGCCCACCTCGGCCTCCCAAACTGCTGGGATTACAAGCGTGAGCCACCATGCCCGGCCAGCACCTTACTTCCTTAGGAGCTATCTTTCCCGAATTCAAGTGGATTTGTCTTTTCGGAAAACTGAATGTTGTCCTTGCCCCATCTCCAAATCTCATACTTCTTCCTAACTTCTGCAAACCCAGAGATAAATAGGTCCAAGGCCAATCCTTTAGACAGACATACTCTGTCCATAGCCAATCGCAAGTGAATCCCTACCCTGAAAACAAGGATTAAAGGGGAAATTTGCTGCAAAAATAATTTCTAGGACTCTCTACCACTTTGCAAGGTCGATTGTTTCAAAGCAATAGAACAGAGGTTGAAAGCAGAGTGGAATCATTTGGGCTCAAATTCCAAATTCCAGTTTCGCCATTCACCTGCTGGGTGTTCATAGCAAACCTGAGTCTCAATCTCGTCGGTAGCATGAAGGGGATAAGAGTAGTTATAATCTGGCCGGGAGCAGTGGCTCACGCCTGTAATCCCAGCACTTTGGGAGCTGAGGCAGGCAGATCACCTGTGGTCAGGAGTTCGAGACCAGCCTGGCCAACATGGTAAAACCCCATCTCTACTAAAAATACAAAAAATTAGGCCTGGCACAGTGGCTCACACCTGTAATCCCAGCACTTTGGGAGGCTGAGGTGGGCGGATCATGAGGTCAGGAGATCGAGAGCACCCTGGCTAACATGGTGAAACCCCCGTCTACTAAAAATACAAAAAATTAGCCGGGCGTGGTGGCTCCCACCTGTAGTCCCAGCTACTCAGGAGGCTGAGGCAGGAGAATCACTTGAACCTGGGAGTCCGAGGTTGCGGTGAGCCGAGATCCCGCCCCTGTACTCCAGCCTAGGCATCAGAGCAAGACTCCATCTCAAAAAAAAAAAAAAAAAAATTAGCCAGGCGTGATGGCACATGCCTGTAATCCCAGCTACTCGGGAAGCTGAGGCATGAGAATTGCTTGCACCTGGGAAGCAGAGGTTGCAGTGAGCCGAGATCATGCCACTGCATTCCAGCCTAGGCAACAGGGTGGGACTCCATTAAATAAATAAATAAAGTGGTACTTTTATTATTATTTGGTTGGCTTGTTGCACATGCTGCCTATCAGCCCCAGATGCCAGCTGTCTTATGAGACTGAGAGATGTGGGGAGGGAGGGTTCACCTTTCCAGGGTGAAGATCAGATTTAGTTAACTTCTGTTGCTCAGTCTTCCTCCATACCCCATCCTGCTTCACTAACCCCACTAGTGCTGGATCATCTCTGTTTACCTCCCTCTCCCCCATCCTTCATCTTTAGTCTTTCTCCTAAAATTGTCCGAGTTTGGTCCTCCCCCCCCCGTCTTCATCCACACTAGTCTCTTCCATCTGGACTCTCCGGCAGCCGCCTCACTGTCCTCTGCATCTTCATTGTTATCAGTTTTCTCTCAAAAGCTCCTGGATCCAGACCTATCAATATTCACAGTGGGCCCTTTCCTGCCTTCTTTCTTTGGCTCATGCCGTTCTCCCCAAGTGTTGGCTGTTGCTTTGCACAGTGGGTATGCCGGGTCTGTTGAGACTCAGCTCAAACATCACATTCTTAATTAGCCTTCTGTGACACTGAGGCGAAACTAAATTGGTTTCTCCCTTTAAATAGAACTCCTTAAGAAGTAGGACTTTGTCTTGTTCCTCTTTTATTCCAGTGCCCAGTACAAGATCTGACTGGCAATAATGTTTGCAAGAAAAAGGAGAAGAGGAGAGGTTATCACGGCTCCGAAGTGGCTGTCACCCTACTAACCAGGGCTGCCCACCCAGACTCCCAGCTGGAAACTCACTCCCTGCTTTTCTGCTGTGTGAAGTGAGGACTCGGACGCGCTCCCTGTGGTCTGGGCTCAACCAGCCAAAAGAACAACAAAGACTCCGGAACCCACTCTACATCCTCAATCGCTTGGCCATCTGTGGAGCCCCAGAGCCTGTGGCTGTGGCGAGTCCCACACCTTCTCCCCGGGGATTACCCCTCTGCTCAGCGTCCTGACCCGTCTTCCTCCTCCTCAGGCCTGTTTCTGCGCTGGACCTGCTCACCTGAGCCTGCAGAAGCCGCATGGGGGAAGAGTGTGGCAAATAGTGACAGGAAGGAGAAGACAGAAGTCTCTCAGCCAGCCGCTTCAGCCGAGCCCCTACTCTAAGCACTGGCTCCCTGGACAGCAGCTAAGATGTTCCTGAAACCTCTGAAGGCCCCTTAGGACCTTTACACCGTGGATGAGGGTGCCTGCAACCCAGGTTAGCCAGAAGTACTGAGGGGCTTAAGTGTGAAGTGTCCAGAGTATAGGGAGGTCTAAATCATAAAAGTCTCCATGACCAGCATCAGCTTCCTGGGGTGTCAGTGAAAAGGAAAGATGATGAAAGAGACACCACAAAATATCTGACCAGAAGCCATTTATTACCAAACCAATTTATTTCGTAGAGTTCAAAACCTTCTGTGAGAATCTTCTCTGGCCTGGATGGAGATCCACCTTTTTTTTGAGACGGAGTTTCGCTCTTGTTGCTCAGGATGGAGTGCAATGACGCGATCTCAGCTCACTGCAACCTCTGCCTCCTGGGTTCAAGTGATTCTCCCACCTCAGCCTCCTGAGTAGCTGGGACTACAGGCACGTGCCACCATGCCCGGCTAATTTTTGTATTTTTAGTAGAGACGGGGTTTCTCCATGTTGGTCAGGCTGGTCTCAAACTCCTGACCTCGGGTGATCCGCCCGCCTTCGCCTCCCAAAGTGGTGGGATTACAGGCATGAGCCACCGCACCTGGCCGGAGATCCAGCTTCTTAAGCCTCAAACTCAAATTCGAAGTACTGTGGGTCGAAGTAATGGATACGGACGTAACCATCTTCGCCGCCGCTGCTGTAGCTGGAAAAAGATAGCCAGGCACCAGTCAGGTGCTTACCCTGGGAGAGGCAGAGACCCAACCCAGGCTTAGCTCAGCTGCTTCACTGGGACCCTACCTCTTGCCATCAGGATGGAAGGCAACACTGTTGATAGGTCCAAAGTGACCCTTGACTCTTCCAAACTCTTCTTCAAAGGCCAAATGGAAGAACCTGGAGGAAAAGGGACACAATTAATTCACTTTCCATCTTCTTCCAAAACACTTTGGAGGTGGCACTCCCCAAATGCAAACTGTTATTATTATTTATTTATTTTGAGATGGAGTCTTACTCTGTCACCCAGGGTGGAGTACAGTAGCGCAATCTCAGTTCACTGGAACCTCTGCCTCCTGTGTTCAAGCAATTCTCCTGCCTCAGCCTCCTGAGTGGCTGGGATTACAGACGCCTGGCTAATTTTTGTATTTTTAGTAGAGATGGGGTTTCACCATGTTGGCCAGGCTGGTCACGAACTCCTGGCCTCAAGCCGCCTTCCTTGGCCTCCCAATGTGCTGGGATTACAGGCATGAGCCACCACACCTGGCCTCAAATGCAAATTGTATCACAAAATATAAAGCAGAAGCCGAGGCGCAGTGGCTCACACCTGTAATCCCAACACTTTGGGAGGCCGAGGCGGGTGGATCACTGGCGGCCAGGAGTTTGAGACCAGCCTGGCCAACATCTCTACTAAAAATACAAAAAGCAGCCAGGGACGGTGGCGTGTAACTGTAATCCCAGCTATCCAGAGGCAGAGGTAGGATGATTGCTTGAGCCCAGGAGGTTGCGGTGAGCAGATGGTGCCACTGCACTGCAGCCTGGGCAACAGAGTGAGACCCTGTCTCAAAAATAATAATAAAGCAGAAAAATTAAGATAAGAAGTGAATGTGAACAAAATAAGATGGAAGTTGGTGGCTGCGTGCCACGGTTCACGCCTATAATCCCAGCACTTTGGGAGGCTGAGGCCAGAGGATCGCTTGAGCCCAGGAGTTCCAGGCCAGCCTGGGCAACATAGACCCTGTCTCTTACTTTTTTAACTTTTTTATAATAAGGGGAAGACTGGACCCAGATGTCTGCCTGAATACATAACTAATACTTACAGAGTGCCTACTATGTGCTGGGCAGTGTTTAAAGAGCTTAATAAATATTAACTGAATAATTTGCATAATTTTATGGTAAGTATATTGTCATTGTCTCATTATACAGTAGAGGAAATTTGGACATAGAGAAATATAATGAAGGCTGGGCACAGTGGCTCATGCCTGTAATCCCAGCACTTTGGGAGGCCAAGGTGGGCGAATTACTTAAGGCCAGGAGTTCAAGACCAGCCTGGCAAACATGGTGAAACCCTGTCTCTACTAAAAATACAAAAATTAGCCAGGCGTGGTGGTGGGTGCCTGTAATCCCAGCTACCCAGGAGGCAGAGGCAGGATAATTGCTTGAACCTGGGAGGCAGAGGTTGCAGTGAGCAGAGATTGCACCACTGCACTCCAGCCTGGGTGACAGAGCAAGACTCCGTGTCAAAACAACAAAAAAAAGGCCAGGCACAGTGGCTCACGCCTGTAATCCCAGCACTTTGGGAGGCTGAGGCAAAGGCCAGGCACGGTGGCTCACGCCTGTAATCCCAGCACTTTGGGAGGCTGAGGCAGGTGTATCACAAGGTCAGGAGATCGAGACCGTCCTGGCTAACACGGTGAAACCCCGTCTCTACTAAAAATACAAAAAGAAAATTAGCCGGGCATGGTGGCGGGCACCTGGGCAGCTGAGGCAGGAGAATGGTGTCAACCTGGGAGGCGGAGCTTGCAGTGAGCAGACATCACGCCACTGCGCTCCAGCCTGGGTGACAGAGCGAAACTCCATCTCAAAAACAAAAAAACAAAAACAAAAAAGGTACACCCCATGAGATTTCAATTTGGAAGAGCTCTCTTCTTCTTTACCTGGCCTCAAACTTGCCAATCCTGGTGGAGGTTGTGGTTACATCCATGGCTTCCTGACCACCGCCCAGGACCACCTGAATGGAAGAAGAAACTCTAGATGGGACCAAGTCCATTTCTGTTTTTCTCCTGCCATATACATTTTTAACATCTCACACAGCCCCATGGGAGGATACCAAAGGTAGGGGATGACCAGACACTTCTGCCACCTCCTGCTGGCTTCCCTGGGACTATTCAGTCCTTCCAACTTTGTCACTCCTCTGGGAATCTCCTCTCTACCTGACATTTCCCCCACAATGTTGTAGCCCAACTTCTGGACAAGCATCTAGAACTTGGAAGCTTCCTGAGGCTTCAACAGGAAGGCGGGTCCTGAGGCTTCAACAGGAAGGCGGGGGGGGGGGGGGGGGTCCTCTTACATGGTCATAGTTGGGGGAGAGGGCAGCTGAGTTGACGGGACGTTCTGTCCGGAAAGTTTTCTGATGTTCAAGAGTTGTGGAGTCAAAAAGCTGGAGAGAGAAGGCAGGGGGGAAATCGGTAAAAAGAGCCTTCCTGGGGGAGGTCGGGCAGGGTGAGCTGTGCAGCGGGAGGGAGGGAGCAGCCCCGCCAGACCCCTGCCCAGGCTCACCTTGGCTGTGTTGTCCTTGGATGCGGTCACAAACATGGTCATGTCCCTGGATAACTGGATGTCGTTGATCTGCCGGGAGTGCTCCTTAACATTCGCCAACACCTCTCCAGACTGGGGAAGGAGGAAGAGTGAGACTGACTGGGCCCAATCCCTACTCATCTCAGTTCCCCAGAAACCCAAGCACCCAAATGAAAGCTGAGACAGCATGGATTTTGTGTTTTCCTCACCCCCTCTATCCTATCAGTCACCCCTAAATATCCCTTGACTCTGTCCAGTAATGTACATCCTATGCCTATTGGCTAGTTCAGGTTCATTCTCCAAACATAACCTGCAAAAGCTGTGGAAGGAAAATCTGGCCATCGATAACCCTTTGAAGATTCCCTACTGCCTGGAGGAAAATCAAAACTCTTCACCTCTTCACACGTAAGGACGTTTAAAATCTACTCCCCGTCCTGTCCCCAAGACCACATCCCAAGGGTTTCTGCAGACTCCATACTTTAACTCTGTGCCTTTGCCTTTGCTGTTCCTTTTGCCTGTGGGATGTTCTTTCCTTCCTGCTTGAAGCTCCATTTATTCTCCAGGGTTTAATGTACACGCCACCTCCCTGGGACAGTGCACCTTCCACACTTGGTTGAGACCTCTATGGTGGCATAATTCACAATCTGACTCAGGTGCTAGCTGTTTGCAAGTCTGTCTCCCCATGGGGGAAGGAACTGTGTCTGATTTACTTCTTTGTTCTCGGAGCTCAGCACAGGGCATTATACTCAGTGGTGGCAGGGAAATGCTCATTTGTGATCCTTAATTATTTTTTTGAGACAGAGTCTTGTTCTATCACCCAGGCTGGAGTACAGTGGCACAATCATGGCTCACTGCAGCCTCAATCTCCCAGACTCAAGCAATCTTTCAGCCTCAACATCTTGAGTACCTGGGACCAAAGGCGTGCTCCACCACACCCAGCTAATTTTTAATTTTTTTTTTTTGGAGAGACAGGGTCTTCCTATATTGCCCAGGCTGATCTCAATCTCCGGGGCTCAAGCAATCCTCCTGCCACAGCCGCCCAAAGTGTTGGGATTACAGGTGTGAGTCACCACACCCGGCCTGTGATCCTTATTAACATGTCCTGAGTACTTTGTGACAAGTTTTTCTTTTTTTTTTTTTTTTTTTTTTTTGAGACAGAGTCTCGCTCTTTCACCCAGGCTGGAGTGCAGTGGCGCAATCTCGGCTCACTGCAGGCTCCGCCCCCCGGGGTTCATGCCATTCTCCTGCCTCAGCCTCCCGTGTAGCTGGGACTACAGGCGCCTGCCACCTCGCCTGGCTAATTTTTTGTATTTTTAGTAGAGACAGGGTTTCACCGTGTTAGCCAGGATGGTCTCGATCTCCTGACCTCGTGATCCGCCCGCCTCGGCCTCCCAAAGTGCTGGGATTACAGGCGTGAGCCACCGCGCCCAGCCTGTGACAAGTTTTTCAAACGTGATATCATTTGATCCTTGAAACACTTTACAGATAAACAGGGTCAGAGAAGTCATGTAACTTGCCCAAGATCACACAGCTAGGAAGTGGTGAAATCTACATTTGAATCTCACCTCTGCTCTTTTTTAAAATTTTTTATTAATTTTTTTTTTTTTTTTTTTTTTTAGAGACAGAGTCTCAACTGTCACCCAGGCTGGAGTGCAGTGGTGTGATCATAGCTCACTGCAGCCCCAACCTCTGGGCTCAAGAGATCCTCCTGCCTTGGCCCCCAAAGGCACTGGGATTACAGATGTGAGCCACAGCATACAGCCCTGCCCTTGTTCTGAACCAGTGTGCTATCACCAGTCCCCGAGGCAGGTGGATCATCTGGTCAGGAGGTCAGGATTCGAGACCAGCCTGGCCAACATGGTGAAACCCCATCTCTGCTAAGAATACAAAAATTACCCAGGCATGGTGGCAGGTGCCTATAGTCCCAGCTACTCAAGAGGCTGAGGCAGGAGAATGGCTTGAACCTGGGAGGTGGAGGTTGCAGTGAGTCAAGATCGTACCACTGCACTCCAGCCTGGGTGACAGGGTGATACTCTTGTCTCAAAAAAAAAAAAAAAAAAAAAGGCCAGGAGCGGTGGACTGCCTGAGGTCAGGGGTTCGTGACCAGTCTGACCAACATGGTGAAACCCCGTCTCTACTAAAAATACAAAAAAAAATTAGCCAGGCGCGGTGGCATGCACCTGTAATCCCAGCTACTCTGGAGGCTAAGGCAGGGGAATTGCTTGAACCAGGGAGGTGGAGGTTGCAGTGAGCCGAGATGGCGCCACTGCACTCCAGCCTGGGCGACAGAGAGAGATGCCATCTTCAAAAAAAAAAAAAGAGACTCATTCTGGTAGGCTCAGGCCCCATGTGGCCTCTTACCTTGGCACTATACTGGTTGAGCTCTCCACTCTCATGGCCAGCGATGATGCACTCCCCCAGGGGTCCCCAAACCGCACTGGTGATTTTAGAGTCATTGCAAGGGATCTTCATGTAGGGCTCATTGTTGTCTGTGTGGGGCAGTAGATGTTAGGCCCTGGGCGCTAGAACTGCACCCTTTACCTCAACCCCAGCCCTATTCCCAGCCCTCACCAATCTGGCTCGGATCCCGCAGGTCAAAAAAGCTCACAAAGCACTGGTAGCCCATCTGCTTGTCCGTGGAGAACATGATGATGTTGCCCCCAAAGTCAAAACCGCAGGTCCGGACAGCCGAATTGGTCTTGAGAAGGGCCAGCTGCTTTCCTGGAGTCAGGCAGAGTCTGGGCTACACCATCCATTGCAATTGCAGGGAGGACATTCTAGAGAATGCTACCATCACATCTCACTGTTTCTCTTGCTCCAGTGACCCAAACTTAAAAAGTATTTTAACTTTTCTTTTTTTTTTCTTTTTTGAGACAGAGTCTCGCTCTGTCGCCCAGGCTGGAGTGCAGTGGTGCGATCTCAGCTCACTGCAAGCTCCGCCTCCCGGGTTCACGCCATTCTCCTGCCTCAGCCTCCCAAGTAGCTGGGACTACAGGCGCCTGCCACCATGCCCTGCTAATTTTTTGTATTTTTAGTAGAGACGGAGTTTCACCGTGTTAGCCAGGATGGTCTCGATCTCCTGACCTTGTGATCCGCCCGCCTCGGCCTCCCAAAGTGCTGGGATTACAGGTGTGAGCCACTGCGCCCGGACTTTTTTTTTTTTTTTTTTTTTTTTTTGAGATGGAGTTTCGCTCTTGTCCTGCAGGCCGGAGTGTGATGGCATGATCTCAGCTCACTGCAACCTTTCAAGCGATTCTTCTGCCTCAGCCTCCTGAGTCAATGGGATTATAGGCGCCCGCCACCATGCCTGGCTCATTTTTGTATTTTTAGTAGACGGGGTTTCGCCATGTTGGCCAGGCTGGTCTTGAACTCCTGGCCTCAGGTGATCCACCTGCCTCGACCTCCCAAAGTGTTGGGATTACAGGCGTGAGCCACCACACCTGGCCAAGTATTTTAACTTCTTACCCAGACTCTTTCCTCAGACATCCTGCTAACGTGGCACTGCTCATATGTAGACTGCAATATATCTGTCTCTCCCTCAGACTGCGCTTCTCCACAGCAAAGACCTGATCTGATTTCCCTGCATATCCCCAGTACCCAGCATAGACCTGGCACTAAACAGAACAGCTTAGGCTGGGCGCAGTGGCTCATGCCTGTAATCCCAGCACTTTGGGAGGCCAAGGCGGGTGGATCACTTGAGCTGAGGAGTTCGAAGACCAGCCTGGCCAACATGGTGAAACCCTGTCTCTACTAAAAATACAAAAATCAGCCAGGTGTGATGGCGCATGTCTGTAATCCCAGCTATTCGGGAGGCTGAGGCAGGAGAATCGCTTGAACCCAGGAGGCAGAGGTTGCAGTAAGCCAAGATTGTGCCACTGCACTCCAGCCTGGGTGACACAGAGAGAGAATCTCTCTCAAAAAAAAAAATTAGCCAAGCATGGTGGCATGCGCCTATAATCCCAGCTACTCGGGCTGGCTGAGACAGGAGAATCCCTTGAACCCAGGAGACAGAGGTTGCAGTGAGCCGAGATAGTGCCACTGCTCTCCAGCCTGGGTGACAGCGAGACTCTGTCTCAAAAATAAGAAAAAGAAAAAAAAAACAAAACTTAATCTATGCTTCCTCTACCATGGTGTATATTTTCTCATCTGTCTTTCTTGTCTCTTATTCCCTAGACTGGAAACTATCTACGGATTTCATCTCTATTTTCCTAGGACCTGTTTACTCAAACAGGTACACTGTAGGTCCTCAATATTTGCTAAAAAAGTGAATGAACCCAGCTTACCTGTTTCACAGTCCCAGAGACGACAGCTGTTGTCAGCTGAGCCAGTGAGGACATGCTTGGTGTCCCCTGAAGAGTTGTTAAGAAACATGACGAGGCTCACCTGAGCCCTTGTCCTCTTGGGAGGCCAAGTGAATCATCTCCCTGTTCAGCCCCAAAGAGCCTTTCTTCCCCTCTCACCTCCTTATCCAGAACTGGAACTTGTCCTGAACGTTCCCCCAGCCAGTGAAGAGACCAGGCAGTAGGAGGTATCGTTCTCTAGGCCCTCAACAGCACCCCCAACTCCCAACTCCCAACTCAGCCTCTCCATCGCTGACAGACCCTAGCAACACGGACTCAGAACCAAAACAAGGATACAGTCAGCGTCCACACACCACACAGCTCCGGTATGGCCCATGTAGGTGCCCAGCCTCTCACCATTCACAGAGTACCATACATTGACGATCTGGAAAAGTCAAACCACAGGATAGTACACATCCCAATAAGAGCAATGGCTTCCTGTTTTGCCCCAGGAACCCTCAGCAGCCTGTAGCCAGGCTGATTCTGCCCTCTTCTGTTCATTTCTTGGGAAACAGCAGGGAGCTGCTAAAAAGACCAACACCTGGATTCTCCTCCCTTCCTAAAGGTAAGCAACAGAGGAGTCAGGCGGCTTGCAAAAGCATCCTCATTTGTTAGCTCCAGCTCTCCTGGGACTCCCAGTGGCTCCAAAGAATAAAAGGCCAAGTTGAGCTCCAGTCCAGAAAAACAGTGTCTCTGATGTCTTATCCAAGTGGGAGCAGCTGGTGGTAGGGAAGTCTGGGTTCTGGTACCTGCTCTGCCACTGTCTCACTATATGATCTCAAATACAGTGCTTCTCTCCTCTGAGCTTCAGTTCTCTCATCTTGAAAATGGCCAGGCCGGGTGTGGTGGCTCACACCTGTAATCCTAGCACTTTGGGAGGCCGAGGCAGGCGGATCACCTGAGGCCAGGAGTTCAAGACAAGCCTGTCCAACATGGTGAAACCCCATCTCTACTAAAAATACAAACAATGAGCCACGCATGGTGGCACGAGCCTGTAGTCCCAGCTACTCGGGAGGTTGAGGCAGGAGAATCGCTTGAACCTGGGAGGCAGAGGTTGCAGTGAGCCAATATTGCGCCACTGCACTCCAGCCTAGGCGACAGAGCCTGTCTCAAGAAAAAATAAAATAAAATGGCCAGGTGCCTCAAAAGGCAGTATCATGAGGGATTGTTTTGCATTGAGTAGCAGGATGGGATTGACTTAAAATGAGACTAAAGACACCCTCATTAAGTTCCCTGTGTCTGAATAACACAGTCTGCACCTATCCTGGTAGAAAGATTAGATTATCCCTAAAGGTTGCATCCCGTTCTCTGGGCAAGCTGACCCTCATCTTTATCCCCTTTCCACAGTGGTCTCTTGCTTTTCTTGGAGTGCAGTGGCACGATCTCAGCTCACCGGGCTCAAGCGATCCCCTCGTTTCAGACTCCGAAGTAGCTGAGTCCACAGGCGCGAGCCACCACGTCAGGCTAATTTTTTGTGTGTGTAGAGATGGATCTTACTACGTTGCTCAGGCTGGTCTCCAACTCCTGGGCTCAAGCGACCCTCCCACCTCGGCCTCTCAAAGTGCTGGGATTACAGGCGTGAGCCACCGCACTCGGCCAATAGGGTTCCTCCCCGCCTTTCCCGGTAAAATACCTTCGCCAGCCTACCCCCGGCATGGCCTCTCCCTGCTTCTCAGAACGGGCTGCTCTTTGGTTCCCCGCTAACGGCAAAACTGGCGTGTCCACCCATCGTCCTGGCAGAAGGATCCCGCCCCTCCCGGACCCCCTCCGCATGCTCCCGCCCGCCCTCCAGCCAACACTCACAGGGTCCTTGGCCACAGTAAAGAGGAGGTCTCCTTCGCGGTTATACTTAATCTGCGTAATGGACCGCTCATGGCCCTGCAGTAGGATCGGCTTCTGTGGGGACAAGACAGTAACGTCAGTGCTCGGAATTGGGCCCCGGCCTCAGCCCAGGACCCCCACTGCAATACCCCCAACTCTGGAACTCACCATCCCGGCGGTGACGCGACGAAGGCCGCAACGTGAGTAGGACCGGAAAAGGTTTCGAGGCCACTTCCGGATTATGGGTCTCCGCCCCCTCGTTCCCGGAAGTAGAACACAGCGGCGTTGCCATGGCGGCGTCTCTGGGTAGGTAGCCGGCCCCGCCCCTCCATGGATTTCCCGACCCTCGCCTCGAATTCATTTCCTGCTCCACATCCACCCTCTAACCCCGACCCCTGCTACAACCCCAGAGGCCGGACTCCTGGATTCATTTCCCCAGCTTCCCTGGGCCTGCCTTAGCCGCCAGTCGCAGCCGAGGCGAAAAGAGCGAAGGAGGGAAGTGGGGGCGGCTAGCTGGGGCTAGAAGGCCAGGAGAGGGCGGGGTGGGCAGCCGTTTGGGGTGGGGGTCAGGGTGACTCACTCGTCTGCATTCAGGGCAGGTGCTGGCTCTGGTGCTGGTGGCCGCTCTGTGGGGTGGCACGCAGCCGCTGCTGAAGCGGGCCTCCGCCGGCCTGCAGCGGGTTCATGAGCCGACCTGGACCCGGCAGTTGCTACAGGAGATGAAGACCCTCTTCTTGAATACTGAGGTGCGTCGCTGTGAAAGGCCCCTCTCTCGGGGGAGTTGCCGCCAAGAATTTGGTCTTTGGAGTCAAACAGGTCTGGGTCAGCCCCACCACTTACTCACTAGAAATTCTCGGAAGAGTCAGTTGTCCTCCTTGAGCCTCAGTTTCATCATCTGTAAATGGCGATTATAATAATAACCATCTGATAGGTCAGTTGCAGGAATTAGGTGAGATACGTAGAGCACTTAGCATTAGGCCTAGAACATAGTAAGCGCTCAATCTATGGCTGCCATTGTTCACATTTTACTGTGATTTCTTAGTTACATAAGGCCACATTTGTGAGCCTTTCCAGAGGGAGGGCTTGGGGCTCAATTGGCCCTGCAGGGGAAGAGTTCAGAGGAGGAAGGCTGGAGCTGGAGGACTTGGGGAAGGCTTCCTGGAGGGGCTGACACTGGCATCAAGGCCTTGCAGGATGGGAACTAGCAGAGGTGAGGGAGAGGGTCGTTTGAGAAAAGGCAGAGTTCAATCTGTTTCCCTCTTTGCCCTGGAAGGATCCTCCTTAGAGGGATTAGTGTTCTCTGGGTCTTTGTAACCCTGCCTCCCTCCAAGGAAAGGCATTCGCTAGGAGCTCAAAGAAGGCAGTGCTGCTCAGTCAGGCCATGACACTGACTGTAGGTTTCTCCTCTTTCCAGTACCTGATGCCCTTTCTCCTCAACCAGTGTGGATCCCTTCTCTATTACCTCACCTTGGCATCGACAGGTGGGTCCTGGCTTAGAACTGTTCTGCTTAGTGTTTGAGGCCACCTGGAAGAGTGATTGGGGGCGGGGGTGGGGTGGAGCTTGAAGCACCTCATTCCCATCAGTGAGAGAGGGCTAACTAGCTCTAGTTCCCTCTTACTACCCTCTTCTCTGAACAAGAGGGGCACAGTGGGCTGGTTATGAGTATATTGCTAGGCACTGGAGTTGGTTTGAAGCCTGGCAGTCTTGTGTGACCAGCGGAGGAAGAAGGAAGGTTCATTTTGCTGTGCCGAGTGCTGGCTTTAACATTCTTGCTTCCACTGTGTGCTACCTACCTGACCAGGAGCAAGTCCCTCATTTGAGCCTTGGTTTTATACAGTTGGCTTCATAGCATTGTGAGGATCAAAGTTAATGAATGGGAAACATCTAGGAGAGTGCCTGGCACACAGTCAGAGCTCCAAATTTCCTTTCTCTTGACATTTGTTGACTGCCCTCTACTACGTGAGATACTGCACTAGTCTTACACATTATTTAATTCCAATCATGACTCTGTAAAGCAGATATGATTATCTTAGAAAATGAAGTTGCAAAACTTTGGGCAATTTCACCTCTCAAGTCCCACAGCATGTCAGTGCAGAAGGATTTGAAACCATATATTAAAAGTTCATGCTCGACAGGGCATGGTGACTCATGCCTGTAATCCCAGCACTTTGGGAGGCCAAGCAGGGCAGATCATTTGAGGTCAGGAGTTTGAGACCAACCTGGCCAACATGCTGAAACCCCGTCTCTACTAAAAATAACAAAATTAGTCGGGTGTGATGGTGTGTGCCTGTAGTCCCGGCTACTTGGGAGGCTGAGGCACGAGAATGGCTTGAACCCGGGAGGCGGAGGTTTGCAGTGAGCTGAGATCACGCCACTGCACTCCAGCCCCTGGGCAACAGAGCGAGACTCTGTCTCAAAAAAGGAAAGAAAGAAATAATATGCACTTATTTAAAGAGTCTGAAAGCCTCTGGCCTCATGCCTTCACTGCTGTGGAAGAATGCTGAACCCTTGACCAGCTGACTACAGGTAGCCATTCACCAAGTTTTAATCCAATTGCAGTATTAGGTTCTTTTTATCTCATTACCCTTTCTGCCTGTATCCTTTAATATCCATCCTTTCTAATAACCAGAACAGTAATCACTATTTTTGAAGCATCCACTTCAACCAGGGACTATCCATGCATTATCACAGTTCATCTTACAACAACCCAACAAAAGAAATGGTATACTGTGATCCCTATTTTACATGCGGGGAAACAGGTTGAGTGTTTGCATATCCTAACCAAGATTACAAGGGAAACTCAGATCTGCCTCACTCCAATGCCCTCACCTCCCACTGCACCATGCTGCATCCTTCTTCCATCTACTGTTGCAAACCAGACCTTAGCAGCCATGACACTCCTTGTAAGGTATGTAAACTTCAGAAGGCAGCTCTGGGCAGGGCACAGTGGCTCAGGCCTGTAATTCCAGCACTTTTGGAGGCTGAGGTGGGCAGATAACCTGAGCCTAGGAGACCAGCCTAGGCAACAACAACAACAACAAAAATACGAAAATTAACTGGGCTTGGTGGTGTGTGCCTGTAGTCCTAGCTGCTCAGGAGGCTGAGGTGGGAGGATCGCTTGAGCTCAGGAGGCTGAGGCTGCAGTGAGCAGTGACCTCACCACTGCACTCCAGCCTGAGCAACAGAGACAGACCCTGTCTCAAAACAACAACAACAAAAACGAAAAACAAAAAAAGAAAGCAGCTCTTTGTAAGTGGGGTTGTTGTATCAATTTCTTAGATGGATAATGCCTCCATGCTGGGGCCTCCCAGGGGATGAGGAGCAGGACAGTTTGCTCCTCTGCCTCACACAGGCAAGCCCTGGGAGTGCTGGGAAAGAATGTGCTGAGGAGCCAGTGTGAGCATCTGGTCTGCAGTTGAGTCTTCTTTCCATGGATAACTCAGCTGATTTATCCATTGGTCTTTTTTGTGTGTATGTGGCTCTTTTTTTTTTTTTCTTTTGAGACGGCGTTTCATTCTTGTTGCCCAAGCTGGAGTGCAATGGTGTGATCTCGGCTCACTGCAACCTCTGCCTCCCAGGTTCAAGTGACTCTCCTTCCTTAGCCTCCCCACTAGCTGAGATTACAGGCATGTGCCACCATGCCTGGCTAATTTTTTTTGTTTTTGTTTTTTGAGATGGAGCCTTGCTCTGTCACCCAGGCTGGAGTGCAGTGGTGCAATCTCTGGTCACTGCAACCTCTGCCTCCCGGGTTCAAGCAATTCTCCTGCCTCGGCCTCCCAAGTAGCTGGGACTACAGGCATGCGCCACCATGCCTGGCTAATTTTTGTATTTTTAGTAGAGACGGGGTTTCACAATGTTGGCCAGGCTGGTCTTGAACTCCTGACCTCAAATGATCCACTTGCCTCGGCCTCCCAAAGTGCTGGGATTACAGGCGTGAGCCACCACACCTGGCCTAATTTTGTATTTTCAGTAGAGACGGGGTTTCTCCATGTTGGTCAGGCTTGTCTCTAACTCCCGACCTCAGGTGATCCGCCCGCCTCGGCCTTCCAAAATGTTGGGATTACAGGCGTGAGCCACTGCGCCCGGCTGTGGCTCTTTTTTTGATGTGATAAGAACACTTAACAGGAGATCTACCCTCAACAAATTTTAAGTTAACTCCATTAGTCTTTTTCTTTTTTCTGAGACAGAGTTTCACTCTTGTTTCCCAGGCTGGAGTGCAATGGCATGATCTTGGCTCAGTGCAACCTCCGCCTCCTGGGTTTAAGCAATTCTCCTGTCTCAGCCTCCTGAGTAGCTGGGATTACAGGCGTCTGCCACTACGCCTGGTTAATTTTTGGTATTTTTAGTAGAGATGGGGTTTCACCATGTTGGCCAGGCTAGTCTCGAACTCCTGACCTCAGGTGATCCGCCCGCCTTGGCCTCCCAAAGTGCTGGGATTACAGGCGTGAGCCACCGCACCCAGCCAACTCCATTACTCTTTTTCAAGTTTGCTTATTGGCAGTCAGCCCCTTGGAACTTCAAAATTAAGGAACAGATCCTGGGCTGTGATGCCCTCTACCCACACCACAGGTCCAGCCCAATATCCTGAACAGGTCCTGGCTTCCTCCTTCTGACACTTTAACTCCATAAGGCCTGAGCTTGGGCTTCACCTGATGTTCTGCTCTGTCTATATCCACAGTTCAATAACGGCGCAGGCTTTGGAGTCAGGCAAGTCTTGGTTTAAATCCTCAACTTGCCTTAGTTTATGCGACTTATTTGAGCCTTTGTTTCTTTTACGCAAAATGGTGATAACCCCCTTCTTGCAGTGTTGTGAAAATTGAGATGTGGACACAAAGCACCTAGGCATGGTATGTGCTTAATAAATGCTGGCTGTGCTTGGTGTCACTTGACTCTCTACTGCATCCTTTGGGATTCGGGTGCCTGCCTGTCTGTCTAGATGTCCTTGAGATCTCACAAGTTCTCTTTGAGTGCAAAGACCTCATTCTCATTATCAAACCAGGCTGGTCCCAGACCTCAGAGTTCAGGTCTTCACGCTGGAATCCTGGGAAGCACTGAACGTGGAGTCAGGAGATGTGGGTTTGAGTCCTGAGATTTGCTGTGACTTCATCTGGAAGATGGGGTTTTGATACCTTTTTTAAAGGTATGAAATGATAATGATGGAAGTGTTTTGTGCCTAGAAAGGCACTTGTTGCATCTCAGGCATTCTTTTCATTCTGACCACCCAGATCTCACCCTGGCTGTGCCCATCTGTAACTCTCTGGCCATCATCTTCACAATGATTGTTGGCAAGGCCCTTGGAGAAGATATTGGTGGAAAACGTAAGTCAGGCTACTGCGAGTGCAGGACGCAGCTCTGTGGATCTCGACATACCTGTGTTAGTTCCTTCCCAGAACCCATCTCCCCGGAGTGGGTGAGGACACGGCCTTTTCCCATCCTGCCCTTTCCTCTGCAGCTGTTCTGCTTCCTTGTGGCCATCAGAGTTCCCTTCCCCTGGACAGTCTGGGGAAAGACAGAGGCTGGGGCGGGATTCAGGACCAGACCCCATCTGAGCCCTTCCTCCAGCCCTGTACCAGCTCCTACTGGCATGGCTGAGCTCAGACCCCCTTGATTTCTGCCTATTATCCCAGGAGCAGTTGCTGGCATGGTGCTCACCGTGATAGGAATTTCACTCTGCATCACAAGCTCAGTGAGTAAGACCCAGGGACAACAGTCTACCCTTTGAGTGGGCTGAACCCACCTCCAGCTCTGCTGCCTCCAGGAAGCCCCTGGGCCGTGAAGTGCTGGCAGTGAGCGGATGGACCTAGCACTTCCCCTCTCTGGCCTTAGCTTCCTCCTCTCTTATGGGGATAACAGCTACCTCATGGATCACAATAAGAGAACAAGAGTGAAGGAGTTTTGTAACCTTCAAGTGCTGTTCAGCTGCGGGGATTTAGCACAGGAGACTCTACACTCACCCTCAGCAACCTTTCTGCCCCAGCAGCTCTCTTCCTGCTGACATCTCAGGCCCCCAGCCCAGCCACCATTACTGTGGCCTGATCTGGACTATCACGGTGGCAGGTTCCATGGACTGCAGAACCCCAGCTGCATGGAAAGGGCCAGCTGCAGACTTTGAGCCAGAAATGCAAACGGGAGGCCTCTGGGGCTCAGTCAGAGCGCTTTGGCTGAATGAGGGGTGGAACCGAGGGGAAGAAGGTGCGTCGGAGTGGCAGATGCAGGAAATGAGCTGTCTATTAGCCTTGCCTGCCCCACCCATGAGGTGGGCAGAAATCCTCACTGCCAGCCCCTCTTAAAACAGGTAGAGAGCTGTGAGCCCCAGCCCCACCTGACTCCAGCACCCAGCACACCTGGCGAGTAGTAGCTGTCAATAAATCTGTGGTAAACAGAGGTTAGTATTCTTTTATTGTGACAAACCCGCTCCCCTGTTTGTGGCCTGTCTCCCAGGCTCAGTCAGCTACTCCTTTCTCTGGCCAGAGAATCCCATAAGGAAATAGCCCCCACAGCCAGGGCTGCTCTGCTCAGAGGAAGGGAAGGCTGGGCTGTGGGTTTAGGAGCAGGAGAATGGGGAGGGCTGAGGAGGCTGCAGTGTACCCTGTGAGCCCAGCGGAGGTGCTGGCTCCTGAGGAACAAGCTGCTGGAGGCTGAGAACAAAAGGTGGCCAGAGTGGTGGTCCCCAGTTGCCCTCTGGAGCTGCTGGCTCTCAAGATGGCAGAGCTGGGGCTGAGGCTGAGATAGCAGCCCCAGCCCCAGGCCGGTTTTCCAGGGACAAGGCCTCTTCCACTATCTGTGCTGCCCTCTGGAGGAGGTGGAAGGCCATACAGAATGGAGCCGTGAGCATGGCCAGCCTCCAGCTCTCAGCCAGGAGGTCCCCAACCCCAAGGAAGGAAGAAACTGGAAATTAGGAACTGCTTCCTCATTTAACAAGGTAGGAAGTTAGGAGATGATTTACCTTCAGTCACAAGGGAGGAGAACTGTTCCTGGGGCCCAAGGCTGCCAGTTTCCAGCTCAGAGCTCCTCCCATCCCAACATACTGTTTCCTGATCCAACAGCTTACCTGATCCAAGGGCTCCTCTGTCTGGGTGTCTTCATCATCTGCTACTTCCTGGGCCCCCGCTGTCTCCTTCCTTGGGTGGGGAGCTCCGTATACTCCTATAACTCCTAAAGAGGAAGGCAGCATTGGGTGATGCCCAGGCTGAAGAGCCCTCAGCATTCCTGCCCTAGACCTTCATGCCAGCCCCTTTCCCTCCCTTGAACCTGGTTCTGCATTCCCCACCACCTCCCAGGATAGCAAGGAAGTGACAGGTGGGCCTTTGGTCCCACCCCCATCCCCTCTAGATCCCACCCCTGAAGTCTCATCGCTTTAAGCACTGCCCTTTCCAGGTGCTTCTTTTCATGTGATGAGGCCCTGTGAAGAAGAGACAGGATATACAGACGGGGGCAGCTGGAGACAGTTATGATGAGGTCAGGACCAGCTTTTTTTTTTTTTTTTACTGGCAGTCTCCTGAGCCAGAGTAGGTTCAGACTCCTTTATCTTTTTTTTTTTTTTTTCAGTGCCAGCTTTGTGTCTGAGCATTCTGCTCCCATGGACATCCCCAACAACAGCGGGGACCAACCCATGTCACTGTCAAAAGGCAGCTGAGAAGGGCCTGAGCCCCAGGGACCCTCACCTGATGGGAATGAGAGTGTGGGGAGCTTGCTTCTTGGCTGAATGGTCTGCTGGGGTCTGGCATAGAAAGCAGATGGCTTAATTCGGTCTGGTTCCTTTGGAGAGGGCTGGGTTACCTGGGCCCTGTGGCCTTGGGCCTAGAGAAGGGACACTGGGCTTGGACCCTGGTTGCTGGCCATTCTTACCTGTCCTACTCCCCAGTTCAGGCTTCAGAGAGCCCCTGACGCCTGCAGGAACATGGCAGAGGAGATGCCGTCTGTCTTCACAAACTACGTCCTCCCTCCTTGCTGCCTCTTCCCACCAGCTTGACTTATCCAGGGACAGAGCAGTAGGTGCCTGGCACTCCTCGATGCCCAGTGAAAGCAGACTGTGCTCCCCCACCCCCACACCCCATGCTCACTGGCTCATTTCTTGGGAGAGCTTAGACCTGGATAATCTAAGTTCCCTTGGACCCTGCTGTGCCAAATATGCCAATTCTCTCTCCCAGCGTCCAACCTAGCAAGAAGGCCTTAAGTCCTGCAAATCAGATGAGAATTCTGGTTTGGCCCCTGCCACTCAATAACTCTGTCACCCTGAACAAATCACTTCACTTTTTTTTTTTTTTTTGAGACGGAGTCTCGCTCTATCGCCCAGGCTGGAGTGCAATGGCGCAATCTCGGCTCACTGCAAGCTCCGCCTCCCGGGTTCACGCCATTCTCCTGCCTCAGCCTCTCCGAGTAGCTGGGACTACAGGCGCCCGCCACCACGCCCAGCTAATTTTTTGTATTTTTAGTAGAGACGGGGTTTCACCGTGGTCTCGATCTCCTGACCTCGTGATCCGCCCGCCTCGGCCTCCCAAAGTGCTGGGATTACAAGCGTGAGCCACCGCGCCCGGCTTTTTTTTTTTTTTTTTTTTTTGAGACTTGAGTCTCACTCTGTCACCCAGGCTGGAGTGCAGTGGTATGATCTCGGCTCACCACAACCTCTGCCTCCCAGGTTCAAGTAATTCTCCTGCCTCAGCCTCCCAAGTAGCTGGGATTACAGGCAACCACCACCATGCCCAGCTAATTTTTTTGTACTTTTAGTAGAGATGGGGTTTTATCATGTTGGCCAGGCTCGTCTTGAACTCCTGACCTCAGGTGATCCACTCTCCTCGGCCTCCCAAAGTGCTGGGATTATAGGCGTGAGCCATCGTGCCCAAGGCCCACTTCACTCTTTTCAGCTTCAGTTTCCACCTCTGGAAAATGGGGATAATCTTTCTTTCACAAGATTATTAAGAGTGGCCAGGGGAGGTGGCTCACGACTGTAATCCCAGCACTTTGGGAGACCGAGGTGGACAGATCACCTGAGGGAGTTCAAGACCAGCCTGACCAACATGGAGAAACCCTGTCTCTACTAAAAATTAAAAAAATTAGCTGAGTGTGGCTGAGCATGGTGGCTCACGCCTTGTAATCCCAGCACTTTGGGAGGCTGAGGTGGACTGATCATGAGGTCAGGAAATCGAGACCATCCTGGCTAACACGATGAAACCCCGTCTCTACGAAAAATACAAAAAAAAATTAGCCAGGCATGGTGGTGGGTGCCTGTAGTCCCAGCTGCTTGGGAGGCTGAGGCAGGAGAATGGCGTGAACCAGGGAGGCGGAGCTGGCAGTCAGCCAAGATCGCGCCACTGCACTCCAGCCTGGGCAACAGAGCAAGACTCCGTCTCAAAAACAAAAAAAAAAAGCCGGGTGTGGTGGCGCATACCTGTAATCCCAGCTACCCAAGAGGCTGAGGCAGGAGAATCGCTTGAACCCAGAAGGTGGAGGTTGCAGTGAGCTGAGATTGTGCTATTGCACTCCAGCCTGAGCAACAGCAAAACTCCATCTCCAAAAATAAAAATAAAAATTATTATGAAGATGCAGGCCGGGCACAGCACTTTGGGAGGCCAAGGTGGGAGGATTGCTTGAGCCCAGGAGTTCAAGACCAGCCTTCGCAATATCGTGAGACTCATCTCTATATTTAAAAGAAAAAAGGAGGCCGGGCGCGGTGGCTCATGCCCGTAATCTCAGCACTTTGGGAGGCTGAGGCAGGCGGATCACGAGGTCAGGAGTTCAAGACCAGCCTGGCCAACATGGTGAAACCCCATCTCTACTAAAAATACACAAAATTAGGCCGGGCGCGGTGGCTCACCCTTGTAATCCCAGCACTTTGGGAGGCCAAGGCGGGCGGATCACGAGGCCAGGAGATCGAGACCACGGTGAAACCCCGTCTCCACTAAAAATACAAAAAATTAGCTGGGCGTGGTGGCGGGCGCCTGTAGTCCCAGCTACTCGGAGAGGCTGAGGCAGGAGAATGGCGTGAACCCGGGAGGCGGAGCTTGCAGTGAGCCGAGATTGCGCCACTGCACTCCAGCCTGGGCAACAGAGCGAGACTCCGTCTCAAAAAAAAAAAAAAAAATACACAAAATTAGCTGGACATGGTGGAGCGTGTCCATAATCCCAGCTACTTGGGAGGCTAAAGCAGGAGAATTGCTTGAACCGGGACCTGGGAGGCGGAGGTTGCAGTGAGCCAAGATCCTGCCACTGCACTCCAGCCTGGACTACAGAGCAAGACTCTTGACTCAAAAAAAAAGAAAAAAGGAAAAAGAGAGGATGCAGTGAAATAAGGTCAGAGTCTGTGCCAGAAGAGTTGTCAGCCAGTCACTCCCCTTCCTGCCCACCCCTTATTGTCCCCTGCGTCACCTACCTGCTGCCTGTGGGGCCTAGACCTCGAGCCTGGAGGAAGCCTACAATGACAAAAGGAAAGGCTTGTAGTGGGCAGAGGGCATAGAGTCAAAGCACACAGACCCACCGGGTGGCTTCCTCTGCCTGGCCTGTTACCGCTCCACCTCCCACATACATACCAGCAGCCCCTGGGCAGGGAGGGGCTGGGCACCAGCAGCTCCAGATAGGGAAGGTCCTTGAACTCATCCTCTCCAACAGCCACATAGTAATGGCCTGTTACCAGCTCCTGCCCTGCTGACAGTGGGAGCCCCTCTAGGGTGCAGAGTCTGGGAGAAAGAGGTGAGCAGGATAAGGGCTGGTAGACTCGATGCTTCTTCACATTCAGCAGACTGAAGGGGTGGGTGCAGCTATTCCAAGGTGCCCTCTGGCCTCTGGGCACCCAGGCTCTACCCTGCCTCTGAGGGCAGAGGGCCCTCTCCCAGTGGCATGGGGGAAGTCCCATGTGGGGGAACGTGCTTTCCTTTTGCCTCTTCATCCTCAGCCACAGCTGAAGCCAGTGGGGAGGCTCTCTTTGGGGACTTTTGGGCCTTCCCAGTCCCCACACTCACTTGCACACAGCCCCACTCTGCAACTTGACCTTCTCCGTCAGGAGCTTCAATGCAGTTTCCCAGTCCTGGCTGGCAGCCTGGGACAGCTTCAGACTAAATGGGGGACTTACCAGGTCCCCATTCCTGAACACACTGAGACAAAAAGCCTGGTAAGGGGAAGTGTCCCCGGGAGTCCCTACATGTGAGGGGAAGGGTGGCACAGGGCCAGCAATAACCATAACACTGGTCTCTTCACCCATCAAGCATGCTGGACTTCTACATTCCCAACAGTAACCAGAGGCTCCTGGAGTAAACCCAACACCATTTTCTTGGTCTTACTAAAACAAACCTCAACACCCCTGCTCCCCCACACTGGCACTCACTGGATATAGCTGGGAGCACCTGCAGGCAGCCGCCGTCCAACGGCCCTATCACACAAGTGGCGAGTCACAGGAGGAACCTGAAACCGAAGTCAGGCCTCCAAATCAGGAGAGTTGGGGCCTTTTGTTAGGGGTGGGTCCATGCAAGGTGTGGAGTGAGGGGGCCGGAACCAGACTGGGGCAGGAAGGGGGCGAGGAGAAGACAGGTCACACCTTTCACCAAAAGGTGCTTCGATGTTCCCTAAGTCACATTCTAACCACCCCCTCCCCCAATCTGTGTTTCACAGCTTCCTCTTTCCTTTGGGGACCCCAGTGTGGAGACAAAGGCTGCGACAGAAGCAAGAAATAGTGTCTTGAAATCCCACACCCCAAGAAAAATAGTAGCTGGCTCCAAAGTACCCCCCATGGAACTGGCAGATCCTGCTGCTTCCCTGGCTTCCCAGACCAAATTGGGGGCAGTTCCAGGAGGAGTGGGAAGACAGAGGGGGTGGGGCACAGGTTCCCCAGGACTCACTTGTAGTCTGCAGCTCTTCCCACCTGGATCCTTCCCTCCATGGGGTAAATAGCTGAAAGGACAGATAGGTCACAGGTCATCTTGTGGAGACTGAGGCCTCAATAGCCTGGCAGATGTCAGTGTTGGGTTGGGGCGCAGCTCACCAGATATCCCTCCCCATGGAACAGTGGCAATCATCTCAGTGCAGAAACAAGATATTGGCAGTTGAATCTGCCCTAGGACCCCTTGAGTGCTCAAGTGCTGTCTGGGTAAGTGCTGGGTAAGTCTGGAAATCCAGACTGGGGTTTCAATGCTATGAGATTAAAGGTCAAGAGGGCTGGGCATGGCAGCTCACGCCTGTAATCCCAGCTTTTTGGGAGGCTGAGGCAGGAGGATCACTTGAACCCAGGAGTTTGAGACCAGCCTGGGCAACCTCATTGCTACCAAAAAACAAAAACAAAAATTAGGCATGGTGGCATGCACGTGTGGCCCCAGCTAGTTGGGAGGCTGAGGCAGGAGGATTGTGTGAGCTCAGGAGTTCGAGGCTGCAGTGAGCCATGATCGCGCCAGTGCACTGCACTCCAGCCTGGGTGACAGAGCAAGACCCTGTCTCAAAAAAAAAGTCAAGAGAAACTAGAAACTAGTGCATTATGCATCCTGCTGTATCCCAAGAATATTCTCATTCATGAGATAGGTCGTTTTCATTTTGTATGAGACTCCAAGATATTAAGTGACTTGCCCAAAGTCACACAAGGAATGAAGCCTAGATTCTAAGTCTACCTAGCTTCCCTCCTCTGGCCTTTTTCTTTTCTTTTCTTTTCTTTTTTTTTTTTTGAGACAAGAGTCTCACTCTGTCCCCCAGGCTGAAGTGCAGTTGTGCGATCTCAGCTCACTGCAACCTCCGCCTCATGGGTTCAAGCGATTCTTCTGCCTCAGCCTCCTGAGTAGCTGCGATTACAGACATATGCTACCAGGCCTGGCTGATTTTTTTTTTTTTTTTTTTTTTTGAGATGGAGTTTCACTCTTACTGCCCAGGCTGGAGTGCAGTGGCACGATCTCGACTCACTGCAACCTCCGCCTCCCGGGTTCAAGCAATTCTCCTGCCTCAGCCTCCTGAGCAGCTGAGATTACAGACATGCGCCACCATGCCTGGCTAATTTTGTAGTTTTAGTAGAGACAGGGTTTCTCCATGTTGGTCAGGCTGGTCTCGAGCCCCTGACCTCAGGTGATCTGCCCACCTTGGCCTCCCAAAGTGCCGGGATTACAAGCGTGAGCCATCGCGCCCGGCCAATTTTTGTATTTTTAGTAGAGATAGAGTTTCGCCATGTTGGCCAGGCTGGTCTCGAACACCTGACCTCAGGTGATCCACCCGCCTCGGCCTCCCAAAGTGTTAGGATTACAGGCGTGAGCCTCCGTGCCCAACCACTTCCCCCGTCTTGATCCTTACATTATAGTAAGCAACCTCAGCTGAGAGATAAGAGTAGGACCTGGAAGCCAGACATGAGTCAGAGACTCAGGTACTCAAATTCTTCTCCCACCCTGGGAGACAGTCTCCTCCTGCAACAGGGGATGGCCCTAGCCTGACGGGAGAGTCTGGGATGCCTATGCACAGTGGGGAGGAATGGATGGGTGGATTTAGAGTGTTGAGTGATAGGGGGTCCAAGCAAGAAGAGCTTTTGGAAAAAGGGGGCTCACCCTGCGGGAGAACGGCCTTCCCACAGGCTGATCTTGGCTGTGATGGACATAAACATTAGTAACACACAGAATTCTATTTGAATTTCAGTTCAGCTATTTGTTGTGTACTCTTAGGCAGGTTTTCTGTCTGTTTTCCCTTTCTAATGGAGGCAACCCCCCCCACCACCACCACATAGAGTTCAGTAAGTACCAGTAACATGCTGGTACATACATGGTAGGTACTGAATACACGCTCTTGCCGTTACCTCCCTTGCTAGGCTGTTTGACCAGCCCCAGCCCACTCACTGGAGCTTGTGGAATCGTTCAAATCCAGCAGCCACATACTGCCCTCTGTTCTTCAAGTCTGCCAGGTTGGTGACAGGGTGGCCATGACAAGGTGTGTAGAGGGCACGCACAGCCAGTGGGGCCTGCACAGCTGATGTCACCTCGCAGAGGAAGGCCTCCATGGTGGGGAAGCGGCGTTGAGTCACCACCAGCTGGGAGCCTGGGAAGAATGGGTCCCCATTCCGGTACACCACTACCCTCTTGGCTGCTGGACTGCCACCCGCCATTGTGTATCCTCAGTCAGAGACACAGACCTGTTGCCAGGCAACCAAGGAAGGGCTGGGAACATTGCCAATCAGAGGTGGAGTCCTGCCCTCTCACTCAGGAAGGCAGAGGGAGACTGTGGCAGGAGCATTTATCTGCATTCAGGGTTATATCCAATCTGCTCTGGGGAGATCACACTTAAACATAGGGGTTACCCTACTCTCCAGAGCCTCCTTGCCACTCTGAAGCACAAGGCTGAGCCCAATTGGGGATCAGCTTTGGGAGCTGTTCCCTAAGGAGGATGGCTAGATCTGTTCCTGGGCCATGGCTCCCAGCTGGCTCCGGGGTCAATGCCCCATGCCAGTAGGAAGTGAACGGCAGGGCCCAGAGTCTGTCCTGGCCAGAAGCAGAAGATGAAAGCAGCCAGGCTCAGAATCTAAGAAAAACCTTTATTCCCAACAGGCCTCTCATTCCACTTCCCCCAGGTAACTCCTTAGCCACAAATTTGTTTTGTTTTTTGAGACCGTCTCACTCTGTAGCCCAGGCTGGAGTGCAGTGGCATCATCTTGGCTCACTGCAACCACCATCTCCTGGGTTCAAGCGATTCTCCTGCCTCAGCCTCCCGAGTAGCTGGGACTACAGGCATGCACCACCACGCCCGGCTAATTTTTATATTTTTAGTTGAGATGGGGTTTCATTTCACCATGTTGGTCAGGCTGGTCTCAAACTTCTGACCTCAGGTGATCCACTCACCTTGGCCTCCCAAAATGCTGGGATTACAGGTGTAAGCCACTGCATCTGGCCCCTTATCCACAAATTTGGATTGAGCCACAGGCAGAGGATTGAAAGCGTGTCCTTCCTCCTTCCCTATACTCATGCCAGCTCTCTGCTCCAGCTTCTCTTGGCCTCACTAGCCACCAATGGCCAGGGGCAGGAGCAGAAGCCAGAGCTGGTCAGGGAGGTAGGATGAGGTCTTGTCTCACTGCCCTTTCATAGCATTCCCCTTTGGAACTTGATCCTCTCCTGGCTTCCTGGGGTCTAGCCAGGTGGTCCTGTTTTCCACGGCCTGCCCCTCCACTGTTCCTCTCCTGTACAGCCTGCCGCTGTAGAAGACAAGATCTCAGGTGACTTTGAGCTCCATGGTATAGTCCTCTGGCTTTTCTGTCCTTCATGACTAGGCTCATTGGAGGTTCCATCTCTGGAGCTTCTATCAGTGGGGGCCTGGCCTTTGGGTGGTTTAGTCCTCCAGAGATGGAGGACACTGTGCTCTGGCCCCGCCAAGGTACCATCCCAGAGGATGTGGTCCTCTGAGAGGCCCAACTCTTGTGTCCTGGCTGTTCGGCAGTCAGGCTCTTTGTGGTCTAGTTTTCTGGGAGATATCTTAATATTTGAGTCCTCATTGAGTGCAGACAGCTGTGTCCTGGACTTCCTGGGACAATGGTCCCTAGGTTTTAAGCCTCTGGGGGTCTGGTCTTCCAGGATTTTCATCTGCAGCAGGCAGGTCCCTCCAAAGGTCTGTCTTCCATCGACTGGCCCTTTGGTGAGCCTGTCCCCCAAGGCCTGGCTGTTTGATGGTATAGACAATGGTGGTCCAGACTTGCTGTAGCATGGTTCTCTGCACTTAGCCCCAGCAATGTTTTTTTGTGTAGTGGCCAAACTTCCTGGGGATCTGTGGGGTGATTTGACCCTGTGACAGGAGTCATCCTCCTGTTCTACCTCTCCAGTGGTCCCGTCTCTGTAGGACTGGTCCTCCAGTGGTGCGCTTGGTTGTGACTGGTCCCTCTCACAGGCCTGTTCCCCATGTTCAAGGCACACGTGGGGTTCCTCTCTGATCGGGCCTACCTCTGGGGATCTCAGTGTTTGTTTGAGAAGTAGGTACTGTTGGGGGAGAGAACATACATTGTACCAAGCAGGCCTGCTTGGGCATGGCAGGAGGTCTCTCCCTAACCCCCACCCTTGACCCTAAATGTTCAGAAAGAGTTCCAGATTAGTGTTACCTCCTTACGGCTATTGATGGCCTGTTGCAGCCACAGCAATTCCATGGCCAAGTGGCTGCGGTGGTACTGAAGCTCTTGAAGCTGATGTTGGCTGTGGGGCAGTCTTTGATCTGTGGCTTCTGTGAAGGAGGGAAGAAAGGAAGGAGAAAACCTTGAGGGACCAGACCCTGGGAAATGGCCTAGCCTTAGACTTCGGAAACTCCCTCCCCACCACTGCCCAACCATGTGGTGGCACTATCCCAGCAGAGGGAAGACGGGAAAGGGATGCAGCTTATCTAGCGCAAGCCTTTCACTCTTCAGATGTGGGGGCAGAGGCACAGTGAGGGTCAGGGGCTTGCCCTGATCTTGGCAGAGAGGTACCTGGATTCTCCATCCTTGTCGTGTCTCTGGTCTCCTCTTGGCTGGGTTTCCTGTTCTGCTCCATCTGAAGCCAGGAGCTGTGATCTCTGCAGAGGTTTCCTTGATTTGCTGAGCTCTCTCCTGACTTCTTCAGCACCATCTCCTCCCAGGTGGCCTCTCCCTCAGACTCTTCACATGGGAAGTGGTTCCACAGCCCCTGCTCTGGATTTGCTACCCTGTCTCCTGCTTTCCAGGTCTGGTGGGATTTTGCCTTCTGAGAAACAAGAGAGATGTGAGAGCCCCAGGGCTAAACCCTTCCAAGTATCTGGGCACCATGATCTAGCAGACAAGTTGGTGAGGGTTAAGGAGTGGGGTGTGAGGAGGTGAGTCTGCTGCCTCTTCCAGTGAGAAAAGCTTGTCACCGGGAAGGGTGGGTTCCACCCTGCTCAGGTCCCTCCTTCCCTTCTCTTCTAGGTGTGTTCTACCTCTGGGAGGAATCGCGGCCTGGGAATGCGGCCCTCGGTCCACTGAAGCGTGCCCAGGTCGCCCTCGACCTCTCGTACAATCGCCTCATACTCAGCTCGCAGGCTCTGGAACTGGCGTCGGACCAAGAAGCCCCGGACGCAGGCCTGGTATGGAGAACGAGAGGAAAGAAGTCCCGTATCACGGTAAGAGAGGGGACCTCTCGGAGGACTGTCCTGGAGAGGTCGTCCCGGCGAACGCAAGAGGGGACCCGACGGCGGGGAAAGGATAGGTGAGCCGTGCGCTAGGGCTCCGGGGGGCTCGAGGGACGATGCCGGACTGGATGCCCCTCCTCGCCTTAAGGCTCTTCCCGTTTTCCCGATCCCGCGCGAGCGTGTGGTGGGAGTGGGGGCGCGCAGGGCAGGGAGTCCGTGGGTCCCAGCTTTCCTGAACGCGGTTGGGGACAGCCGGTGTCTCCAGGTTTGGCGCGCGGTTAGGGGACTGAACGTGGTAGCATCTCGCTGGGAGGTCCAGGTACGAGACCCCATGATTTCCCTAAGGGAAAAATCCCGTGAACCCCGCGCCCGCCCCCGCACCTGCAATGCAGACACCTTCCGAACCAGCACCTCCGGCTCCATGGGCGCCAACGGCCAGGCCGGCCCGCGCGCCTGCGAAGTACGTCATTGGTCGGCGACGCTCCTGAGCGTGCGCGGGCGTGAGCGCTGCCCCCGCCGTTCCCACGGCAACCTCCTACCGTCCAGCGCAGAGGCGTCCTCGCGACAGGCGTACCTGCGGCTCCCCGGCCCCCGACTCCCTTCCCACAGCCGCAAGGGGCCCTCCAGTCCCGCAGGCGGGACCTCCATAACCGAAGGCTCGCGGCGCTGCTCTGTCTCCGCGGAGGCCGGGAGGAAAGGCGCCAGGAGAGGAAGGAGGACACAGAGCCGCTTGCTTGCTTTCTGGTTTAATTCCATTCAACGCCCCCCTCCCCCATAGCACCTGGGGGGCCGCGGAACACCCGCCCGAGTCCGTAAAAAGTCACAGTTTGAAGAGAATGAGAGGGGCAGTGTGGGCCTGCGTGGGACACCTA
Organism: Symphalangus syndactylus; assembly: GCF_028878055.3. Classification (NCBI taxonomy): domain Eukaryota; kingdom Metazoa; phylum Chordata; class Mammalia; order Primates; family Hylobatidae; genus Symphalangus; species Symphalangus syndactylus. Next base: position 145,282,170 of record NC_072441.2, read on the forward strand.
CGCAGCGGACTGCTCCTCAGGCTCGGCGTTCTCGGCCAGGTGCAGCTTCTGGCTGTGCCCGTCAAGGATCGTGGCGCTTTGGACCAGTCCTTCCTCTCGCCCTGGTCTCCCATCCTGCACGGGTTTAGTTCCCTCACCTGTGCAAAGGGCCGGGGACGAGGGTCTCGGGCCGTCTGTGGACTGAGGTTGAGTCCCCGCCTGCCCTCTCTCGCCCCCTCTCTCTCCATCCAGATCGTGCAGGTCAGACACACTGGGGTGTGTGCGCGCGCGCTCGCACTGTTTCTGACTGAGGACCAGGTGACGTGGTAGTGTAAATTAGTAAAAATAATTGTTCAATGCTGAAAGGATAGGAGGACATCGGACAAGCTTTGTCATGATTGATGTCAGCTAGAGTACTCACAAAGATTTTGATCAGTAGTAAAACATCCCCTACAACCACTTTTCTTCTAATTTGGGGGAAATTCTAAATTCCCGTACCTGGGTTTGGGCAGTCTGTGGCTAAATCTGACAGGACTGCAAGAGGTGGGGAAGTTGGCTGTGTGTGAATACTGGAGAGCTGGGGAGGAGGAAACTAACCTCTCAGGAACACACACACATAGACGGGTTCCTTGGAAAGGATACATCGAATTACTCAGGTCTTCCAGCTGTCAACAAAGAGAAAAAGGGAGGCTTCTGTTGGGAGGGGAACCAGGCCAAATCCCCAGTGCTCTGGGGGCTATCTGCTGGGGAGGTTGAGGGGCCCAGGGCTCTTGGATCCATGCACTCCCACCTTTTCACCCAGGGCCCAGGAATGGCTTTGGGAGTATGTACCTCCTCCACCCCTGGTGCCCCCAGGAACCAAAGCACCCAGACATGAACCCACGTTGCTAAGCAGCTGGTCGAGGTTACGGTCAGCCATCGTCTTCTTCTGCTCCTCTGGCAGCCCCTCAGTGACCCCATCCTCTTCCTCTTCATCGTCCTCCTCCTCCCCACACACGTCCAGGCTGAAGTGCAGCCGGGCTAGCTTCTCCTGCATCTCCCGAACATGCTCCAGCTGCTCAAAGGAGCATTCCTTCCCTGGAATGAAGCCCCTGTCTGAATCCTGGGAAAGAGTCCTGGAACCCTGGAACCTTAGTCCTAGCCATGCCCCATGGACCGGGACCTCCAGCCCCATCCACACACCCACAGAAACCAGCCCCCAGGACTCACCAAAGGCCTGCAGCCGGCCGGAGTGGAAATCGTTGAGCAGGTTCAGGAGTCCCCCCTCCATCTCATAGACATCAGTCACCTCGGTCAGGAAGGAGTGCTGCAGGGGCGTGCCTGCAGAGCCGCTTCCACCTCCAGCCAGGACTGGGCGGCACTTCTCCTTGCCTACTCTGGGTGGGGTGGACATGACCATGATCACAGGGTAGGGGGCAGTCAGGCATCTCCTGATCTTTTGTGCCATCTGCCTATGCACCAATTTATCTGTCTATCTGCACTAACTCATCTGCCCATCTACTCACTAGCATAAATGGGTAAGTTTATGGTTCCCCTTGGGCACTGGGAAGGGGTGAGGAGGCGTGAAGAGGTCAAAAAGAAGTCTTTTCTGCTAATAACACAGCCAGAGCAATGCCTGAAAGGGGGTCCCTGGGTTCCTGTCTGAGTGCCTCACTCATTTGTTTTATGACCCTGAATGAGTCACTTATCCTCCCTAGTCTTCAGTGTATATAGAGACAGCTACTCCCTTATTGCCACCAGGGCTATCTTACCTCCTCCCAAAATATCTTTCTGCCCCTCTTCTTTCTTTTTTGTTTTTTGAGACAGAGTCTCGCTCTGTTGCCCAGGCTGGAGTGCAGTGGCATGATCTCGGCTCACTGCAAACTCACCTCCTGGGTTCAAGTGATTCTCTTGCCTCAGCCTCCCAAGTTACTGGGATTATAGGCGCCTGCCACTACGCCCTGCTAATTTTTTTTTAATTTTTAGTAGAGATGGGTTTTCACTGTGTTGGCCAGGCTGGTCTTGAACTCCTGACCTCAGGTCATCTGCCTGCCTTGGCCTCCCAAAGTGCTAGGATTACAGGCGTGAGCCACCGCCCCTAGCCCTCTTCTTTTTTTTTAATTAAAAAAATTTTTTTTTTGTTTGAGACAGAGTCTCACTGTCACACAGGCTGGAGTGCAGTGGCACAATCTCGGTTCACTGCAACCTCTGCCTTCTGGGTTCAAGCGATTCTCGTGCCTCAGCCTCCCAAGTTGCTGGGATTATAGGCGCCCACCACCAGGCCCGGCTAATTTTTGTATTTTTAATAGAGATGAAGTTTCACCATGTTGACCAAGCTGGTCTCAAACTCCTGACCTCAGGTGATCTGCCTGCCTCAGCCTCCCCAAGTGCTGGGATTATAGGCGTGAGCCACCATGCCCAGCCAACCCTCTTGTATTTAAAAACCTTTAAACAAAAACAAAAATACATAGAAAACAAAGCCAAACCAATAAACCAAAACTGTCTTAAAATTTCCACTGCTCTCAGGATAAAATTGAACGCCCCTGCCAGGCTAGCCCTGCTGCCTTCCCAGTTGCCTTTCCTGCCGCTCTCCCCACAGCCTTGAGCTTCATGCCCCTTAGGCAAGTGGTGTGCAAAACCACAGGGAAACACAGTGGTCTTATTTGGAACAACTGGAGAAAGAATACATTGTATTTAGTGGAGAACAAACATGGACACATTATAAGGCAGCATGCAAACTCCCAATCATAAAAAAAATTCAACAGAGAATTCAAATTGTGCCCCCAGGTATTCCCTCACCATTTCCTGTCCCCTGATACTCCAGGGCCCCCAAACCACCTGTGGTTCCTGAAACCTTTCAGGTAATAGCTTTCTTCCATATTTATACCAGGTAAGCCTCTCAGCGTGGAACATTCACTTTCTGGCAGAGTTGCTCACTCCCTCTGAGGCGCATCCTCATGCTATGTGATCCCAGTGACCCACCTGGCCTTTTTGCCACACAGTTGAGGGTAGGGACTGGGTCTGAGTGAGCTATGAGTTCTCAGGGGCCTGCTCCAGAAAGGCATCAATTATTGCTTAGAAACTAAAGGCGGAGGCCCCCCTTGCCTTCCTCTCTACAGTGCAACCCAGAGGTGGGGTCCATCCTCCTTTCCTTCCCTTCTGTACCCACCTCTTGAACTTGGCCCGCTGCTTGGGGGATGGCAGATGAGGAAGTCCTAGGGCCAAGGAGCCGCTGTGGCTGGTAGGCACAGGGACCCTCCGTAGTGTGCCTGGGGCCTGGGCTGGCTGGGCCAGGCAGGGCTTGGGACTCCGTTTCTTCTTTTTATCATCCATTGGGCGCTGGCTGGGCCTCAGGCCTAGGAGGGAAGCAACCCCACAAAGATAGCCAGGGGCAAAGTTAGCCCTTCACCCAGAAATCCCTGAGAGCTGCACCAAGGAAGGGCCCTGGCACCTTCCACCTCGTCCCCTCATCTGTACAGTAGGGGCAGAGCCAGATGCCAGTGTTTGCTGCTGGGATCGTGGATGTACACTTGAAGGACCTTCTAAGGCCCACCCTAATTCCCCTTCTGCCTGAAAACCTAGGCCCCTCCTGAAAGGGTGGGACCAGACATAATTATCTCGGCGCTACTGGGGCTTCCTGTCCCCGTGGCTGGGGGGCGGGGCTGGCAGAGGAAATGTGGTGGGAGACAGGACGGAGGTGAGCTGCAGAAGCCCAGCCGAAGATTAGGGGTGTCTTAACTAAGCCCTATTCTGTTTATCAGTGGCCTAAGCAGATGCTAACAAATCCTGTCAGCATGGGAGGGGGACAAGGTGCAGGCGGGGGCGCCTGGGAAGGCCCCAGGGTGTGGGTAATTGTAGGAGAAGCCGCGGCACACAGGGCAGGGTTCATTGTGGGTTTCCCCCACATAGACACCGGCATCCCTCCACTTCCACCGACCCCCAACTGAAAACATTAGGGACTCCCTATAGGTCCCCCCGGGTGTGCTTCCAGCTGCTTCATTTTTCACAGTTGGAAAGTCCCTGCTGGGCTTCAGCTGCAGCCAGGGTGGGCTGGGTGGTCGGCCGCCGGCTGCCTGGGCCTCCGACAAAGGCTGCGCCTGTGGCTGGGCTGCTCCTCGGTCCCCGGTCCAGCCGCGCCCCCCAAGCCTCTGGTCGGCTGGGGTTCCCTCCTCTGGGGGTCTCATTCCAGGCTGCTGCTACCGAGCCTAACTTCGAATTCTGGGACTGGGGGTTTGGGGGGGTGGGTGGCGCTTAAGCATTTACACTGGCACATAGCTGGCTGGCACCGACGGGGTCTACGGGTGTGGGGAGGGGAGATAGCGCATCCTCTGCCTCTCCGTGCAGCAGCTTGACCCAATTAGGGACTTGATGGAAGAACTGGAGCCGAAGCCTGTGCTCCGCAGGAGCTGCTGGGGCGACCGGGGATCTATTTCCCACGCCCGGGCTCCAAAGCCATGTGCCAAACTCATCGCTCAGCTCCGGAGCCGCGCTCAAAGACAGAGCGTCAGACCCGCGTCATTCCGCCCCCGCCCTCACTCCCTCAGGGGGCTACTGACCTGGAGGTTTGGGGTCTCGAGTGATGCTTCGGTGCAAGTTCCCTCCGCCCTCCGCCCTCTCCTCCCGGGAACACCACCGGGTGAAAGCTAAGCTGGAGGGAGTTCATTTGCATTTAAAGAGAAAGTGACCTTCTCCTTAGCTCGCAGGGGTGAGAAGGGAGGAGCATCCCCGCGTATGCTAAGCCGTTCCTCTCACTCGACCTCACCTCCCCGCCTGAACCTAGGGGACCCTGTTGGTTGTGTGATGTCTATTTTAAAAAGATTTTCCCTTTCCTGGCAGTTTCAGAGAGAAGCTACAGTTCCTTACAAAATGGTGGTGGCTTTATCAGAAAGGGGGTGGGGCGGGGGAGAGGAGAGACAGAAAGTGAGTGAGAGAATGGAAGCACAGAAGCAGCACAAGCAGCAACAGCAGCAGCATCAGGAAGACACTTCGAGCAAAGACGGCCATCAATGGAGTGAGTCCAATGCCCTATTGAGCACTTTACATACATTTCATCCCCATAACGACCCTTAAGGAAGATACCAGTGTCATTCCCCATTTTACTGAAAGTAAGCAACAGTCTTTTGAGGGCAAAACCCCTCTCCCTACAATGCCAGACAGTTTTCTCTGGTAAGTAGTGGGGGCTGTATTTTGCCGCAGATGAAGTGACAGAGTCCTCGCCACCCCCCAGGCCTAGGAGACAGGTGTGGGGAGCACCAGGTCATAGGGAAGACCACGCGATTCCCTGGCACCTGACTCCAGTCCTCAGGGAAGCCTGGGCGCCTGATGGAGGCTGGCCCAGTGTGACTGCTGCTGCCTGCAGCCAGATCAATGGGGGCAGCTATTTAAAGCCCTGGCAGAGGCTCCTGGCGCAGGTCCCCAGAACGGCATCTGATACAACAGGAGAGAGGCTCATGTTTGGCCAGGCGGCTGAGCAGGCTCAAGTGAGCTGGCCCAGGGCAGCGCACACAGCCACCCAGCCCGCCTTCCCCGTCCCCGGGCAGGAGTGGCTTCCTGGGGTTGGGCCTCTGGCTGATGTGGGAAGCGATGGGCACTGCTCCTGAGGGCACCTGCTCAGGGCTTCTTCCTGGGTACTTCCAACACTCAGAACACTCCACAAGGGGAGAGAGTAATTCTGAACTTTTTCAATAACCAGGGGCCCAGACTGGGGACAACAGAAATCCCTCTCCTTCCCCACCCGAGCTGCTAGAGTACACAATGGTAATGCTGCTGACAGAGGGAGCACCCCTGTGGTTCCCATCCTCAGCTGCTTCACTGGGGGGTCAGAAACCTCATTCTTCTCAGATCTGCTTTGCTTGGAATCTCCAAGAGTTGGGGCAGCACCCCCCTAACCCTCCAGATGATCTGCGACTAGAAATGACATGGCCGGCACAGAAAACATGTATTGGGTCCCAGCTAGAAGGGTCAGAGGCTCTGCTGGGACTGTCACAGCCAGTGTGGACACATCTATTTGTGCAGGCCTGGAGGGAAGGGCAGGTGGGTCATCTTTGCCATTTCCTGGGCATTCAGCACATACCATCCTTTGTGCCCAACCAACCCAGGACCCAGAGAGAACAGGGTGCTGGGTGAGGCCACCAGCAGAATGTCTCCCATATAGGAGTCCCAGGCTTGAGGTGGGTAAATGTGGGGTGTAAAAACTGGACAATGTGCTCTCCTTAAGGAATGCATACAATGAGAGGCCTCTGTGCCTTCCCTTGGGCAGGCCAGGGCTATAGGAGCCTACGCACAGCACAGACCCAAATAGCAGTGATGAGTGTCCACCCCTCTTAACCTGGGCCTCAAATGGCCTATGCCTTTTGCCTTCCTCCTGGAACCTATCAATTTCCTATTGAAACACCTTCAGTTGCCCCCCCTGCCCTCTGGATTCTAGCCCACATTCCTTAACCTGGTACCCAGACTCTGGGCCCAGCCTCACCCCCTCTCCCAGTCCCATGCACCTGCTTCCCAGCTGTACCATTTCATCACTAAATGACGTTAATCTTCTACCTGCCCTTTGGTTCAGGTATCACCCCCTCCCCTTGCTAAAGGGGGCAGGGGCCTCCTCTCTGCTCTCAGCACCGTTTACCTGTCTATAGCTAAAAGTACCTTTTCCCTTCACTAGCCTGTGAGCCCCCAGGTCAGAGAAAACTTTTGTGTGTGATTCTCTCTGATGCAAGGGTCTTGCCAACTTTGCCAAGGGCTCCACTCTGGCAGCTCAAGTGAATGTGCCAGCGTCCTGAGGCTGTGGGGACTGCTCGAAGACACTGTGGAATATGTAAGATACCAGGGCACCACCATGGGCACTCTGCAGCAGACCCGGACAAGTCAGTGATGATGGAAGGGGCTGAATGGATCAGATCCAGAAACAAAGGCACACACAGGTCAGGAGAGAAACAAGTAAGGCAACAGACTCTTTATTTAATGTGGTTTAAAATACATCAAAATCAAGTCCCTGGCTGTTGTGAATACCAAAAGGAGACAAAAAAGCTGCCAGTGCAGCTTCAAACAAGTCTGAGTGGCCGGGCTGGGCCATAAGGAAAGCAGTTACAGGGACAGAAGGCAGCCCCCTTCCCCCAGGAAGGGCAAGAGGAGCAGGTGCCTGGCTGTCCCTGGGGTGACCACCTCTGTGCTGTGCAAGGCGGAAGGGCTGGGGCAGCAGCTGGAGAATCAGCTCAGCAGGCCTTGGCCCTCCCCCATGGACACCAGGCAGCTCCACTGGCTTCCAGGTCAGCCCTCAGGGCCGCCGTGATGGGGTGGAGGAGGGTTAAATAACCATCTTTACAGAAATAACATTCTCCCACAGAAAGTGCCTGAGCTCAGCCCATGGTCCAATAACCTCATGGAAAACAAACAACAAATAAAAAAAAAAAAGTGCTGCTGACACCTCTCAGAATCTGGTGGACATGAAGCTCTCAGCTGGACAAGGCCCTGAAAACAACTTACTATTAGCAGAGCCATGGGCTCTTGAGCTTCACCTGCTGTGGTCCCCTGGAGGAAAAGCTAGCAATCTAAGAAACCAACACAGATCTTGGTCCTAAAACTGAGGTCACAAGTGTGGGACCCACCCGGGTGAGGAAGGCACTGGCCTTCACTCATGGATAGGTACCTCCCCTGCATCTGGCCCAGGACCTGGGCTACTTTGGAAAGCAGAAGCAGAGCAGCTGTAGTGATTGGTTATGATTTGGTCAATGAAGAGAAGAAAAAGGTAGGGACCCTCATCTGCAGACTGGCCTGAAGGTCGACATGGATGGAGCTGTGAGCAAAGGCTGCACCTTGCCTGGGGCCCACATTCCTGACCTGGGAAACCCAGCTGGGGCCACCTGCTCACTGTGGCCTCCTACACCACCACACTGGGATCCAGCAGCTCCAGTCCCTCCGCGGGCTTTTAAGAGGTAGCTGAAGTGTGAGTCAGGCAATTATGTGGGCCACTGCAGGCCTCTCCCCTCTCTTCAAGGGGGAAGGTGCATACCTCTGCCTCTTCCCTGCACCTCTCTCACCTAGCAAACACTCTGTGGGGTTGGCAACTCTTGTACCAGCTTAGCCTGGCACAGGGGCTGGGGTAGGGAAGAGGCCCTACTGGAGCAGGAGGAGGCAAGGACTACTGCAGACAGAGGGATTCAAAGGGGAAGAAAAAGATCACAGGAAACACTTCACAGGACAGCAGTATCTCAGCCAGAGATGGCAGAGATCTCAACACTCACACAGCTGCCTGAGGGCACCTAGATGTGAAGGATACACCAGAGAATAGCAGGCAACTCTGATGCAGATCAGTGGCACCTGCCCTGGGGCAGGAGAAGGAGAAATGGTGTGCCATTCATTTGCCATCTCTGGTCTCAGTCACACATGATTCAGTACTTAACATTCTTTGTGAACCAACTTATCTGAGAGATTTAAGGTGAGGGCTACAAGAGTGGGCTAGGTATGGAAGATGAAGGGACCTGCAGAACAATGAACTAGCTTCAAAGAAAAACAGCAAGAAGCAAAGTCCTAACCATCCTATCCATCTTGGTCTGAGTCATTCTGTTGTCCCAGAAAACTGCTTTGCACAAACACTGGCTAATACCCTGGCAAGTTTGCAACAGCAGAACATTCAGCATCTAGAATGGCTCTACACAGTACATAGTAGTTATGTACTGGAGTGCGGGGAGAACAACTGTCTGCAGCCATTTTATGGATTTCTGGGGCCCAGTCAATAGTTCAATTTCATTTCTTACCTGTTAGACAACAGCTATGGGCTCCCACACAGGAAGAAGTAGAATCCCCAAGGACAGGCAGGGAGGTGCCAGGAAATGGAATCAGGACAAATCTTGAGGATTGCACATGTGGGGGTGGGGGCAGGAAGCAGAAAAACCCATGAAGCCAAGGAGGCAGCTGGACCTGGGGCCCAGCAACTGCTGCATGGAGACGGTGCTGATGGGAACTGGTGGTGGCCTCTCAGGACTGAAACCCACAGGTACGCTTGTGGCAAAGCCATCAGAAGCCCTTTCCTTTCTTTTGCAACAAACAACCTGATCTCACCAAACAGGAAACCTCAGCATCAAGATGGCAAAGGAGCCAAGTGGGGTGGTGATGGAGGTGGTACACTGGAGGCCAGGCACCCAGGCACCACTGCTACAGCACCCCTCTTCCTTGGAAGGTCCTCAGTACAAACACTGTCATGTGCAAAAAAAGAAAAAAAGGAAAAAAAAAAAAAGAAAAAAACACCTTCAGAAATAATCCTTTGGGTGATCTCTTGTCAACCATTTGTGCAGGCTAGAGAGGCACCTGTGAATGATAAGGCTACTGAGAAGCATCATTGGCCTGGTCCTGGCACTACCAAAGGGCAGGGGAAGAGATGCCCAAGGGGCTCCTGACCAGCACATCATCCCACGCAAAAACATTCTCCAGGTCCCTTGTCCTAGGCAGGAAATCCCCAGCTCTGAGCGCCCTGCCAGGGCTCTGCCTGGGGACACCTTTTCCAGGTCTAGAGAATCAAAGGAGCCTCCAGAGCAGCTAGGAGGGCCTGAGCTGCCCAAGCGAGCCCTGCTCACGAGAGAAATGCAGTCAAGACCTGGGTGTGTTACTTGTCTTGAGCTCTGAAGGGCAGGAAGGGGTCTGAGCCTCAAATCAGGCAGAGAAATGCCCAAGTCACTTCTCCTGCCAACTCACTGTGATGGCAGCTACAGATGACAGCCCCTCTCAAGACTCTTCAGCTCACAGAGGAGCCACTGACTTCATCTGTACACACCCCCATCCCCAATGCAAGCCCACTGTACACGTACAGGTATAAATGCATTTGCAACACCTTGCAAAATGCCCTATATACGTAAAACTGACCCACAAAATCCAAAATTGCAAGTGCCAGATGCCAGCCAGGTCAGAACATCCTGGCTTCAGCAATGGGCTGCTCAGCATGGGAGCCTTTTATGGGCCAGGCCTGGCTGGGCTGCCGCTCCCTTCCCAGCATGACCCAACACCAGGCTCTCTAGGCCCTGGCGGAGGTGGGCTCTTGAGGCCCAGTCTGGCCTGATGCTTCTGTGCTCGGTGCTCCTGGGTAGCAAGGCGCTTCTGTGACCCTGGGGGAGCTGGGTGCTTGAGCCCCAGGCCCCTCTGGCCTCCTCTCAGGGCCACTGTCAGTGAGGGAGCCCTGGCCACCAGCACTCAGGTCCTGTACCCTCTTGTTCAGGTCATTGCGCTCTGTCTGCAGCGCCCGGCACAGCTTCTCCAGCCGTTGGATTTTTACCTGCAGGCCCTCCAGTTCTTTATCCCGGACTGTTTTCTGGGGAGAGAAATGAGACCTTCAGTGCCCATGTCCCATCAACCTCCCACTTACCATCACCACTTGGCGGCAAACACTTTAGCAAGGCTGGGAGCGGACCGAGTCCAAAGCTGGCCCCCTCTAGGAAACAGTCCTAGTTGAAGCCATGACTAGGCTGTCAGGTGGGGCAGCATGGTGCAGAAAAGGGGCACGGCTTGGAGATAACGGAGTCCTCCATTTATCTACCACATGACCTTGGCAAAGGACTTGGCTTTTGAGCCTGTCTCATCTGTAAAACAGTACTACTAATATCATCCTCAGAGCTCAAGAGAAGGTTCAATGAACAACGCACCTAAAAACATTCAGCAGCAAAAAAAAAAAAAAAAAAAAAAAAAAAAGACCAAAAAAACCCAAAAACTTTCAGCAAGGTCTGGCTTGCAGTTGCTGCTCCATCAGTTAGTTCCTTTCTTCTACATTACAGGCCATGAAATCACAAATTACCTGGGCTGCTTTATATGTAAACCAGGCACATCACTGGCACCCGTTTTTTCTGCTCTTTTATTCCTCTCTTCCATTTGCTCCCTTCACTCCCACTGGAGACCTACCACTGGGCTCAGCACCTCCCATGGGGAGAGAACAGCATTAACTTTGGACTTGGACATTGTGTGCAAATCTCACCTCTACCTCATGCTAGCTGTGTCACTGATGGGTAGAACATACAGGAAAGGGCCTGATATGCGCTAAGTGCACACCCCACCCTGGCTGCAGATCAGACAGCCTACCTCCTCAGCCATCTCAAGCAAGGCCTTGTTGCTGCTCTCCCACCGGGACCGGTACATGGTAGTTTCTTTCTCCAGCTTCTTGATCTTCTTAGTCATCTAGGTTATGTGACAGACAGAAGGAAATGGTCAGAGCTGGCCTCTCCAAGGCCTGTGTCTCCAAGGTGGGGACTGATTGATACCAAGGGGCAAGGCATTACAGGGTACAGTCAATGCCCTCTGTGCCACCTCACCACCAGGAAGTCACAGGTGTCCACCACCAATAACAAGAAATGGTAAGGGGCCAGGCATGGTGGCTCACGCCTATAATCCCAGCACTTTGGGAGGCCAAGGCGGGCGGATCACTTGAGGCCAAGAGTTCGAGACCAGTCTGGCCAACATGGTGAAACCCTGTCTCTACTAAAAATACAAAAAAGAAAAAAAAAGAAAAAAATTCGCCAGGCATGGTGGCACGCGCCTGTAATTCCAGCTAGTCAGGAGGCTGAGGCAGGAGAATCACTTGAACCCGGGGGGCAAAGGCTGCAATGAGCTGAGATCATGCCACTGCACTCCAGCCTGGGCAACAGGGCGAGTCTCCATCTCGAACAACAACAACAAAAACAAAAAAACAAACAAAAAAAAAACCCCCAAAAAACAAACAAACAAAAGAAATAAGACTGCCCCATCCTCCGGGACAACCTGGAGTGTATACATACCACTGATACTGCCTCGAGAGGGGAAAGGCTGTGAACCTTCCTAACAGCCCTGCCCTTGAGACACCCCAGATGGGAGCTTCCTGAAGGCAGGCCCAACAATTTTGAATGAAGCAGCTTATGCCCCAGCAGCCATGCCTGGCCTGGCCCACAGTTACCTTTTCCATCTCCTGCTTGAATGTGGTGAATACCTCGCTGCTTTTGGAAAGTGTGTTCTGGAACTCCTCAAACTTCTCTGTGTACAGGGCAAGCTGGGGGAGAAAGCAGCCCACAGGTGAGACTGGGTTCTCTGGGAGGCACTCTGGGCAACACACTCAGACCCGTCCTTGACTCTCTGACCCAGTAATTCTATTGAGATACTATTTTTCCTTCTTAAAACAAAGCAAAGCTATATATTTGGAAGGATATAATCCAAAATGCTAAGCCTGGAAAGTAGGAGACTTAGGGTGACTTTTATTTTGCCTTTATGTTGATTTTCAAACTCTTCTGTTCATACCTCCTCAAAAGCAATACATTTCTGAGCTACAAATGAAGTCCTCTGAGCCCACCTAACTACCTGGTCACCACCACATAGGTACTGTGCAGGTCCGGAAAGAACAAAGACTCAACCAAGGTCTCATAGCAGCCAGGACACAGCCAGTCCTAGAATGAGGATCCCATTTCACTATCCCCAGGATGGGGCCCAGTGAGGGGACCTTGAAGGCACAGGGTCAGGTTATATGCTCTCACCTGTTGCTTCAGGTGGGTCTCTTGCTGCTTCATCAGCTCACACATCCTCTGGGACTCTACTGCCTCTTTCAGGAGCTATTTCCAAGACAGAACCCCAGATCCTGTCAGAAGCCCCCAGGGGCTATGTTTGGTTTTTAGCCACAAGCACCAGACCCACTGAGGCTTCCTGCTCTCAGACTGGTACTCAAGGAATCTGTGCCTGGTCTGGCCAGACTTCTCCCATATAACCTGGCTATGAGCTGAGCCAGAGCCCAACCTGCCTCCTCCCACTCCCCCACCCCAACCCTGGGGCCTGAGCCTCACAAAATCCTTCTCCCGCTGGTGCCGCTCTTCTGCCTCCTTTAGCATCTCCTGGGCCTGCTGGAGCTTGGCATCCACCAGCTGCTGTTGTAGGTCCTTGTGTTTGAAGACTTTGTCGATATGCTGTAACAAAGATGGTGGGAGCAGTCAGCTTGTCAGGTGCTCCCTTTCTCAGGGTGGCCCCACAGCCACAGAACAGGGCACTTTGCCCAGCCCCCCATCTCAATCTGATAATGATGGACTCCCATGTGTACCACACAACACGGGTCCCAAGTCTCTGGAAGGTCAGCTTTCCAACCTCACCTGGTTTCTCTCCCAGTGAATCAGACCTTGGTAAGCACATGGTTTATGGATGGAATCTGCTCCCAAGAAGCCAAGCAATAAACACACTCAAATCTCTGACCGCAGGATTGATCACCTATGGGGCTGGAAGCCCTCACTTCTGTGTCCCTGATTCTCTTGTAAATGGGAAGAATGGGCAAAAACAATGCCTCTAAGAACATAACAGCCTAGCTCAGTTGGCAAAGACTTGCCATATCTAGGCAAAGACTAGACATGTGCATCCCCAAGGAATGGCTGTCCTGCCTACTAGACGAGCGCTGGAGACCTGTGTCAGGTGAGAGAGAAGGGATGGAGAGAAGGTGAAGGACTCAGGTGCTACTTCAAAGGTAAAATCAACTGGACTTGCTGAAATAAGGGAAAATGACTCCATTTTTTTGGATGGGGAAGGGAAGGTGCCTAGCAGGTAAGTCCAGTTTGGGTATCATGAGAGTGCCTGCGTCTGTCTGGGGAGGGCTGTAAATGCAAAGCAGCAGGGCCTGGTAGTCCTGCATCTCCTTCTCCACAGGCAGTACTAAGTCCTTTTTCGCCTTGGCGGGGAGAGAAAACGGGGGTATTCAGATTCTTGAAGTTCGTGTCTCACTATAGTGGCCCAGGAAGCCTCTATGTCTCAGCACTGAGGGATAAGAACCAAACCAACTCCCCTCAAACCAAACAAGCAGCTTTGTTCCCAGAGGATGAAGTATGGCAAGGAAAGGGGTGGGTCAGGGGAGTGCCCTCTAGGTCCTACACACATCATCATCACTTTGGCCTATGAACCTAAGAGGGTAGATCTTCCCGGTCTCACCCACTGCCACACCCTAGGGGCTAGGGAAGAGCCTAATCCAGAGCAGGTCCTCTGCCAGCCCTGTAAGGGGGCTGCAGGTCTCCCTTTTCATGATGAGAACATGTCCAGAACAGCCAGGTGACTGGCATGGAAGATCCAAAGATTCAAGTGCCTGGGGTGGCAGCCAACGCAGTGACAAAGGGAGTGACATCCTGCTTTTTTTTTTTTTTTTTTTTTTTTAAGATGGAGTCTTGGTGTGTCACCCAGGCTACAGTGCAGTAGCACAATCTTGGCTCATTGCAAACTCTGCCTCCTGGGTTCAAGCAATTCTCCTGCCTCAGCCTCCCGAGTAGCTGGGACTACAGGCGTGCACCACCACACCTGGCTAATTTTTTGTGTTTTTAGTAGAGACAGGGTTTCACCATGTTGGCCAGGCTGGTCTTGAACTCCTGACCTCAGGTGATCCGCCCGCTTTGGCCTCCCAAAGTGTTGGGATTACAGGCATGAGCCATCACGCCCGGCCTGATAATTCTGCCTTTTAAGTGGCAGGAGCAACAAGGAATCAGTGGACACAGTCTCTGGAGTCCATCACTGATCACAGGTACAGCCCCTCCCCTGCAATTCCAAATTCTACAAAGCTTTGAAAATGGAAATTGTCATAAGCTGGCAGCCAAACTTGACCTGCATCATTGTAAGCTCACAATGTAGGTGAGTATTTGGAAGTTCTACTGCATAAACACATTAATGTGTCTGGCTTCCCCAAGGCCCTGCTGAGGGTGCTATATAACACACAGTCCATATATGTACCTCCATTCTAAAATGTGGATAGTTCAAATGCCAAAAGATGCCTGGCCCAGTCGTTTGGGACAAGGCACTGTGGACCTGGGGCTGTGTGGCTGGGAGTCTCTTCTCCACACCTGTTTTTTATCTATGAGGAATAACATTACTCTCCTCCCAAGGAGGAGGAGGAAGAAAGGGAGAATGGGATGAAGCCTGAAAAGGTACTGTCCCAGTGCCTAGCACACACTTAAAACCTCACAATTTCTGGGCCATGACTGCTGTCCGTGATACCCGTACCTCCTCTCGCAGCTCATATTGCTCAATCAGCTTCTTGAGCCTCTCGGCCAGCTCCATGTTCTCTTGGCGCAGCTTGGAGTTGCGCTCATTGTGCTGTTCCATCTGCAGCTGGATGTCATTCAGTGTCACCTGGAAGTGCGAGGTCACCTCCTTGCGCTTCTCCTCCTCCTCCCGGGCCCGCTGCACACCTTCTTCCTGGGCAAAGAAGTCAGCCCGAGAGCCATCATCCACTGCTACCTCACAAGGGTCCCCCAGCTAGTCCACAGATGGTCTCTGCCAACAGCCCTCCCTGCTCCCAAAGTGAGGAGTAGCCAGGCTCCAGGATGTTATGCAATGCGGGTTCCAATGGGCCCCTCTGTACATCAGGTGACATCAAGTGAGATTATCCCCCTAGAAAAATGCAGGTACATGGCAGGCGCGGTGGCTCACGCCTGTAATCCCAGCACTTTGGGAGGCTGAGGTAGGCGGATCACGAGGTCAGGAGTTTGAGACCAGCCTGGCCAATATGGTGAAACCCCATTTCTACTTAAAATACAAAAATTAGCCGGCGTTGGCCGGGCGCGGTGGCTCACGCTTGTAATCCCAGCACTTTGGGAGGCCGAGGCGGGCGGATCACGAGGTCAGGAGATCGAGACCATCCTGGCTAACACAGTGAAACCCCGTCTCCACTAAAAAAATACAAAAAATTAGCCGGGCGTGGTGGCGGGCGCCTGTAGTCCCAGCTACTTGGAGAGGCTGAGGCAGGAGAATGGCGTGAACCCGGGAGGCGGAGCTTGCAGTGAGCCGAGATTGCGCCACTGCACTCCAGCCTGGGCGACAGAGCAAGACTCCGTCTCAAAAAAAAAAAAAAAAAAAAAAAAAAAAAAAAAAATTAGCCGGCGTGATCGCGTGCACCTGTGGTCCCAGCTGCTTGGGAGGCTGAGGCGGAGGTTGTGGTGAACCAAGATCGCACCACTGCACTCCAGCCTGAGCGATGGGCCACAGAGCAAGACTCCATCCCCAAAAAAAAAAAAAAAAAAAAAAGAAACAACGCAGGCACACACATGCACACATGTAGTGCTAAGTGCCGTTCTGAAGCAAGTCGGATCTCCTAAGGCCTTTTCTTCCAGATTTCAGATTAATGTGCATTTGTCCCCTCTCTACGCCCAGAGACCAAGCTGTTAAAATTTAGTGACACCCAGGGTTTGCAAAGTTGTGCAGAATTAGGCACTCGACACTTTTGATGGGGGAGGCACACTGCCCCCTCACTGGAAGGCAATCTAGCAAAATCTATTAAAATGAAAAATCTGCATATACTGTGACCTAGCCATTTCACTTCCATGACTTATTCTACAGATAAGTTCTATGTAACTGACCAGTGATAAATATAACAAGAATTTTCACTATAGTTCTATATGTAATAATGAAAAATTGTAAACAACCCCCAAAATGCTTTAACTAGGGCACTAATATAATATATCCATATAATTAGAAGATAGCCCTACACATGCTGATAGGGAAAAACGTTATGTAAAGTGAAAAAAGGGACAGGATATGAAATGGTACATGTATAATAATTTCATTCTAAAAACTACATGTAAGATTTTACATACAAAAAAGAAAGTTAAAAGGCTGTATTTAAACTTGGTGTAACCACAGACTGACCTCACCACAGAAGAAGCAGAACATGGGAAGGACCCAGGTTCCTGACTGACCAACCTCTGGGACAAGAGCTGCTTGTCAGAGGCAGGCCTCTGCTTACCAGGGGACTGCCATTTCATTGAGAAATACTGACGCCAGTGCATTTCGGATCTTTTAGTGCTTTATCCTTCACCTTACCTAATACATGTCAAATGGTTACAAGCATACTCTCTTAACGTAAGGCATTATTGAGAAAGTGTATTTCTATGCCACAAGCCTGCACTACTTTTTTTTTTTTTTGGGACACTGAGTCTCACTCTGCTGCCCAGGCTGTAACGCAGTGATGCAATCTTGGCTCACTGCAACCTCAGCTTCCCGGGTGCAAGCAATTCCCGTGCCTCAGCCACCTGAGTAGCTGGGATTATAGGCATGTGCCAGCACACTCGGCTAATTTTTGTATTTTTAGTAAATGGGGTTTCACTGCGTTGACCAGGTTGGTCTCAAACTCCTGGCCTCAAGTGATACATCCACCTCAGCCTCCCAAAGTGTTGGGATTACAGGTGTGAGCCACTGCGCCCAGCCTTGCTTTTTTACGCTGATTCCGTGTTGAAATTGTAATGTTTTGGATATTAAGTATTTTACTAAAATTAATTTCATCTGGTTTTTTTAGTGGCCAGAAGATTTTTAATGACTTACGTGGGCCACTGCGCCTGGCCCTAGCCTGCATTACTTTTTAAGAGGAAAGCCCACGAAAAAAACATTAAGTGGAAGTCAAGGAAACCAGAGTCCCCTGTTCCAGGGGGCCCGGGCCTACCTTGAGGGAGCGGTTGTGCCGCTGCAGCTCACGGCACAGGCTCTCAAGCTTGCTGCGCGCCAGGACAGCCTTGCTGTGCTCACCACGCAGGTGGTCCTTCTCTTGCACCAGCTGGCTCTGCTTTTTCTGCAGGAGCTTCATCTGCTTCTGTGAATTCCGGTGCTCCTCCAGCTGGGGACAGGGATAGGGAGGGCAGGTGAGCATCTTGTGGGGCCTTCCTGGTGGGGGGATCACTGTGCAGGTCTAGGGTCTCCTGAGCTGCCCTGACCCTTACCCTCTCAGGCCAGGAGTGCTCTCATGGGCCGATGCTGTGCCGGTGCTTACACGCTCCTCCCATGAACTCACAATAACCGCAAAGGCTCCACCGTAGGGACAGAGAAATGGTAACTCACTAGGGCAAGCAGGGGCCACACAGCCAGCAGATGCCAATTCCTATTCCAGCTCTGACTCTGGGCCACTAGAGCCACTTCAACCTGTTGCATTTCCCCAACTTGCTGGACACTCATGCCCGAGGATGAGACCACCTGCCACCGTACCTTGTGCCTATGAACAGACAAACCCCCATCGCTCCCTCACATTCCTTCAAAACGTTAGCACTGGGTTCATCAGTGCTCTCCCCAACACAATTACTTTTCTCATTTGTGGCCACTTCAGTATCAACAGATAATCCTGACTACCTGGCCTCACAGTCCATCACCTCTTCCACAAACCCACTCCTTTCCCCAGCTCAGTTCCCCTCCCATGACCCTATCCAGGCCTGTACAACAGAAATATAATGCAAACCACATAAGTAATTAAAAATATTCTACTGGCCACACTAAAAAAGTAAAAAAAAACAGGTGAAATTAATTTTAGTAATATATGTATTTAGCCCAATATCCAAAACATTACAATTTCAACACGGAATCAATGTAAAAAAGTGAGGCCGGGAGCGGTGGCTCATGCCTGTAATCCCAGCACTTTGGGAGGCTGAGGCAGGCAGATCACTTGAGGTCAGGAGTTCAAGACCAGCCTGGCCAACATGGTGAAACCCCGTTTCTACTAGAAAAAATACAAAAAAGTAGCCAGTATGGTGGCATGCGCCTGTAATCCCAGTTACTCGGGAGGCTGTGAGGCAGGAGAATCCTTTGAACCTGGGAGCAGGACATCACGCCACTGCACTTCAGCCTGGGTGACTGAGACACTATCTCACAAGAAAGAGTGAGATGTTTTATATTCTTTGTTTTTGCTTAAGTCTTCAAAATCTGATGTGTAGCTTACATTTATAGCATGTTCAAATTCAAACTGGCCACATGTCAATTAGCTAGAGACGAATTTATCTTGGACAGCGCAGATCTAGACTTTGTCACCACCAGAGAGCACACCCACTATCTCGATTTCCAGCATCCCGGGCCAGGACTACCATCACTTATCTTTTTAGCTCATTCCAATCAATATCTGTGATCCTCAGAAAGTCTCTTACCCTATAGGACCTCCAATCCATTGACTCAACCGTCCTTCCACTCTCCTTTAAAATCACCACATTACCTGGTTGGATTTCTTACACCCTCAACTCTCTTGGCCCTTCCCCAGTAGTACTGCAACCCTAGTAAAGCACCTTCCTGCTTTACACCAGTACTAAAACAACCCTACTTGAAGAGTCTCACTTTAAATTCATGGCCACCAATTTCAGGAAGACCAGCAATCCCAACACAATGCATATGCTATTCACACTCCTCTCCTTCCAGACAACTATTTCATCGTTCTCATCAGATCTCAAAACACAGAAGAAACTAGAGAATCAGGGGCACAAGCTCCACATCTGCCAGTCCACCTGCCCCGTCCTCTCCTCCAGTCACACAGACCTAGCCATGTGGTTACCACAGCCAAGCCCCCTTCTTGGGCACTGGGCCTCAACTCCCCTCCCCTACTCACACCACTCTAGCAACTCATTTCCTCTCTTGCATCAGCAATTTTCCCCTGGCTGGATCACTCTAAAAGGGTGCTTATCTTCCTTATGCCTTTTATTTAATCCTTACAAGAATGTCATTAGGCAGGTATGACATTCCCCATTTTACAGATGAGTAAAGTTCCTTACAGGAAAATATTAATAAATGTGTGTGGAATGAATTAATTTTAAAATAAATACTTAGAGGCCAGGCGCAGTGGCTCACACCTGTAATCCCAGCACTTTGAGAGGCTGAGACGGGTGGATCACGAGGTCAAGAAATCGAGACCATCCTGGCCAACATAGTGAAACTCTGTCTCTAATAAAACATACAAAATTTAGCCAGGCATGGTGGCATACACCTGTAATCCCAGCTACTCGGGGGGCTGAGGCAGGAGAATCACTTGAACCCAGGAGGTGGAGGTTGCAGTGAGCCGAGATCGCGCCACTGCACTCCAGCCTGGAGACAAAGTGAGACTCTGACTCTAAATAAATAAATAAATAAATAAATAGGCCGGGCGCGGTGGCTCAAGCCTGTAATCCCAGCACTTTGGAAGGCCAAGGCGGCCAGATCACGAGGTCAGGAGATCGAGACCATCCTGGCTAACACGGTGAAACCCCGTCTCTACTAAAAAAAAAAAAATAGCCTGGCATGGTGGCGGGCGCCTGTAGTCCCAGCTACTCGGGAGGCTGAGGCAGGAGAATGGCGTGAACCCTGGAGGTGGAGCTTGCAGTGAGCCGAGATTGTGCCACTGCACTCCAGCCTGGGTGACGGAGCAAGACCCCGTATCAAAAAATAAATAAATACATACATACATACATACATAGGCTGTGACCATCAATGGATAAATCTGTTAGTTCAAATTCTGACAGGGGACCTGATGATGGAAGAATCTGGCTGCCCCACCCCCAACCCACTGAACAATGTTACAACAGAGTGGGAAGAGCATGCTCTGCATTTATTGTGATGGAACATGAAGCACTTATGAAGAATTCTTGTCAAAAAGTTGAAGCTGAATTGGATCAAGCTTTAGAGCTAACCTCTACTTCACTTACAGGCACTAGGAGGTAAAGAAGTAAAATGATACCACAGAGATGACAAAGCTAGAAGGGAGCATCCTACAAGACAGCTAGTCTAGTTTCTGTTAAAAGTCAATGTCATGGGGAATATGAGGAGGCAGTGACAAGAAGACTGCTCTGGAGTAAAAGGAAAAAGTATCAAGTGACTAGTGTTAGTTTTATTCACTGTGATTGGCTCTATGCATCTGTATTTGAGGAAGAAGCATCAAGACCACAAGGCGTCTTGGACTCAGGCCAGGAACAAGGGCTCTACCACCTTGGAATCATTCTTTGAGAAAGTTCTTTCAAGGAATATGCAGTTTCTCCTCTTGATGCACAGTCCTGAAAAGGCTGGCTGGGAGTGATTCCCCATTTAACAGATAGTTCAGAGAAAAGCTGAACAGGAATGAAGCCACCTACCTGCCTCTGCACCCCCAACCCTACACCAGGTGGCATGCTGATTTTCCCAAGGCAGGGAAGGTGCCCGCGGAGGGGGAACTGACCAGTTCAGCGTACTTCTTGCACAGAGCAGCCAGCTTCTCCTCTGGGGTACTCAGAGTATTCAGTGTCTGCATCAGCAACGTGATCTCCTTCCCTGCAAAGCACAGGAGCAGACATGCACCCCCTTCTCCAGCGGTCCCCTCCAGGCCTGGGCTCACACTCGTGAGTGCTGAAGATAGCCCTCCCCATCATACTTTATATTTTGCTTGTCGATTAGCTGCCTTCCTTGCCATAGGGACCAACTCAATCCTGCCCTCACTGTAGCCCCAGTACTGTCCATAGTACCATCACAGAGGATATGCTCAACAAATGCTTATCAAATGAACGACTGTACCCTCGTGACATCTCCTTAGTGGGCACCACTGGCAGGAGAAAAAAACTGCCTGCTCTACCAAGAGAGGAAAGGTGTCCCACTTATGAATTCAGGGCTTCTGTTTCATACTGTTTCAATGCAAGGAAGGCCCACCCTCCTGATAGCGGTAGGATCCAAAAAGGAATAGGTATCTTAGCCTCCTTGAGAAATACTAAACTCTTGTCAACAAAGTAGCCAAACAGTGAACTTTAAAATGAAGATACTTTCGGCTGGGCGAGGTGGCTCACGCCTGTAATCCCAGCACTTTGGGAGGCTGAGGCAGGTGGATCACGAGGTCAAGAGATCGAGACCATCCTAACATGGTGAAACCCTATCTCTACTAAAGATACACACAAAAAAATTAGCTGGGTGTGGTGGCACATGCCTGTAGTCCCAGTTACTCCGGAGGCTGGGGTAGGAGAATCGCTTGAACCCAGGAGGCGGAGGTTGCAGTGAGCCCAGATCGCGCCACTGCACTCCAGCTTGGTGACAGAGTGAGACTCTAAAAAAATTAATTAATTAAAAAAAAAAAAGGCAGGACACGGTGGCTTACGCCTGTAATCCCAGCACTTTGGGAGGCCGAGGAGGGCGGATCATGAGGTCAGGAGATCGAGACCATCCTGGCTAACACAGTGAAACCCTGTCTCTACTAAACAAAAAAATACAAAAAAATTAGCTGGGCGTGGTGGCAGGCGCCTGTAGTCCCAGCTACTCGGGAGGCTGAGGCAGGAGAATGGTGTGAACCTGGGAGGTGGAGCTTGCAGTGAGCTGAGATCGCACCAGTGCACTCCAGCTTGGGTGACAGAACAAGACTCCGTCTCAGCGGGGCACGGGGGGATGAAGAAGATGATACTTTCCATGTATGTGACGCTAAGATTTTTTCTTTTTTCGAGATGGAGTCTCACCCTGTCACCCAGGCTGGAGTGCAATGGCATGATCTCGGCTCACTGCAACCTCTGCCTCCCAGGTTCAAGTGATTCTCCTGCCTCAGCCTCCTGAGTAGCTGGGATTACAGGCACATGCCACCACGCCCGGCTAATTTTTTGTATCTTTAGTAGAAACGGGGTTTCACCATGTTGGCTAGGCTGGTCTCAAACTCCTGACTTCATGATCTGCCTGCCTTGGCCTCCCAAAATGCTGGGGTTACAGGTGTGAGCCACTGTGCCTAGCCGTCCCTAAGATTTTTTAAAATTCCTCTTTAAAGTAAGATGATACGTAAGGGGAGAAGGGAATAGAAATAAAACATGGATATAATGACACTCGACTTAGAGTCTAGATTCTTTTTTTTTTTTTTTTTTTGAGACGGAGTTTCACTCATCACCCAGGCTGGATGTAGTGGCACAATCTCGGTTCACTGCAACCTCCGCCTCCCGGGTTCAAGCCATTCTCCTGCCTCAGCCTCCCAAGCAGCTGGGATTACAGGCGTGTGCCAGCATGCCCACCTAATTTTTGTATTTTTAGTAGAGACGGGATTTCATCATGTTGGCCATGCTGTTCTCGAACTCCTGACCCTCAGGTGATCCACCTGCCTCGGCCTCCCAAAGTGCTGCAATTACAGGCGTGAGCCACCGCACCCGACCTAGACTCTTAAACATACATACCCTGCTGTAAAATGACTGTCACTGCCTATTCCCCATTGCCTGTGCCTGAGTCAGGGAGCCTTCCCTCTGCCTCCCCAGAAAGGCCCAAGAAATCAGCATGGAGACTGCAATTCGCAGGCATGTGTGCCAAATCCAACCCACGGATGGGTTTTGTTTGGCTCTTACCATTTTAGCTGCTAACTATGAAAAAATCTAGAGTTCTCACATAACTCTAGATTTCTGGCTTTTCTTAAAAAAAAAAAAAAAAAAGCCTGGCTACACCCAGCCTGCAGTTTTGCCTGCTCTCAGTTGGCTAGCTGAGAGCAACTAATCAGGAAGCAGTAAAGCCTCCATCTTCATGTGGCCCCATGGCCAGCCCAACTTATGCAGATATTTGGGTTTTCAACTCTGGCCTAGTCTAATTTTCTTACTGTAAAGAGAAGTATAAACTAAGACCCAGAGAGGAGAAGGGACACACCCAAGGTCACACAGCAGGTAGTACTGGCTGGCACAGGAGCCTACCCTGGCCTCCTGTCTCCATTTTCTCAAAGAGAGAACAGGTCCCATGCCAAGCTCCAGTTGCTTCAAAAGCCAGAAGGCTTTGTGCTGGGAACTCCTGCATCTCTCTATGCCGTGGCCCCCACATCCCTGGCTTTGATTAGACTAGAGTGACTTGCTGCTCTGAGAAGTACCGTTTTCCTTTGAATCCTGGCAGAACAGACTGGCCCAGAGAACGTCAAGTCCAAACTCCCTCTCCTCACCAGCTTCACAAAGAGCTGCCCTGTGCTCACCCAAACCCTTGGCTTTTTTCTTCTCCTGTGGCCTTCGGTGGTCTCGGTCTCCGACCTCGTCACTCTGCCGGATCTCTTCTGTGCTTGGATCCCCCTTGGAGGGTTCCTTCTCTCCATTGACTACTGGAGTTGGTTCAGGCTCCCCATTCCTTGCCACATATGTCCGGGACTTCTCTGCATCTTCGGGTTCAGCCGGCTCACCCTGTGCCCCATCCTCGCCGGGGCCCCCCTGGTTATTGTCCACACAGTATGTGCTCAGTATGTCTTCGAATTGGCGGCTCAGCTCCTCAGAGACATCACGAAGGGCCCCAGACTGCGCCGTTTTGGCTTGAGCCCCTACAGCAGGAGAGGATGAGGGGTAGAGCGAGAAAGAAGACGATTATACCACTGGTTGGGATTTTTCAGGCCCAGCCAAACTCATCAGTTTGAGTTAAATGTTGCCTAACTTTTCTTTTTTTATGGAAACTGAGAAGCAAGAATGGAGCATCATTCAGCAAATCTAGTTCCTGTCGGAATTTAGATTCGAAACGTCTTTTAAATCAAGAAATTAGGTAATCGTTGCTTAACTTCTTTGTCTACTTGTGAAATGACACAACTATTTCTCACTACCACCGGAACACATTTGTTAGATCATAAAAGTATGGAAAGCATCAGCACACAGGGATGGCATATGGAGCAACTTCTAGTCCATCTCCTTCCCCCCCGCCCACAAAACCATTTCTTGCCATTCAGATCATTCTAGAAATGCCTCAAACAGGAAGGGCAGTTAGCTGCTGGTGGCTGAGGTGTTTCTAACGGGACCTGGATTTCCTGACTGTGTGCCTCGCTTGGCTGCCACCTGACTTAATCCCGTCAGAGCTTCTCTCCCGAACTCTGTTCCTGCGCTTAGAGGGGGCAGCTCCGCCAACTCGCCAGAACGCAGGGGGGACCGCGGCCCCAGCACTGTCCTCTCACTCTACATCTCCTCCTCCCGGACAACCCGGCCTCCGCCTCTAAGTCCAGAAGCGAGGCCGACCCCACAGCTCCTCCCCCTGCCCGCCGGCAGCGCAGAGCTGGCACACACCCTCCGGCTTCCGAAGAGCCTGGCTGCCGCCGGGACCTTCTGCTTCTGCTGCAGGAGCCGCCTGGCTGGGCCGCTCCTGGGCTCCCTCGGATCCCGCTTCCGGTTGTCCCGGGATGCTTTTTGGGTTGGATTGTTTGGCGGCCCCGTTCTTTTTGTCTTGGTTCTTCATTGTGATGAGCGATGCTGGGTCAGGAGCAGATCCTTTAGAAACAAAACACAGTTGCTATTTTCCAGACTTCGAAATTCTTCGCAGCCTGGATCACAAATCCCCACAGCAGGCGCACAAAGCTTCTTAAAATAAACGGACCGGCAGGCCCGGGCGGGGGGCGCCAACGGCTCTCTGGTCTTGGCGGGTCAGGGGAGCCCGGCGCGCCGGGGCAGGTTTTCGGGGCGCCGCTCCCGCAGCGGGTGAGGGAAGAGGCCTCTTTTCTCCCTGGAGCCACTTCCCGGCACAACCGGCCCCCTCGCCGCAGGCCGGGCGCGGGATTGGCTCAGGGCCGGAGACTGACGTGGCGGGACTCCCGGCGCTGCCCCCGCCCCCCAGGCCCCACGTGCGCCCCCCGCGCGCGCAGCCACCCACGCCCCGCGCGCCCTCCAGCCGCGAGGCACGCCCGCGCATGCGCATACCCCCAGACAGGCGCCCCCCCACCCCGGGCCACGCGGGGAGTTGGCGTGATTTCCACACGGGCCGAGAACATCCCGGCCCGCACACCCTCAGACAGTCTCGCCCACCGGCCGCCGCGGCACGTACCTCACCGCCGACGTCCGACGGCTTCCCCAGCTCTGGCCTCGCACCGGAAACCCCGAGTAACTGCTGCCGGCGAGCCGCCTGCTCCCGCCTCAGCCAATCAATAGCCGGCGCCGGCGCGGAGCTTGCTGGGAAGGACGAAGCGAGGGCGGCCTCGGAGGCCGGCGCGCCGGGAGGGCGGGGCGGGGAAAAGACTACGCGTCCCTCCTTACGCAGGGGCTGGCCGCGGATCCCAAGGTGCATAAGGGGCTGTGGTCCTGGGAGTCCGAAAGGAGCCCGTCATTCTGCACGAGTGCCCATGTCAACCTTGTTTCTATCTCGCAGAAGTTATGCTTCAACTCCCAAAGCCTTGCGCCTGGTTACTGTTTCCTGCAGGCCTCCATCAAACCTTCCTCCCTGGCCCTGAACAAATATGACTCCATCCAGGAACTCCGAGGACTCGGGAAGAGGGATGGAGTCCTGGGCTGAGACTCAGGAGACCCATACTCCAGTCCCAACTTCATCACGGATTTGCTGTGTGGCTGGACGTTCTTTTCTCTCTCTGGGCCTCAATGTCCTTCTTCCAAAGGAGGCTTTTAGTAACAATTGCAGTTCCTTGAACGCTTACTGTGTGCTTTCCCGGTATCTAATAGCTTGGTTCTCATAACCACTCACAGAAATAACTACTATCTGTTATCCCCATTTTACGGAAAAGGACAGTAAGAGAAAGGTTAGGTAACTTGTCCAAGGTCACATCGATAGTGAGTGGTTAAAACAGGGATTCAAAACTGATAAGTCTGACACCAGCACCCTGGTAATTACCTGGTCTTTCACCCTGTCACCCAGAAGAAACACTACCACAGCAGGTTTCCCTGAGGCAGTCAAGGTAACTTGTGAAAGTAGGTCATATTTTCCCTTCTCCATTACCATTTTGGCAGTCAGTTCCTCAGAAAGGTGCTGAGTTAGGCTTCAGGCATATTCATGAGCCTTTTCTCTATCCCACACTCTACAAAGTCTCACTGGGGTTAAAGTAGAAAAAACCCCCACAATTCCCTACACGTGAGATCACAATTCTGTATCCCCATTGCTTCTGGATAATGAAATCAAACCCAACAATCCTTGTGCCTGGAATTTGAAGCCTGAGATTTGGCTTTTGCCAAACCCCAAATTTTTTGAGGCCCAGCTCAAAGGTCACTTTAGAGCCTTCCCAGTGCTCTGCAATCCGTACTTGCTCCCTAGGTCTGCAGAGTTCTGTTACAGCATTAGCAGTGAGGTGTTGAAATTACTATTTGCTTATAAGTCAGTGAATTTTGCAAGAACTGTTGGCTAAATATTCTAGTCCCAGAGCCTCGCATCAGGCTGTGGGTAGAGAAGATTGTAAACTGTTGTGCTAATTGAACATTGGTTTAGGGCTGTTAGGATGTTAAATATTTCCCCCAAAGGCTCAGTGAAAGACTTCAGAGCAGTGCATGTTGGATTTCAGATTTTCAGATTAGGGAAGCTCAACCGGTAAAATTTGAGAAAATCCCAAATTCGAAACACTTCTGGTCCCAAGCATGTTGGATAAGAGATATTCAACTTGTAGTATAATGATGGAACTGAGGCTCAGAAAGGTTTGGAATCTAGGTGTCCTGAAACCAAGGCTCTGATTATTTCTAGAAAAGCATTCTGGAAATCTCTTGAGAAGGCACCATATAAATCAGGCCTTGATAGATTTCCGTATAACGAGGGTGTTCTAGGTGAGATAAAGAACATAAAAATGTATGCAGGGGCTGAGGGGTAGAGGATGTAGCAGAAGGGTCAACAGTAGCCTAGAGGGGCTGGCTGGGTAATGAGAACAGGCAAGAATTGACAGAAACATGGGTTAACAAGTTACTTTCTCCTTTGCTATAAACAATATATAGCAACAATATTAGCATCTGCCAGATTGAGAGAGAGGTGGTGACTGCAGTAAAATACAGCAGCTCTTGCACGTTGTTACCAAGCAGAAACTCAGGCCAGGTAGGGCCAGAGAGTATTTTTCTGTTTTTTAGACAGGTTTTACTCGGCTGCTGAGGCTGGAGTGCAGTGATCATGATAGCTCACTGCAGACTCAACCACCTGGACTCAAGTGATCCTCTTGCCCCAGCCTCCCAAGTAGCTAGGATTACAGGTATGTGCCACCACAGCCAGCTAACTTTTAAATTTTTTTGCAGAGACAGATCTCACTTTGCTGCCCAGGCTGGTCTTGAACTCCTGGCCTCAAGTGATCCTCCTGCCTTGGCCTCCCAAAGGGTTGGGATTACAGGCATGAGCCACAGTGCTTGGCCTCTTTTTAAAAATGGAGACTTCAGGACAGTCTTTTTCAAGACAGACATTTCTTGATTTTTTAAAAAAATGTTGGCAACTAATTCAAACTTAAACACACTCTGCCAAGCAAAACCTTCCTGTGGGTTCAATCAACTTTCTGGCTGCTTGTCTGTAATCTCTGCTTTAGGAATTGATCTAAACTGAAGGGAGGAGTCTGTGAACTATTTGATCTTAAGAGGTTCAGGCTGGGCACGATGACTCATGCCTGTAATCCCGGCACTTTGGGAGGCGGAGGCAGGCGGATCACCTGAGGTCAGGAGTTCAAGACCAGCCTGCCCAACATGAAACCCCGTCTCTACTAAAAATACAAAAATTAGCTGGGCGTGGTGGCGGGCACCTGTAATCCCAGCTACTTGGGAGGCTGAGGCAGGAGAATCGCTTGAACCCGGGAGGCGGAGGTTGCAGTGAACCGAGATCACGCCATTGTACTCCAGCCTGGATGCCAAGAATAAAAAACTCCATTTCAAAAAAAAAAGGTTCAAAGGGCTGTAGAGTGGTGCTGATGAAACTAAGTCAAAATCATTTAGAGAAACTCTAGAAAATGCAAACTAAACTACAGTGATAGCCACAGATCAGTGGTTGATGGAGGTGGGGCAGAAAGGAGGGATTCTCAAGTGGGAAGCTTACGGCTTATGAAGGTCATAGATATATTCACTATCTTATGGTTGTTTTATGGGTGCATATGTGTTTCAATTTATCAAAGTGTATATACTTTAAATATGTACAGTTTATTGTATGTCAATTATATTTCAATGGAGTTGATGAAAAAAACTTTACAGCAGGTGCAGGTTGGTACAACTCTTATTTCCACTGTTAAGCTACAAGTTTAAACACCTCCTCATTCTCTTCCCCCAAATCCAGTCTAGGGTCACTCCAAGCCAAAGAAGACAATTTAGAACTTTGCAACAGGTTTTTATTTTTGCTTTATATCTATTACAGTGTTTGAAACCTAAAGAAATACATTTTCTCTTCAAATTTGGATGTGTATATAAATAACATTTGTCTGGACTCAGCACACTCAATGCCATGGTTTCTTGGCCTACGTCTGCTGAAATTAAGCTGTGTCTGTCTACCCAGGGGCCCTGAGAACCTGGAAAATAGAGTTTATTGTTATTAGAAAAATAAAAGCAAATGAATTTGCAAAGAAAAACCAGTGAGAAGGATTAGATTCATCTTCCAAGGGTCCATAGCTGGTAACCCAAGCCATTCTTGGGGGATATCCAGTCTCTCGAGTGGCTGGGACTCCATTACCCACTTTCCTTCTTTAATAGGTCAAAGGCAATTCCCACAAAAGCTGGCTAAAAAAGCCAACACTCAACTCCAGAGTCTGAGGGTTCACGAAGATGTGGACTTTTTTTTTTTTTTTTTGAGACAGAGTCTCGCCCTGTCGCCCAGGCTGGCACAATCTTGGCTCACTGCAACCTCTGCCTCCTGGGTTCAAGAGATTCTCTTGCTTCAGCCTCCCACGTAGCTGAGATCACAGGTGCCCACCACCACACCTGGCTTATTTTTTTTTATTTTTTTATTTTTGTAGGGACGGGGTTTTACTATGTTGGTCAGGCTGGTTTGAACTCCTAACCTCAAGTGATCTGCCCGCCTCGGCCTCCCAAAGTGCTAGGATTACAGGCGTGAGCCACCGTGCCCAGCTGAAGATGTGGATTTTTTTTTTTTTGAGATGGAGTCTTGCACTGTCACCCGAGCTGGAGTGCAGTGGCATGATCTTGGCTCACTGCAACCTCCGCCTCCTGGGTTCAAGTGATTCTCCTGTCTCAGCCTCCCAAGTAGCTGGGATTACAGGCACACACCACCATGCCCAGCTAATTTTTTGTATTTTTATTAGAGATGGGGTTTCACTATGTTGCCAGGCTGGTCTCAAACTCCTGACCTCGTGATCCGCCCGCCTCGGCCTCCCAGAGTGTTGGGATTACAGGCGTGAGCCACCGCGCCCAGATGTGGACTCTTTAAAGACATGCTCTGAGTCAGAGGCTCCCAGCCAGTGTTAAGATCTCTGAGAGCTTACTTCCTTCAATGCCCCCCAGGCCATGGCATATACAATAGTTACAGGAGAACAGGGCTGGCATTCAGCAACAGGGTTCAGGTATGAGCTAATGTGGACATGAGAAGTCAGGCTGGCCCAGAGGCAGCTAGGCAGGCCACTAAGATATGCTACATAAACCTTTTCCCATGGTGTTCTGGGCCTAACATGTAATGCTGCCTCTTCTAACTCTCACAGCCAGCTTAGGTTCTGCACATAGCCCAGACCTGAAGCAAAGCGCCCTTGCAGAGAAAAAAATAACAGCTTTAATTCACAGATTTGGTTGGTCTTGACC
Organism: Symphalangus syndactylus; assembly: GCF_028878055.3. Taxonomy (NCBI): domain Eukaryota; kingdom Metazoa; phylum Chordata; class Mammalia; order Primates; family Hylobatidae; genus Symphalangus; species Symphalangus syndactylus. The sequence goes on from NC_072441.2 coordinate 145,312,196, forward strand.
TCAAGTTCTTCCTTTGCCACGGTCTAAATCAGGGTGTGGGGCTAGAGGACAGATAATGAGAGACTGAATCATTTATGAAGGCCTTGGCCAAAGAGCTGCTAGTGCCCACTACATGGATCCCAGCAGGGCCAAATTCTCAACCTGTTGGCTTAACAAAAGAATGAAAAAGCTCAAGCAGAAAACATACTGGACAAGGTTGGTCTAGAACATGCAATCCTAAATGGCTATGGAAGAAATTTATTCTGAGCAGTATCTCAGTCTTACACTCACTAAATTCTAGGGTAGTTCTATCGAAGATGTTTAACCATGGTTTAGTGCACTGAGCCCTGCACCCTTCTCCAGGCTGTGAGGGAGGCAGAGAGGTACATACATTCCTAATGCCCCAGCCAGCCTGTTCTCCCTACTGGGTCTCTGGATTACCTGCAGGGACCTGGGGGAAATTGGCTCCCTGTCTTCAGCTGAGAGTCTGGAATCTGAACCCTAGATGAATCTACTGAAGAATGCTCAAGATGATGGATACCAAGCTGAGTGAGTCTAGGGGAGAAGAGAGGCCTGAACAAAAGAGCTGGGGCCTTCAAAGAGGTGTATGAGAGGTGAGGTTAGTAGTGCCAGGCTTTCCTATCCTTTCCTTCTAAGTTTGCTAGAAACAAGTACAACTTTAGGGTGTGGGGGAAGGCAGGTAGACATGAAAAAATGGAAATACACTTCATTCTGCTAGACATTTTAAACAGGTTTGGCTTGAGAAAAATAGAAAGTCTGTGCCTGAGAACCTTTTTTCCTCTCCCTTATTTAAGTACAATAGCAGCTATAATCTGTGTAGTTCAGCTCCAAAAAACAGGGCTCCTGGAAGATGGCTTTCATGGCAGAGAGTTGATGGGGTAGATTAATGGGCTCTAGGTAAGGAGGAACACCAAGGGTCCCTGAAAACTGAGGCCAACACCTGCTCCCTGGGGGGCGCTATTTGTATTCCCTGACCCATGTAACAAGCCTGGCCAGCTGTGGGTGGAATCCATGTGGTTCAATCAGAAGGTTGCAGCCAACATCAAGGCCAGGCAGTCACTGGGGTAAGCTGGGATCTGAAGGCAGACTTCTAAGACCAGAGACCCTGTTAGTACTAAAGATGATGATTTGGGGGTAGGATGCCTGGAGGGGCTGGCACTGTTCAAAAAAGTATTTGAACACATTAGCCAAGAAAAAGGCTCCTTGTCCCTCCTAATCCATATCTAGATACCCCCAACCAGAGATCTTAAAAAGGATAGACCAGCCATATGCCAACAAGCCAGGATTCCAAAAGCATGCCTCAACTAATCAGGGTATTCCCTACAGCAGACTGGGGCAGGGGTCTCCATCCTGGCAATAACCAGAGAGCCTGACCTCGCTCAGGGCAGGGTATGGAATCCAGATGAAGACTGTCCACAAACAGTGGCTCTCAGGCCTGGGCTAAATAAATAATATTTTGCTTCATTACATGGCCAAAGGAGACCAGGAGATAGAAAAGATGATATTACTGCCTCTGTGGGCTGGAAGAACTTCACCTGTTGGTTGAAAGGGGATTAAAGGAAGGTAACAGGAAAACCTGGTCTGGAGAAGACATAAATGAAAGCTCCTGGAGGCCACTTTTCTCTGATTAGAAATCTGTCGTCACACTCTGCCCCTAGTAGACTTTAGCCTTCGGAGTTCTTAGGGAAAACTGGCTTTAAGCAGCAGCCAGATGACCAAAAACATTTTCCATCTGGTACAGGACCCGGAGATGAAGCCAAAGTAGATTTTGGAGGAACAGCTGGACAAGCAGGATGTGTGTCTTACACTAAGAAACTGGTCCCTATATCAGGGACTTAACTCTTTCTTCGGATGTACAAAGTAGATCCTACTAAATTGTCCTTTGGATGAGAACAATGGGCCGGGGTTGGGTGGGGGAGGGCTTTTTCTTTTTTTTTAACTGTAAGAGAATGGTTTTGTAATGGAGGTAGCAGGCCGAGTGAAAAAAAGGTTCTGCCCCCTGCCTTCCTGGGAGATTGGGAGTTGGCAGCCATCATTCCCAAGCTGATGAGTGGCATCTGACTCACCAAGGTGGTACAACATGGGTGTGATTTTTCAAGGACAACTGCCAGCCCTAAACCATCCTCCTCAGAAAATGGCTTTGAAGTGGGACCACAGCACTAGGAGAGGGCAAATTCAAGACCAACGGCCAACAGTAAGTGCCTGAACTTTAGGTCTATAAGCAGAAGGGCATGGATTTCACCTGAGCCAGAAGGAGATGTGTAGCAATAGAAGCAAGCATGGCATTGTTTCAGAGGAAGGAAAAGCAGAGCTTGGAGCAGGATGCCTCTGACTAACCACAGCGGGGAGGTGGGGGTGGGGCAGACTGTGCCTTCAGCTCCACAGCTGTTCTACACCAACTTCCTCTACTCCCATCCAAACAGGTGGGCTTACCATCGTATGTAATCCACCCAGAGGCACAGGCAAGCCACTGAGGCAATGCACTACCGTAATTCAAACAGAAAGAAGAGGCATCTGGATTATAACTGTACAAGGGAGGGAAAACCCAAACCAGGTACAAGGATGCCAAACAGGGAAGATAAGCAATAGCTCTAAAAAAAAACCCAAAAAAACAGGCTACTAAGTTTCAGTGATAATAGATAATAGGAGAGGCAGCCATGGGTGATCAGTTATGTGGACAATGGCCATTGAGATTGAATTTGACAAGGCAAACTGCATCTGAGTTTCCTGATACAAGCAGGATGTTCCACAGTAAGGATAGAGCAGCAGACTTCACCAGGCCCTGAGGCCATCCTTGCTCCCTTCAGGTCCTGGGACAATCAGGCCACGCTGACCTGCTTTATGAAGGTTCCAGAGCTGAAGGCTGGTCCCAGGTGGTGGTCCAGAATCCAAGCAGAGAGGAAAAGGACCAAGCTCAGGCCTCCGGAGTGAGGAAGCATCCACATCTCTTTTTGGTCTTCCTCACAGTATCCTACTTACAGAAATGACAGATAGTTCTTCCTCTTGAGACCAATTAAGATTGACCTACCTAATATATAGAATATAAAAAAATACAGAACTTTTTGACATTCTCTCCTTTAGAAGTAAAATATACATGATCCAACTATGGAAGAGGAAGAAGAAGAAAGGCCAAAGGCAGGGATCCCTGACTATCCCAATACATGACACTCTCACTCCACCCTCCTCTGCAACTTACAGGTCACCAGAGCAAGCACTTTCTCCTCAGGAGAAAGGAAGGACCACAGCCCCCTGTCTCAAGCTTAGGAGAAAATACAGCCACCTCAGAGGTTCTCTCAACCTCGAGGGGGAATTTTCAAGTAAACAAATGAAGTTGGGTCGCACCATTTGGAAGGTGAGTAGGAAATATGGGATCAGTAGCTACACGTCGGAAGCCCCATCTGAAGGCCTGTGCTCCTCCCCTGCACTCCCACTGGTATACTTGACACTCCAGGAGAGTGAGGAGGAACTCCCAAACTAAAGAGGTCTGGGCAGAGTCAGAGGGAGGGAGGGACCTTGGTTTCATGGTAGCCTCCCCGGCCTCTAGTCTCAGGCAATGCAGGCAGCTGGGTTTACTAAAACCAGGAACTTGTGGCTCTTGGGAAGAGCAATCTTAATACAAGAAAAATGTGCAAAAGAAAAAAAAATTAAATAATCCAAGCGTACAAGATTAATATTCTGTCAGAGCAAGAACACTTTGTTTTGGATTTCTCCCTTCCCCTCCCACCTCCCACCTCTGGAATATGCCGTCTGCTCAAGTACCCAAGATAACAGTTACACAGATCAGGGCAGAGGGCCAGGGAGAATGAAAAAAGATCAAGGGAAGGAAGTCACCACTGAAGAAAAAAAGAAAAAAAAAATAAACATAAAAAAAGGTGCAAATTGATTACCTTAGTCCTTTGTCTACCCCTGGGCTCCTGGGTTAAAGACATGTGTGCAGCCAAAATATAGTGTAAGGAAGAAAAACCCAACACGTCCCCTTCTTGTCACAAAACCCAAAGGTGAGCCTCAGATGGTTCTGTCTGTCCAGAGGGTGCTCCCTCCAGGGAAGGGGGCGGAGCAGGTGAAGAGCACAGTCTCCAGGGCAGCAGAGGTGTGTGGTGGCTGATGGTGGGGACACTGGTTTCCCGCCCACCAGAGGGCTGCTCTTCCGCTGGCTGGTGGTGCTTCCCATCCCCTCCCCTCCCCGGAGGCAGATATTATAGCTGGAAGCCCTCCATGGGGGCCTCAGGCTGCTGGAAGATGAACTGCTGTTGCGTTTCATCCACTTGGGGAGCCAAGCTGCTATCATCGTCTTCTACACCAAAGTAGTGCTCAATGAGGTCAAAGGCCTTCTGGTAGATCTCCTGGTTCTCGTGGCTCTGGAGAAACTCAATTTTATCCAAGCCTACAGTAGTAAGAAGGAAAGAAAGGGAAGTGTGAGTGCTTTTCTATGGGCAGGTGAAACATTTACCTATTTTTCCTTCCCTGAGGTATGTTAGTGCTTACAAACACAAGTCATATGATCAGATCACTCTTGGACCTGAAAGAGGAGAGTTAAGATTTCTTCTCAAAACTACAGAATCCCAAAGGAAAGAGACCAAAATGTCAGTTACAGAGGCTCTAAGTCCTGATTCTGCTTTAAACTAGAAGCATGACCTGGGCAAATCATCAGCCTCTCAGGGATGAGTGATGAGTCAATCCAGCACTCTTATAGGTACAGCCTATCAGAAAGAGAATTGACCTATCGCTCCTTAGAAGGAGAAGAAACTGGTGAGAGACAACTCTCAACTCAAACGATGAGCCAAATCCAAATCCTAGCTGTACCCCAGCTACTCAGTACATCCCCGTTATACTCATGGTAACGTGTGAAACCCTGTGGATGGTGAAACTTGGCTAGGGCAAGAGCTCTTAACTGTTCTGGAGACACAGACGTCAGTCTCATGGAAGCTATGGATGCTCCCCAACCCACACTCCGCCACCACCAACATATGTGTACCATGTTGGAGGCCTACAGTCTCAGGTTCTGACCTAGATTGAAGAGAGGGCACATACCATAGGCTTCCTCTATGAGGCCACAATAAGGATTGACCCCTGAGCCACTGCGCTTGCCCTCTTGCTCTCCAAGCCGCAGGATGTTCTCCAGTCCATTGAGGGCCACTTGCACAATCTTCGAATCCATTACAGTCAGCAAGTCACATAGGGGCTTGATGCAGCCCAGTGAGACCAGGTACCTAGGGGCCAGAGACCGGGCAAGTTCTAAACTAGTACAGGACACATGAAGTGCTGGGCAGGTGCCCTGTACTCTCAGCAACCCATTCTTACTAATTTATTTTCTTATTTTTAAGAATTGTGAGGCTGGGCACAGTGGTTCACACCTGTAATCCCAGCACTTTGGGAGGCTGAGGTGGGCGGATCACAATGTCAGGAGATCGAGACCATCCTGGCTAACACGGTGAAACCCCGTCTCTACTAAAAAAATACAAAAAAAAAAAAAAAAAAAAAAAAATTAGCCGGGCGTGGTGGCAGGCACAATCACGGCTTATTACAGCTGTGACCTCCTGGGCTCAGGTGATCCTCCTGCTTTAGCCTACTGAGTAGCTGTGGCCACAGGCACATGCCACTACAACCTGCTAATTTTTACATTTTTGTACACATGAGACAAAGTCCCTATGTTGCCCAGGCTAGTCTTGAACTCCTGGGTTTAAAGGATCCTCCTGCTTCAGCTTCCCAAGGTGCTGCGATAACAGACATGAGCCACTACACCAGCTTGCTTGTTTTTTTTGTGTGTGACAGACTCTGGCTCTGTCACTCAGGCTGGAGTGCAGTGGTACAATCACAGCTCACTGCAGCCTTGACCTTCCAGGCTCAAGCCATCCTCCCATCTCAGCTGGGACTACAGGCACATGCCACCACGCCCGGCTAATTTTTGTATCTTTCCTAGAGATAGAGTCTTCTTATGTTGGCCAGGCTGAAGAAACTGTTTTGAGTGAGCCATAGCACGGTTCCCCTTCATTTGAATTGAGAACTACATAGATTTCAGTTCTCTGTTGGATAGGAAAAGGCAGAGAAAGGATGGATGTCCATCTCATGTTTCTCTTCTCCAGAAGGGAAAACTGGTAAACTGTTACAGTGTCACTGGAATCTGGAATAGATTCCCGAGTGGCTTACGTGGAATCTATTCCAGATTCTAGTGACACTGTAGCAGTTTACCAGTAAAATTCTATTACAGTGAGAGTAGGGGGCAGACCTGTCTGAGCAAGAGCAGTTTACAGGTCACCTGTAAACCATGAGCAAACAGGGAGAGCATCCATATCATTCAAGACAATGGGAAAGGAATGTAATACCTGATCTGCTCAGGGGTTCCTCCTGATGTGGCATTGGTGATGGCCCAGGCTGCCTCTTTCCTTGTACGAAACTCTGCTTTCTGAAGGATTTCGATCAACACGGGGAAGATATTTGCATCTATAACAGCCTGAGAGAGGATGGAGAGGAGGCAGATGGAAGGAGAAAGTCATTTCAGCATGATAAATAAATCTAGTCCCCAAATCAGCTAAGACTTAGACATCTTCCCCATTCTGGGAGTTTTCTTTTGTTCTTCCTATATAGGTGACAGGCTATACAGAAGAACCCAGTTTTGGTTACACAGCTTCTTTGACCAATAGTACACACTGGCTCCAATTTCTTTCTTTTTTTTTTTTTTTCTGAGACAGTCTTGCTCTGTCACCCAGGCTGGAGTGCACTGGCGCGATCTCGGCTCACTGCAAGCTCCACCTACCAGGTTCATGCCATTCTCCTGCCTCAGCCTTCCGACTAGCTGGGACTACAGGCGCCTGCCACCACGCCTGGCTAATTTTTTTTTTTTTTTTTTGTATTTTTAGTAGAGACATGGTTTCACCACGTTAGCCAGGATGGTCTTGATCTCCTGACCTCGTGATCTGCCCACCTCGGCCTCCCAAAGTGCTGGGATTGTGAGCCACCGCACCCAGCCTCTTTTTTTTTTTTTTGAGATGGAGTCTCGCTCTGTTGCCCAGGCTGGAGTGCAGTGGTGTGATCTCAGCTCACTGCAACCTTTGCCTCCCGGGTTCAAGCGATTCTCCTGCCTCAGCCTCCCGAGTAGCTAAGATTACAGGCGCCCGCCACCACACCAGTCTAATTTTTGTATTTTTAGTACAGATGGGGTTTCACCATGTTGGCCAAGATGGTCTCAAACTCATGACCTCATGATCCGCCCACCTCGGCCTCCCAAAGTGCTGGGTCTACAGGCATGAGCCACCGTGCCCGGCCAATTGACTCCAATTTTTAAAGGGAAACAAATTCTTTCTTCTGAAAGCAAATATTCCAACAACCTCCCATGTTCCTATGACTTCCCATGCCCCTTGACCTCCCTGCCTATTTTACCTGTATTTGAGCCCTGTTGCCAGCAGTAATATTTGAAATAGTCCAGCAAGCTTCCTTCCGGATTGATTCCTTGGGACTGCTCAACAAGTGGAGAAGGCAAGGTAGGGCTGAACAGTTAAGAATGACCTAGAACACCAAAAGCACAGGAAACAAAAGAAAAATTAAACTGTTTTTAATTTTTTTAATGTTTTTCTTTCTCTTTTTTTTTTGAGACACAGTCTTGCTCTGACGCCCAGGCTGGAGTGCAATGGCACAATCTCGGCTCACTGCAACCTCCGCCTCCCAGGGTCAAGTGATTCTCCAGCCTCAGCCTCCCGAATAGCTGAGATTACAGACGCCCACCACCACGCTCGGATAATTTTTCTATTTTTAGTAGAGATGGGGTTTCATCATGTTGGCCAGGCTGGTCTCGAGCTCCTGACCTCAGGTGATCTGCCTGCCTCGGCCTCCCAAAGTGTTGGGATTACAGGCGTGAGCCACTGTGCCTGGCCTCATTTTTTTTCTTGAAACAGGGTCTCACTCTGTTGCCTAGGCTGGAGTGCAGTGGCATGATCACGGCTTACTGCAGCCTTGACCTCCCAGTCTCAAGCAATCCTTCTACTTCAGCCTCCTGAGTAGCTGGGGACTCCTGAGTAGCAGGGTGCCACCGCACCCTGCTAATTAAAAAACATTTTTTTTTGTAGAGACAGGGTCTTCCCATGTTGCAGGGCTGGTCTCAAACTTCTGGGCTCAAGTGATCCTCCCACCTCAGCCTCCCAAAGTGTTGGAATTACAGGCGTGAGCCACTACACCTGGCCTGGGTAAACTGGACTTAATCAAAACGAAAAACTTTTGTGCATCAAGACATTGGAGTAAGCTGGGCACAGTGGTATGCACCTGCAGTCCCAGCTACTCAGGAGGCTGAGGCAGTAGGATTACCTCAGCACAGGAGTTCAAGGCCAGCTGGGGCAACATAGTGAGACCCTCTAAAAAAAATTAAAAAAGAAAAGAAAGTTGGTCTGGGTAAGGTGGCTTCATGCCTGTAATCCCAGCACTTTGAGAAGCCAAAGTGGGAGGATTGCTTAAGCCCAGCAGTTCAAGACTAGCCTGGGCAACATGGTAAAACCCTGTCTCTCCAAAAAAAAAAAAAAAAACAAATTCAAAAAATTAGCTAGGCGTGATGGTGCACGCCTGTAGTCCCAGCTACTTGGGAGGCTGAGGTGGAAGGATTGCTTTGAGCTCAGGAGGCAGAGGTTGCAGTGAGCCGAGATGGCATCATTGCACTCTAGCCTGGGTGACAAAGAGAGACTCTGTCTCAATTTTAAAAAATCAAAGTTTTTTTTTTTTTTTAAAGACAACAAAGTTAAAAGATAAAACCACAGAACAAGAGAAAATATTTGCAAAACATGTGTCTGATAAGAGATTAATATCCAGAACACATGAAGAACTCCTAAAATTGAACAACCAGAAAACTCAACAACCCAATTAAAACATGAGCAAAGGACTTGAATAGACATGTGTCCAAAAAAAAAAAAAAAATACACAGATGGCCAATAAGCATATGAAAAGATGCTCAACATTACTAATCATTTAGAAAAATGCAAATCAAAACCACAATGAAATATCACTTCACACCCATTAGGGTGGGTATTATCCAAAAAAAAAAAAAAGGAAAATAACAACTGTTGGCAAGGCTGTGGGGAAACTGGAACATGCTGCATTGTTGGTGGGAATGTAAGATGGCACAGCAGCTGCGCAAAACAGTATTGTGGCTCCTCAAAAAAATTAAGCATAAAATTAGAACATGATCCAGCAATTCCACTCTGGGTATATACCCAAAAGGACTGAAAACAGGGACTTGAACAAATATTTGTACACCAATGTTCATAGCAGCATTATTCACAATAGCCAAAAGGTGGAAACAACCCAAATGTCTATCGATGGATAAATGGATAAATAAAATACGCTATATACATACAGTGGAATATCATTCAGCCTTTCAAAGGCGTTCTGATGCATGCTACAACATGGACGAATTTTAAAGATACTAGGCTAAGTGAAACAAAGCAGACGAGAAAGAATAAACACTGTATGATTCCACTGACATCAGGTACTTAGAGCACTCAAACTCACAGAGACAGAAAATAGAATGGTGGTTACTAGGCACTAGGGGAAGGGAGAATGGGGAGTTACTGTTTAATGTGTAAGGAGTTTCAGTTAGAGATGATAAAAAAATTCTGTAGCTGGCTAGTGGCAATAACAGAAAAACAATGTGAATGTACTTTATGCCAATGGTTAAAATGGTAAATTTTATGTTGTATTTTAAAGTACATGCATATACATATACAAAGTAACCCAGAAAATGAGTGTGTGGGTTTGAGTGAGACTACTCAACCTGTTAAGGAACCTGTCCAGAATCCCACAGAATTATGCCCGCTACTCAAAACCCAAAGAATACCCAAATCTCTAGCCTTTGAGCAGGGGAATCTTGTTTACTATGCCCTCACCAGAGGGGTTATTTACAAAAGATTAATCCAAGGTCCATGATAACCATGAGACCCTAAAGATCTAGGAAGTAGGGGTGGAGTTCCATAGCTTTCAGTATCTCAAAGGGACCATGACTCAAACTTAACTACCTCACAATGTCCCACGTGGTAAGTCCAGTTATTCCATTTAGTTTTCCTTCACCCATTAGATGATGATTTGTTCCCAATTTATGGAAGAAAAGAAGGAACCAAGTTTCCCATGACTGCTTAGAGAATAACAGAGCTGGAACTTTTCACTCAAGCCCACACTTTCTTAGACCATAGTGCCTCCCATCAGGACCACAGCCCTTTGCAGGAAAAGGCTTTTGTCCACAGGCAGCTCTCCACAAGCTCTTCCATAGCTGGTCTAAGATCCTGCACCCTCCTCTTTCTTACCTGGGTCTGGATGTCATCCCCAGTGACGATGTTACCCACAGCTCTCAGGGCAGGAGAAGCCACTTTGTAATCATTGTGCCTACAGAGGAGGGAGATCTGATCAGCAGAAGGCCAGCACACCATTTTCGGCCCTGCTGATTCTCTCTCTTTAGTCTGAGCCTGGAGAAGCTTAAGGAACCTGTACTCTTTCTTTTTTTTCTTTTTTCTTTTTTTTTTGAGACAGAGTCTCACTCTGTCACCCAGGCTAGAGTGCAGTGGCGTGATCTTGGCTCACTGCAAGCTCCGCCTCCTGGGTTCACGCCATTCTCCTGCCTCAGCCTCCCGAGTAGCTGGGACTACAGGCACCCGCCACCACGCCTGGCTAATTTTTTGTATTTTTAGTAGAGACGGGGTTTCACCATGTTAGCCAAGATGGTCTCGATCTCCTGACCTCGTGATCCACCCGCCTCAGCCTCCCAAAGTGCTGGGATTCTTTTTTTTCCTTTGAGACGGAGTCTTGCTCTGTCACCCAGGCTGGAGTGCAATGGCGCGATCTTGGCTCACTGCAACCTCTGCCTCCCGGGCTCAAATGATTCTCCTGCCTCAGCCTCCCAAGTAGCTGGGATTACAGGCGTCTGCCACCACGCCCAGCTAATTTTTGTATTTTTAGTAGAGACGTCGTTTCACCATGTTGGTCAGGCTGGTCTCGAACTCCTGACCTTGTGATCCGCCCACCTTGGCCTCCCAAAGTGCTGGGATTGTTAAGTGTGAGCCACCGTGCCCAGCCAGAACCTGTACCCCTTCTAAGACCACTCACATCAGCAGCTCTACCAATCTCCGGCAGACTCCAGAGTCTATGACTGCCTGGATCTTCTCATTGGGGCCATCAGACAGATAAGAAAGGGCCCAGCAAGCATCTGCCAGCAAGTCCGAGTCGCTGCTGAAGAGTAGGCGAGACAGTACAGGCAAACAAGGAGAGACCTGTGGGACACAGAGTGAGAAAGACTCATAGGGGGACAAGACTATATCAGCTTTATCACGAACCCTAACATTGCAACCACCGCCCCTCCCAACACACACACACAAGTAATTCCAGACCGTAGGGATCGCTACTACATTAAACATTTAGGTCTACCTTTTCACTTTACTACCCAGGTACACAAGATCATCTACTTCACCAACAATTGCTTCTTCCAGTTTCCCATGATTTGAGACTCCAAGGAGTATCCCAAAGACTTAAAAACTCCATATGAAGGAACCTGATGTCACTCAGGGTCTAGTAAGTAGCTCTCTCACCTTTGCAAACTCTGGGGGTGGGTTCTTCCCTCGGCAGAGATTTGACAGGGCCCAGACTGCATTCCGTGTCATTGTCAGTCGTGTGGACTTGGTAAGGAGTCTGAAGGAAACAGCAAAGCCAGATCCTGAGCACTGAGGCCTTGGCATAGGGCTGTTGCCAATGAACCCAGAGACAAATCCAGTGAGACCTCAGACTCTAGCAGCCTGTTTCTTCCTACTCATAGACCTAAGTTAATAGAGCTGGTATAGGTCAGGAGGCCAACCTCTATACAGAGTATTCATTTCAGGACCAGCTGTGGCTAGTTAATACCACAGATAATAGAGACGAAACAGAGGGCTAGATCTTGAGTAAGCCTGTACAGCTTCTAAGGTGGGATATATCGTGCCCATAACCCTGGCCACAAGTCCAGGACAAGGAATGGTGTTCCCTGGAAATACAAGCTAAAAGTCTAAGAAATAAAAGCTATAGGTCTACTGTGACAGCTTTAGCCACACAGTATGGAATAATTTCTGTGAAGGGTCCAAGAAAGTGACAGTGGTAGGCTATGAGACTGCGGTCTCTGAAGAACAGTTCATTCATCTGTTTTGGTTTAGGCATAGTTTACTCTAAGGGCATGGAGGGAAGGAAGAGAGAGGGATACAATGACGCTTCACGGGGTCTTTGATCTATAATTTACAACAGAGCTGTCCAATGTATGCATAACCCCATAGCAAATCCATGCATTTTGCAGAGAAGGTTGGGTTTTTCCAGGTGGGCTAGTCCTGCCTCTCTCCCCTGGCTCAACAATGAGGAGGATATGAGGATATGACTAACATGAGGTTCTGCAGTGCCATGAAGTGAGGAACAAGATCCTTCTTGGCAGATGGGTGGCACAATCTTTTTTTTTTTTTTTCCCCCACTCTTTTGCCCAGGCTGAAGTGTAGTGGTGTGATCACAGCTCACTGTAGCCTTGATCTCGCTGGGCTCAGGTGATCCTCCCTGCCTCAGCCTCCCAAGTAGCTGGTGCATGCCACCACATCTGGCTAACTTTTGTATTTTTTGAAGAGTTGGGGTTTCACCATGTTGCCCAGGCTGGTTTTGAACTCTAGGCTCAAGGGATCCACCTGCTCTGGCCTACCAAAGTGCTGGGATTATAGGCATAAGCCACCATGCCCGGCCACAACCTTCTCAATCTCCAAAGATACCTATCTTTTACTTGGGCAATCAGAATGCATTTTTATAGTTTTTGCACTTACCTATCATCTTAAGGGATCAAGTATGCTGCCCCCAAATGACCTGCCACGTGGCCACCCGATAGACGCCCAGGTACAGATGATTATAATTACTCACGTTAACAAAGGATTAAGGATGGAACAGTTCAAGACGTAATCTCGGCAAACAGAGCTATCTCCAGCTATGTTTCCCAGTGCCCAGACTGCCTGAAAAGGGGATAATGAAACTGTCACCCACAAAGCCTGGTACTTCTGTGAGTACTTTATAGCCACAACTGCAAAGTGAGTACCCACCAGGATGAGGATGATGTCAAGGCCCCAAATACACTATACAAGCTCAGGTAACCTCCCTATTGAAATCCTTACTGAGCACTTGTTCTACAAGGACCTATCCCTGGGAGTTCCTGGTTCAGCAGGGAAAGACAGGCTGCCATCTGTACTGTAGCCAGAGAAGCCAAAACAACATCGCCCAGAAAAGGAGAAAGTAATCAGAAAGTTGCATTTTTTTTTTTTTTTTTTTTTTTTTTTTTGAGACGGAGTCTCACTCTGTCACAGTGGCGCGATCTCGGCTCACTGTAACCTCCACCTCCTGGGTTCAAGTGATTCTCCTGCCTCAAGCCTCCTGAATAGCTGGGATTATAGGCATGAGCCACAATGCCCGGCTAATTTTTTAGTACTTTTAGTAGAGACGGGGTTTCATCATGTTGGTCAGGCTGGTCTTGAACACCTCACCTCATGATCTGCCCACCTTGGCCTCCCAAAGTGCTGGGATTACAGGCGTAAGCCATTGCGCCTGGCGAAAGCTGCACTCTTGTAGCTGCCTTGGACCAACTCTGTATGTAGTAATGGAGGAAAGAGCCCACTACCACTCTCCGATTCTATCCAACTAGCAAGAATTGAATGGGAGAAATGGAAGTTGTACCTTCATCTCCATGATCGGTGGGTACTGAGATATGGCTACTGTGGTATCTTTTTTCCAATGGCACGTCCAACAACAAATGTATAGAGTTTTTTCCACATCAACCACCCATTCTCTGATACCAACCATGTGTCCAACAATTTAATTCAATTCTGACACTAACACCCAGAGTTAATGCAGACTCCGCAGGTTAGTCCCACAAGACTGCCCCCACTTGAGATACCAGTTGCAAGTCCCAGGGGCCATCTGTACTTGACACTCCTCTCACTCAGGAAATTCCAAGAGTTTTAACACTGTGCCAAGAACCAGGACAAAGACCAAATATATTTTTTATTACACCACAGGTACTATAAAGAATCACACCAAATCTAAGCATTACCTGTTCCTGAACATCCTCAAAGTCTGAATTAAGCAGCTCTATAAAAATGGGGACAGCCCCTGCTTCAATGACAATTTTGGTCTGCTGAGAGGTTCCAGAGGCAATATTCGTTAGAGCCCAGGCAGCTTCAAACTGAAAGTGAGATTAAGCAATGATTGAAAGGTCATTTCAGACTGAGCAGCCATGCCTATCAGCTGGCTCAGAACAGTAAGCCTGCTGCCCATGAATTTAAAAAACCAAAACAAAACATCACAAAACACAAGCAAGCCTCTTGCCCACGAATTTAAAACACACACACACATAAAATACAAGCCTTTCCCCTCCTGTCTTTAGAGAGTGGGAAGATGCAGCGACGTGATATAGATGAGAATAAGACATTGGGCTTCCAGGGTCCCAGGTTTAGTCCTGCACTACCACAACACCCATGCTTCCTGAGCTTCACTTTCTTCATTTCTGAAATGAGGATTAGAATGAAATGGGTCTCTCAAAGTCCCTTTCAGCTGAGTTCTGGCAAGTTCCAGTGGATTGACCCATCACCCATCTCTGAAACAAGAGACCCAAAGAGGCTGAACAATTTGCCTCAGGTCACACAGGTAGTGGACCATACCCTCTGATTTATAACTGAATGATCAGTCTATCATTGTCTGGTGTCTTTCCTTTGAAATTGTTTTAAGGAAGAGATTCTGGCTGTGAGGGAACTGATGGTTTCTCTTGAATGTTTCCTAACATTACTTTTGTACTTCCTGAGAAATATGTCAATAGAAATATCCCACTGCAATTTCTTGGAAGTAGGGCTTTCATATAATAACCCCTTCCCAGTAGTGGGGGACTGGGGGTGGGGTGGGGATAAGTAATGGGTACAAAAAAACCCAGAAAGAATTAATAAGACCTACTATTTAATAACACAATAGGGTGAGTATAGTCAATAATAACTACACAATTTAAAATAACTTAAAGTGTATAATTGGATTGTTTGTAACTTAAAGGATAAATGCTTGAGGAAATGGATACCCCATTCTCCATGATTTGCTTATGTCAAATTGCATGCCTGTGTCAAAACATCTCATGTACCCCATAAATATATATACCTACTATGTATCCTCCAAAAATTAAAAAACAAGACAAGACAAAACAAACCCCTTCCCTCAGGCCTCACCTGTAATGTACAATTCTCATTCCTCTTCAGAAACTCCACGAACCGATCCACCACTCTTGGAGTGTTGATAACTTCATCTATTGGAGGACTAGGCTCTGGATAAGGGAGAAGGGAAAATAAAAACGCAGGAGAAGCTTTTGCTGATCCCTTCATGGGGGTCAGCTTGCAATCCTTCTTAGACACTTCTGACCACCCTTACAAACATTCCCAAACTCCCTTCTGGTAAGGTGGTTTTTAACAATATCTACTCATCTTTGAACTGTATAATACAGCTGGGATGTTAAAGAGTAAAGCCAATCCTAATTTAAGAATGCTCATCTTTGGCTTACTAAATGTAAGCAAAGAAAGGTGTGGGAGAGAGGAATGCCTAAGGGATGAACAACCGTGGTCTACACATTTCCCTTTCAAGAAAGACCAGTATTCTCTTCTTGGGAAGACTATTTGATATACTGAAACAAGAGGTATTTTTCCAATCACATATTAAATTTGTTTTATTAAGTAGCTATGGTGTGCCACACAGTTCTAGGTACAGAGGACACAGGAGGGAACAAAAACAAAAGTCTCTGCCCTCAGAGAGCTTACATCCTAGTGGGAAGAGTCATTTTATTTTTTTTATTTTTATTTTTTTTGAGACGGAGTCTCTCTCTGTCGCCCAGGCTGGAGTGTAGTGGCGCAATCTCGGCTCACTGCAAGCTCTGCCTCCCGGGTTCACGCCATTCTCCTGCCTCAGCCTCTCCGAGTAGCTGGGACTATAGAAGATAAATATAATGCGGGGAGAGGAGAATATGTAGGGCAAGGTAAAAAGATAAAAATGTTGAAGGTAGGATTTAATCGTAGGAGTAAGGGAGTTGCTACAAAGATATCTGGGAAGAGGACATCAGGCAGAGGAAGTATCCAGTGTGAAGGTAGGAATGTGTCTATCTTGTACAAGCAACACCAAGGTCAGTAGGGCTAGAGCAGAATGAGTGAGGGCACGTGTAGTTGATGACATCAGTGAAGAGAAAAGACGCTAAATCATACAGGGCCTCTCTGAGAAGGGCCAGGCTTTGTACCTTTGGAGAGCAGTTTCCGGAATTTCTGTGTGGTTGCTAACTGCAGGTCAGAATCATCAGAAAAGAGCATCTCCACCATCTCTCTTGTGATCACACTCTCCTAGAACATAAAACAAGTTTAGGACTTTGCAAACCAACGTTAGAGCCAGATGTGAACACATAATACTGCTCGGCATCCTGTTTTCTAAAAAACTGAGGGCAAGAGGATGGCATAATAGGCTCAGGAGAAGGGGTCTGTTTAATCTATAGGTGCTTCAAGTTGGGACATTTGAAAAGTGATTCCTAATTCTGAGGCAACTGATGGCTTCTCTTAAATGTTTCCTCAGATATATCTAACAAAGTTGAATCTTTGTTGACTCCTGAAGCTGACAAAAGGGTCCACAGAGGAAAGAACTTGTCATGGTTACTGGCAAAGCTAGTAGATGATGTGAACGGCCCAATTTCTGTTCTTAGAAGCAGGTATTTTCCAGGTCAGCCTGAGGCACATGCAGGGGCCTTACCCCAGTGGTAGAGCTCACATAAGAGTCCATGAGAAGACTATCGAACATGGCAGCTTCTTCATTAATCAGCTCCACATTTCTCCGTTTAAAAAGCTGAAAAGTAAAGAGACAGTGGTTAAGAGTACTCTCTGAACTAAAGAAAACAAAGAACAATCCAATGTAAAATTATGGCATAACTGACAAGGATATACTAGAGCAGCTGAGAAGTAAGGCCAAGCTTTATACATTAGTCTCCCCTTATTCAGTTTTGCTTTCTATTATTTTAGTTATCCAGTCAACTGTGGTCTGAAAATATTGCATGGAAAATTCCAGAAATGAACAATTCATAAGTTTTAAATTGCATGCCATTCTGAGTAGTGTTGAAATCTCATGCTATCCTGTTCTGTCTAGCCCAGGATGTGAACATCCTTTGTCCAGTGTATCCATTCCACGCTGTATACACTGCTGCCAGTTAGTCACTTAATAACCAACTTGGTTATCAGGTGGCAATTGCTCGTGTTCAAATAACCCTTATTTTACTTAATAATAGCCCCAAAGTGCAAGAGTAGTGATGCTGGCAATTCAAATGTGCCAAAGAGAAGCTGTAAAGTGCTTCCTTTAAGTAAAAAGATAAAAATATGGGAAAAAACATAGTATAGGTAAGGTTCAGTAATATCTGCAGTTTCAGGCGTCCACTGTGGGTCCTGGAACGTATTCCACAAAGAGAAGAGGAGACTACTGAATACTGACATGGCAAAGATATTCAAGGACTTGGAGGCAGAGGCAGCAGTGGGCCAAGATCATGCCACTGTACTCCAACCTGGGCAACAGGGCAAGATCCTGTCTTAAAAAAAAAAAAAGAAAAAAAGGAATGATAGTATAGCAAAAGGGTGGACAAAATCAGGTTAGGTTGGCCAGGCACGGTGGCGCATGCCTGTAATCCCAGCACTCTGGGAGGCCAGGGCAGGTGGATCACTTGAGCTCAGGAGTTCAAGACCAGCCTGGGCAACATGGCAAAACCCTGTCTGTACAAAAAAAAAAAAAAAAAAAAAATCCACAAAAATTAGCCGGGCGTGGTGGTACATGCCTGTAGTCCAGCTACTCAGGAGGCTGAGGAGGAAGGATCACTTGAGCCCGGGAGCTTGAGGCTGCAGTGAGCTGAGATAGTGTCACTTACTGCACTCCAGCCTGGGTGACAGAGTGAGACCTTGTCTCAAAAAATAAATAAATAAAAAATGATCACAATCATCATAATCATCATCATCAGGTGACTGAATCTGTTGGCGGGGAGGGGGGGGGGCGTGGGAGTGCAGATGGTGAGGCATTAACATAGTCTCGGGCTGGGTGTGGTGGCTCACGCCTGTAATCCCAGCACTATGGGAGGCTGAGGCGGGCAGATCTGGGCAGATCACAAGGTCAGGAGTTCGAGATCAGGCTGGCCAACATGGCGAAACCCAGTCTCTACTAAAAATATAAAAAGTTAACTGGACGTGGTGGCGCATGCCCGTAATCCTAGTTACTCAGGAGGCTAAGGCAGGAGAATCGCTTAAACCCAGGAGGCAGAGGTTGCAGTGAGCAGAGATCGTGCCATTGCACTCCAGCCTGGGCGACAGAACGAGACTCCGTCTCAAAAAAAAAAAAGAAAGAAAGAAAAGAAAAGGTAACAAGGAGCTAGAACTAGAATGTTATAGTAAAGACATAAATGATGTCTAAGTTGGTCTAACTTGTGAAAAGGGGATAAGGTCAGTTTTCTCTTTCTCAAAGCTCCCAACATTTATTTACAACAAAGGAAACTGGAGTAAGCTCCTTTTCTTTTCTTTCTTTCTTTTTTTTTTTTTTGAGATGGAGTTTCACTCTTGTTGCCCAGGCTGGAGTGCAATGGCATGAACTTGGCTCCTGCAACCTCCGCCTCCCAGGTTCAAGCAATTCTCCTGCTTCAGCCTCCCAAGTAGCTGAGATTGCAGGCGCATGCCACCACTTCTGGCTAATTTCTGTATTTTTAGTAGAGAAAATGAAGTTTCACCATGTTGGCCAGGCTGGTCTCGAACTCCTGACCTCAAGTGATCTTCCTGCCTTGGCCTCCCAAAGTGCTGGGATTACAGACATGGGCCACCACGCCCGCCTAGTAAGCTACTTTTCTACAGGGCAAGTCAGGGTGCATGGTGGAGGCCAACCATAGGGGCTTGTTTCCCAGAATGGTATGTTTGAGAATACTCCCATTAACTCACCTGTTGCTCCCGCTTCTGCTTCCGGAGCTGAATGCCCTCTTCCTCTCTTCTTCGTCTCATTTCTTCAGGGTTTAGAGCGTTGTTCTTATAGCTCTTCATTCGATAATTGTCTTTCCCTGGGCTCGCCATGGTCTCTAGAAGAAAAGATACACATTGCCAAAAACTCTTGAGAGGACAGCATTTCCTTTTCACTAGACTTCTGTCTCTACCCACCCTTCACCCTCCCCTGCCCTGGGGGGATACAGCTCTCTGGGAGCTCTCAATAGCACCTGACATCTCTACGTGCCCCCCAGCCCCAGTCTCCTTTAATTACAATAAGCTTGCTGAACAGGTGGTATTATAGAAATTAGTATAAGCTTAGTAGTTAAAAGTGTGGGTCCCAGAGACAGACTGTCTGGGTTCAAATCCTGACCCTTCTACTTGTTAGCTGTGCAACCTTGGACAAGCTCCTTTAACTTTTATTGCTTCAGAATTTAATCTTTAATAAAACAGGAACACACCAGGCACAGTGGCTCCCACCTGTAATCCCAGGGGTCTGCAGACTACACTTTGAGAACTGCTGTTTTTTGTTGTTGTTGAGACAGGGTCTCACTCTGTCACCCAGGTTGGAGTGCAGTGGCACGATATCGGCTCACTGCAACCTCTGCCTCCCGGGCTCAAGTGATTTTCCTGCCTCAGCCTTCCGAGTAGCTGGGATTACAGGCGCACACCACTACAACTAGTTAATTTTTTTTTTTTTTTTTTTGAGAGGGAGTCTCGCTCTGTCACCCAGGCTGGAGTGCAGTGGCGCGATCTCGGCTCACTGCAAGCTCCGCCTCCTGGGTTCACGCCATTCTCCTGCCTCAGCCTCTCCGAGTAGCTGGGACTACAGGCGCCTGCCACCACGTCCGGCTAATTTTTTGTGTTTTTAGTAGAGACGGGGTTTCACCGTGGTCTCGATCTCCTGACCTCGTAATCTGCCCACCTTGGCCTCCCAAAGTGCTGGGATTACAAGCATGAGCCACTGCGCCCGGCCAACAACTAGTTAATTTTTGTATTTTTAGTAGAGACGGGGTCTCACCATGTTGGCCAGGCTGGTCTCAAACTCTTGACCTCAGGTGATCCACCTGCCTTAGCCTCTCAAAGTGCTGGGACTATCGGCGTTAGCAACCACGCCCAGCCAAGAACTGCTGTTCTAAGCATTGAATTACTCAGTTGTAGGTAAATAAATGTTAACTTGACCAGCTAGTGCCAAGGTTGTCTTCCATTGTACTGCCACTGACAAATATCTTGACCAATACTTTTGACAATCTACTGGGTGTCATAAAGTATTTCAGAGAGATAATTATTTGCATATCCCAGATTACTAATGAGGTTAGATTTCATGTTGTTATTAGCCATATGTTTCCCCTTCTGTGAAAAATGTTTGTTTCTATAATTTTAAATATTTTTCTTTTTTCTTTTTTTTTTTTGAGACAGAGTTTCACTTCTGTTGCCCAGGCTGGAGTGCAATGGCACAATCTTGACTCACTGCAACCTATGCCTCCCAGGTTCAAATGATTCTCCTGCCTCACCCTCCCGAGTAGCCGGGACTACAGGAGGCTGCCACCACACCCGGCTAATTTTTGTATTTTTAGTAGAGACGGGGTTTCACCATGTTGGCCAGACTGATCTCGAACTCCTGACCTCAGGTGATCTGCCTGCCTCAGCCTCCCAAAGTGCTGGGATTACAGGCATGAGCCACTGTGCCCGGCCTGTTCACGTTCTTTTAAATCAGTTATCTGTGGCGGTGTACTTCCTTTATCCTTAATATTATCTTATTTGTGCCCTCTTTTGTTCTTGAGAACCTTTACCAGAGACTTGCCTATTTTTATTTTAGTCTTTTGAAAGATCCAAGTTTTAGCTTCATTGAGTCTTCTCTACTATATGACTTCTATCTCCTTTCTACATTTTTTCTAATTTAAGTTGTATATCTAAGTAATTAATGTTCACACTACATATATATTTTTTTGAGACAGTCTCACTGTGTCACCCAGTCTGGAGTGCAATGGCGCGATCTTGGCTCACTGCAACCCTCCGCCTCCTGGGTTCATGTGATTCTCCTGCCTCAGCCTCCCAAGTAGCTGGGATTGCAGGTGTGCACCACCACGCCTGGCTAATTTTTTTTTTTTTTTTTTAAGACAGAGTCTCCCTCTGTCGCCCAGGCTGGAATGCTGTGGCGCCATCTCAGCTCACTGCAAGCTCCGCCTCCTGGGTTCGCGCCATTCTCCTGCCTCAGCCTCCCGAGTAGCTGGGACTACTGGCGCCTGCCACCATGTCCGGCTAATTTTTTGTATTTTTAGTAGAGACGGGGTTTCACCGTGTTAGCCAGGATGGTCTTGATCTCCTGACCTCGTGATCTGCCTGCCTCGGCCTCCCAAAGTGCTGGGATTACAGGCGTGAGCCACCATGCCTGGCCCCACACTATACTTCTATATTACCTTTCTAAAGCTTATAAATTTCCTTCAAATTAATATTTGTATTGTAATTCAGTTCTAAATATCTAATTACTTTTGATTTATTCAATTTACGTAAGTGTCCCATGTGTGCTTGAGAAGAATCTGCATTCTTAAATTATTGTGCATGGCTTTCTGAATATCATGTCCATTAAATTAAGTTGTCATCATGTTGTTCTTTATTTATTCATTATTTTTTGAGATAGGGCCTCGCTCTATTGCCTAGGCTGGAGTGCAGTGCACGATCACGGCTCACCACAGCCCCAACTTCCAGGGCTAAAACAATTCTCTTGCCTTAGCCTGAGTAGCTGGGACTACAGGCTCATACTACCATGCGTGGCTAATTTTTATTTTTTTTTTGTAGAGATGGGGTCTCACTATGTTGTCTAGGCTGGTCTTGAACTCCTGTCCTCAAGCGATCCCCCTGCCTCAGCCTCCCAAAGTGCTGGGAGTATAGGCATGAGCCACCACGCCCATCATGTTGTTCAACTCTTCTATTAATGTTTCACTTCACTAATGTTTTCCTTATTGATAGTGAATGTAGCCATTCCCCATAGTTGAATTTTGCTTTATGTATTTTAATACTATTTCATTAGAAGCATACAAATTCAGAACTGTTGTATCTTGACTGTGAATAGACGTTTGTTATAAAGTGAGCCAAATTATTCCTTAACAATGCCCTTGTTGCCCTTTTTATTTTGTTGGATATTAATATAGTTATCACTTCCACTTCTAGCCATGATGGAATAAGAGGGATAGGATTTCCCCTGTTGCTATAAACTGTTTCAGACATCGGGCAATAGCAATGCAGAATTGTGATTCTCCAAGAGGGAAACGAATCAAGTGAGCTCTACTTGTCTCCTTGGCTTTCTGCCCAGAGGCACATTCTATAGCAGAAGAGGGGTCCCAAACAGCACCACGGAAATCTGAGTAGTGGAGGAGAGACTAGAGCCTTCAGTGAGACTGAGCTGGCTGAAAACACTGAGCCAGCATGCCAGCGAGGAGAGAAATAGGCAGAAAAAAAAATTGGGAAATCTGTTTGGGGTTCCCTAAATCTTTCCTGAAGACTAAGGATGCATACATGCTGGGTGAAGCTCCATGAGTCACGCAAAGGGCAACTGAGAAGCTGTATGTAAGCTCAACAGTTCCCAGAGCTCGCACAGGGCTGAGAGACTTTAGACAAATCTGAATGGAGATTTCTCCCTGATCACTCAGGGCACAGTAGAGACCCTAGAAGGACTATGGCTTAGTAGTGGGATTAAACTATTCCCAGAAAAGGCTACTTATGAAGCTTAAAAACAAGCCTTACACTGCTAAAACAGAACAGCTATAAAACGCCCTACATCCTTTAAAAAAAGACAAGAAAATCCAGACACTAAAAACATAAAATTCACAATGCTTGGAATCCAATTAAAAATTATGGGCCAGAGCTAGGCATGGTGGCTCATGCCTATAAATCCCAGCACTTTGGAAGGCTGAGGTGGGAGGATAGCTTGAAGAACCTAGGAGTTCAAGGCTGCAGTGAGCTATGACTGCACCACTGTACTCCAGCCTGGGCAACAGAGTGAGACCCTGTCTCTAAAAAACAAAAACAGCCAGGGCGTGGTGGCTCACAGCTGTAATCCCAGCACTTTGGGAGGCCGAGGTGGGTGGATCACAAGGTCAAGAGATTGAGACCATCCTGGCCAACATGGTGAAACCTCGTCTCTACTAAAAATACAAAAATTAGCTGAGCTTGGTGGCACGCACCTGTAGTCCCAGCTACTCAGGAGGCTGGGGCAGGAGAACCACTTGAACCAGGGAGGTGGAAGTTGCAGCGAGCAGAGATCATGCTACTGCACTCCAGCCTGGTGACAGAGGGAGACTCTGTCTCCAAACAAACAAACAACAAAAAGTACTATACATGCCAAGAAGCAGAAAAATTGTGACCCATAGGAGAAAGATCAGTCAAAAGTTAGATCCAGAAATGACACTTCAGTAGATAGTAGGATGGTTTCAAGTGCTCTAATATATTAGTAACTGGATTTACAGGGAAAAAAATTGAGAGACGGACAGAAAAACATTTACAAGCAAAGACTAAAAATTGGCAGGGCATGGTGGCTCAAGCCTGTAATCCCAACACTTTGGGAGGCCGAGGCAGACGGATCCCTTGAGGCCAGGAGTTCCAGACCAGCCTGGTGAAAGCCTGTCTCTACTAAAAATATAAAAATTAGCCAGGCGTGGTAGCTGGTGCCTGTAATCCCAGCTATTCAGGAGGCTGAGGAAGGAGAATCACTTGAACCTGGGAGGTGGAGGTTGCAGTGAGCCAAGACCATGCTACTGCACTACAGCCTGGGCAATAGAGTGAGACCCTGTCTCAAAAAAAAAAAAAAAAAAAAGACTAAAAATTTTCCAGATCTAATCCCATTAATCCTAAAAGCTATGCTAATCCTTAAGCAAGATAAAAACAAAGAAAATCACAAGACCCATCACAACCAAAATCTTGAAAAGCAGCAACAGATAAAATCTTAAAAGCAGCCAGATAAAGACCTATTAAGACCAAAGATAAGAATGGCCTAGCTTCTTGTCAGAAACCATAAGTCAGAAAACAACAAAACATTTTTAATGTTCTGGAAAAAAAAAAAAAAAACCTGGTAAACTAGAATTTTATATCCAACAAAGATACTTTTTGAAATGAAAGCAATTCAGCAGGTCATGGGCTAAATTAAAAATAATATTAATAAAGACTTTTTCAGATAAACAAAAGCTGAGAGATTTTTTCTCTAGCTGACCTGCACTAAAGAAATGCTAAAATTCGCCGGGCGCGGTGGCTCATGCCTGTAATCCCAGCACTTTGGGAGGCTGAGGCGGGTGGATCACGAGGTCACAAGATCGAGACCAGCCTGACCGACATGGTGAAACCCCGTCTCTACTAAAAATAGAAAAATTAGCTGGGCTCGGTGGCGTGCGCCTGTAATCCCAGCTACTTGGGAGGCTGAGGCAGGAGAATTGCTTGAACCTGGGAAGCAGAGGTTGCAGTGAGCTGAGATCGTGCCACTGCACTCCAGCCTAGTGACGGAGCGAGACTCCATCTCAAAAAAAAAAAAAAAAAAAAAGAAATGCTAAAATTCTTCAAGTAGAAAGAAAATGATACTAGATGGAAACTCGGATCTCCACAAAATGAAAAACACTAGATATGGCAGATAAACATAAAATAACGTTTTTGCCATTTAAAAATTGTCTTTAAAAAATAACAAGGCACAGTACACACACACAGAAACAGGGAAGCATGGCCCATTCATGGATTAAAGTAGAAACCATTCCTAGCTGCGTGTGGTAGCTCAAGCCTATAATCCCAATACTTCGGTAGGCCAAGATGATAGGACTGCCTGAGGCCAGGAGTTAGAGACCATCCTAGGCAACATAGGGAGACCCTGTTTCTATTTTAAATAATTTTATAAAAATAGGAAACCATCCCTGAGGAAGCCCAGAGACTGGACTTATTAGACAGATTCTAAAACAACTGTCCTAAATATGCTCAAAGAGATAAAGAAAAACCTGGACAATGAACTGAAGGAAATCTGAAACACAATATATGAATAAAATGAGAATATCAATAAAAAGAAATTATAAAAAGGAACCAAACAAATGTTCCAGAGCTCAAAAGTACACTTACTGAAATAAAAAATTCACTAGATGGGTTCAAGAGCAGATATGAGCAGATAGAAAAAAAGAGTAGCAAACTTGGAGACAGATCAATTAAAATTATCCAATCTGAGGAGCAGAAAGAATCAAGAATGAAGAAAAATGAACAGAATCGAGTGGACCCATGGAACACTATTAAAAGGACCAATATGGCCGGATGGTGGCTCATGATTGTAATTTTGGAGGCTGAGGCAGGAGGACAGCTTGAGCCCACAGTTTGAGACCAGCCTAGGCAACATAGCAAGATCTCATCTCTATTGAAAAAAAAGTAGGGGGGCCAGGTGCAGTGGCTCACGCCTATAATCCCAGCACTTTGGGAGGCTGAGGCGGGTGGATCACGAGGTCAGATGTTTGAGACCAGCCTGGCCAATATGGTGAAACCCCGTCTCTACTAAAAATAAAAAAAAAAAACCCAGGCGTGGTGGCGTGCGCCTGTAATCCCAGCTACTCAAGAGGTGAGGCAGGAGAATTGCTTGAACTCGGGAGGTGGAGTTTGCAGTGAGCTGAGATCGCACTCCAGCCTGGGTGACAGAGTGAGACTCCTTCTCAAAAAAAAAAAAAAAAAGACCAATATACACCACATTATGGGAGTCCTAAAAGCAGAAGATAAAGAGGTAGAATATTTGAAAAAATATGGTCAAAAACTTCCCAAATTAAATAATACACATTAATCTACACATGAAGGAGCTCAATGAACTCTAATGAAGATATCCACATTCGGGATACCGAGGCAGGTGGATCAACTGAGGTCAGGAGTTTGAGATCAGCCTGGCCAACAGGGTGAAACCCTGTGTCTATACTAAAAAAAAAACAAACAAAAATTAGCCAAGCATGGTGGCACCTACTAAAAAACCAAATATTAGCCAGGCATGGTGGAACGCACCTGTAATCCCAGCAAGTTGGGGGGCTAAGACAGGAGAATCACTTGAACCCGGGAGGCAGAGACTGCACTGAGCCGAGATCATGCGACTGCACTCCAGCCTGGGTGATAGAGTGAGATTCTGTCTCAAAAAAGAAAAAGAAGATATCCACATTGAGACACATAATCAAACTGATGAAAGCCAAAGACAGAATCTTGAAAGCTGCAAGAAAGAAGTGACTTATCACATACAAAGACGCCCAATAAGATCAACAGGTGATTTCTCATTAGAAATTATGAGTCAGGCTGGGAGCAAATCCTAGCACTCTGGGAGGCCAAGGCAGGCGAATGGCTTGTGTTCGAGACTAAGAGTTCAAGAACAGCCTGGGCAACGTGGCAAAACCCTGTCTCTACAAAAAGTACAAAAATTAGCTGGGCATGGTGGTGTATGTCTGTAATCCCAGCTACTTGGGAGGACGAGGTAGAAGGATCACCAGAGCCCAGGAGGTTGAGCTGCAGTGAGCCGTGGTTGCACCACTAGACTCCAGCCTGGGCAACAGAACAAGACCCTGTCTCAAAAAAAAAGAAAAAGAAAAAGAAAAGAAATCACGAAAGTCAGAAGGCAGTAGAATAACAAAGTGCTGAAAAGAGGCTGGGTTCGGTGGTTCATGCCTGTAATCCCAGCACTTTGGGAGGACAAGGCCAGACGATTACTTGAGCCCAGGAGTTCAAGACTAGCCTGGGCAACAGAGCAAGACCCTGTCTCTACAAATAATTTTGTTTAATTTAGTTGGGCATGGTGGCGTGCACCTATGGTCCCAGCTACCTGGGAGACCTCTAAGTCAGGACGATTGCCTGAGCACAGGAGGTTGATGCTGCAGTGACTCGTGATTGCACCGTCACTCCAGCCTGTGTGACACAGCGAAACCCTGTCTCAAAAGCAAAACAAAACAAAAAGCAAAGGGCTGAAAGAAAAACCGTCAAGCAAGAATTCTATATCTGACAAAACTGTCCTTCAAAAATGAGGGAGAATTATGACATTTCCCCATAAACAAAAGCCGAGGGGCTTTGTTACCACTAGACCTGCTCTGCAAGAAATGCTGGCTGGGCCTGTAATCTCAGCACTTTGGGAGGCTGAGGCAGGAGGATCACATGAGCCGAGTTGGAGACCAGTCTGGGCAACGTGCTGAAACCCCATCTCTACAAAAAAAAATATAAAAATTAGCCGGACGTGGTGGTATGCACCTGTAGTCCCAGCTACTTGGGAGGCTGAAGTGGACTGCTAGAGCTTGTGAGGTTCAGGCTGCAGTGAGCTGCAATTGTACCACTGCACTCCAGCCTGGGCAACAAAGCAAGACTCTGTCAAAAAAGAAAAAAAATGCTAATGGGAGCCCTTCAGGTTGAAATGAAAGGACACAGTAACTTGAAGCCATATGAAGAAACAAAGATCTCTGATAAAGGTAACTATATGGGCAGATATAAAAGCCAGTATTACGATACATCGGTTTGTAACTTTTCATTTCCTACATGATTTAAAAGACAAATGCATACAATAATTATAAATCTACATTATTGGTCACACAATGTTTAAACATACAATGTGTGATGACAGCAGCATAAAGGAGGAAACAGTGCTGTACATGAGCCGTTTTGTGTGTTACTGAATTAAGCTGGTACTGATTCCAACTAGAGTGTTAGAATATTAAGTGTAATCCCCATGGTGTTCACAAGGAAATATCCAAAAAACTACATGCACAGAAAATAAAAATTAAAAATATACACAAAAGGAAATGAGAAGGGAATAAAGAGAGCTGGAATAGCTATATGAATATCTGACAAAACAAACTTTAAGTCATAAACTGTTACCAAAAAGAAAGGACATCATATGGCCAATTCATCAAACTATTATAAAACATATGCAATAAACAAGAGCCCCCAGACATGAAGAAAGTTCTGACAGAAGTGCAGAGAAAATATTTGGAGACTTTTTTGTCCCCACCAACTGTGGCCTACAGATATTTGGAGACTTTTAATGAGCCACATTCAATAATGAACAGAACACCTAGACAGAGATCGATAAGTAACAGAGGACTTGAACAAAATTATAAAGTAGACCTAAGACAGATACACAAGGCATTCCACTCAATAACAGCAGAATATACATTCTTCTCAAGTACAGATTCTCCAGGATAGGCCATATGTTAGCCCACTAAAAGCGTCTCAATAAATTTTGGAAGACTGAAGTCATATAAAACATTATCTCTGACTACATGGAATGAAGCTAGAAATCAGTAACAGAAGGATAACTGGAAAATTCACAAATATATGCAAATTAAGGAAGACATTCTTTAAAATGTCGGAAGACTCATATGTCCTGATTTCATAACTTACTACAAAGGTACAGTAATTAAAACAGTGTGGTACTGGCATAAGGATAAGCATATGGACATACGGAATAGAATTGAGAGTCCAGAAATAAACCTTTACATCTATGGCCAGCCAACTGATTTTCAACAAGGATATTATGTCCATTCAGTGGAGAAAGAAATATTTCATTGTATAGAGAATGAAATATTTTATACATTCTATACAATGAAATATTAGCCAGACCAGGCGGGGTGGCTCACATCTGTAATCTCAACACTTTGAGAGGCCAAGGCGGGCAGATCACTTGAGGTCAGGAGTCTGAGGCCAGCCTGGCCAACAGGATGAAACCCCGTCTCTACTAAAAATACAAGAATTAGCCAGGCATGGTGGCGGGTGCCTGTAATCCCAGCTACTCAGGAGGCTGAGGTGGGAGAATCACTTGAACCCAGGAGGCGGAGGTTGCAGTGAGCTGAGATCGTGCTGCTGCACTTCGGCTTGGGGAACAGAGCTTGCTCCATCTCCAAAAAAAAAAAGAAATACAAATCAAAACCACAATGATTCAACCTAAGAAAGCTGACTGAAAAAAACAGCTTTTTTTTCAGCCAGGCGCGGTGGCTCACGTCTGTAATCCCAGCACGTTGGGAGGCCGAGGTGGGTGGCTAACCCAGTGAAACCCCACCTCTACTAAAAATACAACAAAAAAATTAGCCGGGTGTGGTGGTGGGCCCCTGTAGTCCCAGCTACATGGGAGGCTGAGGCAGGAGAATGGCATGAACCTGGGAGGCGGAGTTTGCAGTGAGCCGAGATCGCACCACTGCACTGCAGCCTGGGTGACAGTGTGAGACTCTGTCTCAAGAAAAAAAAAAAAAAATTTAGGCCAGGCGCGGTGGCTTATGCCTGTAATTCCAGCACTTTGGGAGGCTGAGGTGGGGAGATTATCTAAGGGTGGGACCCTCCAGCCTGGCCAACATGGAGAAATCCCATCTCTACTAAAAATACAAAATTAGCTGGGCATAGTGACACATCCCTGTAATCCCAGCTACTCAGGAGGCTGACGCAGGAGAACTGCTTGTACCTGGAAGGTGGAGGTTACAGTGAGCCGAGATTGTGTCACTGCACTCCACCCTGGGCGACAGAGCAAGACTCCATCTCAAAAAAAAAAAAAAAAAAGTTTTAAAAACCACAATGACATACTACTCCACACCTACTAGGATGGAATAAGAATAATAAAAGCACACGTTGGCTAAGATCTAGAACCTGGTGGATTGCTGATAAGAATGGAAAATGGTGCAGCCACTATGGAAAACAGAATAGTAGTTCCTAAAAAAATTAAAAAGAATTACTATATAATCCAGCAATTCTACTTTTATACTATTCCTCCCTTATTCAGTTTTGCTTTGCAGAGTGTCAGTTACCCATGGACAATAGTGGTCTGAAAATATTAAATGGAAATTTCCAGATAAAAACAATTTGTAAGTTTTAAATTTCATACTATTCCAAGTAGCATGATGAAATATCACGCCAACCCATCTATTCCACCTGGGACATGAATCATCCCTTTGTCCAGTGTATCCACACTGTACACACTGCCAGTTAGTAGCAGATATTGCAGTGTTTGTGTTCCAGTAATCCTTATTTTACCTAATAATGGCCCCAAAGTGCAAAAGTGATGATGCTGGCATATTGTTCTAAGTGTTCTATTTTATTATTATTGCTCTCAATCTCTTATTGTGCCTAATTTACAAATTAAACTTCATCATAAGTATGTATATATAGGAAATAATATAGTATATATGGTTTGGTACCATCTGTCGTTGCAGGTATCCAACTGGGGGTCTTGGAATATATTCCCTGTGGATAAGGCAAGGACTACTGCATATGGATACCATAGA
Source organism: Symphalangus syndactylus (assembly GCF_028878055.3). Classification (NCBI taxonomy): domain Eukaryota; kingdom Metazoa; phylum Chordata; class Mammalia; order Primates; family Hylobatidae; genus Symphalangus; species Symphalangus syndactylus. The sequence goes on from NC_072441.2 coordinate 145,342,449, forward strand.
ATATCATTCAGCCAAAAAAGGAATGAAGGTCTAACACATGCTACAACATGATTGAACCTTGAAATTAATATGCTAAGTGAAATAAGCAAGACACAAAATATTCCACTTACATCAGGTACCTAGAGTCAAACTCAGAGACAGAAAGTAGATTAGAGGTTACCGGGTGCTAAGAGGAGAGGAAAATAGGGAGTTATTGCTTAGTGGGTGCAGAATTTCTGTTAGGGGTAGTAAAATATTTGGAAATAGTGGTGATGATGGTCACATAACACTGTAACTGTAATTAATGCCACTGTATTGTACACTTAAATTGAAAATTTTGTTACATATATTTTACCACTAATAATTTTTTTTTTTTTTTTAAGATAGAATCTCGCTCTGTCACCTGGGCTGGAGACAGTGGCACGATCTCGGCTCACTGCAGCCTCCATCTCCCAGATTCAAGTGATTCTCCTGCCTCAGCCTCAAGTAGTGGGGATTACAGGCACCCACCACCATGCCCGGCTAATTTTTGTATTTTTAGTAGAGATGGAGTTTCTCCATGTTGCCCAGGCTGGAATAATTTTTTTTTTAATTGGCATTGTAGCCTGGGCTCAAGCCTGTACTGCCGGCACTTTGGGAGGCCAAAGTGGGCAGACTGCTTGAGCCCAGGGATTCAAGAGCAGCCTGAGCAATATGGCGAAACCACAATCTCTACAAAAAAAATTCCAAAATTAGCTGGGCATGGTGGCGTGCACCTGTGGTCCCAGCTACTTGGGAGGCTGAGGCAGGAGGATTGCTTGAGCCCAGGAGGTTGAGGCTGCAAGTGAGCTGTGTCTGCACCTCTGCACTCCCTTTGAGGCCCCTGATGATCCCTGTGAGACTAACAGGGTAGAGAACAGATTTCTGAAGGCAGCACTATGAACTGCTGTCCCCTATTACCAGACACATAGCTTTTCATGACTGAGCCTGGGCTGTCCTGGACGCTAGCCTCTCCTTCAAGCACAGCTGACAGTGAAGCTGGGAGGAGAGCCATGCTGAGCTTCTTTAGTCACCATGGTGACAAGAAACTATCACAAATATTTGCTTATGACTTCACTGGGGAAGCAGACAAGGGAGGTTAGATTGCAAGGAGGAACATCTGCAAAAGCACATCTGGAATCTCAGGGATCCAGCAGGCCAGTGGCTTTTTCCATTATGTATTCCCTTACTTGCTGTGGATGAATTTTTTAAAATTCACAATACAAATAAACCTTTTCTAGCATCTGGCTGTCCTAGACTATCTTTGAGTTTCTTAGTCAAGGAACTCTCTCAAAGTGAATAGGTCTCTGAAGTCACACCTTTCATTTCTAGGGAATGTCTAAAGTTGCCATGCACTTTCTAAGCTTTTAAAACCAAAGAGCTAGCAATAATACAAAATAGGTAGGGGCCTTAAAATGGCTGAATCATGTCTGTTCCTAATTCATATTATGAAGTCCTAAACCCCAATACCTCAAAATGCGTCTATATTTGAAGATAGAGTCCTTCAAGAGGTAATTAAGGTAAATAAGGTTATTGGGGTAGGCCCTAATCCAGTAACTGGTATCCTTAAAACAAGAGAGGGAGAATAGCATGGGAACATGAAGACAGCTATATAGAAGCCAACAACAAATGGCTGAGAATAAAACAACCCTTCTGACAACTTTTTTTTTTTTGAGACAGGGTCTCGCTCTGTCACCCAGGCTGGAATGCAGGGGCACAATCTCAGCTCCCTGCAACCTCTGTCTCCGGGGTTCAAGCGATCCTCCTGCCTCAGCTTCCTGAGTAGCTGGGATTACAGGTACGGGCCAGCATGCCTGGCTAATTTTTTGCATTTTTAGTAGAAACAGGGTCTCACCATGTTGAGGCTGGTCTCAAACTCCGTGATCCGCCCGCCTTGGCTTCCCAAAGTGCTGGGATTACAGGCATGAGCCACTGCACCTGACCTCTTCTGACAACTTGATCTCAGACTTCTAGCCTCCAGAACTGTGAGAAAATACATTTCTGTTGTTTAAACCACCCAGTCTGTGGTTCTTTTTTATGGTGGCCCTTGCAAACTAATATAGGCCCTAATTATCTAATCTAAAGAAGGCACCGACTCCTGCCAGTGTCTGATATCAAATTCAAGTTGATTAAGCCTTGTCTTTAGATCTGGGCAAAGGCGACAATCAAAGTAAACTGCTTTCGTGGGACACAAGGACACGCCTGTAACAAGAAAGGTTAAGATTCACTTAATAGGCTGGGCACGGTGGCTCATGCCTGTAACCCCAACACTTTGGGAGGCTGAGGCGGGTGGATCATCTGAGGTCAGGAGTTCAAGAACAGCCTGGCCAACATGGTGAAACCCTGTCTCTACAAAAATATAAAAATTAGCCAGGCATGATGGTGGGTGCCTGTAATCCCAGCCACTTGGGAGGCTGAGACAGAAGAATTGCTTGAACATGGGACGCGGAGGTTGCAGTGAGCCAAGATCACGCCACTGCACTCCAGCCTGGGTGACAGTGTGAGACGCTGTCTCAAAAAAAAAAAAAAAAAAAAAAGGATTCACTTAAAAAAAAAAAGCCCTAATGGATAAATGAAAAAACTGAGGCTCACTCAGGTCACACATTAGTGAGTAGCAAGATTGCCATAGTGCTCCATTTAATCACTGGTATGTTTAACATTTTGAGATTCAGAAACATTTTAAACTCAGGCCGATTGACTGTTGAGCCTCCCCTCCACCACCATACCAGATTTTTATAGGAACTCACCTTCATAGTACAAGTTTTCCTTTTATTAATACAATGAGTTCTCACCCTAGACCACAGATCCAACCAACCACAAACCTGACGTACATGTATGGACTAACACCTACAACATCAGGATTAATTTCCCCAAAGCAGGTAAAGCCAGCCATGATGCTGGGATGTGATGGGTGAGAAGACAACACACAATATACAAGTGATAGACGCAATAATAAATCCAAAGATTTCACAGATGTTCTTCCACATCTTACCTGGCCCAGTTTCTTACCAAAGATGCCATAAGAAAACATCAAAGATGGCTTAAATTTTGCTGTCTTCTTACTGGTCTACCTATTAGTTATTTACTGTAAATTAATACAAAGTTGATGGCAAAATTTGGGTATTGTTGTAACTTTGCCAGCTAAAAACACACTGTAGGAACAGTTCTAGGAATCTCACCTCCTGTGATTTCTTATACTGAGAACCAGACACTTGTGAGTGCATTTTTTCATTCATTTTCCCTTAGCTACTGCCCCATTTCTCAGTTCTCATGAATAGCCGAACTATTTTTTCTGTTTCCATTACGAACTGCTTAAACACTGAAAGTTTGATATAGTACAATAAATATTTATAAATTATCCACTAAGATTCAATGATTTTTAACAACAGCATATTAGTTTTATTCTATCAGATGTATATATAATATAGCTATATTTTTAACTATACATTTGAAAGTTGTAAATGTCATCACTTGGCAGTTCACCCAATTACTTTAGTATGTATCCCATAATAAGGACCTTCTTTTTTTTTTTTTTCTCTCCCGAGACAGAGTCTCGCTCTGTTGCCCAGGCTGGAGTGCAGTGGCACCATCTCAGCTCACTGCAACCTCTGCCTCCCAAATAGCTGGGATTACAGGTTCACACCACCACGCCCAGCTAATTTTTGTATTTTTTAGTAGAGATGTGGTTTCACTGTGTTGGCCAGGCTTGTCTCAAACTCCCGACCTTGTGATCCGCCTGCCTCGGCCTCCCGAAGTGCTGGGATTACAGGCGTGAGCCAGGCCCAGGACCTTCTTCTTATATAATGACAACAGCATTTTCAAACCTAAGAAATTAACAAAATACCCAATATCTAGTCCATATTCAAATTTCTTAATTATGTCAAAATACCCTTTATATCTGGGTTTTTCTCCCTGAATCCAGCCAAGGTTCACACGTTGTATTTGTTATTTTAACATTTTATTATGGAAAATTTCAAATATATACAAAAGTAGACAAAACAGTAAATAAAATGAATCTCATACACTAACCATCCAGATTAAATGATCAACTAGCAGCCATTCATCTATGCTTCTGCCTCTCCCAGATCCTTGAAGCAAATTCCTGACCTATCACTTCATCCACATTTCAGTATGTATCTGCAAACAACAGAGCCATTTTAAAAACTACAATATCATTATCCAACATCTGATCACTTTTAATCTACAATGCCCGTCCTCCTCTCCCCCAACCCTTTTATTTGCTCTCTGGAGAGACTAGGTCAGTTTTCTTATAGAATGCCTCACATTCTAGTTTTGTGTTATTAAACTCATACCCTTATCCCTTGTATTTCCTGTAAAGTGGAAGTTAAGTCTAGGGGCTAGAATAGATTCAGGTTAAAAATAACTTTTGGTCTTGCTGGGTTATAGATGGAGGAAAAAACATATATATATATAGTAATTGTTGGCCAAGAATATATATAGGTGATGCTGTGTGCTTCAGACTGTTTCCTACTACACAGCCTTTGCACTTTCTGTTCTCTTTTTGCCTTCAATGCTTTTCCTTAGGTCTTGGAATTGCTGGGTCCTTCCCCGTTACCCTAACCCAAAGTAAGTTACCCTATTTTTGTCAGAACACCTGTTTTCTTTCTTTCATTATACTAATTCCAATCCATCTGCTCTCTGTAGGATGTTAAGTTCCACAAGGGCAGAGTTGTATCCCTGGCATCTACAACAAATATTTATTGACTGAATCACCACTCAAATATTTATTATATACTCATTGAGCATATACGTTGTTCCAGACACAAGGCCTAGCTACAACAGCTATTTAACAAATGTTTGCCAGATACGTAAGTAAAGGAGTATATAGCAAAGAAACCTTCCTTGTGACTGGAGTGAAGCAGACCCTCCAAAGGCAGATTACAGAAGAATTTCTTACTAAAAACCCAGAAACCATAATTTCCTCCAGAATTCATGTGAAAATTAAACTAAAACCATCCATTATAAAAACTACAGGACACAAGACACAAATACCTCAGAAAAAGTTTAGACTGTTAAATCCAGTGACCCACTCAGTAGTCACTGCATTTAGCTTTCTAATTTGTCACTGATGATCACCTTTGCCTTCCTGAAACTCTATTCATGATTCTAATAACACCATCCTCTCCCAATTTTTCTCTTAGCCTTCCAATCACTCTTCAAGTTTCTTACTGTGGTCGTTTTCCAAAGCCAACCTCTAAATGTCAGTGTGTACCAAAATCCTACCTTTGGTCCTCTTCTCAGCAGGAGGAGCCCCCACTCCAAGCCCATGACATGATCTCCCTTAGCTTCCACCTCCATTTTTTTTTTTTTTTTTTTTTGAGATGGAGTTTCGCTCTTGTTGCCCAGGCTGGAGTGCAATGGTGCGATCTCGGCTCACCACAACCTCCGTCTCCCAGGTTCAAGTGATTCTCCTGCCTCACCCTCCCAAGTAGCTGGGATTACAGGCATGTGCTACCACGCCCGGCTAATTTTGTATTTTTAGTAGAGATGGGGTTTCTCCATGTTGGTCAGGCTGGTCTCGACTCCTGACCTCAGGTGATCCACCTGCCTTGGCCTCCCAAAGTGCTGGGTTGACAGTCATGAGCCACCGCGCCTGGCCAGCTTCCACCTCTACTTTTAAACCAAGTTTGAAATCCCTATTGTCAAAACATCTTGCCTACCAGCTATCTTCACCCAACTTTCTCTTTAAACCAGTTTCTGCTATCTTATTATTTTTTTTTTTTTTTTTTTCGGACAGAGTTTCACTCTTGTCATCCAGGCTGGAGTGCAGTGGCACGATCTCGGCTCATCGCAACCTCTGCCTCCCGGGTTGATGCGATTCTCTTGCCTCAGCCTCCCAAGTAGCTGGGATTACAGTCGCCCACCACCATGCCCGGCTAATTTTTGTATTTTTAGTAGAGATGGGGTTTCACCACATTGGCCAGGCTGGTCTCGAACTCCCGACCTCAAGTGATCTGCCCGCCTCAGCCTCCCAATGTGCTGGAACTACAGGCGTGAGCCACTGTGCCCGGCCTATCTTCCCTATTTCGGAGTTAATGCCATCACCATTTACCTGGTCTTGGAGTCACCCATGAATATTCTCCTCCCCAATTCAGTAAACTGATTTTTATCTGTTACTCCAAATTGGCTCCTACTGACCACCTCCAATAAATTTTAGTTTACACCCTCATCACCTCTCACTTCTACATTATTAAATCTTTGAGAACAAGAACTCTTTTACTTATCTTTGCGTCTATAGCAAAGTACACAGCATGCCCTCAAATGTTCCATCTAACATTTTAAACTTCAGTTTTCTAGAGAATCTGAAGTCGTTTACAATAAATTCAACGAAATAAAAATAAAACAAGAATCTGGACTAGGAATATACAAATTTATACAGAAATTGGGGGAAGTAGCCAGGTGCAGTGGTTCACACTTGTAATCCTAGCACTTTGAGAGGCCAAGGTGGGAGGATCACTTGAGCCCAGGAGTTAGAGACCAGCCTGGGTAACCCAGCAAGACCGTCTCTGCAAAAAATTTCAAAAATTAGCCAGGCGTGGTGACACACACCTGTGGTCCCAGCTACTCGGGAGGCTGAGGTCGGAGGATTGCTTGAACCTGGGAGCTTGAGACTACAGTGAGCCGTGCTGGTACCACAGTGCTCCAGCTTGGGTGACAGAGCAAGACCCTTTCTCAAAACAAAAAAAAGTGGGAGAAGATGAATGCAGTAAGCAGAACCCAAAGAACCACTTAATTATTAAAACAGAGTGGCATTTTGGCATGTCAGCTACCCGGCATCCAAAATAAAGTAAAATGAGCACTTACATAATTTTCATTGTCCTTGAAGAGAACACTCAAGTGTATTTGGAAAGCAAAGTAATTATTTTTTAATTTTGTTTCATTTTCGTTTTCTCCTCTACTACTCATTCAAGAAGGAAAGCAACGTATTTCTGAAACTTGGCTTCAAGAATGAGTAATACCTAAGGCTTTAGGGTCTGCCCTTTAGGCTTTGATCTGAAAACCAGAAAGGCTGGCAGTAACAGTGTATGATGGTCTCTTCTAACCGTATCTTCACTCCAAATGTAATGAATTGGGGAGGAATAAATGCCTAGAGAATCTCATTCTGCTTATTCCATGTAACTTCCCACTTTATCAAACAGAATCCATAGGCTGAATCAGAATAGATTTAGATTATTAGTCTGATCTCTTCTCTGATACTCTGAATCATTGTTCTATTTCCCTGACCTATAACCTATGTCTGAGTACTACCAGTGATAATATATTATTACAAAAGCAACCCATTTCATTTCACACAGCTGTAATTACTAAGGTCTCCATCATTGTGAATGAGACCTACATATGACTAACTTACATGAGTCCCATTTGTTAGATTTGCTAGATCTGATTTTCAAGAGAAGCTAGAGGCAGGGCTCACATCTGTAATCCCAGCACTTTGGGAGGCCGAGGCGGGCAGATCACCTCAGGTCAGGAGTTTGAGACCAGTCTGGTCAACATGGTGAAACCGTGTCTCCACTAAAAATACAAAAAAAATTAGCCATGTGTGGTGGCAGGCACTTGTAATCCCAGCTACTTGGGAGGTTGAGGCAGGAGAATCACTTGAACCCAAGAGGTTTCAGTGAGCCAAGATCACGCCCTTGCACTCCAGCCTGGGCAACAAGAGTGAAACTCCATCTCAAAAAAAAAAAAAAAAAAAAAAAAAGAAGCTAGAAATGTGGATTTTATATACAGCCAACTGTTTAATGTTTAATTTTTGAAAAACATTAGTCCCTGTAAGACACATCTGCTGCAAGCCAAGTGTGGCCTACAGACTACTAGTTTGGAGCCTCTGATTAAATTCTGTTAATACAAATTAAAGAGCATGTTAGAGTTTTTTAAGTGATCCTATCTCTTTGTGCAGACTTTTAAGTGTCCTGTTGGCAAAGAAGTCCTATTATTTTTATTTCCTTTGGTAACAGGTTTATTGAGATGTAATTCATATAACATACAATTCATACTTTTTAGTATATTTAGTATGATTTTTGGTATATTTAGAGCTGGGCAACCATCAGCACAATTTTAGAACATCTTCATCATCCTAAAAAAAAACCCCGTAACTCTATGGCCGGGCATGGCAGCTAATGCCTGTAATTCCAGCACCTCGGGAGGCTGAGGCGGTTAGATCACTTGAGCCCAGGAGGTCAAGACCAGTCTGGGCAACATAATTAGACCCTGCCTCTAAAAAAAAAAAATGGCCAAGCATGGTGGCTCACGCCTGTGATTCTAGCAATTTGGGAGGCTGAAGTGGGTGGATCACTTGAGGTCCGGAGTTCAAGACCAGTCTGGGCAACATAATTAGACTCTGACTCCAAAAAAAAAAAAAAAAAAATGGCCGAGCATGGTGGCTCACGCCTGTGATTCTAGCAATTTGGGAGGCTGAAGTGGGTGGATCACTTTAGGTCAGGAGTTTGAGACCAGCCTAGCCAACACGCCAAAACCCCGTCTCTACTAAAAATAAATTGGTCAGGTGCGGTGGCTCACGCATGTAATCCCAGCACTTTGGGAGGCCAAGGGGGACAGATCACCTGAGGTCGGGAGTTCAAGACCAGCCTGACCAACATGGAGAAACCCCATCTCTACTAAAAATACAAAATTAGCCAGGCGTGGTGGCACATGCCTGTAATCCCAGCTACTTGGGAGGCTGAAGCAGAAGAATCACTTGAACCCGCAAAGCGGAGGTTGCGGTGAGCTGAGATTGTGCCACTGCACTCCAGCCTGGGTAACAAGAGTGAAACTCTGTCTGTAAATAAATAAAATAAATAAATAAGCCAGGAGTGGTAGCACGTGCCTGTAGTCCCAGCTACTCAGGAGGCTGAGGCAGGAGAATCGCTTGAATCTGGAAAGCAGAGGTTGCGGTGAGCTGAGATTGTGCCACTGCACTCCAGCCTGGGCAACAGAGCAAGACTCCGTCTCGAAGGAAAAAAAAAAAAGTAAAAAAATAAATAAATAAAATTAAATTAAAAAAAGAAACCCCATTACTCTTTAGCTGTCGCCCCCAATGCTCACCCACCTAAGCTGTAAACAATCACTAAGGTACTTTCTATTTCTTACAGATTTGCCTGCTCTGGACATTTCATTTAAATAGAACCACACAATATGCAGTCTTTGACTGGCTTCTTTCACTTAGCGTAATGATTTTGAGGTTCATCCATGTTTTAACATATATCAGTACATTCTTTTTATAGCACTTTTTTTTTTTGAGACAGACTCTTGCTCTGTTGCTCAGGCTTGAGTGCAGTGGCATGGTCTCAGCTCACTGCAGCCTTTGCCTCCCAGGTTCTGGCAATTCTCCTGCCTCAGCCTTCCAGGTAGCTGAGATTACAGGCGTGCACCACATCTGGCTAATTTTTGTATTTTGAGTGGAGACGGGGTTTTGTTATGTTGCCCAGGCTGGTCTTGAACTCCTGGGCTCAAGTGATCTTCCTGCCTCAGCCTCCTAAAGTGCTAAGATCATAGGCTAAGTCACTGCAGGTTTAGTGGTAACAACCCCCCAAGCTTTTGTTTATCTGGAAATATCCTAATTTTTCCCTCATTTTAGAAGGGCAGTTTTGTTAGATATAGCTTTTTTTTTTTTTTTTTTTGAGATGAAGTGTTGTACTGTCACCAAGGCTGGAGTGCAATGGTGCAATCTCGGCTCACTGCAACCTCTGCCTCCCGGGTTCAAGCAATTCTCCCACCTCGGTCTCCCCAGTAGCTGGGACTACAGGGGCCCACCGCCCATTTTTTAAATATATAAAAAAAAAAATTTTGTATTTTTATTAGAGACGAGGTTTCACCATGTTGGCCAGGCTGGTCTCGAACTCCGGACCTCAGGTGATCCACCCACTTCAGCCTCCCAAAGTGCTGGGATTACAGGCATGAGCCACCACGCCCGGCCTCAAGCAATTCTCTTCCTTCAGCCTCCGCAGTAGCCGGGATTACAGGTGCCCGCCGCTGCACCTGGCTAATTTTTGTATTTTTAGTAGAGACGGGGTTTCACCATATTGGCCGGGCTGGTCTCGAACTCCTGACCTCAAGTGATCCGCCTGCCTCGGCCTCCAAAGTGCTGGTATTACAGGGGTGAGCCACCACGCCCATGCCGCCTGGCCAGATGTAGAATTCTTGCTTGATGGTTTTTCTTTCAGCACTTTGCTTTTTTGTTATGTTTTGCTTTTGAGACAGGTTTTTGCTCTGTCATACAGGCTGGAATGTAGCAGTGCAATCAACTCCCTGCAGCCTCGACCTTGTGAGGCAATCTTCCTACCTCAGCCTCCCACATAGCTGGGACCACAGGCCCATGCCATCATGTCCAACTAATTTTTTTTTTTTTTTTTTTTTTAAGAGACTAGGTCTTGTGATGTTGCCCAGGCTGGTTTTGAATTCCTTGGCTCAAGTGATCCTCTGGCCTTGGCCTCTCAAAGTGCTGGATTACAGGTATGAACCACTACACCTGGCCTCTTTCAGCACTTTGTTATCCTACTGCTTTCTAACCTCCACAATTTTTTTTAAGACAAGGTCTTGCTCTGTCACCCAGGCTGGAGTGCAGTGGTGCAATCATGGCTCACTGCTGCCTCAACCTCCCAGACTCAAGCAATCCTCTTACCTCAGCCTCCCGAGTAGCTGGGACTACAGGTGTGTACCACCACACCTGGCTAATTTTCATGTTTTTTGTAGAGATGAGGTTTCAACATGTTTTCCAGGCTAGTCTCAAATTCCTGGGCTCGAGTGATCTGCCTGCCTCAGCCTCCCAGAGTGCTGGGATTACAGGTGTGAGACCCCAGGCCCAGCCATGCAACCACTTAAAAAAATACTTTGGGGCCAGGCACCGTGGCTCACATCTGTAATCCCAACAATTTTGGAGGCTGAGGCATGTGGATCACCGGAGCCCAGGAGTTTGAGACCAGCCTGGGCAACAGAGTGGGACCCCATATATATATATATTTTTTCTTTTTTCTTTGAGACAGAGTCTCACTCTGTCACCCAGGCTGGAGTGCAGTGGCGCCATCTCGGCTCACTGCAAGCTCTGCCTCCTGGGTTCACGCCATTCTCCTGCCTCAGCCTCCCGAGTAGCTGGGACGACAGGCGCCCGCCACCACGCCCGGCTAATTTTTTGTATTTTTAGTAGAGACGGGGTTTCACCGTGGTCTCAATCTCCTGACCTCGTGATTCGCCCGCCTCGGCCTCCCAAAGTGCTGGGATTACAGGCTTGAGCCACCGCACCGGGCCGGGACCCCATATTTTTAAAATAAAATGGCTGCACTGACTGGACACGGTGGCTCATGCTTGTATTACCACTTTGGGAGGTTGAGGCAGGCAGATCACTTGAGTCCAGGAGTTTGAGACCAGTCTGGGCAACATGGCAAAACCCCATCTCTATAAAAAATACAAAAAGCCAGGCATGGGGGCATGTGCCTATAGTCCCAGCTACCTGGGAGGTGGGAGGATTGCCTGAGCCCTAGCGGTTGAGGCTGTAGTGAGCTGTGATCACACCACAGCACTCTAGCCTGGGCAACAGAGTGAGATACTGTCTCAGACAAAACAAAATAAAACACTTTAATGAGTTAAAAGACACCATTGGGCCAGGCGTGGTGGCTCATGCCTGTAATCCCTGCACTTTGGGGAGCCGAGGTGGGCAGATCACCTGAGGTCAGGAGTTCATGACCCGCCTAGACAACATGGTGAAACCCTGTCTCTACTAAAAATACAAATATTAGCTGGGTATGGTGGTGCATACCTGTAATCCCAGCTACTTGGGAGGCTGAGGCAGGAGAATTGCTTCCACTTGGAAAGCAGAGGTTGCAGTGAGCCCAGATTACGCCACTGCACTACAGCCTGGGCAACAGAGCAAGACTCTGTCTAAAAATAAATAAATAAATAAAAATAAATAAATATAAAAAATAAAAAGTAAATAAAAGACACCATCAAGAAAGTGAAAATATCTCCTCATTTGTATAGTATCCCTGCCTGTCACACAGGAGACCAGGTTGGATTCCATGACAGGGAGACAGAAAATTAGAAGAAAAAAAGGTGGGGTGCAGTGGTCAAGCAATCTGCCTGACTTGTCCTCCCAAAGTGTTGGAATTACAGGTGTGGGCCACTGCACCTGGCCGAAAGTTTTAAATCTTAAGTGTATATATGTATATACACACACACACACACACACAAACTCCTTTGATGTATATATATATACACACACACACATATATATGTATATATGTATATGTATATGTATATATGTATATGTATATATATATATGTATATATGTATATGTATATATGTGTGTGTGTATATAGACTTAAGATTTAAATATATATATACATACATATATGTGTATGTATGTATGTGGTTGTGTGTGTTTGCAGTGTCTTTTTAAATTTTTAAATCTTTTTCTACTTTAAAAAATAAAAGTAGAGACAGGGTCTCACTTTGTTGCCCAGGTTGGTCTTGAACTCCTAGGCTCAAGTGATCTTCCTGCCTTGGCCTCCCAAAGTGTTGGGATTACAGGCGTGAGCCACCGTGCCCAGCCTTCGGCGTCTTATCTAACAAATCATTGCCTACTCCAAAGCCATGAAGATGTACCCCTAAGTTTTTTTTTTCTTTTTGAGACGAAGTTTCGCTCTTGTCACCCAGCAGGAGTGCAATGGCGCAATCTCGGCTCACTGCAACCTCCACCTCCTGGGTTCCAGTGATTCTCCTGCCTTGGTCTCCCGAGTAGCTGGGATTACAGACGCCCGCCACCAGGCCTGGCTAATTTCTGTATTTTTAGTAGAGACAGGGTTTCACCATGTTGGCCAGGCTGGTCTCGAATTGCTGACCTCAGGTGATCCATCCGCCTTGGCCTCCCAAAGTGCTGGGATTACGGGTGTGAACCACTGTGCCCGGCCCCCTATTTTTTCTTATAGTAATTTTATGGTTTTAGTTCTTACATTTAGGTCTTTGATCCAGTGAGTTAATTTTTTGTGTATGATGTGAGGCAGGCGTCCAAATTAATTCTTCTGGGTATGTTTTATCTATTCTTTTCAGGCATTATATATAGCAATTAGCACATTAAGATAATAAAAATAAGTCAGTGATCCACATGAGCCCTTTCTTAATGAACTTCTGAGATGCCTGTGACTTTTTTTTTTCTTTGAGACAGAGTCTTGCTCTGTCGCCCAGGCTGGAGTGCAGTGGTGCAATCTTGGGGTTCAAGTGGTTCACCCACCTCAGCCTCCTGAGCAGCTGGGACTACAGGCATGCACCACCATGCCCGGCTAATTTTTGTATTTTTAGTAGAGACGGGGTTTCACCATGTTGGCCAGGGCAGTCTCAAACTCTTGACCTCAAGTGATTTGCCTGTCTCGGCCTCCCAAAGTGCTGGGATTACAGGCATAAGCCCCTGCGTCTGGCCTGAGATGTCTTCAATGTTAATGACTTTTGTGATTAAACCAACTTATCAAACCAACTGACTTGCAGTATACAAGTTCCTTTCCTGGGTCAAGTTACTTATTTTCCATGACCTGCTGGGAGAGGACCTCTGTTAGGCACCAAGGCAGGCAAGGATCACAATGCTTTGCCAAGAAAGTCACATTTGTGTCCTCTCTACTAGCTGTGAAGCAGTCTTCTCAAGTTCAGTCTAGAATGCTTTTCAAAATCACTGGCCATGGTAAAAAAAAAAAAAAAAATCTTTATCTACTAAATCCAGACTAAAAACCAAGATATTATATTTGAAATATGTTTCAAATACCCCAAAGTCAATCTCTAATATCTGTAGAGGGAGGCATTCTCAGGCAAAATCCATATTTGATTGATAATTGACTTAGTAAGGATTTCATTATTGGCTTAGACTCACACAGAATTCTCATTTTAGAGGCAGGCAAACTGAGGCATAACTTACAGAAGAACCAGCTAATAAGTGGGAGAGATTAAACCAGGTATTTCCATGAGAGCCAATGTTTACAGCACTACATATTCCTCATTTGACAGTATACCAACCACAAGAGGACTCCTTTGTTGTTTCCTGGAAGGAGTGTGCTCCCAGGAGTGTCAATGCTGCTTTTCAATTCCACCACGTTTGATTCAATCTCTCAACTGAGGTATGATCCAGTTCTTGCTGTGAACAAGGAATATAAGCCTGGGAAACGTAGTGAGACCTCGTCTCTACTAAAAATACAAAAATTAGCCAGGTGTGGTGGTGGGCGCCTATAATCCCAGCTACTTGGGAGGCTGAGGCAGAAGAATCACTTGAACCCAGGAGGCGGAGGTTGCAGTGAGCCAAGATCGCACCATTGCACTCCAGTCTGGGCAACAGGGCAAAAACACCATCTCAAAAAATAAACAAACAAATGCTGATGACTTCTGCAATCTATACCTAACACCTAGAGGGAACATGGGTTCCTTCCAATCACGTCTGTAAGTACCTCAAATGGGGAAAAAAAAAAAAAAAAAAAAAGCATCTTCTTCTCCATAAACCTGTTCCTTATATATTTCTCTTAATTCATGGTCCACAATTCCTTAACTGGAATTCTGAAATCAAAGGGGCTCTCAAGGCCAGGCACGATGGCTCATACCTATAATTCTAGCACTTTAGGAGGCCGAGGCAGGAGGATTGCTTGAGGCCAGGAGTTTGCGACCAGCCTAGGCAACTAAGCAAGACCTAAGCAAGACCCAATCTCTACAAAAAAAAAAAAAAAAAAAAAAATTTAAAAGAAAAACAAGGTTTTTTTTTAGTAAATACAGTCTCAAAACACATTTGGCAGCAAAATCTGAACCTCACATGAGATTATTTATAGTCTTTATATATATATATATATATATATATATATATATATATATAGTCTCAATTAATTTTCAACTGGATATTTTTGCTACAGAAATATTCACAATGTTTGACTACACAGGGTTCTACCCCAAACCTCACTGGAGGTGTTATACAAGTTATATCACCATAATGCCTTCCTAAAATTCAAAAAATTAGGATTCTGAAACATCTGGCATAAATAATTTCTTAAAAGGCATACACTCTCAATGGGGGGCAATATCACACCCAAAAGGGCAAAATAGGTTTGTCGGCGAGGGAGAAAAAAAGTTAGATGTTAGAATGGTACGTAGCCCTCCAAAGCTCAACCTTACCCAACAAAATCTTACTATTACATGAGCAGGACTCACAGTGACTTCATGGAAGGCAGCTGAAATATATGCAGGGTCTATGCTACAAAATTATGGTGACCAGATGGCCGTGACTGGGGAACTTTCTCTTGATTGATCACTGGATCTCGATATGGCAAGAGATGGCCTGTGCAGGTCTGTTGGCTGCCTCATAAATGTTATTTATGTTTTATCCTCAGTGGATTGTGTGACTTGGGCTTTGGTCATTATCAAGCAAAAGTCTAAAAACTCACTAAATAATTTTTAATTGTTTCAAATTGTTTTACTTTTGTTGGATAAATTCTCGTTTTGAATGATTTTTAAAGTTTCGATTACATTGTTTTTATACAAACTGCCAAACTGGATTGTAATTTGATACAATTTATGCAAGCAAGTAAACTGCATTAAAAGTTACATAGCAAATACAGCCATAAAAATTAAGTTAAGGCCTGGTGAGGTGACTCAGGCCTGTAATCCTAGCACTTTGGGAAGCTGGGGCGGGAGGATTGCCTGAGCTCAGGAGTTCCAGACCAGCCTGGGCAACACGGTGAAACACCATCTCCACTAAAGCACAAAAAATTAGCCGGGCGTGGTGGCATGCGCCTGCAGTCCTGGCTACTCAGGAGGCTGAGGCAGGAGAATTGTTTGAACCTGGGAGGTGGAGGTTGCAGTGAGCTGAGACTGTGCCACTGTACTGCAGCCTGGGCGACAGAGTAAAACTCCGTCTCAAAAATAAATAAATAAGTAAGTTAAATGCAAACAGCTTTTAAAAAAAGACGAGGCTGGCCGAACACGTTGGCTCACACCTGTGATCCCAGCACTTTGGGAGGCCAAGGCGGGAGGATTGCCTGAGCTCAGGAGTTTGAGACCAGCCTGGGCAACGTGGTGAAATCCCGTTTCTACTAAAATACAAATAATTAGCCAGGCGTGGTGGCGGGGGCCTGTAATCCCAGCTACTCAGGAGGCTGAGGCAGGAGAACTGTATGAACCCAGGAGGCAGAGGCTGCAGTGAGCCGAGATCACGCCACTGCACTCCAGCCTGGGCAACAGAACGAGAGACTGTCGGGGGGAAAAAAAAAAAAGATGAGGCCTCACTATGTTGCCCAGGCTGGTCTTGAACTCCTGGCCTCAAGCAATCCTCCCACCTTGGCCTCCCAAAGTGCTGGGATTATAGGCGTGAGCCATCTTGTCCAGCCCAAATAGATTTTTTTCTTTTTAAAGACAGGTCTCCCGCCAGGCGCGGTGGCTCAAGCCTGTGATCCCAGCACTTTGGGAGGCCGAGGAGGGCGGATCACGAGGTCAGGAGATCGAGACTGTCCTGGCTAACACGGTGAAACCCCATGTCTACTAAAAAATACAAAAAAAATTAGCCGGGCACAGTGGCGGGCGCCTGTAGTCCCAGCTACTCGGGAGGCTGAGGCAGGAGAATGGCGTGAACCCGGGAGGTGGAGCTTGCAGTGAGCTGAGATGGCGCCACTGCACTCCAGCCTGGGCGACAGAGCGAGACTCCATCTCAAAAAAAAAAAAAAAAAAAAAAAAAAAAAAAAAAAAAAAAAAAAAAAAAAAAAAAAAAGACAGGTCTCACTCTGTTGCCCAGGCTAGAGTGCAGTGGTGTGATCTTGGCTCACTACAGCCTCTACCTCCTAGGCTCAATCTATCCTCCCACTTCACCCTCAGAAGTAGTTGGGACTGCAGGTGCATGCCACTACACACAGCTAATTACTGTATTTTCTGTAGACACGGGTTTGATCATGTTGCTAAGGCCGGTCTCAAACTCCTAGGCTCAAGCGATCCTCCTCAGCCTCCCAAAGTGCTCAGGAGTTTGAGCCTAACCTAAAAATTTTAGGTTAAAAATTTTTAACCTAAAAATTTTGTTTAGTCATTCCTTTATTTTTGAGACAGAGTCTTGCTCTGTCGCCAGGCTGGAGTGCAGTGGCACGACCTCAGGTCACTGCAACCTCCACCTCCCAGGTTCAAGTAATTCTCCTGCCTCAGCCTCCTGAGTAGCTGGGACTACTGGTGCACACCACCATGCCCAGCTAATTTTTGTATTTTTAGTAGAGATGGGGTTTCACCATGTTGGCCAAGATGGTCTCAATCTCTTGACCTCGTGATCCACCTGCCTTGGCCTCCCAAAGTGCTGGGATTACAGGCGTGAGCCACTTGGCTTTTTTTTTTTTTTTTTTTTTTTTTAAGGCAGGGTCTCACTCTGTCGCCCAGAATGGAGTGCAGTGGCATAATCACAGCTCACTGCAGCCTCAATCTCCGGGGCTCAAGCAATCCTCCCACCTCCGCCTTCTGAGTAGCTGGGACTACAGATGCATGCTACCACACCCAGTTCATTTTTTATCTTTGGTAGAGACAGGGTTTCACCATGTTGTCCTGGCTGGTCTTGAACTCCTGACCTCGAGCAATCCACCCACCTCAGTCTCCCATAGTGCTGGGATTACAGGCATGAGCCACCATGCCCTGCCCTGTTTAGTCTTTCTTAACCATGCATTGAATAAAAACTAAATTGTACACTTACTCTTATGTATAAAGCACAGACATAGTACATAAAAAGATAGTTTATCTCAGTATTAATATTTCATAGGACAGGTACATTGGGGGAAAAAAAGGTCTAAAAAGTCTCCTTAGGAAGGTGATTAAAAAAAAAATTGAGAAACACAACGCCTGGAAGCACTGGATTAGTGATCTGTACCAATACCTGCAAAGTTTTTCAACCCAGAAACATGGGAATAATCTTTGACAGTTCTGTTTCCCTTAACTCCCACCCCACATCCAATCACATCCAATCATAAAGAATGGCCGGCTTTATTTCCTAATTATTTCTGGACTCTGTCTCTTTTTCTCCATTCCTACCGCCATTGCACGGATTTAGGTCTTCATAATCTCTTGCCTAGATATTATAAGAGCCTCATCAAACTGCCTTTTTGCTCCTTACACCCAAACTTTTTTTTCTTTTTTTTTTGAGATGGAGTTTCACTCTTGTTGCCCAGGCTGGAGTGCAATGGCGCGATCTCGGCTCACTGCAACCTCCGCCTCCCGGGTTCAAGCGATTGTCCTACCTCAGCCTCCTGAGTAGCTGGGATTACAGGCATGCACCACCACACCCAGCTAATTTTTTGTATTTTTAGTAGAGATGAGGTTTCTCCGTGCTGGTTAGGCTGGTCTCGAACTCCTGGCCTCAGGTGATTTGCCTGCCTCCGCCTCCCAAAGTACTAGGATTACAGGCATGAGCCACTGCACCCGGCCCACCCAAACTTCTTAAAACAGCTTGCCTCTTCTCTCTTCTTTTCTTTTTTCTTTAAAAATGAGAAAGGGTCTTGCTAAGTTGCACATGCTGGTCTCAAACTGCTGACCTCAAGTGATCCTCCCACCTCAGCCTCCCAAAGTGCTAGGATTACAGGCATCAGCCACTGCGCCAGGCCTCTCCTTTCTCATTTCTTAGCTTACTTAGCACTTCCATGCCATCAAAACTGTCTTTGTACAGGCCACTTACCAAGTACATGATGCTAAATTCAATAGACATTTTCAGTCTTTTTTTTTTTTTTTTTGCTTGTTCTCTTGGCAGCACTCAATCCTGACAACCACTTCCTTATTTTTGAAATTCTCTCTTTCTCCTGGCTTTTTTTTGTTTTGTTTCATTTTGTTTTTTGAGACAAAGTCTCGCTCTTGTCCCCCAGGCTGGAGTGCAATGGTATGATCTCGGCTCACTGCAACCTCTGCCTCCTGGGTTCAAGCGATTCTGTTGCCTTAGCCTCCCGAGTAGCTGGAATTACAGGCGCCTGCCACCACGCCCAGCTAATTTTTGTATTTTTAGTAGAGAATACATGTTGGCCAGGCTGCTCTCGAACTCCTGACCTCAGGTGATCCACCTGCCTCGGCCTCCCAAAGTGCTGGGATTACAGGCGTCAGCCACCGTGCCCAGCCTCTCTTGGCTTTTTTTTTTTTTGAGTCGGAGCATTGCTCTGTTGCCCAGGCAGGAGGGCAGTGGCAGGATCTCAGTTCACAGCAACCTCTGCCTCCCAGGTTCCAGTGATTCTCCTGCCTCAGCCTCCTGAGTTGCTGGGATTACAGGTACGCACCACCACGCCCGGCTAAGTTTTGTATTTTTAGTAGAGCTGGGATTTCACAATGTTGGCCAGGCTGATCTCGAACTCCTGACCTCAGGTGATCTACCCATCTTGGCCTCCCTAAGTGCTGGGATTACAGGCGTGAGCCACCGCACCTGGCCTCTTTCTCGTGGCTTTTAAGACACAAAGCACTCATTGTTTTCTTTTAGTTCTGACTGATGTTTCTTTCCTTTCTGCACATCACAGCTGATCTACCTTGGCCAGCTTTTTAGCCCAGCTCTCATCACATTTTTCCTGAGTGTTATGAATCACTCCATAGTTTCAGTTGCCATGTATAGAGATAAATAGATGATCAAACCTCTATCTCCATTCCCAGGCCTCACTCTTGAGCTCCAGACTTCTACATTCAACTGATTTTTGAACAACTTCCCCGGAGGTCAGAGAATCCTTAAAATGCACAAATTTAAATTCATCTCAATTAACAGCATCACTATCCATTCTGCTCTCAAGGCAACAGGCATAGGAGTCATTCTTAATTTTTTTTCCCCTTGGCTTCAGCCACCAGATGAAATCAATAACCAAGTCCCGATGATTCAAATTCCTAACTCTCTTATTCCCTACTATTCCCATCTCAGCTGCTGCCATCATCTCCTGCCAGGACTACCACATTACTCAAAGAGCTCCGAGTTACGGCCAGGAGCAGTAGCTTACGCCTGTAATCACTTTGGGAGGCCGAGGGAGGCAGATCACTTGAGGTCAGGAATTCCAGACCAGCCTGGACAACATGCTGAAACCCCATCTCTACTAAAAATACAAAAATTAGCTGGGCATGGTGGCACATGCCTGTAATCTCAGCTACTTAGGAGGCTGAGGCAGAAGAATCGCTTGAATGCTTGAACTCAGGAGGTGAAGGTTGCAGTGAGCTGTGATCGCGCCACTGCACTCCAGCCTGGGTGACAGAGCAAGACTGTCAAAAAAAAAAAAAAAAAAGGAACTCCAACTGGGTGTGGTGGTAATCCCAGCACTACTGTGGGAGGCCAAGGAGGGAGGATCACCTGAGGTCAGGTGTTCAAGACCAGCCTGGCCAACATGGTGAAACCCCGTCTCTACTAAAGATACAAAAAATTAACAGAGTGTGATGGCAGGCGCCTGTAATCCCAGCTACTTGGGAGGCTGAGGCAGGAGAATCTCTTGAACCCAGGCGGCGGAGGTTGCAGTGAGCTGCGATCACGCCACTGCACTCCAGCCTGGGTGACAGAGCTATACTCCATCTCAAAAAAATAAATAAAAAATAAATTAATTAATTAAAAAAATTAATTGGCTAGGTGCGGTGGCTCAGGCCCATAATCTCAGCACTTTGGGAGGCTGAGGAGGGCAGATGGCCTGGGGTCAGGAGTTCGAGACCAGCCTGGCCAACATGGTGAAACCCCGTCTCTACTAAAAATACAAAAAAAGTTAGGCAGGCATGGTGGTCCATGCCTGTAATCCCAGCTACTCAGGAGGCTGAGACAGGAGAATCGCTTGAACCAAGGAGGCGGGGATTGCAGTGAGCCAAAATCACGCCACTGCACTCCAGCCTGCGCAGCAGAGAGAGACTCTGTCTCAAAAAAAAAAAAAATTAACATTTAAAAAAATACATATAATTTTGTAAAATACAGAGACTACATAATATTTCATAAGATACACAGAATATTAATTGAAGTAACATTTACAAATAAGACAGACAATTCTCAGGCTATATTTGGCCTCAAATATCTTTTGTTAATGTTTTCAGATTTTGAAAGTTAGCTTGTAACCTTTACAAAGCAGTAAGTATTATTTAAAAATCCAGGCTGAGCGTGGTGGCTCACACCTGTAATCCCAGCACTTTGGGAGGCTGAGGCAGGTGGATCACGAGGTCAGAAGTTTGGGACCAGCCTGGCCAATATGGTGAAATCTACTAAAATTACAGAAAATTAGCCAGGTGCAGTGGTGAGCACCTGTAATGCCAGCTACTTGGGAGGCTGAGGCAGGAGAATTGCCCGGGAGGCAGAGGTTACAGTGAGCTGAGATCGTGCCACTGCACTCTAGCCTGGGCAGCAGAGCAAGACCCTGTCTCAAAAAAAAAAAAAAAAATCCAGATTTCCAGTTTCAAGAGGGAGAGGAATTGTGGAAAGGATGGGAAATCAACAACACTAGAACCACATTTCCCCATGGCAACAATTGGCTGGAGCTTAGCAGCCAGGAAGTAGGGTTGTCCTGTTCATCTAACAGTCTCCCTTTGGTTTATTTCATAAAATTATTCACTAGAATATAAAATCTGGGACTTCACCAGAAAGAGGTTTTGTCTGTTTTGTTAACCGCTGTAATTCCAGGGCCTAGAAAAGTCCCTGGCACATACTGGGCACTTAATAATCATTTGCTGAAATTAATTGCTGTCTGCCTGGTCCTAAAAGTATGAGTTTCTGACAAGTATTCACAATATGTTTCTGTCCTCCACTCAAAGACAAAGATTAGTAAATTTAACTTTATATTTAATATAGGGCCTGGCTGGGTGTGGTGGCTCATGCCTATAATCCCAGCACTTTGGGAGGCCGAGGCAGCCGGATAACCTGAGGTCAGGAGTTTGAGACCAGCCTGGTCAACATGGTGAAACCCCACCTCTACTAAAAATACAAAAATTAGCCAGGCGTGGTGGTGGATGCCTGTAATCCCAGCTACTTGGGAGGCTGAGGCAGGAGAATCACTTGAACCCAGGAGGCGGAGGTTGCAGTGAGCTGAGATAGGCCACTGCACTCCAGCCAGGGTAACAAAGTGAGACTCTGTCTCAAAAAAAAAAAAAAAAATTATATATATATATATATATGATATATATACGTATATATATATATATACACATATATATACGTATATATATCTTATATATATATATATATACACATATATATACGTATATATATCTTATATATATATATATATGGCTTGACACATAGAAAGTACTTTGTTTACTAAGTGATTAACAGCTATTAATTATCACTTATTGAGTACTTACTATGTGCTAAGCACCGAGCTAAAATGCTTTACAGGCATTACCTCATTTAATTCCTGTAACAATCCTATTATCTCTATTTTATTTCATTTTTATTTTTTAAAGACAAGATCTTGCTCTGTCACTTAGGCTAGAGTACAATGGTGAGATCATATAACTCACTGCAACCTCAAACTCCTAGGTTCAAACGATCCTTCTGCCTCAGCTCCCCATGTAGCTGGGAGTACAGGCACATCCCACCAGGCCCAACTAATTTTTTTTTTTTGTAGAGGTAGGGGTTTTGCCATGTTGCCCAGACTGGTCTGGAACTCCTTGCCTCAACTGATCCTCCTTCCTGAGCCTCCCAAAGTGTCAGGAATACAAGCGTGAGCTACCGCACCTAACCTATACCTATTTTAAAGATAAGGAAATGAGGCTATGTAGAGTAAGTAACTGGTCGAAAAACTAATAACATGGAATAAAATAACTGTAATAGAAAAAAGGATGTGAAAAGCACACACGGCTGCACTCCAGCCTGGGAGAAAAAGCGAGACTCCATTTAAAAAAAAAAAAATAATAAGAACAAAGTGCTATAGAATTTAGGAGAGTTCATTTCCAAATTGGAAGGCATAAAGTATTTCAGAAAGGTTCATGTAGAAGGCAGCATTTAAATTATATCTTGAAAAACAGGTGAGATGGCTGGGCAAGGTGGCTCACGTCTATAATCCCAGCACTTTGGGAGGCTGAGGCGGGTGGATCACCTGAGGTTGGGAGTTCGAGACCAGCCTGACCAACATGGTGAAACCCTGTCTCTACTAAAAATACAAAAATTAGCTGGGCCTGGTGGTGCATGCCTGTTATCCCAGTTACTCAGGAGGCTGAGGCAGCAGAATCGTTTGAACCGGGAGGCAGAGGTTTGTTGCATTCCAGCCTGGGCAACAAGAGCGAAACTCCATCTCAAATTAAAAAAAAGAAAAGAAAAGAAAAACAGGTGAGATTTCTATAGGAAAAGATGGGTGGGGAAGAGATTGCTTTAGCTACTTCAGGAATGCTTATGTACAAACAGCCCATATTTTGATTAGAATCATACTGAGTAAGCGTCTCTTCCATGTATTAGCTATGATTTTGCCCAAGTTACTGAAACCTCTCCATCCTTTGGTTTTCTCAACTAAAACATGAGAATCTGAGAATTAAATGAATATATAAAGTACAGGCATATCTCATTTTACTGTGATTCACAGATAGTATGTGGTTTTTTGTTGTTGTTATTGTTTTTGTTTTGAGACAAGGTCTCACTATGTTGCCCAGGCTGGTCTCAAACTGCTGAGCTCAAAAGTTTCACCTGCCTTAGCCTCCCAAAGTGCTGGGATTACAGGCGTCAGCCACCATACCTGGCCAATGTGTGTTTTTTAAAGAAAACAAATTGGGCCAGGCGCAGTGGCTCACGCTTGTAATCCCAGCACTTTGGGAGGCTGAGGCGGGTGGATCACGAGTTCAGGAGTTCAAGACCAGCCTGGCCAAGTGGTGAAACTCCATCTCTACTAAAAATACAAAAAATTAGCCGGGCGTGGTGGCAGCCGCCTGTAGTCCCATCTACTCAGGAGGCTGAGGAAGGAGAATCATTTGAACTCGGAGGGTGGAGGTTGCAGTGAGCTGAGGTCCTGCCACTGCACTCCAGCCTGGGTGACAGAGTGAAACTCCGTCTCAAAAAAAAAAAAAAAAAAAAAAAACCAAATTGAAGGTTTGTGGCAATCCTATGTTAAGCAAGTCTACTGGCGCCATTTTTCCAGCAGCATGTGTACACTTTGTGCCACATTTTGGTAATTCTCGTAATATTTCAAACTTTTGTTTTTTGTTTTATGTTATGGTGATCTGTGATCAGTGATATTTGACGCTAGTATTGCAACTATTTTGGGGTGCCATGAGCCATGGTCATATAAGATGGAGAACTTAATTGATAAATACTGTGTATGTTCCGACTGCTCCACCAACCAGCCATTCCACAGTCTCTCTCCCTCCGTATTCCCCGAGATACAACAATATTGAAATGAGGCTAATGAATAACCCTATAATGGCCTCTATTTGTTCAAGTGGAAGGGGCGGTTGCATGTCTCCACATTAAGTCAAAAGCTAGAAATGATTAAGCTTAGTGAGGAAGGCATGTTGAAAAGCCAAGATACGCTGAAAGCTAAGCCTCTTGTGCCAGTTAGCAAAGCTGTGAATGCAAAGGAAAAGTTCTTTTTTTTTTGAGGAGTTTCCAAGGCTGGAGCGTGTAATGGGGCGATCTCAGCTCACTGCAACCTCCACCTCCTGGGTTCAAGCGATTCTTCTGCCTCAGCCTCCCAAGTAGCTAGAATTACAGGCATGTGCCACCATGCCCGGCTAATTTTGTATTTTTAGTAGAGACAGGGTTTCTCCATGTTAGTCAGGCTCATCTTGAACTCCCGACCTCAGGTGATCCACCTGCCTGGGCCTCCCAAAGTGCTGGGATTACAGGCATGAGCCACTGCACCTGGCCAGGAAAAGCTCTTGAAGGAAATGAAAAGTACTAGTCCAGTGAACACACAAATGTTTAAAAAAAATAACCGGCCGGGCGCTACTCAGGAGGCTGAGGCAGGAGAATGGCATGAACCCGGGAGGCAGAGCTTGCAGTGAGCCAAGATAGGGCCACTGCACTCCAGCCTCCGTCTCAAAAAAAAAAAAAAGAAAAGGAAAAACAGCCTTAGGCCAGGCGCGGTGGCTCACGCTTGTAATCCCAGCACTTTGGGAGGCCGAGGCGGGCGGATCACGAGGTCAGGAGATCGAGACCACGGTGAAACCCCGTCTCTACTAAAAATACAAAAAATTAGCCGGGCGTGGTGGTGGGTGCCTGTAGTCCCAGCTACTCGGAGAGGCTGAGGCAGGAGAATGGCGTGAACCCCGGAGGCGGAGGTTGCAGTGAGCCGAGATCGCACCACTGCACTCCAGCCTGGGTGACAGAGCGAGACTCCGTCTCAAAAAAAAAAAGAAAAAACAGCCTTATTGCCAATACGGATAAAGTTTTAGTGGTTTTGACAGAAGATCAAATCAGCCAGAATATTGCCTCAAACCAAAGCCTAATCCAGAGCCAGGTTCTAACAAGACTGGTTCATAAGGTTTAAGGAGCCGAGCGCGGTGGCTTATGCCTGTAATCCCAAGACTTTGGGAGGCTGAGGCGGGTGGATCACCTGAGGTCAGGGGTTCGAGACCAACTTGGCCAACATGGTGAAACCCCGTCTCTACCAAAAATACAAAAATTAGCCGGATGTGGTGGCGGGCACCTGTAATCCTGGCTACTTGGGAGGCTGAGGCAGGAGAATCGCTTGAATCTGGGAGGCAGAGTTTGCAGTGAGCTGAGATCATGGCACTGCACTCCAGCCTGGGCGACAGTGAGACTCCGTCTCAAAAAAAAAAGGGTTTAAGGAAAGAAGCCATCAATGTGGAGGCCAAACTCAGTGGCTCATGCTTGTAATCCCAGTGGCTCCAGAGGCTGAGGAAGAAGGATCACTTGAGGACAGGACTTGAAGATCAGCCTGGGCAACACGGTGACACACTGTCTCACAAAAATTAAAAATTGGCTGAGTGTGGTAGCACACACCTGTAGTCCCCAGCTACTTAGAAGGCTGACATGGGGGGATCCCTTGAGCCCAGGAATTAGAGATTGCAGTGTGCTATCTTGCCACTGCACCCCAGCCTGGGTGATAGACAAAAACCCTATCTTAAAAAAAAAAAAAAAAAAAAAAAAGGCCGGGCGCGGTGGCTCACACCTGTAATCCCAGCACTTTGGAAGGTTGAGATGGGCGGATCACGAGGTCAGGAGATCGAGACCATCCTGGCTAACACGGTGAAAACCCATCTCTACTAAAAATACAAAAAAAAAATTAGCCGGGCGTGGTGGCGGGCGCCTATGGTCCCAGCTACTCAGGAGGCTGAGGCAGGAGAATGGCATGAACCCGGAAGGCCGAGCTTGTAGTGAACCGAGGTCTCGCCACTGCATTCCAGCCTGGGCAACAAAGAGAGACTCGGTCTCAAAAAAAAAAAAAAAAAAAGTGAAGCCGGGTGTGGTGGCTCATGCCTATAATCCCAGCACTTTGGGAGGCCGAGGTGGGCGGATCACTTGAGGTCAGGAGTTCGAGACCAGCCTGGCCAACATGGCGAAACCCTGTCTCTATAACAATACAAAAATGTTCTGGGCATGGTGGTGCCCACCTATAATCCCAGCTACTTAGGAGACTGAGGCACCAGAATTGCTTGAACCCAGGAGACAGAGGTTGCTGTGAAGCGAGATCGTGCCACTGCACTCCAGTTTGGGTGACAGAGTGAGACACTGTCTCAAAAAAAGTGCAAGGTGAAGCAGCATGTGCTGATGTAGAAGCTACAGCAAGTTATCCAGAAGATCTAGCTAAGATCATTGATGAACGTGGCTACACTAGCCAACAGATTTTCAACGTAGAAACAGCTTTCCATTGGAGGAAGATGCCATCCAGGACTTTCATAGCTAGAGAGAAGTCAATGCCTGGCTTCAAAGCTTCAAATGACAGGCTGATTCTCTTGTTACGGGCTAATGCAGGTGGGGCCTTTAAGTTGAAGTCAATGCTCGATTACCATTCTGAAAATCTCAGAAGGGCCGGGCGCGGTGGCTCACGCCTGTAATCCCAGCACTTTGGGAGGCCGAGGTGGGCGGATCATGAGGTTAGGAGATCGAGACCATCCTGGCTAACACAGTGAAACCCCGTCTCTACTAAAAATACAAAAAATTAGCCGGGTGAGGTGGCAGGCACCTGTAGTCCCAGCTACGCGGGAGGCTGAGGCAGGAGAATGGCGTGAACCCCGGGGGGCAGAGCCTGCAGTGAGCTGAGATCGCGCCACTGCACTCCAGCCTGGGTGAAAGAGCGAGACTCCGTCTCAAAAAAAAAAAAAAAAAAAGAAAATCTCGGAAGCTTAAAATGTAGTATGCGGAATCCACTGTGTTCATGCTTTATAAATGGAATAAAGCCTGGATGACAGCACATCTGTTTACAGCTTGATTTACTGAATATATATATATATATTTTGAGACAGAGTTTCGTTCTTGTCGCCCAGGCTGGAGTGCAGTGGCATGATCTCAGCTCACTGCAACCTCCACCTCCTAGGTTCAAGCAATTCTCTTGCCTCAGCCTCCAGAGTAGCTGGGATTATAGGTGTGCGCCACCACACCAGGCTAATTTTTTGTATTTTTAGTAGAGACAAGGTTTCACCACATTGGCCAAGCTAGTCTCGAACTCCTGACCTCAAGTGGTCCGCCCGCCTCAGCCTCCCAAAGTGCTGGGATTACAGGTGTGAGCCATGGCGCCCGGCCTAATGTTGTTTTCCCACCTGTTAACACAATATCCATTCTGTGGCCATACAGAATCCATCCATTCTGTATGAATTAAGGAGTGATTTCAACTTTCAGGTCTTATAAAAACATTCACGATTCATGAGAAGTCAAAATATCACCATAAATAAGAGTTTGGAAGAAGTTGACACCAACTCTCATGGATGACTTTAAGAGGTTCAAGACTTCAATGGAGCAAGTTACTGCAGATGGGGTAGAAACAGCAAGACAATGTGAAAACTAGAAAATGTGGTAACTAGATAACTGAAAATGTGATTGAATTGCTGCAATCTCACAATCAAACTTGAATGGATGAGCAGCTATTCTTATGGGTGAGCAAACAAGCGGTTTCTTGAGACGGAATCTACTCCTTGTGAAAATGCCGTTACTCCTGTTGATATGACAATAGGCTGGGCAAGGTGGCTCACACCTGTAATCCCAACACTTCGGGAGGCCAAGGCGGGAAGATCACTTGAGCCCAGTTCAAGACCAGCTTAGGCAACACTCTTTAAAAACAATTAAAAAAATTAGCTGGGTGCGGTGGTGCATGCCTATAGTCCCAGCTACTCAGGAGGCTGAGGTAGGAGGATTGCTTGAGCCTGGGAATTCAAGGCTGTAGTGAGCTGTTGATAGCACCACTGCATTCCAGCCTGTATGACAGAGTGAGACCCTGTCTTAATAAATAAATAAAAAATACATATATACATGCATACATACACACCTACATGAAATGACAACAAAGGATTTTTGGGGTTTTTGAGACAAGATCTTGCTCTGTCGCCCAGGCTGGTGTGCAATGGCACAATCACGTCTCACTGCAACCTCAACCTCCCAGGTTCAAGTGATTCTCCCACTTCAGTTTCCTGAGTAGCTGGGACTACAGTCATGCGCCACCACACCCAGCTAATTTTTTAAATGTTTTTTAGAGACGGGGTCTCACTATGTTGCCCAGGCTGGTCTGAAACTCTTGAGCTCAAGCAATCCTCCCACCTCATCCTCTCAAAGTGCTGGGATCATAGGCGTGAGCCACCAAGACCGGCAGATTTAGAACATTACATAAACTTAGTTGATAAAGCAGTGGCAGGGTTTGAGAGTATTGACTCTAATTTTGAAAGGTCTACTGTGGAGAAAAATGTTATCAAACAGTATCATGCTACAGAGAAATCTGTAGTGAAAGGAAGAATCAACTGATGTCACAAATTTCATAGGTTGTCACTGCCACCCCAGACAATCACCACCCTGATCAGTCTCAGCAGCCATCAACATCAAGGTGAGACCCTTCACCAGCAAAGATTGCAGCTAACCGAATGGCAACTTTTCACAATAAGTATTTCTAAATTAAGATATGTACTTTTGGCTGGGCACGGTGGCTCATGCACGCCTGTAATCCCAGCACTTTGGGAGGCTGAGGCGGGCAGATCATGAGGTCAGGAGTTCAAGACCAGCCTGTCCAACATGGTGAAACTCCGTCTCTACTAAAAACACAAAAATTAGCTGGGTGTGGTGGCGGGCGCCTGTAATCCCAGCTACTCAGGAGGCTGAGGCAGGAGTATCGTTTGAATCCACAAAGTGGAGGTTGCAGTGAGCCGAGATCACGCCATTGCACTCCAGCCTGGGTGACAGGGCGAGCCTCTGTCTCAAAAAAATAAATAAATAAATAAAAAAGGTACTTTTACTATACGTATTATTGCACACTTAAGAGACTACAATATAGTATAAAGATAACTTTTATATGCATTGGAAAACAGAAAAATTCGTGTCACTTGCTTTATTATATTTGCTTTATTGCAGTGGTCTGGAACCAAACTTGCCTTAGCTCTGAGGTATGCCTCTACTTAGAAGAGTACCTAGCACATAGTAACTTCTATACAAGTGTTGGGTATTGTTACTATTATAGCTTTCCCATCTCTGTCTTTTGCTGTGGCTCACACATTTTGCAACCTGGATTAAAATACAAACTGGCAAAAAATAATAAAATAAAAGCTGGCAAGTCTCTTTTAAATAAGGAAGGCTTCTCCAGAAGTTCCCCAGGCTTCCCTTCTCATCTAATTAGCAAGAACCGAATCATATGCCCATGCCTAAATCAATCGCTGTCTAGGGAGCTAGAGTTACAATGACTGGTTTAGAGTTTATATCAAGACCCACCCCCTGGGGTAAGGAAGGGTGGCCAGATTCCCAGTTAGCAAAGTAGTAGTAATAGTGAAAAGACAAGTAGTGTCTACCAAGACTCATGAGGTTGTAGTCTCTGCTAGAGAGTCAGAATAAAGCAATCTCCAGAGCTACAAATATCACCCCTACAGGACACCTAGTGGCAGGGAAATCACTGCAAAGGTCTGTTAAGGGTAATGAAGTTTGGCATAGCAGAAATAGTGTAGGATATACGACTGAGCTAGTAGGATACAGACTAAGAGTACACTTAAGAGGCAGTGAAATACAGCAGGTTCCGTACTTGTGGGCATGTGAAGGCAGGCTGTGTTAGTGTCTCCCGTGCCCAAAGGATCCAGAATACTAGCCTTGGACTAGTCACCTAATCTTCTCAAAGCCTCAGTTTATAAGTGTAAATGGAGATAACCCAAGATACCTTAGATTAGATGTTAGAATTAAATGAATGCATTAGTTTGGTCTACATGGGGTATAGATAAAACAAACAAAAAGCTGACATTCATAAAGACAAGCTACGATGAGGGAGAGGTAACTGAGATGGAGCTGGAAAGAGGAAGTTACCTGACTCTAGGCTAAAAATCCCCTTCGAGACCTTGGTCAGGTTTTGTTCCTCCACTGAAGAACTTTCATGTTGAACTGTACCAGAATAGGACTAAGTTTATTTCTTAAAGCCTTAAGTCTTATAGATTTATGTGCTGCAAAATGGGTAAGAATCTTACTCCTGGCTTTGTGGCTTACTGGCTGTGTTATCTTCTCTGAGGCAGTTTCCAAATCTATAAAACTGAGTAAATCTCTACTTATTTCACTGGGCTTATTAAACATTAGTTCCTTCCCTTTGAGGCAACAGTGTTTCTGAAACTGAAGACCAATATAAAATTTATAACAAAGTTTATAACATAAAACCCTCTAAATTTTTTTCACTGAAAGATGAAGCTCCAGCTACTAAGAAAGGCCTATCAGACTTATTACTCAATAGGGAAACCTGGAAACCAGTGGTTAAAGGAAAGGAACATTATTGAAAGTGGAAAAGAATCTGTTCTGATATTCATGGAGCCCTTTAGGCTCCAAACACTGTTATCTGTTTTTTGTTTGTTTATTTGTTTGTTTTTGAGAGGGAGTCTCACTTGTTGCCCAGGCTGGCACGATCTCGGCTCACTGCAACCTCCGCCTCCCGGGTTCAAGCAATTCTCCCTTCTCAGCCTCCCAAGTAGCTGGGATTACAGGAGCATGCCACCATGCCCGGCTAATTTTTGTATTTTTTAAGATCTGTGATTCTAAGGAAGCAGAAATTATTC
This sequence comes from Symphalangus syndactylus, assembly GCF_028878055.3. Classification (NCBI taxonomy): domain Eukaryota; kingdom Metazoa; phylum Chordata; class Mammalia; order Primates; family Hylobatidae; genus Symphalangus; species Symphalangus syndactylus. Next base: position 145,373,524 of record NC_072441.2, read on the forward strand.
ACTTGAGCTTCAAGGCAATGACTTTAGAATCAGATCTGGTATTGGAAGTCACTTAAATGTCAGACACAACAACACATGTGGGAAGCATCTAGCACGGTCCACAATAATGTTTTTCTTCCTTTCTGAGCCTTCCTTTTCTCACCTCTAGAAAGAAGGGGTGGGGCTGTGTTATCAAGATATTTGGGGACTAAATAAGAGAACGGCATTTGGGCTGGGCAAGGTGGCTCAAGCCTATAATCCCATAGGCCGAGACGGGCGCATCACCAGAGGTCAGGAGTTCGAGACCAGCTTGGCCAACATGGTGAAATCCTGTCTCTACTAAAAATACAAAAATTAGCTGGGCGTGGTGGTGGATGCCTGTAATCCCAGCTACTCAGGAGGCTGAGGCAGGAAAATTGCTTTAACCCGGGAGGCAGAGGTTGCAGTGAGCCGAGATCGGGCCACTGCACTCCAGCATGGGAGACAAGAGTGAAATTTCTTCTCAGAAAAAAAAAAAAAAAAAAAATTCAATTCCGGATTCTCATTTTGCTTGCCCCACACACAATAATTAGAGTTATCAATTCACTCTGGATTCTTTCAGTTTCATTCAGAAAAAGGATTTCACAGTGGCCGGGCATGGTGGCTCACGCTTGTAATCTCAGCACTTTGGGAAGCCGAGGTGGGCAGATCACGAGGTCAGGAGATCAAGACCATCCTGGCTAACACGGTGAAACCCCGTCTCTACTAAAAATACAAAAAAATACAAAAAAATTAGCCAGGCGTGGTGGCAGGCACCTGTAGTCCCAGCTACTCAGGAGGCTGAGGCAGAAGAATGGCGTGAACCCAGGAAGGTGGTTGCAGTGAGCCGAGATCGCGCCAATGCACACTCCAGCCTGGGCGACAGAGCCAGACTCCATCTCAAAAAAAAAAAAAAAAAAAAAAGATTTCAAAGTGGGCCCACATGCAAAAACAAAAAGCAAAACAAAACAAAACAAAATAAACAAACAGAAAACCCGAACACATTTACAACTTTGCCTAGGGTTAAAAGGTTTTTTCCCCTTTTCTCCCTGCCCAACCACTAGAGGGCCGGGTCATTTAAAAAAAACAAAACAAAACAAAACAAAACAAACAGGCCGGCGCAGTGGCCCACACCTGTAATCCCAGCACTTTGGGAGGCCGAGGCAGGTGAATCACTTGAGGTCAGGGGTTCGAGACCAGCATGGCCAACATGACGAAACCCTATCTCTGCCAAAAAACCACAAAAATTAGCCGGGCGTGGTGGTGGGTGCCTGTAATCCCAGCTACTCGGGAGGCTGAGGCAGGAGAATCGCTTGAACCCGGGAGGCAGGAGGTTGCAGTGAGCCGAGATCACGTCACTGCACTCCAGCCTGGGCGACAGAGCAAGACTCCATCAACAACAACAACAACAACAACAACAAACAGCAGTTACAATCAACAACAACAACAAACCGCAGTTACAATCTGGGCTTGGGAGTGTTCACCCTGGCTTAGCCACTGCATGACCCTGGGTAAGTTACTTTACCTCTCTAAAGCTCGGCTTCCACATCCGTAAAATGGCAATAATGGTAGCATCTATTTCCTTAGGTTGTACAAATTAAGTAAAACAAGACACGTAAAGCAATCAGAACGATGCCCGTACGTAGAAAGAGCTTAGCAAATTTCACAATTTTTACTGCTTTAGAGGAATTACCACTGTTGGTTCTGACTCTAAATGCAAAGACTTCGCCATGGTATTCTCTCTCAACAGAGGCCTTGCCAGCCGGAGTCCCCTCGGAAAGATCAACAGGTCGCTCCTTTTCTCCTTACCAGGGCCAGCCCAGAAACCTAAAGTCCCCAACCTAAAAATGGCCAAGAGGACTCGGCCTTTGGTGCTCTACCATCTCAAGGGATGCCAGTCTGAGCCCAACGGAACCACACTATTCCGCCTTGATTCCGTTCCCCCGGCCTTCGGCGGCGCAAGCTGCCCTCGGCCTGGCTGCCCATGCTTACCGGCCTGGTGCTGGCTCGCCTGGCGTCCCCTCACCAGAGGACTGCACCTCGCTACGTAGGTAGGACTTCCCTGAGTTCAGGGGAGCCACTGAACCTAGTCAAGACGCACGTTGGCCAAACACAACCCAGGAGAAAGCTACCCTAGCGCCGCCCAGGCCTGCCGCCGGGAGCCCGTCCCCCAGCCCCAGTCTGGGCGCAGGACGGAGGGCAGGCCCCTTCCTACCTCCCAGGAACACGTGGGCTCCTGCCCGAGGCCACCATGTGGGGGACTCCAGGCGTGCCAAGGTGTCCCCGGAACCAGCACCAAAGGACTGCTTCCAGCACGGGCCCCAGCTCGGCCCAAAACTGGCAAGAGGGGCACTCCCGGCCTGACTTCTCCCCTCAGACCTGGGTAGAGGGGGATGCAGACATCTTCCGCAGACCGGAGACAGGCTCTCGCCAAATCCCAGGCCCTGACACTCCCCGAGCCCAAGAACCCTGCTGCGTGGTTTCCCGACTCACCCATCGCGGCTCCGCTCGCTCACTCTGGGCGGCGGAGGCAGCGGCGGCAGCTTCAGCGGCAGCTTTCAGCAGACAATATGGCGGACCTGCAGGACGGCAGCGCGAAAGGGACAAACCAGTTAACTCCAGGACGAAACGCGTTATTGGCCCAACCGCCTATCATTACACCGAAAGTGCGCACTTAAAGAGACCGCAGCTGCTAAAGGTGGGGAGTGGAAATGAATACGAAAGGAGTGGCTGGGAGGGATACCTAAGAAAGTTAAGTGTGTCTAGGAGTTCCCAGCTGTTTGTGCTACTATTTCTTTTTTATAGTGAGATTTCTTTCCCCGGAACTTTTTCTGCCAGAAGCTTATCCCTCCTTTTTTTTTTTTTTTTGAGACGAAGTCTCGCTCTTCTCCCCCCATGCTGGAGTGCGATGGCGCGATCTCGGCTCACTGCACTCTCTGCCTCCCGGGTTCAAGCGATTCTCCTGCCTCAGCCCCCCGAGTAGCTGGGATTCCAGGCGCCTGCCACCACGCCTGGCTAATTTTTGTATTTTTATTAGAGATGGTGTTTCACCATATTGGCCAGGCTGGTCTCGAACTCCTTACCTCAGGTGATCCGCCCGCCCCGAAAGTTCTGGGATTACAGGCTTGAGCCACCGCGCCGGGCCAGTTTATCCCTTCTTTTAATAGTTGAAACCAATCGGCTGGGCGCTGTGGCTCACACCTGTAATCCCAGCACTTTGGGTAGGCCGAGGCGGGCGGATCACCTGAGGTCAGGAGTTCGAGACCAGCCTGCCCATGGTCTCTACTAAAAATAGAAAACTTAGCCAGGCGTGGTGGTGCGCGCCTGTAATCCCAGCTACTCGGGAGGCTGAGGCAGGAGAATTGCTTTAACCCGGGAGGCAGAGGTTGCAGTGAGCCGAGATTGTGCCACTGCATTCCAGCCTGGGAGACAAGAGCAAAACTCTGTCTCTAAAAACAAAAACAACAATCATAGACCTTGGGCTGAATATGAATAACGAATCATCTAGAGAAGGGAAGTGCCTTGCTCAATGAGGCTATGGAGAGAAGGAAACAAAGAAGTAAGACTAAACTCAGGTTTTCTGATTAGGCCTACACAGGTAGCCCTAGTTGAGGTTGCAATCTTATTGGGAGATGAGAAATAGATAATAGGGCTAGGTATGGTGGTTCATGCTTGTCTGTAATCCTAACACTTTGGGAGGCTGAGGCCAGAGGATCACTTGAGGCCAGGAGCTCAAGACCAGACTGGGCAACACAGTGAGACCCCATCTCCACAAAAAATAAATCAAAAGAAAAAAATTAGCCAGGCATGGTAATGCGCACTTGTACTTGGGAGGCGAGAGGATCACTTGAGCCCAGGAGGTTAAGGCTGCAGTGCCATGACTGTGTCACTATACTCCAGATTGGGTGATAGAGTGAGACCCTGTCTCTGAAAAAAAGAAAAAAAAGACAGAGAGAGAGAGAGAAAGAAATAGGCTGGACGTGGTGGCTCATTCCTGTAATCCCAGCATTTTAAGAGGCTGAGGCGGGCAGATTGCTTGAGCCCAAGAGTTCGAGACCAGCCTGGGCAACATAGCAAGATCCCCCGTCTCTTAAAAAAAAAAAAAAAAAAGGCCGGGCGTGGTGGCTCATGCCTGTAATCCCAGCACTTTGGAAGGCCGAGACGGGCGGATCACAAGGTCAGGAGATCGAGACCATCCTGGCTAACATGGTGAAAGCCTGTCTCTACTAAAAAAAATACAAAAAAATTAGCCGGGGGTGGTGGCAGGTGCCTGTAGTCCCAGCTACGCCGGAGGCTGAGGCAGGAGAATGGCGTGAACCCGGAAAGTGGAGCTTGGAGTGAGCTGAGATTGCGCCACTGCACTCCAGCCTGGGTGACAGAGCGAGACTCTGTCTCAAAAAAAAAAAAAAGAAAGAAAAACAATGAGACCCATGCAGTATAGTTGACAGAGTGATTTCATAATCATTATTTCATTTATCCTCACAGCAAGCTCCTTGAAGGCAGGGGTGGGTTCTATATTGTTTACCACCGTATCTCCAGCACCTAGCACAGAATCTGGCACATTATGTGTGCTCCATAAATAACTATTGAATGAATAAACGAATGAACAAAAAATTGAGTTACACAGAGCAAGGGACATGATTTCCCCTTTTAGAGATGAGGAAATTGAGGCTCTTATTGTTCATATGCCTTTTCAATCATGGGACGTATGGCTAGTACATATCAGGCCTTTCTTTTTCCATGACATGCCAGCCCTCCTGTCCCCCACCTCGACACACAGAGCCAGGCTATATCTTCAAGACACAGAGGGATCTATCTTCTGGAAGCAGAACGAGGGCCTGTCACAACAAATTGCCAACTTTAGTTGTGCACCTGGCCCATTTTATTGTGGCAAAGAAATCAAAAGGAAAACTCTAGGATGGAGGTCAGGAAGGGGCGCACTATATTTCCCTTCCTACTGTCCCTGCTTAAGGTGACACCTCATCACTTTGCCCTGTTCTATTTTGCCTGCCTCCTCTCTGGCCTCCTGCCTCCAGACTCTCTGACTCCCACCCACTATCTCCTGAAAAGCAGAGAGCTGTAATCTCAGCTACTGGGAAGGCTGAGGTGGAAGAATTGCTTGAGCCCAGGAGTTCAAGACCGGCCTGGGCAACACGGAGAAACGCTGTCTCATTAAAAAAAAAAAAAAAAAAAAAAAAAAGAAAAGAAAAAGAAAAAAACCAGAAACCTTACAGTGTAACTCTTCTGCTTAGCAACTTCCTACTGCCTGCCCTTAGGTAATGTCCAGACATTTTAATCTGGCACATAGACTGGTCCTTACCTGCTTCTTGGGACACTCCCCACCAGGCAACGCAGGCTCCAACCATATTTGGAGAACCACATTTCTTCAAACATGCGCCTATCTTCTCATGTGCCTTTGCATATGCCGTTCCCTCTGCTTAGAATGCAGTGCCCTCCCTTCCCCACTTTTTTTTTTTTTTTTTTTTTTTTGAGACGGAGTCTTGCTCTGTCGCCCAGGCTGGAGTGCAGTGGCGCAATCTCGGCTCACTGCAAGCTCCGCCTCCCGGGTTCACGCCATTCTCCTGCCTCAGCCTCTCTGAGTAGCTGGGACTACAGGCGCCCGCCACCACGCCCGGCTAATTTTTTGTATTTTTTTTAGTAGAGACGGGGTTTCACTGTGGTCTCGATCTCCTGACCTCGTGAGCCGCCCGCCTCGGCCTCCCAAAGTGCTGGGATTACAAGCGTGAGCCACCACGCCCGGCCTCTCCCTTCCCCACTTAACCATGAGAACTACTCACTTTTTTTTTTTTTTTTTTGAGACGGAGTTTTGCTCTTGTTGCCCAGGCTGGAGTGCAATGGCATGATCTCGGCTCACTGCAAACTTCACCTCCCGGGTTCAAGCAACTCTCCCGCCTTAGCCTCCTGACTAACTGGGATTACAGGCATGCGCCACCACACCCGGCTAATTTTTTGTTGTTGGGTTTTTTGTTGTTGTTTTTTGTTTTTTTTTTGAGACAGAGTCTAGCTGTGTCTCCCAGGCTGGAGTAAAGGGGCGTGATCTCGGCTCACTGCAACCTCTGCCTCCCGGGTTCAAGCGATTCTCCTGCCTCAGTCTCCCGAGTAGCTGGGATTACAGGTGCCTGCCACCACACCCAGCTAATTTTTGTTATTTTTAGTAGAGACAGGGTTTCACTGTGTTAGCCAAGCTGGTCTCGAACTCCTGACCTCGTGATCCACCTGCCTCGGCCTCCCAAAGTGCTGGGATTACAAGCGTGAGCCACGGTGCCCGGCCTTATTTTTGTATTTTTAGTAGAGACGGGATTTTGCCATGTTGGCCAGGCTGGTGTTGAACTCCTGACCTCAGGTGATCCACCCGCCCCCGCCCCTCCCAAAGTGCTGGGATTACAGGCGTTAGCCACCGCGCCCGACTCTGAGAACTACTCACTTTCAAGACCAAGCTCAGCTATCAGCTCTTTGGGTAAGCCTGTCTTTCCAGATAGGGCACCTGCCTTCTCTGCTACTACAGGAAGAAATGGACACTAATTTTCCTTAGCATTTCACACCCAAATTTGCTCACAGTGTGTGTCCATCTCTCCTTGTTGTCTATGGAAGGGACAGTATCTTCCTTATCTTTGTAACCATCCCAGTGTTCAGCACAGCGTCTGCCTCAATAGAGGCACCAAAAATATTTGTTGAGGTGTGTGTCTCCCATATACTATTGTGAGCTCGTCTGCATACCTTATGGCCAAGAAGGGCTCAGGGAACGTGGGCTGAATAGATGAGAATGGCTGAGTGTCCACGTTTCCTCTCCTTTCAGCCTGAACCCTCCATCCTATGCCCATAGGAGGCAGTGACCCTACAAGCAGCTGTTTCTTCTCTAGGACGTGACCCTGCTCATACACCTTTGCTAGCCTAGGACTGCTGGTCCTCCCTGATCCATCCTCTGTTGACCTTTCCCGCTCCACTTTTTTTTAAATCCTTCCTGCTCTAAGATCCACATTCTGTTTACCTTCCCCGAAACACACCAGGATGTTCCAAATCTATGTGCTACTTCACGTGCACTATTACATTTGCCTGCTTCTCTAACTGAAACACCCTTTTCCTCTCTTGTCCACCTAGGAAGTGGCTAATACAATTCAGACTATCCCCTCCTCAAAGAAGCCCAGGGAACATTAAGCATTTTCTCCTCTCTGCTCTGTTGTACCTTGTAACTCTTGGGCTCATCCCGGTGTAGTATTACTTGCTCGTTCCAGCGTCTTGGCATCCTCACCATCTACCGTAACACCCAGCAAGGAGCGTCTCAGTGACGGCATGCTGAGATAATCAAGACATCACATTCTGCCGGGATAGTAGTGTCATCTTCCAGAGGTTTTTCATTTTTATTTTTGAGACGGAGTTTTGCTCTTGTTGCCCACACTGGATCTTGGCCCAGTCTTGGCACTGCAAGACTGCAGTGGCGGGATCGATCTTGGCTGACTGCAACCTCTGCCTCTGGGGTTCAAGCAATCCTCCTGCCTCAGCCTCCCGAGTAGCTGGGATTATAGGCATGCGCTACCCACCATGCCTGGCTAGTTTTGTATTTTTAGTAGACAGGGTTTCTCCACGTTGGTCAGGCTGGTCTCAAACTCCTGACCTCAGGTGACCCACCTGCCTCGGCCTCCCAAAGTGTTGGGATTACAGGTGTGAGCCATGGCGCCCGGCCTTATTTTATTTTTTTTGAGACAGTGTCTTGCTCTGTCACCCAGGCTGGGGTGCAATGGCGCAATCTCAGCTCACTGCAACCTCTGCCTCCAGGTTCAAGTGATTCTCGTGCCTCAGCCTTCCAAGTAGCTGGGACTACCGACATGCACCACCACACCTGGCTAATTTTTGTATTTTTAGTAGAGATGGGGTTTTGCCATCTTGGCCAGGCTGGTCTTGAACTCCTGGCTTCCAGTGATCTGCCCACCTCGGCCTCCCAAAGTGCTGGGATTACAGGCTTGAGCCACTGTGCCCGGCCTTTCAGAGGTTTTATGTCCAGCTCTACCGCTTCCTAGCTGTGTTACTATGGGCAAGTCACTGTAACTCTCTGAGCTCCAGTTCTTCATCCATTGGAGTGACAGCACTTTCCTCCTAGGGTTATCATAAAAGTTAGATTAAGGCAAGGCCTGAAATACACACAGAGCAGCATCTGGTACACAGTGAGCATTCAGTTCGCAGTAGCTATTACTGCTACCACGGCCTCCAGTGCCTTCTCATCTTCTCTCTACTGAAGAAGGCAGTACCCACAGAGGCTTCAGAAGCCACATGTTGGGGCTTCCTAAACCAGAATCCCACACCTCTGCAATAGGTCTCACACACACGAAGGGAAAGAACCACAGGACACAGGCTTGTTGGGAGTATAAAAATAGGACTTTTTTCCTTATCACATCAATTATCAAAGAAACAGTACGTAACAAAAATACAAAGCTCTGGTGGATTTTTTTGTCTTTTGTCCCCCCACCCCCTACTCCTACCCAACAGCTCCTTGCCAGTGAGCCCCTGGCTGAAGCCTGGACGCTGTCCCCGAGGTCACCCCAGGGCTCAGGAGAAGCGGTGGTCCAGGTCTCTCTGGGGGCTGGCAGAGTATGAGTAGGCCTTGCCCAGTACCAGACGGTCCCGAAGCAGCTTGAAGAAGGCGTAGTAGTTGCTGAAGAGGATGAGGGCCAGCGAGATGGTCTGGTGCCACTTTTCTGAGGACATTAGGGAGTACAGCTGGTAGACGATGACAGCGCCCTCCAGCAGCAGAAGGATGTTGAGGATCCGCAGGGGTTTGCTGAAAAAGAACTGCCCGGAAGGGGGTGGGCACGGCTAAAAGGTGTGCTCCAGAAACCTTCCTCCTGGATGGGGGTTCTGGGTGGGCCAGTGAAGGGCACAGGCTCTTGGGGCCCCATGCAGACATGGGTGGGGACGAAGACTTTCTGGGGTTGGATTTGGACTTTGCCACCTCATCTGCCTTTGCTTGTGGTATTCCTCCTGATAGGACTGCTGCTTCTGACGTAAGTCATCTAAGATCCTGTTCAACTTCTACCTCCCCTAGGAAGTCTTTCTCGACAGGTTCTGCTTGCTCTCTCAAACTCTTTTTGTGGTCTAAAGTCAACACCTTTAAAAAATTTTTTCTCCCTCATCCACTGACCCTCAATAAAATCAACACCTTTTAATGTCATCTCCTGGGTATTGTTGGGCCTGAACAAATTAGAATCCTATGACATAGGCATGGAAAGTTATTACAGACTCCACAGCCTGAATTACCTACTACTTCATAGGTACATCCCTAGCTAGGCTGGAAGCTGCCAAGGGACATGGCAACAGCTCACTCTCAACAGCAAGGTAGAATGTAGGGACTAAAAAAAAATCTCTGATCAGTTCAAAAGAGTGCACAGTGTCTAGGGATTTTTATTCCACAGGGGCCAAGGTACCTAAATCTCAAGAGCTGCTTACAGGACAGGAGAAGTGGTAGGAAACGGGAGGCCAAGAGACGAGGATGTCAGGCTCAGCTCTGCACCTAACAGGCTGCAATACTTTGGGCAAGTCCCTTTCCTCTCTGGGGCTTGGATTTCTCAACTGTGAAATGAAGACATCAGCCTAGGTCAGTGATTTCTCATGCCGTGTCCCTTAGAGCCCCAGGTTTCATGGGGATCCTTTAGGAGTTACAGTGGGGGTGAGCAGGAAGTGAAGGGGGTTCTAACTCCTCCAAACACAGCAGTGCCGGGAGGTCCTGTATATTGGATTTTGGCCTCTGATTGTGTTTTTTTAAAAAAAGGGGGAGGGATTAGCCGGGTGTGGTGGCGGGCGCCTGTAGTCCCAGCTACTCGGGGAGGCTGAGGCAGGAGAATGGCGTGAACCCGGGAGGCGGAGCTTGCAGTGAGCCGAGATCCTGCCACTGCACTCCACCCTGGGCGACAGAGCAAGACTCCATCTCAAAAAAAAAAAAAAGGGGGGAGGGGATTTCATAGTGAAAGTAAAAAAAATAGAGATCACTAGTTTAGATAATTTTGAGCAGCCCTTTCCATAGCTAAGTCATGAGTCATTACCATTAGTTCTCAAGTTTCCCAAGAAGGTACCCTTTAACAAGTTAAACTCTCTACGCTGATTTCAGTATCTAAAAACAGAGATAACCCTAGCATATCTTTCACGTACAAGGTTCAGGGTAAGGCTGAGTAGGAAGGCACATGGAGAGTGCTTAACGACATGCCTGGCACACAGTAACAAATGAAGACAGTATTGTCTTTCACTGCCAAGAGCTCCTTCTTTTACTGTATCATCTTCTCTCCCTCTGTCCAATGTTCTCAAAGATCTACAACCAAATGAGCTGCAGTTATTTATTTATTTATTTTTTTGAGAATGAGTCTTGCTCTGTTGCCCAGGCTGAAGTGCAGTGGCGTGATCTCGGCTCGCTGCAGCCTCCGTCTCCTGAGTTCAAGTGATTCTCCCTCCTCAGCCTCCCGAGTAGCTGGGATTACAGGCGCCCACCACCATGCCTGGCTAATTTTTGTATTTTTAGTGGAGACAAGGTTTCACCATGTTGACCAGGCTGGTCTGGTCTTGAACTCCTGACCTCAGGTGATCTGTCTGTCTCGGTCTCCCAAAGTGCTGGGATTACAGGCGTGAGCCACCATGCCCGGCCGAGCTGCAGTTATTAGGTGACAATTTATATGGCTGTCCTTGTGCTACATGTGTGCACTGTCTTCCTGTGGATTGGGGAAATACTGAAAATAGCTTTCTCTTGCAATGACATCACATTCCTGCCCTGCAGATCCTCCCACCCTCCTTCCCCAGGGAGGAGACTCACATGGAAGCGGAAGTGGGAGACGTCAGAGGGGATGGCCACGTTGTAGTGGCCTACGGCTTTGTAGACGTTCTTGCTGTGCTTCACCAGCACGCCCTGCGGCCACATGCATTCTTCAGTCCACCTGGAGGCACAGTTCAATGGTGCCCCTTATCCCCAGGTCACCCACAAAAGGGATACCAGAAGAATGGGCAGGAGGGAATCACCAGGGCTCTACCCCCATTTCTATCGCTTAGACACACTGACTTTCCTTTTCTGGGTTTCAGCTGCCTCCTCTGTAAAGTGGGGTAAGAATCATGAGGAATCCACTGTACTGTAAGTTAGGTGGTCTAGGGCTGACACTAATGACTAAGAGATTGTTGAGAAAACCCTTTTCCTCTCTGGGTCCCTTTGCTTCGTCTGGTCTCACCTCTTGCCTCCAGGTGGTCCACCACACAGCTGTCTGAGTGGCCTCTGTAAAATACTAAGCTCAGCCTGACCACCCTCTGCTTCAAACTCTTCGTGGGCTTTTTTTTTTTTTTTTTTTGAGAATGAGTTTTGATCTTGTCGCCCAGGCTGGAGTGCAGTGGCACAATCTTGGCTTACTGCAACCTCCACCTCCCAGGTTCAAGCAATTCTCCTGCCTCAGCCTGAAGAGTAGCTGGGATTACAGGCATCTGCCACCATGCCCAGCTAATTTTTGTATTTTTAGTAGAGATGGGGTTTCACCATGTTGGCCAGGCTAGTCTCGAATTCCTGACGTCAGGTGATCTGTCCGCCTCGGTCTCTCAAAGTGCTGGGATTACAGGCGTCAGCCACAGCACCTGGTCCTGCTTAAAACCTTTTGAAGGCTTCCTAGTGCCTTTGGGGTCAAGGCCCCAAGGATTTGGCATGGCCTCTGAGATCTTGTGTGGCTTTCCACAACCCTCACCACACAGCTCATGCTGTTTCTCGTTCCTCCAGCACTCTGTACTGCTTCATGTCTCTCCCTAAGCTGCTCCCTCCAACTGGATTGCCCTTGCCAAAGCCTAATTCTTCTGGTAAGCTCTTCATCATCCTTCAAAACCCAGGTTCCTCCACAAAGCCTTTCTCAAACTCCCTAGAGTTTGGCATCCTTTTTTTTTACACTTTAAGTTCTAGGGTACATGTGTACAACATGGAGGTTTGTTACATATGTATACATGTGCCACGTTGGTGTGCTGCACCCATTAACTCGTCATTTACATTAGGTATTTCTCTTATCCCTCCCCCTCCCCCCACCCCATGACAGGTCCTGGTGTGTGATGTTCCCCACCCTGTGTCCAAGTGTTCTCATTGTTCAATTCCCACCTATGAGTGTTTTTTTTTTTTTGAGACAGAGTCTCACTCTGCTGCCCAGGCTGGAGTGCAGTGGCACTTGGCTCACTGCAACCTCCACCTCCTGGGTTCAAGTGATTCTCCTGCCTCAGAACTATAGGCACCCGCCACCACGCCCGGCTAATTTTTCTGTATTTTTTGTAGAGACGGGGTTTCACCATGTTGCCCAGGCTGGTCTCGAACTGCTGACCTCAGGTGATCCGCCTGCCTTGGCCTCCCAAAGTGCTAGGATTACAGGCATGAGCCACCGTGCCTGGCCCGTCTGGCATCCTTTAACTGTTCCCTGCATCTCCTGCTACTAGTCCACATTCCCCAATGCTGGTCATTTATTTATTTCCCATCTGTGTACCTCACTAGGCTGAGCGCCCTTGAGCAGGAGGATCTAATCCATCCCTGTGTCCTCAGAGCATGCCGCAAGGCCTGGCACAGAGAGGCCCTAGTGAGCATGTGAATGAGATGGTGGGACCAGTGAGCTTTCTTTTTTTTTTTTGAGACGGAGTCTCGCTCTTCTGCCCAGGCCAGACTGCAGTGGCGCTATCTCTATCTCAGCTCACTGCAAGCTCCGCTCCCAGGTTCATGCCATTCTCCTGCTTCGGCCTCCTGAGTAGCTGGGACTACAGGCACCCGCCACTGCGCCCGGCTAATTTTTTGTATTTTTAAAAGAGACGGGGTTTCACCGTGTTAGCCAGGATGGTCTCGATATCCTGACCTCGTGATCCGCCCGCCTTGGCCTCCCAAAGTGCTGGGATTACAAGCGTGAGCCACCGCACCCAGCCCAGTGAGCTTTCTTATAATGTCCTGTGAGATCTCCCAGGAATCCCAAGGGCCTGGACCAGAGGACTGAAAGACTCAAGGGCCTGTAAGCAGCCCCCTTCTCAACCCAATGCTCTTGCCTTGCTGACTCACTCATTAAAAAAAAAAGAATAGTTGGCTGGGCACAGTGGCTCACACTTGTAATCCCAGCACTTTGGGAGGCCAAGGGTGGGCAGATCACCTGAGGTCAGGAGTTTGAGACCAGCCTGGCCAACATGGTGAAACCCCGTTTCTACTAAAAATACAAAAAAAAAAATTAGCGGGGCATGGTGATACAGGCCTGTAATCCCAGCTACTCGGGAGGCTGAGGCAGGAGAACTGCTTGAACCTGGGAGGCGGAAATTGCAGTGAGCCAAGATCGTGCCACTGCACTCCAGCCTGGGTGACAGAGTGACACTCTGTCGCAAAAAAAAAAAAAAAAAAAAAAAGAAGTTGGACACGATTTCATTTATATTAAGTTCTATGATAGGCAAAACTAACCTCTTGTGAAAGAAAACAGAAAGGTAGTTGTCTTGGGGGAAAGGTCACTGGGAAGGGCCATGAGGACATTTTCTGAAAGGCTGGAAATGTTCTATATCTTGAATGAGCGGTGGGTTACATGAGCATATATACCTTTATCAAAACTGAAAGAATTGTACCCTTTAAGATTTGTAGGCCAAGTGCAGTGGCTCATGCCTGTGATCTCAGCACTCTGGGAGGTTGAGGTGGGTGGATCGCTCGAGCCCAGGAGCTCTAGACCAGCCTGGGCAACATGGCAAAACCTAGTCTCTACAAAAAAATACAAAAATTGGCTGGGCGCGGTGGCTCACGCTTGTAATCCCAGCACTTTGGGAGGCCAAGGCGGGCAGATCACGAGGTCAGGAGATCGAGACCACAGTGAAACCCCGACTCTACTAAAAATACAAAAAATTAGCCAGGCGTGGTGGCGGGCGCCTGTAGTCCCAGCTACTCGGAGAGGCTGAGGCAGGAGAATGGCGTGAACCGAGGAGGCGGAGCTTGCAGTGAGCCGAGATTGCGCCACTGCACTCCAGCCTGGGCGACAGAGCAAGACTCTGTCTCAAAAAAAAAAACAAAAACAAAAAACAAAAATTAGCTGGACGTGGTGGCATGCGCCTGTAATCCCACTGACTTGAGAGCTGAGGTGGGAGGATCACCTGAGCCCAGGAGGTTGTGGCTATAATGAGCTGTGATTGCACCACTGCACTCCAGCCTGGGAGGACAGAGTGAGACCTTGTCTCAAAAAAAAAAGGATTGCACATTTCACTGTATGGAAATTTCACCTTAAAAAGAAAGGCCTAGGCCAAGCGTAGTGGCCCACGCCTGTAACCCCAGCACTTTGGGAGGCCAGGATGAGTGAATCACCTGAGATCAGGAGTTCGAGACCGGCCTTGCTAACATGGCAAAACCCCGTCTCTACTAAAAACATAAAAATTAGCCGGGTGTGGTGGTGCACACCTGTAGTCCCAGCTACTTGGGAGGCCGAGGCAGGAGAATCGCTGAATCGCTTGAATCCAGGAGGGAGAGATTGCAATGAGCCAAGATTGTGCCACTGCACTCCAGCCTGGGCAACAGAGCGTGACTCCATCTCAAAAAAAAAAAAAAAAAAAAAAAAAAAAAAAAAGGCCTGAGGAGACAACTGAGTGCTAGACAGGCAAGGGCCTGACCTTTGTGAACTTTCAGTCCTGAAATGACAGGCAGGTAACTAAGCAAACATAGTAGAAAGCATTAAATGCAATGATCACGGTATTATGGGCCACTGAAAGGAGGGGCCCCTTATAGGGGAGGGGCACTGAACCCATTCTGGTTGGTCAGGAAAGTGTTCCTGGAGGAGGCAAAGTGCTGAAGGATGACTAGGAGTTAATCAGGATAGAAAGAATGGAAAGACCATCCCAAGCAAAAGACACATCACATGCAAAAGCCTGGAGGCACAAGTGCATAAAGCATATGAGAACCTGAGGAGATTTGCTTTGCTTTGCTGAAGAGCAGAGGATGGGTTGGGGCATGGTAAAAGATGAGGCAGAAACATCGGCAGGACCCAGCTCATCATCTGGGAAGCCACGCGAAGGACCACGGTGAGCCATGGACAGGTATATCCTCATGTTCAGCTATGTTCTATCTTTCTATTCCTCCCGCCCCTCAGAGCCCAAGGCTAAGCCAAACCTCCTTTTGGCCCCATCAGCAATGCCCAGTCACTCTTCTGGACCTCCAGGACAGAGCCTGAAAGGGACCCTGACTGACACGCACGGCCAACACCAGGAGGCTTAGCTTCTATGGCCTTGCTTGCATCTCTGCTCCTTGGTGGGCCTACCTCTGCAAACCTGTCCTAGGGGCCTCCTCTCTGCCAAGCCTTGTCCTGGGCCCAAGACTCAGATGTGCTTCCGAGGTGATCCTGGCCTTGAGGAGCTTCCAGTCTACTGGGGAAATACAGGCAGGAAAATTAGTATAACCTGGGGGGAAAAGTACTTTGAAAAGGGCCCCTGAGCAGTGTGACTTCTGCGTCTGCTCCGGGTGCAGTGCCTTCTTGCAGCTAGGTCTCTTTTGCCCATCTCGTCCTTCCCTGGCCAGGGTTCAGCATCAACTAGCACAGCACCACATCTTGGCACCAGGCTGATGATTCTAAAGCACACCTTGGCATGGGTCCCTCCACTGCTAAAAATCCTCTATCCCTGCTAGACCTAAGTCAAAGTCCAAGCTCTTTTGCCTGGCACATCCACAGGCCTGGTATGGACTGGGTGGAAGTAAATGTCTGCTGAAAGAGTAGGTGACGTAATGACCCAGGGGATGAGTGAGCACGTAAAAGAAGAGTGAAGCATGAACAAGTAAGGCAATGAGTGAATAAACAGTCAGCAAAGAGAACGTCAACAAGTCCATGAATTACCATCAGTCCCCTCCTGTCTTCAGTACACTGCAAGTTACCCAAGGACAGGGAACGTGTGTCAGGCCCCACCATACCCCACCCTGGACACTTGGCCTAATCCACAAGACACGCTCAGTAACTATTTGCTAACTGAGTAAGTTAATCAGCGGGTGGACAAGTGACTCCAGATGCTGACCGGAAGGGCTGGGATTGGGTTGAGCAGGGTAGGGTGACTCACGGGTGCTGCAGCACGTTGGAGCACAGCGCTGGGTCCACCTTCTGCCAACAGCCCAGATGGGCGGCGGCCTTGTGCAGCAGGTCACAGTAGCTGGCAGGCAGCAGGTGCTGCATGAGGATCACGGAGGTGCTGATGGACACCAGCAGGAAGAGCTCACAGGACCAGCGCTTGTCATAGTAATGTGTGTTCTGGGGGTAGCAGAAGGTGGGTGAGGCCTGGGATCCCCGTAATGGCCTCATTCCCTTTCCTTCCCTGATTCTACCTGACTGAGAGGTTAGGACAGTCCCGGGGAGACCTCAGAATAGCCTGAAACCAAGAATCAAACACCCAACAAAGAAGGCTCAGGCCCTGTGCCCACTAGTTGGTTTTCTACAAGGAAATCTGCTCCTACTGCCCACCACTCTGAGCCAGAGAACAGGCTCTGGGGTCCAAGAGACCTGAATTCAAATCTTGGCTCTTTTGCTTATTTACTATGTGACACTGGGCAAGTCATTTACCTTCTCTGTGCTTTAGTTTCCTCATCTGTCAAATGAGGACAGAGCAACTACTAGGCCCAGCGCGGTGGCTCACACCTGTAATCCTGGCACTTTGGGAGGCCGAGGTGGGCAGATCACGAGATCAGGAGTTCGAGATCAGCCTGGCTAATATAGTGAAACCCTGTTTCTACTGAAAATACAAAAATTAGCCAGGCGTGGTGGCGTGCGCCTGTAGTCCCAGCTACTCAGGAGGCTGAGGCAGAAGAATCACTTGAACCTGGGAGGCAGAAGTTGCAGTGAGCCGATATCGTGACACTGCACTCCAGCCTGGGCGACAGAGCAAGACTCCGTCTCAAAAAAAAAAAAAAAAAGAGCAACTACGAACCACCTCCAAGAGGTGTTAGGAGGACTGTAACACTTATGAAAGCTTCAGGCATGTTATAGGTGCGCAAAAGACATTAAGGGCCGGGCACGGTGGCTCACACCTGTAATCTCAGCACTTTGGGAGGCTAAGGTGGGTGGATCACTTGAGGTCAGGAGCTTGAGACTGGCCTGGCCAACATGGCGAAACCCTGTCTCTACTAAAAATACAAAAATTAGCCAGGCATGGTGGCGCATACCTGTAGTCCCAGCTATTCAGGAGGCTAAGATAGGAGAATTGCTTGAACCCAGGAGGCAAAGGCTGCAGTGAGCCAAGATTGCACCACTGCACTCCAGCCTGGGCCATACAGCAAGACCCAGTCTTAAAAAAAAAAAAAAAAAAAAAGGGCTGGGTGTGGTGGCTCACGCCTACAATCCCAGCACTTTGGGAGGCTGAGGTGGGTGGATCACCTGAGGTCAGGAGTTCAAGACCAGTCTGGCCAACATGGTGAAAGCCCGTCTCTACTAAAAATACAGAAATTAGTTGGGTGTGGTGGTGCGCGCCTATAATCCCAGCTACTTGGGAGGCTGAGGCAAGAGAATTGCTTGAACCTGGGAGGTGGAGGGTGCAGTGAGCCGAGATCACACCACTGCACTCCAGCCTGGGTGACAGAGCGAGACTCCGTCTAAAAAAAAAAAAAAGACATAGCCAGGCGTGGTGGCAGGCGCCTGTAGTCCCAGCTACTCGGGAGGCTGAGGCACGAAAATGGCGTGAACCCAGGAGGTGGAGCTTGTAGTGAGCCGAGATTGCACCACTGCACTCTAGCCTGGGCACAGAGCAAGACTCCATCTCAGAAAAGGGCATTAAGTTCTCTCAAGCCCACTGCAGCTTGCAGCTGAGGAGGTACCTTCCCAGGAGACTGAGAGGTTAGGACAAAGAGAGCACAGGCTTTTGGGATCACTCAAATCTGGATGAACACTGGCTTCCTGGCCGGGCGCGGTGGCTCATGCTTGTAATCCCAGCACTTTGGGAGGCCGAGGCGGGCAGATCACGAGGTCAGGAGATCGAGACCACAGTGAAACCCCGTCTCTACTAAAAATACAAAAAATTAGCCGGGCGTGGTGGCGGGCGCCTGTAGTCCCAGCTACTCGGAGAGGCTGAGGCAGGAGAATGGCGTGAACCCGGGAGGCGGAGCTTGCAGTGAGCCGAGATTGCGCCACTGCACTCCAGCCTGGGCGATAGAGCGAGACTCCGTCTCAAAAAAAAAAAAAAAAAAGAACACTGGCTTCCTTACTAAATGATAAAACCAGGCATTGTGACATGTCTGTGTCACAATAGCTGCTGAACTACAAACTCACTAGTCTTTGTAATCAAGTATTATAAATAACAATGCCGTGTCTCCCTCATTGGCTGGGTGACCTTGGATAGGTCACTTCCCTTCAGTGAGTCTAGTTCTCTTCACTTTAAAATGGACACAGGCTCGGGCACGGTGGCTCATGCCTGTAATCCCAACACTTTGGGAGGCCAAGGTGGGTGGATCACTTGGGGCCAGGAGTTTGAGACCAGACTGACCAACATGGTGAAACCCTGTCTCTACTAAAAATACAAAAATTAGCTGGGCATGGTGGCACATGTCTATAATCCCAGCTACTTGGGAGGCTGACGCAGGAGAATTGCTTGAACCTGGGAGGTGGAGGTTGCTGTGAGCTGATATCGTGCCACTGTACTCTAGCCTGGCCAACAGAATGAGACTCTGTCTCAAAAAAATAAAGTAAAATAAAAAATAAAAAAAGTAAAATAAAATGGATACAGGCGGATGTAGTGGCTGATGCTTGTAATCCCAACACTTTGGGAAGCTGAGGCAGGAGGACCATTTAAGACCAGGAATTCTGAGACCAGCTTGGGCAGCATAGTGAGACTCCATCTCTATAAGAAATTTAAAAATTAGCTGGGCATGGTAGCTCATGCCTGTAGTCGCAGCTACTCAAGAGGCTGAGACAGAAGGATCACTTGAGACCAGGAGATTGAGGCTGCAGTGATCCATGATTGTGCCACTGCACTCCAGTGTAGGTGACAGAGCAAGACCCGGTCTCTAAAAATAAAAAATAAAATGGAGACAGTAGTTGCTCCAGTCCTCCAGAGGAGAAGAGATGGGAAATCACATCAAAAACGCATAGTTAGTTAGGCCAGCAGGAGAACTCACGTAGGGCAGGCAGCAGGGTAAGGTCCCAGCTAGGCCCTTTCCCTCCCTGGCTTGAGCTACGCACCTTCACGAACCAGACAGGCACAAAGGCCACGTAGTAGGCACTCAGCATGGAGCTGACGAGCACTTCCTTCATGCGCCAGTTGAAGTCCATCTTGAGGAACTCCACCTCACTGCGGATGAGGCTGGGCGATAGGCAGCAGGCATGGGTGGGCATGGCGTCCGGGCCATACAGCTGTCTTGTGTGCTGCTTCCACGTCTCCCGCAGTGTCAGGAGGTAGTCCCGGCTCTTCGCCAGGCTGCTGACCGCCTCCCGGGGCCCCACGGAGGCCATGTGGTTGAAGAGGCTTGTCTTGCGGAGGTCGCAATTCAGCTGTAGGAACGGAATGTACATCCCAAACCTGCTGGGGAAGACGGTGGTGAGGGAAGGCCTGCCCATGGGCCAGGATCCCAACTCTCAGCCACTGAAGGGATCTTCTTTCCTTCCTGGGCCTCAGCTCTCCTGGCTGCCCAGAGGGGAGAATTTACCAGTCCTTTCATCCATCCACCCCCCATCCAATGGCCAGTCATTCAGCACACGTATTACCACTTGGTACGTGCCAAGCACTAGGGGTATAGCAGAACTGCTGACATTGGGGCTACAGTAGGAAGCAAGAGACAAGTCCCTGCACTCGCAGCCTAGGGATGACTCACAACAGCAACAGCCCACATTCGCTGGGCACGGCCTATGTTCCAGGCACTGCACCGAATGCTTTCAGGAATTCTTTTCTCATAACAACACTATTCATCGGGTACTGTTATTTTGTCCCCTTTTCAGCTGAGGAAGCTGTGGCTCAGAAAGGTGAAATAAATTCCCAAAGCTTACACATTAGTAAGGAAGTGATAGGGCAGGTGTGGGTGGGGCTCAAAATCAGAACTGTTTGGTACCAAAGATCAAGGCACCTACTCAACAAATCATTATGAGTAATTAGTTAAAAGTGTACACAGAGGACAAGCACGGTAGCTCATGTCTGTAATCCCAGCACTTTGGGACGCCGAGGTGGGAAGATCACATGAGCCCAGGAGTTCAAGACCAGCCTGGGCAACATAGTGAGACTCCATCTCTACAAAACAAATTTACAAATTAGGCGGGTATGGGCCGGGCGCGGTGGCTCACGCCTGTAATCCCAGCACTTTGGGAGGCTGAGGCGGGCGGATCATGAGGTCAGGAGATTGGGATCATCCTGGCCAACATGATAAAACCCTGTCTCTACTAAAAAATACAAAAAATTAGCCAGGCGTGGTGGCGGGCGCCTGTGGTCCCAGCTACTCGGGAGGCTGAGGCAGGAGAATGGCGTGAACCCAGGAGGTGGAGCTTGCAGTGAGCAGAGATCACGCCACTGCACTCCAGCCTGGGCGACAGAGCGAGACTCCGTCTCAAAAAAAAAAAAAAAACAAAACAACAACAACAACAAAAAATTAGGTGGGTATGGTGGTACATGCCTGTAGTCCCAGCTACACAGGCTGAGGTAGGAGGATCACCTGAACCTAGGAGGTTGAGGCTGCAGTGATCCATGATTGTGCCACTGCACTCTGGCCGGGCAGAGTAAGACTTTGTCTCAAAAAAAAAAAAAAAAAAAATACACACACACGAGAGGTGTAAGTAATGAGTTGTTATGGGTGCATATGAGAACAGCTCTTTAGTTTGCAGAGGAGGGCGGTTCAGGAACAAATATTTATGTTTATTACGTACCAGGCACTGAAATGGGCCCTTGAACAGAACAAATCTTTTTCCCTGAGCAGCACCCTGAGAGCAGGGCTGGAGCTAATTATGTGTGTGGCTGCCATTGTATGCGGAGAAAACTAGATGGGCCCATAGTCTAGAAGAGTAATTATAAAAAGTGAGTAAGTGCCACGCCCATCATAGTAGGGGCTTTTATAAATATTCCCTTTTTCAGCTTGGGGCCTCTCAGTTTCCCCAGGTCCTCAGAATTACACACCCCCACAAGGGTTCCTGGGCTGCCCCCAGGAGTTAGGGCTGATCACAATGCTACATTTCTTTTCTTTTCTTTTTTTTTTTGAGACAGAGTATCACTCTGTTGCTCAGGCTGGAGTGCAGTGGCGTGATCTTGGCTCACTGCAACCTCCACTTCCTGGGTTCAAGCGATTCTCCTGCCTCAGTCTCCCGAGTAGCTGGGATTACAGGCACCTGCCATCATGCCCAGCTAATTTCTGTATTTTTGTAGAGATGGGGTTTCATGATGTTCGCCACGCTGGTCTTGAACTCCTGACCTCCACCTGCCTCAGCCTCCCAAAGTGCTGGGATTAAAGGTGTGAGCTACTACACCTGGCTGACAATGCTACATTTCAAGAAGCAGAAGTTGCAATGAGCCGAGATCACACCATTGCACTCCAGCCTGGGCAACAGAGTGAGACTCCATCTAAAAAAAAAAAAAAATCTCCTTTTACTTTTTTCTGGGGGTCCCAAGAAGAAATATCTGAGTGTCCCTGGCAAGTCATTTAGCCTCCCTGAGTTTCTGTTTTCCAGTCTATAAAATAGGGATGCTACCATTTTTCCTGTGGAAAGGCTAAATAAAATAGCTTAGAGAATTGTGCTCAATTACACTGTACAGTCCATAACATAAAAACAGAACTGTGGTCAAGAGCATAACCTTTAGGGTCAAACAGGCTTGGATCAAAATCCCAGCTCTGGGCTGGGTGTGGTGGTTCAAACCTGTAATCCCAGCACTTTGGGAGGCAGAGGTAGAGAAACTGCTTGAGCCATGAGATCGAGACCAGCCTGGGCAAGATGGCGAAACCCTTGTCTCTACAGAAAATACATAAAGCAGCCAGACTACATGCCTATAGTTTCAGCTATTTGGGAGGTGGAAGTGGGAAGATCATCTGATCCTAGCGGGGTTCAAGGCTGCAATGAGCTGAGATCACACCACTGCACTCCAGCCTGGGTGACAGAATGAGACCCTGTCTAAAACAAACAAACAAACAAACAAACAAAAAAAACCCCCAGCTCTGCCACTTACTAGCTCTGTGATTAATGGCAAGTTATTTAACCTCTATGAGCCTCAGTTTCCTTAACTTGCCCTAAATTACATAGCTTGTATTGATCCCACTCTCAGCAAGGTATTACACTAGTGTTCTCATAAATACCGTCTTTTAGTCCTACAACAACCCCCAGCATAGTTTCTGGTGATGATCAATAGAATTTTGACTAGAAAAGGAAGAGGCCAGTGATTCTATGGGGACAGGAAAAAAGACTAAAATGGGATTCCCAAAATAGTCTTCAGGCTATCTTGTGGTAATGAGGGGGTGGGGGCACCTATGTGAACATACAAAGGTCTCCAGCTTAAACTTAAAGAATCTCGCTGGCTTTGTCTCTAAGAAGGACTGCAGATAGGTCCTATGATCAATTAAATTATTTGGTGACAGACTGCTCTGACAGGTTAGAAGTTAGAAGCAGCTTCATATGCATGATAGCAGATTCCCTCCCATCTCCTCCACCCTACATGTGAGTCTATCAAAGTAGAAAATAAATCTGTATCAGCAAAAAAAAAAAAAAAAAAAGGAAGCAAGGGTCATCAGTGCACAAATGATTCTGACAAATTTAGAAAGCAGATGGAGACATGATGACAGACGAAGAAGCAGTCATGGTCTAGAGCATCGCTTTCCAACAGAAAGATGAGTCACATAATTTTTATTTTTTTTGAGACGGAGTCTGGCTCTGTCATCCAGGCTGGAGGGCAGTGGTGAGATCTTGGCTCACTGCAAGCTCCACCTCCCGGGTTCACACCATTCTCCTGCCTCAGCCTCCCGAGTAGCTGGGACTACAGGCACCCGCCACTAGAGTCACATAATTTAGCCACATTAAAAAAGAGATGGGCTGGGTGCGGTGGCTCATCCCTGTAATCCCAGCACTTTGGGAGGCTGAGGCAGGTGGATTACGAGGTCAGGAGATCGAGACGATTCTGGCTAACATGGTGAAACCCGTCTCTACTAAAAATACAAAAAATTAGCCGGGCGTGGTGGCAGGCACCTGTAGTCCCAGCTACTCGGGAGGCTGAGGCAGGAGAATGGCGTGAACCTGGGAGGGGGAGCTTGCAGTGAGCAGAGATCGCACCACTGCACTCCAGCCTGGGCGACAGACTCCGTCTCAAAAAAAAAAAAAAAAAAAGAGATGAAATTATTATTATTGAGACAGAGTTTCACTCTTGTTGCCCAGGCTGGAGTGCAGTGGCATGATCTCGTCTCACTGCAACCTCTGCCTCCCAGGTTCAAGTGATTCTCTTGCCTCAGCCTCCCTAGTAGCTGGGATTACAAGCATGCACCACCACGCCTGGCTAATTTTGTGTTTTTAGTAGAGACGGGGTTTTTCCATGTTGGTCAGGCTGGTCTTGAACTCCTGACCTCAGGTGATCCGCTCGCTTTGGCCTACCAAAGTGCTAGGATTACAGGTGTGAGCCACCGCACCCGGCCTTTTTTTTTTTTTTTGGGAGATGGAGTCTCACTCTGTGCCCCAGACTGGAGTACAGTCACACATTCTCGGCTTACTGCAACCTCCACCTTCCGGGTTCAAGAGATTCTCCTGCATCAGCCTCCTGAAATTAATTTTAAGATTCTATTTTACTTAACCCAATACATGCAAATGCTATCACTTCAACATATAGTGAATATTTTGAGATGTTTTACTTTCATTTTTTTTTTTTTACTAAGACAGGGTCTTGCTGTGTTGCCCAGGCTGCTGGAGGGCAGTGGCGTAATCACGGCTCACTGCAGCCTCTACCTCCTAGGCTCAGGTGCTGGCACACATCTGTAGTCCCAGCTATTCAGGAGCAATCCTCTGACCTCTCAAGTAGCTGGTACTTCAGGTGCGTGCCACCATGCCCAACTAATTTTTATATTTTCTGTAGAGACAGGGTTCTGCCATGTTGCCCAGACTGGTCTCAAGCTCCTGGGCCCAAGCGATCCACCCTGCCTTGGCCTCCCAAAGTGCTGGGATTACAGGTGTGAGCCACTGTGCCCAGCCTTAAGTTTCTCTTTTTTTTTTTTTGAGACAGGGCCTAGCTCTGTTTCCCAGGCTACAGTGCAGTGGTGCAATCTCAGTTTATTGCAATCTCCACCTCCCAGGCTCAAGCCATCCTCCCACCTCAGCCTTCCAAGCAGCTGGGACTATAGGTGCAGGCTACCATGCCCAGCTAATTTTTGTATTTTTGGTAGAGATGGCATTTTGCCAAGTTGCCCAGGCTGGTCTCAAACTCCTGAGCTCAAGCCATCCGCCTGCCTCAGTCTCTCAAAGTGCTGGGATTACAGGCATGGGCCACCATGCCCAGCCTGCTTTCTTTTGTGTGTGTGTGTGTACTAAGGGTTCAGAATCGGTATGTATTTTACACTTAGAGCACATCTCAACTCAGACTACCCTGTTTCATGTGCTCAATAACCACGGGGGGCTAGCAGCTACTCAACTGGACGGTACAGGTCTAGAACATGCCATGAGTGAACTGGACTGGAGGTGGGAGCTTATCTACCCAGAGTGACCCAAGAGAGACTCTGGCTTGAAGTGGGCACATATGATAGAAGATGAAGTGGGGAGCAGGGCTGAATAAATGGGATTAAACAATGACCCATGTTGATTTATAAGAATCAGTCCCTTTATTCCCCTACTCACCTCATACAACACACCCTGAAGGATTCTTTTCTAAAGAAATTGAGTAAACTGAGAATTGAGGTCTCTAATGGCGATATCTTAGAGTAACACCCCCACCGCTCCCTTTCTGGTCTACGGAGGCTCAAAGCCTAACAACCAGCACTTCACTCACTCATCCTCAAAGCAAAGCCTGCCAGTTAGCGTGCCCTGCCCATGTACATAGAGCTTCCAGCCAAAGCTCCCGCCCCCTTAAACAATGACAGAAAGAAAATGCACTCCTGCTACTCAGTCCTTCATTTTTACATATAAAGAGACAAGCGAAGAAGCCAACTATACTTGTAAAACAAGCAGCATGAAACAGAAAAATTGACCCCAGTGAAAAGACAAAATTGAGGAAAATAAGAGATTTTTTTTTTTTTTTTTTGAGACGGAGTCTCGCTCTTGTCACCCAGGCTGGAGTGCAGTGGCGCAATCTCGGCTCACTGCAACCTCCACCTCCCGGGTTCAAGCAATTCTCCTGCCTCAGCCTCCCGAGTAGCTGAGATTACAGGCACGCGCCACCACACCCAGCTAATGTTTGTATTTTTAGTAGAGACGGGGTTTCACCATGTTGGCCAGGCTGGTCTTGAACTCCTGACCTTGTGATCCGCCCGCCTTGGCCTCCCAAAGTGCAGGGATTACTGGCATGAACCACCACGCCCGGCCAAATAAGAGATTTTTAAAGCAAGAATAGCATGCTATGAGAAAAGAACAATCAGCAAACGTAGAGGCCTTAGAGATGAAAAATATGATTGCTGAAAAAATCTCAGTAAAAAAGCTAGAAGATGAAGTTGAGGAAATCTCTCTGAAGGCAATGCACATACACAGAGAGAGAGAGAGAGATTAAATATTAGAGAAATATAGAAGAAAAAGATGACCAATCTATGAGGTCTACCATCTGATGAACAGAAATCCAGAGATAATAGAAAAAATTGAGAGGAAGATATTATCAAAGAAATATCAAAGGAAAATTTCCCCAAGCTAAAAAAGTACTCAAATCTCCAGGTTAAAAAAGTCCTAGAGTCCTGATAGGATGAATGACAAAAGTCCTACAACAGACACATCCTTTGAAATTTCAAGTAATCAAAAGATAAACAGAATATCCTCAATGCTTTCAGAAAGGAAAATACAAGTCATCTATAAAAGAATTGGAATCAAACTCAAAACTGGCAACAGACTTCTCACTAGCAACACTGGATACTAGAGACAATGGAATAATAACTGCAAAAGTTCTGAGAATGCGACTTTGAACTTAGAAATCTACACTGAGACTGGGCGCGACGGCTCACACCTGTAATCCCAGCAATTTGGAAGGCCGAGGTGGGTGGGTCACGAGGTCAGGAGTTCGAGACTAGCCTGACCAACATGGTGAAACCCCGCCTCTACTAAAAATACAAAAATTAGCTGGGCATGGTGGTGTGCCTGTAATCCCAGCTACTCAGGAGGCTGAGGCAGGAGAATCACTCGAACCCAGGGGGCGGAGGTCGCAGTGAGCTGAGATCATGTCACTGCACTCCAGCCTGGGTGACAGAGCGAGACTCTGTCTCAAAAATAAAAAAAGAAAAAAAAAGAAATCTACATTTAGCTAAACTATCAATCAAGCATGAGGGCAGAATAAACACACTTTTAGACATGCAAGGACTCATCTCTAACGTACCCATTGTTAAGGTAATTACCTGATAATTTACTCCAGCAAAATAAGAAAACCAAGAAAGAGGAAGACATGGGATTCAGGAAGCAGGGGGTCCAACCCAGGAGGGCAGCGAAGGGAAGTCCCAGGCTAAGAGCTGTACTGCAGACCTAAAGAGCAAACACTCCAGGCTGCAGCAGGAGGAGGAAGGGTTCCAGGAGGGACACCTTTGTAAGGGGTAGTAGGGAGGAGGAAATGGACTCCAGGCAACAGGCAGTATGACTGAGAGGCTGGATAAACGAGGATATGATGAAGGCTCATCATTCTTTTGTCAATAAGAAAAAAGAAAGGTAATTAGAAAGTCCAAGAAAAATAAAAAGCCATATAAGAAAGTTATGATGTAAACATGAAGCAAACTAAAATGTGCTATGATTTTAAGTAACTGACGGAATGTAAGAAAAACCATTTCACCTTGACACTAGGAACATTTGTGTGGGTGTGTGTGTGTGTGTATCTGAAACAGGGTCTTGCTCTATTGCCCAGGCTGGAGTGCAGTGGAACAATCTCAGCTCACTGTAACCTCTGGCATTAGCTGGGCATGGTAGCCTGCACCTGTAGTCCCAGCTACTTGGGAGGCTGAGGTGGGAGGATGGCTTGAGCCAGGGAGGCACAGGTTGCAATAACTGAGATTGCACCACTGCCTCCTGGGTTCAAGCGATTCTTATACCTCAGCCTCCTGAGTAGCTGGGAGTACAGGTCCTTTAAAGAAGTCCTTTAAGGCTGGGCGTGGTGGCTCACACCTGTAATCCCAGCACTTTGGGAAGCTGAGGCGGATGGATGAGGAGGTCAGGAGATCGAGACCATCCTGACTAACATGGTGAAACCCCGTCTCTACTAAAAATACAAAAAATTAGCTGGGCGTGGTGGTGCACACCTATAATCCCAGCTACTCAGGAGGTTGAGGCAGGAGAACTGCTTGAACCTGGGAGGCAGAGGTTGCAGTGAGCTGAGATTGTGTCACTGCACTCTAGCCTGGGTGACAGAGAGACTCCACCTCAAAAAAAAAAATAAAAGGCTGGACGTGGTGGCTCACGCCTGTAATCCCAGCACTTTGGGAGGCCGAGGCGGGTGGATCATGAGGTCAGGAGTTCAAGACCAGCCTGGGCAAGATGGTGAAACCCTGTCTCTACTGAAAGTACAAAAATTACAGCGCGCCTGTAATCCCAACTACTCAGGAGGCTGAGGCAGGAGAATTGCTTGAACCTGGGGGGCGGAGATTGCAGTGAGCCGAGATCGCGCCACTGCACTCCAGCCTGGGTGACAGAGAGAGACTCCATTTCAAAAAAAAAATAAATAAATAAAAATAAAAATAAATAAACAAAGAGGTCCAAGACTGTAACTCTGTAACTATAGAGAAGAAATATAATGTATGCATACTACTGGGCCCTGGAGTGAATGATATTTTCATACACATAATTATATCAAAGCCACATACTGGTTTTTAATTTTCAGAATTAGGCTTAAACAAAGAATGGAAGGCTTAAACATGGTTACACAGGAGAATGTGAATGTCAAGCTTGACAATATAAAAGTAAAAACACAGATGCCAGGAAGTGAAAAGAGGAAGAGGGGAGGAAAAGTGGTTGGGTAGGGTGCCTAATATTCTTGTCTTACATAAAAAGGATTCAAGATACTGACTACTGTTGATGGAAAAAAAAAGTATAGGGATAATTATACTACTGACAAAAATAACCAACAGAAAATTAAAAATATTAAAAGCTATCAATTACTGTGAACAGTAAGGATGGGATGGTGAGCTAAATCATCTGTCACTGCAGGGCATCAATACGCTTGCATATGTGTGTATGTGGTATGTTTGTATATGCATAGAACATTTGTTTCCAGGATATACAAGAAACCAAAAACACTGATAATTACCTCTTGGAAAGGAAACTGGGTGGCTGGGAGGCAGCAGTCAAGAGATTTTTCATGGTATACTCTTTTAAACCTTCTGAATTTTAACTATGTAAACCTCTTATTCAATTCTAAAATAAATCAATAATTTTCTTTTTTTTTGAGACAGAGTCTCACTCTATTGCCCAGGCTGGAGTGCAGTGGTGCCAACTCAGCTCGCTGCAACCTCCACCTCCCAGTTTCAAGCAATTCTCCTGCCTCAGCCTCCCAAGTAGCTGGGACTACAGGCGTGCACCACCACGCCTGGCTAATTTTTGTATTTTTAGTAGAGACAGGGTTTCACCATGATGGCCAGGCTGGTCTCGAACGCCTGACCTCAAGAGATCCATTTGCCTTGGCCTTCCAAAGTGCTGGGATTATAAGCGTGAGCCATCGTGCCTGGCCAACAAATAAATTTTTAAAAAGAACAAGCAGGCTAGGCACAGTGGCTGATGCCTGTAGTCCCAACTACTCAGAAGGTTGAGGTGGGAGGATGGCTTGAGCCTGGGAGGCAGAGGTTGCAGTAAGCTGAGATTGCACCACTGCACTCCAGCCTGGGCAACAGAGCCAGACCCTGACTCAGGGTCTTGTCACTCAGGCTGGAGTGCACTGGCACTTTAGAACTGGATAATAGGTTTACAGACTCTGTCTCTAAACAAACAAACAAACAAACAAACAAAAAAACCCAGAAAGTAAAAGAGACTTCCATTGAAGAGTGAGACTAAAAATCTGGAGGTGGGATTGAAGACTAATGTTTTTCTATTTATTTATTTATTTATTTTTAGAGACAGGGTCTCACTCTTGTCCAGGCTGAAACGCACTGGTGTGATCATGGCTCACTTCGGCCTCAAACTCACCAGCTAAAGCAATCTTCTCACCTCAGCCTCTCAAGTCACTGAGATCACAGGCATGAGCTACTGTGCCCAGCAATGGTTTTCATTGAGCTTTTTACTACTATTGGATTTGATTTTTTATAATATGTTTATATTTGGTCAATAAACATTTTTAAATTAAATAATGAAAAATAAAGCATAATATGGACATTGGGTGTTATCTGCATCCAGGAAGAAAAGATTCACCAGGTAGTAACCATAAACTGTCAAATTAAGGCAACTTTTTTTTTTTTTTTTTTGAGACGGAGTCTCACTCTGTTGCCCAGGCTGGAGTGCAGTGGTGCGATCTTGGCTCACTGCAAGCTCCGCCTCCCAGGTTCACACCATTCTCCTGCCTCAGCCTCCCCAGTAGCTGGGACTACAAGTGCCATCCACCAAGCCCGGCTAATTTTTTGTATTTTTTTAGTAGAGACGGGGTTTCACCGTGTTAGCCAGGATGGTCTCAATCTCCTGACCTCGTGATCCACCCACCTCGGCCTCCCAAAGTGCTGGGATTACAGGCGTGAGCCACCGCACCCAGCAGGCAACTCTTAAGTTCTAACCAGTGCAACCCTTCGAAGGACAATTTGTTAATAACTATGAAAAATCTAAATGAATCCATCTTTTGGTGTAGTTAATTCTTCTGGGAATCTACTGTGCAGAGATATTGGACACATACACAAAGATATATGCCTCATTGTTATGAATAAGGAAAAGCTAGAAACAACTTAAAAGTTTGCCAGTAGGCCGGGCGCGGTGGCTCACGCTTGTAATCCCAGCACTTTGGGAGGCCGAGGCGGGCGGATCACGAGGTCAGGAGATCGAGACCACGGTGAAACCCCGTCTCTACTAAAAATACAAAAAAAATTAGCCGGGCGTGGTGGCGGGCGCCTGTAGTCCCAGCTACTCGGAGAGGCTGAGGCAGGAGAATGGCGTGAACCCAGGAGGCGGAGCTTGCAGTGAGCCGAGATCGCGCCACTGCACTCCAGCCTGGGCGACAGAGCGAGACTCCGTCTCAAAAAAAAAAAAAAAAAGTTTGCCAGTAGGCCAGGCACGGTGGCTCAAGCCTGTAACTGCAGCACTTTGGGAGACCAACGTGGGCAGATCACAAGGTCAGGAGATCGAGACTATCCTGGCTAACACGGTGAAACCCCATCTCTACTAAAAATACAAAAAATTGCCAAGCATGGTGGCTCATGCCCGTAATCCCAGCACTTTGGGAGGACAAGGTAATCCCAGCACTTTGGGAGGCCAAGGTGGGCGGATCACCTGAGACCAGCCTGACCAACATGGAGAAACCCCATCTCTACTAGAAATACAAAATTAGCTGGGCGTGGTGGAGCATGCCTGTAATCTCAGCTACTTGGGAGGCTGAGGCAGGAGAACTGCTTGAACCCGGGAGTTGGAGGTTGCAGTGAGCTGAGATTGCACCACTGCACTCCAGCCTGGGCAACAGAGCAAGACTCCATCTCAGAAAAAAAAAAAAAAAAAAAGTTTGCCAATAGAAGACAAATAAATTGTGAAAATTCTATAACATAGAATACTGTGAGGCCATTAAAAAGATGAGGCAGCTGGTCACAGTGGCGCATGCCCATAGTCCCAGCTACTCAGGAGGCTGAGGAGGGAGGATTGCTTCAGCTGAGGAATTCTAGGCTATAATGTGCTATGCCGATGAGGTGCCTGCATAAAAGTTCAGCATCCGTATAGTGACCTCCTGGGAGTGGGGGACCACATAATTGCCTAAGGAGGGGATGAACTGGTCCAGGTTAGAAATAGAACAGGTTGGCCAGGCGCGGTGGCTCATGCCTGTAATCCCAGCCCTTTGGGAGGCCAAGGCGGGCAGATCACGAGGTCAGGAGGTTGAGACCATCCTGGCTAACATAGTGAAACCCTATCTCTACTAAAAATACAAAAAATTAGCTGGGCGTGGTGGCGGGCGCCTG
This sequence comes from Symphalangus syndactylus, assembly GCF_028878055.3. Taxonomy (NCBI): domain Eukaryota; kingdom Metazoa; phylum Chordata; class Mammalia; order Primates; family Hylobatidae; genus Symphalangus; species Symphalangus syndactylus. The sequence goes on from NC_072441.2 coordinate 145,404,686, forward strand.
TAGTCCCAGCTACTTGGGAGGCTGAGGCAGGAGAATGGTGTGAACCTGGGCGGCGGAGCTTGCAGTGAGCCAAGATCGTGCCACTGCACTCCAGCCTCGATGACAGAGCAAGACTCTGTCTCAAAAAAAAAAAAAAAAAAAGAAAGAAATAGAACAGGTCAAAACTCCTGTGTTGATCAGCAGTGGGAACAGACCTGTGAATAGCCACTGCACTCCAGCCTGGGCAATACAGCAAGACCCTCATCTCTAAAATAAAATAAAATAAAATAATGAGACAGACCCATATGTACTGGCACAGAACAATATCTGTTATATGATTAAGTGAAAAGTGCGATAAATTGTACATCATGCATAGCATAATACCATTTTTGTTTTTTAAAAAACTGCAGGTGGCCGGGCACAGTGGCTCACATCTGTAATCCCAGCACTTTGGGAGGACGAGGCGGGCAGATCACTTGAGGCCAGGAGTTTGAGACCAGCCTGGCCAACATGGTGAAACCCCATCTCTACTAAAAATACAAAAAGTAGCCAGGCGTGGTGGTGGGCACCTGCAATCCCAGTTACTTGGGAGGCTGAGGCAGGAAAATTGCTTGAACCCAGGAGGCAGAGGTTGCAGTGAGCTGAGATCGTGCCACTGCACCCCAGCCCGGGTGACACAAGACTGTCTCAAAAACAAACAAACAAAAAAACTGCATGCGTGTGTACTTGCACAGAAAATATTTTGGGAAAATATGCTGCCAGTAATGGATTTCTGGGGGAATAAGACTATGTGGGACTTTCTTTTTCCATGTTAAAAGCTTCTGTAAAGTTTAATGTTTTTATAAGACACACGTGTCACTTTTTTTTTTTTTTGAGACACGACCTCACTCCAGTTGCTCAGGCTAGAGTACAGTGGCACAATTTTGGCTCACCGCAGCCTCGACCACCTGAGCTCAGGTGATTCTCCCACCTCAGCTTCCTGAGTAGCTGGGACTATAGGCACGCCTCACCACACCTGGCTAGTTTTTTATGTTTTTAGTAGACAGGGTTTCACCATGTTGCCTAGCCTGGTCTCAAACCCCCGGACTCCAGCAATCTGCCTGCCTTGGCCTCCCAAAGTGCTGGGACTACAGATGCGTGCTACTGCGCCTGGCCACATGTCACTCTTATAATTAAAAAGTAGATATAACTGAAGGAAGTGTGACAGGGCTCCCATGCCAGTGCCTTTTTGGACATGAAGGGTAGAAAGGGGGAGGTGCCAGCTCTGAAACTTCCCAGAGACCAGGATTGACCCAGCTTGAGGAATTTTGTGAACCAGAAAACCTGGGGTTGGGAAATGACTGTTAATGCTCAGGCAGCCAGGAGCCTTCCCCAGAAGCAGCCAGATCCAGCACCTCACCAAAGTTCTCCCTGATGCAAGGCCAGAAATGGGCAGTCCTGGGCACATCCCCAAAACAGTCTCTCCATCCTCAACAATCTAGGGTCTGGTGAGATGGAGAAAGAGAGCAAAAACAGGCACAAAGGCATACACACATGCATATGCAGGCACACACACATGCTTCATGCATAGACACCCACATGCTTCATGCATAGTCACCCACACAGAGACATGCAACCATGCAGCTGTTTGCCGGCACACAGACTCAGGGAGATACCAATAGATTATACAAACACTGAGATACACAAAGAGAGACACAGAGAAAGGGAAAGAACCAGAGAGAGGGGAAAGGAAGAGCGAGAGAGACAAAGCCCATGCATTCCCTCTTGGGAATGTTCCTTTGGGATATATATGCAGATCTGAGTCCCATTCTGACCTCCCCCCTAGTGAGTGCTGGGTAAATTATGCCACCTCAGTTTCTTCTGCAAAAAAAGGCTAATTATCCTGACCTCAGTGAGTGTCATCAGACAATGTGAGAGGATGTTGCTGCCTGCCTCCGACCTTCCAGATATGGAGGCCTGGTGAGCCAGCCACGGTCAGGGCAGAGGTCAGGGGCCAGGTGCTGGGCAGTGAGGGGTGGAGTGAGGGGTACTCACGGATAGCAGAGGAACAGGAGATTCAGGAAGGAGTAGGTCCTGAAGAGGTGGATGAGGGATCGGCACAGACTCCAGCCTGTTGCCGTGAGAACGGTGAAGCGAGTGAGGAACAGCAGGATGGAGCGAAAGAGGGAGACCTTCCCCCTCTGAGAAGCCTGGGTCAGGGCAAGATAGGACGGGATGGGGCCTTGGATGGAGGCCGAAGGGGCTGTGCCCAAATCCCACCCAGCATGACCTGTGATCCCACCCAGGGAGAGGTGGCACAGCAGGCTTGGCAGAACCTGGCAAGGTAAATCCTTCTCTTTGATGCCCAGTAAACTCTAAGATGGGATGTAACTAATGTTCTTCAACCAAGTCCAAAGGGAGCCCCAAGGAAATACCCTAAGGCTGAAGGGCTGGGCATCTTTCCTTGGCATCCCCAGGGGAAAAGGGGAATCCCAAAGTCCCTGGCCAGCTTCTAGGACCCAATCACCTCCTTCACGATGGACCCAATGAAGCGGCGGCCCAGAACGATGGTGGTCACCATCAGCAAGTTGAAGTCGATCAGATGGAAGTTCTGTCAGGGGGCAGAGGCCTGGGGGTCATGTGGGCCCCTTGCCCATAAGCAGGCTTTTTTCATACCCACCTCCCCCTGCCCATTTCTTTCCACAGAGACTGTCCTCATTCTCTGACCTGCATCGGCCTCCAGCTGAGTCAGGCCAGGAAATTACCTAGAGGAGTAAGACAGGACCCCGAGAAGGGAAGTGGGACAGTCCCTGGGGATAAGAGAGTGGGATGTGAGCCCTCTTGCTCTGCTCACACATGCCCCTGTCCCTATACTGTTTCTGCACTGAAGTCTTTCCTCCCCTTGAAGCACTCATGTATGCCTGTGGTTCATCTCCACTACTGGATTAAGACTCTCAGCTCCTGGCCAGACGCAGTGGCTCACGCCTGTAATCCCAGCACTTTGGGAGGCTGAGGTGGGTGGATCATTTGAGGTCAGGGGTTCGAGACTAGCCTGACCAACATGGTGAAACCCTGTCTCCACTAAAAATACAAAATTAGCAGGACATGGCAGCACATGCCTGTAATCCCAGCTACTCGGGAGACTGAGGCAGAGGAATCGCTTGAAACTGGAAGGCGGAGGTTGCAGTGAGCTAAGATTGCGCCATTCCACTCCAGCCTGAGCAACAACAGCGAAACTCCGTCTCAAAAAAAAAAAAAAGAAAAGAAAAAGACTCTGAGCTCCTTTAGGCAAAATCTTTGTCAGATTCATCTCCCATACACTTACAGTGCCCAATGTGCTACTAAACACACTAGGACTATTCAGTGAATCATCAGTTTCCTGTTCCTGCAGCACCTTCCATGTTCAGCATGGAGCCAAGTGCACAGTGGTGCTTAGTAGGATATGCTAAATGAAACCAGAAGAAACACACACACACACACACACACACACACACACACCCTTGTTGGGTACCTACCAGGGAGGTGTGGGAGGGTGGGTGGGAAGGTGGATACCACCACACTGTCTTGTAGATGTTGATGTAGTGGACGAAGAGTGCTATGAGCTGGCAGAAGAAGAGCTGCAGCTCAAACAGAATGCTGGCCTGGACTGGCAGCTCAGGGATCTTGCAGTGCTGTAGAGGCACAACAGTTTGGGTGGCCAGAGGAGGGCTGGAGAGGCCTGTTCCAGAACTGCTCCTGACAGTGGGGAGGGAACAACATCAGCAGCTGACCTGAGAACCTTACCAGGAAGCGCTTCCAAGGCAAAGGATTGCGGGATAAGATGAGAAAAGCAGCTCATAGCAAGGACGGGGTCTTCCTAATCCTGCTTGTCAGACAAAGGAACCCGACAAAGCCTCTTCCTATCCCTAATCTTATTCAGGTCTTACAACACCCCCTAGGAGAGAAAGAATTATTAGGTCCATCTTACAGATGAGGAAAAGGAGGCCCAGAGAGGGGAGGCAACTTGTCCAAGCCATCAGCAAATCTGGAGCAGAACTGTAATTAGAATCCAGGCCTTTGGATTTATTCTACCATGTCCTACTGCACTGTCCAAGTGATCACCCTCAACTGAGCTCCCTCTGGGTCTTTTCTGCTGATTACTCCCTCGAAGCCCTCACTGGCATCTAGGATTTCACATCTTAGAATCTAGTCAGAGAGAGCCCTGTCCACACTGTCCCTGTGAGGCCACAGGGAGGGGTGAGACAGAGAGGTGGTTTACCTGGTGCGGGAACGAACACTGGTCACTGATGCGCTGGAACTGTGGCTTCCACCAGAGCCCCCCGAGGATCCTGGCTCACAGAGTGGATTTCGACAGTAAGATGTCCTGTTGGGACCTCTTCGTCCTCCTGTGGGGCTCAACATAAAATAGAGCCTCAAGCCAGGGGGCATATATCAAGGATAACAGCAATGATACCAGCTACCAGTCACCTAGTATCTCACTTTATCATTTAATCCTCACTGAGACCTATGATCTGGCCCCTTCTTACAACTTCAGCTTCATCCGCTATCATTCTCTACCTCACACCCACCCTCTACCACCCGCCGCCCCATGCTCTGAACATCTTGATCTTTCTTTCCTCAGCAAGCCAAGCTCATTGCTACCTCTAGCACTTACTATATCCTATCGGGAAAGCCATTTCTGAAATTTTGAAGTAACTCTCCCCACCACTCTCTGCGATTTCTGTTTTTTTTTTTTTTTTTGAGACGGAGTCTCGCTCTGTCGCCCAGGCTGGAGTGCAGTGGTGCAATCTCGGCTCACTGCAAGCTCCGCCTCCCGGGTTCACGCCATTCTCCTGCCTCAGCCTCTCCGAGTAGCTGGGACTACAGGCGCCCGCCACAACGCCCGGCTGATTTTTTGTATTTTTAGTAGAGACGGGGTTTCACCGTGGTCTCGATCTCCTGACCTCATGATCCGCCCGCCTCGGCCTCCCAAAGTGCTGGGATTACAAGCGTGAGCCACTGCGCCCGGCCTTCTGTTCTTTTTTTTCCACCACAATTCATTCTCTGAAGTTATCTTATTTATTTAATATGCTTATTGCTTGTCTGTCCTATTACAATGGAAGGTCAATGAGGTCAGTTACCTTATCTGTCTTTTTCACTGCTATATCCCCTACCACAGTGCCCAGCAAGTATATGTTGATGAGTGAATGAACCCAGCAAGGTAGGTTTTTTCACACATTAGGAAACTCAGCTCACACTATGTCACAGTATCGTGGCTGGGTCCTGTGCTCTCAACTCTGGTACACATTGGGCCCCATTCAGACATAAGTTTCTGGAGGCCTATAACTCTGGGTACCTTTGGGACAGCTTTTTCATCCAGGGCCCCATGATTCAGCTCAAAGGGCATTCTGGGATCTCATGGGCAGGACCCAGGGCCTAAATAAAGGGTCAAGGATATGGCTGGGAGAATCCTGTGGCTGTGGACCAAAAAATTGGACCTACTGGCTGAGCAGTCTAGCCCAAGCTCCCATGCACCACTTTGCACAAAATTTCTGCACAAAGCTCCTAAGCACCTAAAAAAGTCACAACCTGACTGGGTGCGGTGGCTCACGACTGTAATCTCAGCACTTTGGGAGGCCGAGGCGGGAGGACCGCTTGAGGCCAGGAGTTGGAGACCAGCCTGGGCAACATGGCGAAACCTGGTCTCTATTAAAAATATATATATATATTCATATACATATTTTTAAAAAGTTATAACCTGTTCATACCTCTTCACAGTAACACAGCAGCCTCCATTCACATACACCCCACGCCGTAGCATCTCAGCTCGGAAGCGTTTCCCACACTTCGGAGCCAGTTTTGGGCTTGGATGTATGCCCAAAATTATAAACCTCCACAAGTCTCTAAAAAGTACCTGGCGAAGAGCTCTGTCCTCCATAAACCCCCAGACCAGAAGCTCTGTTCATACGCTACTATACTTGGCTTAGAAAATCCCACACAAACACCCTTAGTCCAGTCCAGAAGCTCTGCCCACACCCACTCTCCTCTCTTTAGAAGCTCTGCACCCACATAAAACCCCTCAGCCCAGAAGCTCCGCCTACACACAACTGTCAGCCCAGAAACCCCGCCCACAAGCCAATAAAAGCCCTCTCAGCCCAGAAGCTCCACTCCAGAACAGGCTCCCTCAGTCGGACGTGTCCCCGCCCCACCGCCCCCAGTGTAAGCCCCTCCCGCCCAGAAACGCCGACTGCACTAGCGCCCCCTGCCCAGAATCTCCGCCCTTAGCGCTGCAGCCACGCCCACTGGCAAGCCCCGCCCCCCCTCTAGCCCCGACCAGCGGGTCCTCACCAAAGCTCAAGCCCCCACAGGGCTTCGTCGTAGAAGCCCCGCCCACCGTCCGATGTCCCGCCCCCACAACAAAGGCCCCACCCCGCAAAACGACAGGAGGGGGCGGGATCCCGTCTGCGCTCGCATCCCCTCCCCCTCCCGTCACCCGGGCTCCTGTCCGCGTGGGGCAGCAATTAGCAGCCTGGCCATCCTAACCCGCGCGCCCGCTCGCCGCCAGGCCGAGCCTGAGCCGCTCTGCTCACCCATCTCCTCCCCCCGGTGCTCTCCGCTTCGCCGCCGCAGCTCCTGCGGGCAATATGTCGGAGGCGACGGCGGCCGGGAGAGGACTAACCGCCGCAGCCCAGTCCCGGGTATCAGCCGCGCGCTCCCGCCGCACCGCTACATTTGCATACAAGGCGGGCTGGCAGCTGGCGCGCGCTTCTTAAAGGGGCCGCCCGGACGGAGGCGGTGCCTGCGCGCTCTTTGTCTCTCGGTCCCCCACGCCCTTCCTGCAGCTGCTGCTGAGGAGACTCCAGAGGGAGGGGAACGGAACCCACCTCCTGCTCTTCCCGTGCGTGTCTTCTCCCAGCATCTCCAGGACCGGGGCGGCGGCGGGCGGGGGAGGGTGGACCATATCCCTGAGCGGTCCGCGGGCACCTCCAGCCCAGCCCCACCTTGCGCTTCATCCTTCTCTTCGGCCTCACTGCGCTTTAGTCCACCCCAGTCAAAACCCAGGAGTCATTTCCTCCCTCCCTCGGCCCCGACGTCCGATCTTTGCCTTAGTGTTTTGAGCCTAAGTCCTAAATATTTCTCACATTTGACCTTACTCGCCGTTCTCATTGTCAACACCGTGGTTCAGATCCTGACTCTGCCATTTCCCAGCCTTGCAATCTTGTTTTTTATGCTTTACGATGAGGCTGCTGATGGTCACCGTGTAGGTTTCGGTGAGAGTTCAATGAAACGGAGCGTGCAGAACTGAGTCTGTGTTAGTATTAGCCATCGTGATGTTTGGAGAAGCAGTCACTAAATGAGCTACATTTATTGTCATTAGGATTTCTTCCCTCACAAGACCTACAAGCGGTTTTAGTCATCTTGTAGCTCCATTGCTTAGCACAGTGCTTGGCACTTAATAGCAGTATTCAATTAATTGAATGAATTAGTAGATATTTCATTAATAGTCATAGAGCTTACAGTCAAGTGGGAGGAGATAGACATGAACAAAATTAGTAAATTCTGTAGCATGTTAGAAGGGAATGATTGGTGTGAAGGAAAAACAGGAAAGGGGGATGGGGCTGCAGTTTTAAATAGGGCAGGCAGAGTAGGCTTCAGAGTTGACTTGAGTAAACACATGAAGGAAATGAGTGAGTGAGTCGTGCAGATTTCTGGAGAAAGGGGGCATTTCAGGCAGAGGGAATAGTTAGCGCAAGGTCCCTCAGGCAGGAGGGTGTATTTATTTTATTATTTTGGTTTTTTTGGGGGGATGGAGTCTCTGTTGCCCAGGCTGGAGAGCAGTGGCTCGATCTCCGCTCACTGCAACCTCCACCTGCTGGGTTCAAGCGATTCTTCTGCCTCAGCCTCCAAACAAGCTGAAATTACAGGCGCGCACCACCACGCCTGGCTAATTTTTCTATTTTTAGGAGAGGCGGGGTTTCACCATGTTGGCCAGGCTGGTCTCAAACTCCTGACCTCAAGTGATCCACCCACCTCGACCTCCCAAAATGCTGGGATTACAGGTGTGCACCATGGCGCCTGGTCTAATTTTGGGGGTTTTTTTGTTTTTTTTTTTTTTTGAGACGGAGTCTCACTCTGTCCCCAGGCTGGAGTGCAGTGGTGTGATCTCGGGTCACTGCAACCTCCACCTCCCGGTTTCAAGTGATTCTCCTGCATCAGCCTCCCGAGTAGCTGGGACTACAGGTGTGTGCCACTACACTCTGCTAAATTTTTGTATTTTTAGTAGAGATGGGGTTTCACCATGTCAGCCAGAACCGTCTCAATCTCCTGACCTCATGATCCGCCTGCCTTGGCCTCCCAAAGTGCTGGGATTACAGGCACGCGCCACCACGACCGGCTAATTTTTGTACTTTCGGGATTTTACCTTGTTGGCCAAGCTGATCTTGAACTCCTGACCTCAAGTGACCTGCCAATCTCGGTCTCCCAAAGTGCTGGGATTACAGGCGTGAGACACCGTGCCCAGCCAAGAGGGTGTGTTTAAGAAATAAAAAAGAGGCCAGTGTGACATAGGTATAGATATAAGAGTAGGACATGGGAAGGGATAGATCATTTAGGGCTGTGTGGCTTTTACTTTGAATGAGATGCAGAGCTATTATAGGGTTTGAACTTCTATTTAAAAGAACTATTCCAGTGGTGTGGTGAGAATAGATTGCAGGGGCACCAGGGTGGAAGCAGGGAGACCAGGCAGGAGGCTGTGGCGATGATCCTAGCAAGAGATGTTGATCGTTTGCACCAGGTTGGGTGAGACGGTGAGACATGGTTGAATTCTGGATTTGAAGGTAAAGTCTACAGGATCTGCTGGGCTGACTATGGTGGCTGATGCCTGTAATCCCAGCACTTTGGGAGGCTGAGGTGGAAAGATTGCTTGAGCCCAGGAGTTTGAGACCAGCCTGGGCAACAAAGTGAGACCCTGTCTCTAGAAAAAAAATATTTTAAATGAGCAAGGTATGGTGGCATGCGCCTGTAGTCCCAGCTACTTGGGAGGCTGAGGTATGAGAATCACTTGAGCCCTGGGAAACTGAGGCTGCAGTGAGCCGTGACAGTGCCACTGCACTCCAGCCTGGGCAATGTAGCAAGACCCCATCTAAAAAAAATTAAAACAAAAACAAAACAGGACCTGTTGACAAAATGGATAGGAGTGTGTGCGGAAGAGAAAAGGATGACTCCAAGGTATTTAGGCTGCACTAATGAAAATATGGAGTCCAATTCAACAGATGTATATTTTTAAATTATGACAGATTTTTTTTTTTTGAGACAGAGTCTCACTCTGTCACCCAGGCTGGAGTACAGTGGCGCAATCTCGGCTCACTGCAAACTCCGCCTCCCGGGTTCACACCATTCTCCTGCCTCAGCCTCCCGAGTAGCTGTGACTACAGGCGCCCGCCACCATGTCCGGCTAATTTTTTTGTACTTTTAGTACAGGCGGGGTTTCATCATGTTAGCCAGGATGGTCTCGATCTTCTGACCTTATAATCCGCCCACCTCAGCCTCCCAAGTGCTGGGATTACAGGCGTGAGCCACTGCGCTCGGCCAATTATGACAGATTTTACACCAAGTCAGTGGTTCCCTTCAAGGGGAAAAGTGGCCCAGGGATGGAAAATGACTATCCCTGGCTCAACAAGCAAAGAAAGCAGGACTGGGAGTTCTTTTTTCCAGCCATAGAAATTCTTATAGAGAAAAAAAGAAAAAAAAAAAAGAAATTCTGTTAGAGGCTGGGTGCAGTGGCTCATGCCTGTAATCTCAACACTTTCTCAACACTTTGGGAGACTGAGGTGGGAGGATCACTTGAGTCCAGGAATTTGAGACCAGCATGGGCAACACAGGGGAACCCTGTCTCTACAAAAAATTTAAAAATTAGCCGGGTATGGTGGGTGCGTGCCTGCAGTCCTAGCTGCTCGGGAGGCTGAAGGGAGAGAAATCACTTGAGCCCAGGAGTTTGAGATGACAGTGAAACGATCGCACCACTTCATTCATCCTGGGCGACAGTGAGGCCCTGTCTCAAAAAAAGTGGGGGAGGTAAGTCCACTTGTATGGACTGCCATGAATGCGACCCAGCTATTACCTGTGGCTCCAGCCCACCTTGTAGTGGTGGACTACTGAATTTGCCCGTTCAGCATCTATTCTTCCTCCTTCGCATAAGAACCCTGATTTTTCCCTTGGGGAACTACTCTTCCTCTGACTCTCTCAGTCTGTGTGGTTTGGTGGAGTTGCCTTACTTTGCAGTTCCTTTGTGGGCAGAAGACACAGGCTTGGCAAATCAAAGCATTCCAATATCCCTGCCTCCTAAGGCTAGTGACTGCTTGGGGTTGTTGGGGAGCAGGAGGGGATTAGTGACCTGTCAGCCCAAATGAGGTGCAATCCTAGGATCTTTGTTAGAACTATTGGGAAGGAAATTTTTATTCCCCTCTGGGCTGGCTGAGCAAGTAAGTTATAAACTTGGAGGTCTTGGTGGCCATCTTGCCATCTTTTGAGAATTACTTAGCTGACAATGAAGGAAACACAGAAGAATCAAGAAACGCCTGGCTGCAGTGGCTCATGCCCATAATCCCAGTGCTTTGGGAGGTGGAGGCAGGAGGATCACTTGAGCCCAGGAATTCAGGATCCATCTCTACAAAAAATTTGAAACATTAGCCTGGCATGGTGGTGCATGCCTGTAGTTTCAGCTGTTCAGGAGGCTGAGGCTGGAAGATTCCTTGAGCCCTCGAGTTTGAGGCTGCACTCTGGCCTCGACAACAGAGACCTTGTCTCAAAAGGAAAAAAAAGGTCAAGAGATCAGTAGACATTTCTTTCTCTTTTCCTTTTTTTGAGACGGAGTCTCGCTCCGTCACCTAGGCTGGAGTGCAGTGGCACGATCTTGCTCACTGCAAGCTCCGCCTCCTGGGTTCACACCATTCTCCTGCCTCAGCCTCCCGAGTAGCTGGGACTACAGGCGCCCACCACCATGCCCGGCTAATTTTTTGTGTTTTTTAGTAGAGATGGTGTTTCACTGTGTTAGCCAGGATGGTCTCGATCTGACCTTGTGATCTGCCCTCCTCGGCCTCCCAAAGTGCTGGGATTACAGGCATGAGCCACTGTGCTCAGCCTCTTTCTTTTTCTTTTCAAGACAGGGTCTTGCTTTGTCACCCAGGCTAGAGTGCAATTGTGTGTTCATGCCTCACTGCAGCCTCTACCTTTTGGGCTCAAGTGATCTTTCCACCTCAGCCCCCAGAGTTTCTGGAACTACAGGTGCACGTGACCACACCCAGCTATTTTTTTTTTTTTTTTTTTTTTGAGATGGAGTTTCACTCTTGTTGCCCAGGCTGGAGTGCAATGGCACAATCTCAGGTCACTGAAGCCTCCACCTCCCGGGTTCAAGCGATTCTCCTGCCTCAGCCTCCTGAGTAGCTGGGATTACAGGCATGCACCACCATGCCCGGCTAATTTTTGTATTTTTAGTAGAGACAGGGTTGCTCCATGTTGATCAGGCTGGTTTTGAACTCCCAACCTCAGGTGATCCGCCAGCCTTGGCCCCGCAAAGTGCTGGGATTACAGTCATGAGCCACCACGCCTGGCCCATACCTGGCTAATTAAAAAAAAATTTTTTTTTTTTTGGAGAGACAAGGTCTATGTTGCCCAAGCTGATCTCGAACTCATGTGATTCTCCTGCCTTGGCCTCCCAAAATGCTGGGATTACAGGTGTGAGCAACCAGGCCCAGCCAAAACACTTTTTTTTTCTTTTTTTGAGATGGAGTCTTGCTGTTGCTCTGTTGCCTAGGCTGGAGTGCAGTGGCACGATCTCAGCTCACTGCAACCTCCGTCTCCCAGCTCCAAGCAATTCTCTTGCCTCAGCCTCCTGAGTAGCTGGGATTACAGGCGTGCACCACCACACTCGGCTAATTTTTGTATTTTTAGTAGAGATGGGGTTTCATCATATGGGTTAGGCTGGTCTCGAACTCCCGACCTCACAATCTGCCTGCCTCAGCCTCCCAAAGTGCTGGGATTACAGGCGTGAGCCACCATGCCTGGCCCGACACTTTCTTGATGGCATCGATTGAATCCTGGATCCAACCATACCTGAAGCTTTTATGGATTTTTTCTGTTGCAGAAAGCCAGTTTGTGCCTGGTGTTTGACAACTGCAACTGAAATAATCTAGAATCTACAATTCTATCATAGAATCTACCTGAAACACCTAGGGTTTTTGTCCTTTTCAAATCTGCCCCTTACAGTTTCCCTGGATAAAATATTTTTCTTTCTTTTTTTTTTTTTTGAGACGGAGTCTCGCTGTCGCCCAGGCTGCAGTGCAGTGGCGCGATCTCGGCTCACTGCAGGCTCCGCCCCTGGGGTTCATGCCATTCTCCTGCCTCAGCCTTCTGAGTGGCTGGGACTACAGGCGCCCGCCACCTCGCCCGGCTAATTTTTTGTATTTTTAGTAGAGACGGGGTTTCACTGTGTTAGCCAGGATGGTCTCGATCTCCTGACCTCATGATCCACCCACCTCAGCCTCCCAAAGTGCTGAGACTACAGGTGTGAGACACCGCACCCGGCGTTTATCTTTTCTTTTGTAAAAAATATTTTTATATCCCATATACAATCATTACCAATCTCTGGAGAAAATAGTAAGACGGCAGGATTTTGGCTAGGCTCTTGTCTTCCAGACCTGTGGCCACACGTCTCAGCTGTTTTGTAACTTTGAAACCCTCACTTCCCCTCCCTGAGCCTTCATTTCCTGATAAACTTGCTATCTATTGGCCCTTCCAGGAGTCTTCAGTTTTTGAGGAAATGCCACTGGCTCTAAGCCAATCCTGTCACTGGGTACTGGAAGCGGAGATCTCTTCTTTGGTCATGTTATTCTGGGACCATGGCCAAAAGTTGGCAAATCTGTCCTGTTTTTTAGAGACACAGCCTCACTTTGTCACCCAGGCTGGAATGCAGTGGCGCAATCATAGCTCACTTCAGCCTCCAACTCTTGGGCTCAAGTTATCCTCCTACGTAAGCCTCCCGAGTAGTTAGGACTACAGGTGCACAGCACTGTGCCTGGCTAATTAAAAAAAAAAAAAAAAAAATTGACCAGGCGTGGTGGCTCAGGCCTGTAATCCTAGCACTTTGGGAAGCTGAGGTGGGCAGACCACAAGTTCGAGACCAGCCTGGCCAACATAGTGAAACCCTGTCTCTACTAAAAGTACAAAAAAAAAAAAAAATTAGCCCGGCATGGCGGTGTGCACCTGTATCCCAGCTACCTGGGAGGCTGAGGCAGGAGAATTGCCTGGAGCTGGGAGGTGGAGGTTTCAGCGAGTTGAGATTGCACCATTGCACTCCAGCCTGGGCGACAGTGCAAGACTCCATCTCAGAAGAAAAAAATTTTTTTTTTTTTTTTTTTTTTTTTTTTTTGTAGAGACAGGGTCTCACTATGTTACCCAGGCTGGTCTTCAACTCCTGGGCCCAAATGATCCTCCTGCCTGGGCTTCCCGAATCACTGGGTTTACAAAATGGAGCCACCACACCTGGCCCAAATCTGTCCTATAAATCAGCAGGTTTTCTTTTTCTTTTTTTTTTTGAGATGGACTTTTGCTCTTGTTGCCCAGGCTGGAGTGCAATGGCATGATCTCGGCTCACTGCAACCTCTGCCTCCCGGGTTCAGGCGATTCTCCTGCCTCAGTCTCCTGAGTAGCTAGAATTACAGGCACCCACCACCACGCCTAATTTCCATATTTTTAGTAGAGTTGGGGTTTCGCCATGTTGGCCAGGCTGGTCTCGAACTCCTGAACGTCAGGTGATCCGTCCGCTTCGACCTTCCAAAGTGCTGGGATTACAGGCATGAGCCACTGCGCCTGGCCTTAAATCAGCAGTTTTCAGACCAGACTATGCAGACCTCTGGTGGTACACAGAAGTGATGAATCCGCAGGATAAAACACAATGCAGCTTTCTGGAATGTCAGTTTTATTCAATGGAAATATAAGGCAGAATTTTCTTTTTTTTTTTTTTTTTTTTTGAGACGGAGTCTCGCTCTGTCGCCCAGGCTGGAGTGCAGTGGCGCAGTCTCGGCTCACTGCAAGCTCCGCCTCCTGGGTTCACGCCATTCTCCTGCCTCAGCCTCCCGCGTAGCTGGGACTACAGGTGCCTGCCTCCAGGCCTGGCTAATTTTTTGTATTTTTTAGTAGAGACGGAGTTTCACCGCGTTAGCCAGGATGATCTCGATCTCCTGACCTTGTGATCTGCCCGCCTCGGCCTCCCAAAGTGCTGGGATTACAGGCGTGAGCCACCGCGCCCGGCCTATAAGGCAGAATTTTCAACATCAAATCGCAGGCATTAAGAACACGTGCTCTGGAGCCAGACTTCCTAGCCCCACCACCTACTGGCTGCATGACATTAGCAAGTTACTTAACCTTTTTGGGTCTCAGTTTCCTCAAGAATTATGGGCTTGAAAGTCTATGTATTTAGACTAGAACGTGGCATACATTCAGTGCTACTGAAGCATTAGCTATTTTTATTAAAACATGGATATATTGTGAAGTACAAAGTAAACTAATGTGGGCTGGGCATGATGGCTCACACCTGTAATCCCAGCACTTTGGGAGGCCAAGATGGGCAGATCACCTGAGGCCAGGAGTTCAAGACCAGCCTGGCCAACATGGCAAAACCCCACCTCTACTAAAAACACAAAAATTAGGCAGGTGTGGTGTTGTGCACCTGTAATCCCAGCTACTCAGGAGGCTGAGGCATGAGAATCACTTGAACCTGGGAAGTGGAGGTTACAGTGAGCTGAGATTGTGCCACTGCACTCCAGCCTGGGCAACAGAGCGAGACCCTGTGTCAAAAACGAAAACAAGCCAGGCGCGGTGGTTCACGCCTGTAATCCCAGGACTTTGGGAGGCTGAGGTGGACGGATCACCTGAGGTCCGGAGTTTGAGAACAGCCTGACCAACATGGAGAAACCCCGTCTCTACTAAAAATACAAAATTAGCCGGGCATGGTGGCGCATGCCTGTAATCCCAGCTACTCAGGAGGCTGAGGCAGGAGAATCGCTTGAACTCCGGAGGCAGAGGCTGTGGTGAGCCGAGATCTTCCCATTGCACTCCAGCCTGGGCAACAAAAGCAAACTCCATCTTAAACAAACAAAACAAACTAATGTGAATTTAAGATTGAAGGCTTTGAAAAAAATGTCGCCTGCAGCCTGGTCCCAGCCCACCAGGGATTTGCTTTCGCCTTCTCTTGCCAGCAAGAATACTTACATCTGATTCTCAATACCAGAGAATCTAGGTGTCTTCATGTTCTTCCAGATTCCTGGGCCATTCTCACTCCACGTAGACATTAGTCTCCCCACACAACCTCCCACCTGTCAAGCAATCCCCCCACCCCCATTCTCATCCAGACATTCGTCTTCCCACATCTTGTATTTATTACAAATATATGTAAACTAT
Source organism: Symphalangus syndactylus (assembly GCF_028878055.3). NCBI lineage: Eukaryota > Metazoa > Chordata > Mammalia > Primates > Hylobatidae > Symphalangus > Symphalangus syndactylus. The sequence goes on from NC_072441.2 coordinate 145,420,079, forward strand.
AGAAAACCCAGAAAATATCGTATTTCTTTAGTTTAAAAAGAGGTAAGATTTTGGCAGGTAATGTATTTAAGGTAATTAAGATAGAGGGACTGTCAATAGGCTATGTTCCAGAAGGGTGAGTCCAGTTTGGCTTGAGAATAATTGAAGATGAGGTTGGAAAAATAGGTTCAATTCAGATCACTTGATGATCACTTGATTCTTTACACACAGTAAAGAATTTGGACTTGATTTCAACTCTCTAAGCCTGTTTCATCTGTACAATTAGGAAAATTACTATGTTATGAGGATTAATGGAGAGAAGCAGACACATGGGAGAGACGTGACAAATGGAGTGGATGTTATTAGGAGTTGGAGACATAGATTCTTTTCCTTAGTGTAAACTATACCCACCTCTCAGGGTGGCCTGAAATTCAGTCTCTCATTTATCTTATTTTTCTGCAATGCACATCTCCACCACCAGAGAGAGCCTGATACAAAGAAATCTGAACTCCAAGTAGAAATTAAGCGGAGCATAAGATGTGGAATCCTGGATACAACTGCAGCGATTCTCAACGGTAGGGTAGGGAATGGATCCCAGTGCCCCCTCTATGGGCCTTCTTAGATCCATCCCAAGGGGAGGGGGTGGGGCATGCTGCCACAACCTAGAATTTAGCAGCTAGCCAGATGTAAGGTCACCAAGAAGGAGGTGAGGTGGGTAAGGATGAGGGCCAGATCTAGTTTGGGGACCTGAATTTCTGTATCTCAAGCAAAAGAGACTCTCAACTCTGCTCATAAGCCACCAGGCAGCTCCTTCCTGCGCTACCCCGTGGCAGGCCAGGTCATCTAGCTAGACCTGGGAACTTTAGAAAAAAGAGCAAGGGGTGCATCATGGGGAAGGAGGAAGGGGAGAGAGTGGCATGTCTAAGAGCTGTCTTTAGGGTGACATCCACATGGCATCAAGACCTCAGCCTTTAGGTCTATCAGAAAGGGCAGTGGGACCTAGCTTCTCCAATCACGATTCACTAGCCTGGCATCTTACAGCATTTTTACAAAACCTCCTTTACTTTCTTGGATTTTTGTTACAGATATTAAAATGAAAGCCTAGGGACAGTGAACAATTTACCTGAGGTCGAACAGTGGCAGCCAAGGGCAGAAGTGGGCCTGTAGGCAACAGGAGTGGCTCTGAGGGGCCGAGGAAAGGGAAGGCAGGCAGGTAGAGCAACAGCCTGCTTGTCAAGCTGCAAGCATTGGCTCTTGGCCAGGCCTCATACCCACTCCTCCAGGGCCAGCTCTGCTGCCAGGCCCCAGGCTGCCAGCCCCACCTCCACACTCCCACCCCAGTCCCCTGAGAGCCCATCACCTTGGCAACAGCCAGAGAAAGGCCCAGCTAAAATATTTATGGCTCAAAACAGCCTAGAGGCTTGGGAGGGGGGAAGAGGGAAAGGCTGATGTCATCCCTTCTCAGCTTACAGGGGAGGTGACTGACATACAGGGCAGCTGGGTGGGTGGGCCAAGCCCAAAAAGTCGGGACTCTCAAAGGAAGATCCCAGGGGCCGTAAGTGGTAACAGGAGGAGGATGAAGGCTGTGACAGGTGACAGGACTGGTTAAGACCCACAAGCCTGGGAAAAAAGGAGGAGGGAAACTCAAGGGTTCAGAGTATCGTGTCTAGACCCCATGCCAGGCATTTCAGACACATCATTTGCTTCTCAGGTCCCATTCAGTAGGTAGCAATTCTTTTTTTTTTTTTTTTTTTGAGATGGAGTCTCGCTCTGTCGTCCAGGCTGGAGTGCAGTGGCACAATCTCGGCTCACTGCAAGCTCCGCCTCCCGGGTTCACGCCATTCTCCTGCCTCAGCCTCCTGAGTAGCTGGGACTACAGGCGCCCACCACCACGTCCGGCTAATTTTTTGTATTTTTAGTAGAGACAGGGTTTCACCATGTTAGCCAGGATGGTCTCGATCTCCTGACCTCATGATCCGCCCACCTCGGCCTCCCAAAGTGCTAGGATTACGGGCGTGAGCCACCGCGCCCGGCCAGTAGGTAGCAATTCTTATCCTACTTTGATGGAGTAAACAGGCTCTACAGCTCTTCTTAAAGCAAAAAAATAAATAAAATAAAATAAAACAAGCTTTGGAAATATGCAAACGATGAGCTGGGATTTGAATTCAGATCTGTTTGGCTTCAGCCCTGTAAGCTTTCCTATAAAATTCTGTGGCTCCCGAGTAGAAATCCTAGCGGTCTAGGAACCTAACACCGGCCCCTCAGTCAGTGACTCAGGTTCTGTGCCTCCATTTATATATGATGAGGATGCCATCTGATTCCCTAATTCCCCACCCCAAACTCCTCCCTCGTCAGCCCTGGACTCAGGGCATCTAATGTAAACACAGGGTGACAAACTCATCGAGGCTGGCCTGTGACTTTTCCAGTTTTAGCACTTGAAGTCCCATATCCCAGAAACTCTCTCTTGGGTAAACTTAGATGATCTGTCATCCTAGATGAACCCCTCGTGCAAACATAATGCTTTAATATTTCAAAGCACTTGTGGCTGTGAGATGTACAAATAGGTCAAAAGAATAGGCCATGAAGTCTTTTTCTAACCATAGGCAAATTTTTTATCCTCCTTGAGTCTCAGTTTTTCTCATTTTCCTGGTACGTACTAAGAAATCAGTAAATTATTAGCTGTTATTTACAGTAATCAACAATGAAGACAGAAACAGGCTCAGAGATTAAACAGCTTGCCCAGTGTAAATCAACTGACTTTAAGGAATCCCTTTCCATGACACTTCTGTTCCTGCTAAGGATGAATCCAAGCTCACTAGAATGCCCCAGGCACAGTTAAAATGCAGATAAGCTCTATTCTCTCCCTAAACTCAGTCCTTCCCCTTGTTCCTTTGTTAGGATAAATAACCAGAAGGCATTAGGGAAGAGTACACTATCAGAGGTCCCTAGCCTCTCAGGAAGCTGAGAATAAATCAACCTAGAAAGAGGCCAGAGGAAACCAGAAGCCTATCAAAGGCTGACTTTCCAATCCTTCAAGAGAAAATGGCAGAGCAAATAGCTGGCCTAGTATAGCTGGAAGGAAAGTGAGAGCTAGACAGGGAGGCTTTGGCTCTCTCCCAAAGCTGATAGAAGCTACCAGAGTGGGACCATTCATCACTTGACCAAACCTTTATTGAGCTCCTCAGGGGCAGATACTTGTTGGGGAGAAATATAGTACAGAGGTGGAACAGAAAAAGCCCTACCCTTTATGACCTTTTTGGACAAGGTAAGTAATAAACAATGAAGAGAAAAACAGGTTCAGATGTTAAATAACTTGCCCAAATTAATTGAATCTTCTCACTTGGCTTTCCTCAGCCTTTTATGGAGGGGTGGTGATCACCCTCCCTTGGGAGCCCTCTGGAAGGCTTCAAGGACTCACAGGCTGACACCCGTAACACAGGTGTGGTAGTGGGGAAACAGAAAACGGTGGTAGGGTGTTTCAGCCAATTCTATGGGAGGCTAAAGGGAAGCACACAGACTGGGAATGGCACAGTAGGAGTTGCCAGTTCATTCCCATCTAGGAGGCCACGCTAGGGATACCCATTAGTCCCCTTCAACTCTTTAAAGTCTTGAACAGTTTAACTGTTAGCACCACAGTCCCCTGCAGCCCTGAGGACTCCATTCTGGGCCTAAAGACTCTTAAGGGATCCTGACTGGCTTTCTGTGGGTAAATCTGACAGATCAAGTAGAGGGAAAGAAAACTGCTGATCTCCTCTCCTGGGTTTCTCTGTGTTCAGCAAATGCCCTCAGGCCAGCCTTTATACAGCAGGTAGCTCTCCAGGTTTCAGGAGTCCTCTGGTAGCTGCAAAGACACAAGGTAGAAAATTAAGGGGGCTTCCCAGCCTCCCACCTGACCAGGCTGCTTCCCTCACAATTGCCCCATCCCACAGCACAAGTCTACTTGTTTCATTCAGTACACAAGTTTCTTGGGTACACAGATGGGTAGAAAACAGAAGTCCACAGCCTATGAATTCTCTTTTTACTGCCTGTCAGGCAATGAAAATGAAGTCTCAACACTGAATATCTCCTGTCCTTGGCCATACCTCAGCTGAGTGATCCAGGGAAGAATCAACAAAACCTTTGGGGGGCCTATCCAAGCTTTGAAGCCTCTATAAACAAAGGGAAAAATGCTTTCTGCTGTCCTAGAAATGCGAAAAAGGTGAACAAAAATCTTTAAAGTCTTTTGAAGAATGGAAATCAGAAAATAGGCATCTTATTATCACTGTTATTGGTAACTCAATGTTAGGCTCAAGGGACGATGGATGTTATGAAGGATTCATCCCAGCACCAAATACTCAGGGTGGACTAGAGGAGACACATCTTAAATCAGCGGCACAGGGAAGGGGCTTGATCTCATGATAAAACCTATAGCAATGCTCCTTTTTCTTTTTCTTCTTTTTTTTTTTTTTTAAAGAAAGGGTCTTGCTTTGCCACTCAGACTGGAGTATAGTGGCAACATCATGGCTCACTTCAGCCTTGATCTCCTGGGCTAAAGTGATCCTCCAACCTCAGCCTCCAAATACGATCGCAGACACACGCCAACATCCCTGGCTAATTTTTACATTTTTGTCTCCGTATGTTGCTCAGACTGGTCTCAAACTCCTGGGATCCTCTTAATGGCTTGCCAAAGCGCTGGGATTCTAGGTGTGAGCCACCACGCCTGGCCAGTGCTTCCCATCTTTTAAATGGCGCTACCATCTCCCTAGTTGTTCCAGTCAGTAACCTGGAGCCTTAATATGTTCATTCTATCGCCTAAAAGTTTGGTTTTTGTTTGGTTTTTTTTGAGACAGAGTCTCGCTCTGTCGCTCAGGCTGGAGTGCAGGGGCGCAATCTTAGCTGCAGTACTGCAGCCTCCGCCTTCTGGGTTCCAGTGATTCTCTTCCCTCAGGCTCCCAAGTAGCTGGGATTACAGGTACACGCCACCATGCCTAGATAATTTTTGTATTTTTAGTAGAGACGGAGTTTCACTATGGTGGCTAGGCTGGTCTCAAACTCCTGACCTCAGGTGATCCGCTCCCCTCGGTCTCCCAAAGTGCTAGGATTATTACAGGCATGAGCAAAAGTTCTTGAATTCACTGACTTCTCTATGTTTGCAATATTACTCTACTACAGACCTTTTTTGTTGTTGTTGAGACAGTCTCACTCTGTCACTCAGGCTGCAGTGCAGTGGCATGATCTCAATTCACTGCAACCTCTGCTTCCTGGGCTCAAGCGATCCTCCTGCCTCCACCTCCCGAGTAGCTGGGATTACAGGCACGTGCTACCATGCTCGGCTTGACCTTTCCTATTTCTTGCCTAGACTAGCAAGTTTCTTAACAGGTCCCCATAACCATTCTCCACTCATCAGCAAGTTTAAAAATCAGACATGGAATAATTTCATTTTCCACACCCCCCTCCTCCTATTCAAGTTGTCTTCAGTGGGATGTTAGGACTGCTATGTGTTAAGGGACTCTCCTCATATCCTATTCCTTTCACCTATCCTGTGAATTGGAAACCAAAACTCTATGATAAACTTTGCTTTTTTAAGGTCAGCCAGGTGCAGTGGCTCACACCTGTAATCGTAGCACTTTGGGATGCCGAGGTGGGAGGATTTCTTGAGGCCAGAAGTTCAAGACCAGTCTGGGCAACATAATAATACCTTGTCTCTACAAAAAATTAAAAAATAAGCTGGGCGCGGTGGCCCATGCCTACAGTCCCAGCTACTCTGGAGGCTGAGGTGAGAGGATGGCTTGAGCCCAGGAAGTAGAAGCTGCGATGAGCTATGATCACTGCAGTGAGACCCCATCTGTTTTGGTTTTTTTTTTTTTTGAGATAGTTTCACTCTTATTGCCTACTCTGGAGTACAGTGGTGCGATCTCGGCTCACTGCTACCTCCGCCTCCTGGGTTCAAGCAATTCTCCTGCCTCAGCCTCCTAAGTAGCTGAGATTACAGGCGCCCGCCACCACACTCAGATAATTTTTTGTATTTTTAGTAGAGGCGGGGTTTCACCATGTTGGCCAGGCTGGTCTTGAACCCCTGACCTCAGGTGATCCGCCCGCCTCAGCCTCCCAAAGTGCTGGGATTACAGGTGTGAGCCACCGCACCCGGCCCCTGAGACCCCATCTCTCTCTCTTTTTTTTTCTGAGACAGAGTCTCACTCTGTCACCCAGGCTGGAATGCAGTGGCACGATCTCAGGTCACTGCAAGCTCCGCCTCCTGGGTTCACGCCATTCTCCTGCCTCAGGCTCCTGAGTAGCTGGGACTACAGGCGCCCACCACCACGCCCAGCTAATTTTTTGTATTTTTAGTAAAGACGGGGTTTCACTGTGTTAGCCAGGATGGTCTCGAACTCCTGACCTCGTGATCTGCCCGCCTCAGCCTCCCAAAGTGCTGGGATTACAGGCGTTAAGACACCATGCCCGGCCGACCTCATCTCTTGAAAAAAAAAAAAAAGAATAAGGTCCAGCTAGGTGTGGTGGCTAACACCTATAAATCCCAACACTTTGGGAGGTTAACACAGGAAGACCAATTTTGCCCAGGAGTTCGAAACCAGCCTGGGCAACAGATTGAGATCTTGTCTCTGCAAAAAATAGAAAACATTAGCCACCTGCCTATCGTCCCAGTTACTTGGGAGGCCGAGGTGGAGGGTCACTTGAGCCTGGAAAGTCGAGGGTGTAATGAGCCATCACACTGATATGTGCTCCAGCCTGGATGACAGAACAAGACTCTGTCTCAAAAATAAAAATAAAAAAGGTCCAGATTCTTACCTTGGCTTCAACTTGCTTCAGTCCTATCCTCTGCCTATAATGTGCTGCTCTATGCCCTTTCCCCAAGCCCTCTGCCTAGCTAAGTCTTCCTTTATTTTTTTATTTATTTATTTTTTTTTTTGAGATGGAGTCTCGCTCTGTCACCTAGGCTGGAGTGCAGTGGCGCAATCTCGGCTCACTGCAAGCTCCGCCTCCTGGGTTCACGCCATTCTCCTGCCTCAGTCTCTCCGAGTAGCTGGGACTACAGGCGCCCGCCACCACGCCTGGCTAATTTTTTTGTATTTTTAGTAGAGACGGGGTTTCACCGTGGTCTCGATCTCCTGACCTCGTGATCCGCCCGCCTCGGCCTCCCAAAGTGCTGGGATTACAAGCGTGAGCCACCGCGCCCGGCCTAAGTCTTCCTTTAGATGTTGGCTTAAACATCATTTCCTCAAGGAAAACCACAGTATTAGGTTGTATACCCTCATTGCACCCTGTTCTTTTCTTTGTAGAACTTTACACAATTGAAATTATTTATGTGATTTATGAGATTATCTGTTTAGTGTCTGTTTCCACAAATAGACTATAAGCTCCATGAAGCCAGGGACCATTTTATATTGTTCACCGGCCACTGGATCCCCAGTGTCTAGCACATAGTAGGTGTTCTAATGTATAATAGTGAATGTATTTTTAAAAAGAATGAAAGGAGACATTTGTACTGATTTCTAGAGAGAAGCTTAAAAAGAATCACATCAGAGCATAAGATATTTCTCTTTCTCAAAGGCAGATGCAGAATTTGTTTGCTACACTCCAACCCCAGAGAGCCTGAGACCTGAGGAGCAACCATCTTATACCTAAAGCTAGGCCATGAATAGGAACCATGAAAGCTGCTGGAGTGAGAAGACCCCTGGGAATAATGAGCCCTGTATCTGAACCCAAACTCTTCTGTCTCAAGTTTTCACACACATCACAGTGCCTAGAAGAAAAAGACTGGCTACCCTGAGGTGGGCACCAGAGGTTGACAAGGGAACAGCCAATTCAGGCATCTTAATGCAATATTAGAAAGATCAGAAATAGTACCCAAATTTCTGGCAAGGTGCCCTATTTAGCTGATTAATCTGGGCTGATTAGACTGGCTGCGCCTCACACTCTATCTAGAAACATCTCAACTAAGCTGTCTTTTTTAAGGAGTCCCTGGACAATACCTCCCCCCCCACCCCCAATTTGCCCTGAAAGTGACAAGGCCTCCTTGAAGCAAGAAGCTCCCCAAGGTCTAAGGATGGGGTTAGCTTGTGTACATGAGAACTCCTATCGGCCCATTCCCTGCCCGAGACGCAAAGACAATCACCACAGTACCGGCTAGGAATGAGAAGTACAGTCACTGGGGAGAGGCTAGTGAATCTGTGATCAAGGAATGCCAAGAAGCTAAACCTTAGCAGCATGGCTATGAAATTCACATCCCTTTCAGATACACGTCTCTCTCCTTTTAGAAGAGAGAGCTGTATATGAAAGCAGAAAGTACATTCAAAAAACAAACAAAAAAACAGAGAGAGAGCGCTGCAGTTTGCAGAACACTAGATGAGACTACATCCTCAGCTTCAGAGCCAGAATAGACAATAGAGTAGAAGACCTCCAGCCCTGGGACTGGAAAACGGACTCTAGAGGTCCGTGAACATTCTTCCCCATTACCTCGCAAAAAGGGTTGAGTCTCCTGCTTGAATGCAGCCTCCTTAGGAGCCGAGAGCAGCAATCAGGCTACAGTAGGACTAGGGTGCAGTGCCCCCATAGGCTTGTGCTCCTAAGGGGCCCTGAAGAGCCAGACCTATTTTCTAGGCCAGGAAACAAAGGAACGGGTAGTTAAGGCAGTGTTGTGCACTTCCTCCCCTCCCCCTAAGCAGCTGCCGTCTCAGACAGCTGTTTCCAGCCTGTCTGCTCAATGCTATTAAATATTCATCAGATGCTTGCTAGCTTTAAACATGCAACGACTATTAATCTGGGGAGCAGGAGGTACATGTGGGTCTGAAGAGAAGAGGGGAGGGCTCATAAGGGTCCAACTCTTCTTTTTTTGGAGACGGAGTCTTATTCTTGTCGCCCAGGCTGCAGTGCAATGGTGCGATCGTGGCTCACTGCAACCTCCACCACCCAGGTTCAAGCAATTCCCCTGCCTCAGCCTCCCAAGTAGCTGGGATTACAGATGCACGCCACCACGTCCGGCTAATTTTTATATTTTTAGTAGAGGCGGGGTTTCACCATGTTGGCCAGGCTGGTCTCAAACTCCTGACCTCATGATCCGCCCGCCTTGGCTTCCCAAAGTGCTGGGATTACAGGCGTCAGCCACCGCACCTGGCCCAGGATCCAAGTTTTTAAACTTTAGGAATCTGAAAACCAAGCCAGGGGTACCAGTCCTATACACCAAAGCCAGGAACTACTTCAGTGTAAGCTGATCATGTGGCCACCCTAGGTACAGAGGAGACCAGCAGGCAGCTAAGGAGGAGCATAAAGACTTCAGTCTAAACGCCATCTCTCAGACTCTGTGGTTATCCTAACTTTTAGACATACATTTCTCACTCTGTATACCACGGATAATCATTGCTTCACAGGGTTGTGAGAATTTATTTAATTTAATTTAATTTAATTAATTTATTTATTTAGAGACGGAGTCTTTCTCTGTCCCCCAGGCTGGAGTGCAGTGGCGCGGTCTCGGCTCACTGCAAGCTCCGCCTCCCGGGTTCACGCCATTCTCCTGCCTCAGCCTCCCGAGTAGCTGGGACTACAGGCGCCCGGCCAACACGCCCGGCTAATTTTTTTTGTATTTTTTTAGTAGAGACGGGGTTTCACCGTGTTAGCCAGGATGGTCTCGATCTCCTGACCTCGTGATCCGCCCGCCTCGGCCTCCCTAAGTGCTGGGATTACAGGCTTGAGCCACGGCGCCCGGCTGTTTGTGAGAATTAAATGAGATACTATATAATTCTAGGGTGTCCAATCTTTTGGATTCCCTAGGCCACACTGGAATAACTGTCTTGGGGCACACATAACATACACTAACGACAGCTGATGAGCTTAAAAAAAAAAAATCACAGAAAAATCTCATAATCTTTTAAGAAAGTTTATGAATTTGTGTTAGGCTACATTCAAAGCCGTCCTGGGCCATAGGCTGGACAAGCTTGCTGTATATGATACTCTCAGCACAGAGTTAGAACATAATTAAGAGCTTAAAATGGAGGCAGGGACCTCATCCATTGAGGACTTCTAGTGGTGAGCAAAGCCTTGCTTAACAATCCGTTAAGGGCAAAGTTTCTATTAGTGGACACTCAGAGAGTTTTGGTTTCCACTTCGCAGGGTGGGTGAAAGGAATACGACATGAGGAGATTCCCATAACATAAGGCAGTCCAGACATCTCATCCTCAAACAACCCAAGTACCAGACAGGAGAGATGAGTCTCCTTTCTGAAAAAGGCAGGAATTAAAAGGCCTTCAGGCAGGAGGGAAGGTGGGAGGACAACAAGGGGAGAATATCCCCTTCACTTTCCCACAAAGGAGTAGCGCCACTTTATAGAAGGCTTCCTTCCCTTATTTTCCCTACCTTGCCGGTACACTGGTAAACAGATGTGATGTAAGTCACTCTCAGGCTTAAGACATTAAATAGCTCAAACTTTAAAATAAAGTCCAAACCCCTTGACTAATATGTAGCTTCCAAAATCAGCACTAACGTATTCTTCCAATCTCTATTTATAGCTAATATTTTGAGTGCTTACTGTGTGTCATGTTAAATGTTTTTTTTTTGAGATGGAGTTTTGCTTTTGTTGTGTGCAATGGCGCGATCTTGGCTCACTGCAACCTTCGCCTCTTGGGTACAAGCGATTCTCCTGCCTCAGCCTCCTGAGTAGCTGGGATTACAGGCATGCGCCACCACGCCTGGCTAATTTTTTGTATTTTTAGTAGAGACGGAGTTTCTCCATGTTGGTCAGGCTGGTCTCAAACTCCTGACTTCAAGTGATCCGCCCACGTCAGCCTCCCAAAGTGCTAGGATTACACGTGTGAGCCACTGCGCCCGGCCTGTTGAATGTTTTATATGCGTTAGCTCACTCGATCTTCCCAACAGTGTCACAAAGTAAATGATGTTATCCCCATTTTACAAATGATGAAATTGAGACTTGAAACTGAGGCAGAATTTGAAAGTAGTCTGCTTACGCGGGGTATGGTGGCTCATACCTGTAATCCTTACCACTCTGGGAAGGTGCTTGAGGCCAGGAATTTGAGTCCAGCTTGGGCAACATAGAGACCTGTTTCTATAAAAAAAAGAAAAGTCAAGTGGGCATGGTGGCCCATGCCTGTAGCCCTAGCTACTTCGGAGGCTGAGGCAGGAGGACAGCTTGAGTCCAGGAGTTCAAGGCTGTAGCAAGCTATAATCATACCACTGCACTCCAGCCTGGGTGGCAAAGCAAGACCCCACCTGTAATTAATTAATTAATTAAATTAGTCTGCTTAAAGCTATAATAAGTGTTATTATGCTAAGCTATCCATCTGTCCACCTGGCAAATTTTGGTTATCCTTTAAGATGTAACTTAAATGCTATCACCTTTCTCTGGCACTCCCTAAGCCTTTCTTAGGCAGCTCCTTCAGGCTCCCGGGTATTCAGTTCTGCAAGAGAACATGATGATACACTATTGCAACTATTTTTTAATTTATTATTTTATAGATATATTATTATTTTTTGAGACAAGAGTCTCGCTGTCACCCAGGCTGGAGGATAGTGTCACGATCATGACTCACTGCAGCCTTGACCTCCTGGGCTCAAGAGATCTTCCTGACTCAGCCTTTCAAGTAGCTGGGACTACAGGTGTGCACCACCACATCTAGCTTTTTTTTTTTTTTTTTTTTTTTGTAGAGATGGGAGTCTCACTATGTTGCCCAGGCTAGTCCCGAACTCCTGGACTCAAGTGATACTCCTGCCTTAGGGTTACGGGGTGAGCCACCAAGCCTGGCCTGTTTAAAATTTTCTGGTCTCAGTTTCATCATGTGTAAAAATGGGATAATAACATCTACCTCACTGGTGGAGAAAACTACATGGCACAGAGTAAATAGTCAATACATGTCTGAATTCACAAAATGCAGTAATAACATGACTTTTTTTTTCAGGATGAATCTTGTATTTGACGTGAAAAGAAACCACTCGGCTGGGCGCGGTGGCTCACGCCTGTAATCCCAGCACTTTGGGAGGCCGAGGTGGGCGGATCACGAGGTCAGGAGATCGAGACCATCCTGGCTAACACAGTGAAACCCCATCTCTACTAAAAATACAAAAAATTAGCTGGACGTGGTGTCGGGCGCCTGTAGTCCCAGCTACTCAGGAGGCTGAGGCAGGAGAATGGTGTGAACCCGGGAGGTGGAGCTTGCAGTGAGCCGAGATCGCCCCACTGCACTCCAGCCTGGGCAACGGAACGAGACTCTGTCTCAAAAAAAAAAAAAAAAACCACTATGTCAGCTTAATTGGCAGCTTTTTTTCTTTCCTCTTTCTTTCTTTTCTTTCTCTTTCTTTTTCTTTCTTTCTCTCTTCTCTTCTCTCTCTCTCCTCTCTCTCTCTCTTCCTCTCCCTCTCTTTCTTTTTCTTTCTTTCTTTCTTTCCAGCACTTAAAGACACAACTTACAATAAGCAGTCTCTTAGGGTCAATGAAATTTGGAATTACAGAAGCAGCAAGCTTTCAGCACAGAGAATGGACTTTGCTGTACAAAAATGTTGATATGCACCCTGTCCTAACGTGCTATGCAACCATGGTAAATTACCTCACCTCTTCCAGTATCAGTTGCCTAATCTATAAAAATAGGGACACACAGTAGGCATTCAAATTGAGCTCTTCTCCTTTAGCCAAGCAAAGCTGCCTATTTTCCCTATCTCACTTTCTTCTTCTTTTAAATGTGGTCAAGATCAGTGGATGGCATAGACTGAGAATGAAATGAGGGAAAAAAATGAAAATGACTACTTACTAGTAGTACTGCCAGTAAAGAGCAGCCTCTGTAGGGTCATATAAAGTACAGGAAAGTATCAAGAAGACAGCGAGCCCATGTGTTGCCTAACACACTCTAATCCACATCTTTGGTGGCCATAAAGTCTTAGCAGGTGTTAATGCATCTCTAACTTCATTCTTAGCCTGGGACAGGAGGTGGGCTTTGGTGGAAGAGAGTATAAAGGTGGGACAAACCCTAAGCCTGTATCCATAGGTAAGAAAAGGTCAGAGTATTCCCCCAATAGTAACTGTCACTGCCAAGTGTCCACCCTGCAGACTCTATGGAAACTGTGGTGGGGGAAGAGAGGGCTAGGAAGGGAGGAAGTTGATGGTGGGAGATGGGCATGCTGGAGCGCAGCCTCTGAACCTCTGGAAAACCACCTGTGACCCGGCATGGCAGCTAGACCAGCCTCATTTCCACTTTAGCAGCCTGCAGTATAATACAGACATAAAGGCATGCTTTGTAGTCACCCATACTTGGGATCAAATCCTAGCTTTATCACTTACAAACTCTCAGTGATGTAAAAATAATCTGATCAGCTATTATGTATTATTGAACAGCTACTGCCAGAAATTGTACTAATAACTTTAGGTAATAACTACTTCAAAAGGCAGTAGACCTACATACATCTGTGGTTAACTGATTTTTGATAAGGGCGACAAGACCGTTCAATGAAGAAAGAATAGTCTTTTCAACAAATGGTGCCGGGACAATGGGATATCCACATGTAAAAGAATGAATTTGGGCTGAGCGCAGTGGCTCACCCCCAGCACTTTGGGAGGCTGAGGTGGGCGGATCACCTGTGGTCAGGAGTTCGACACCAGCCTGGCCAACATGGCAAAACCCCGTCTCTACTAAAAATACCAAAATTAGCTGGGCATGGTAGTGGGCGCCTGTAATCCCAGCTACTTGGGAGGCTGAGGCAGGGAGAATTGCTTGAACCTGGGAGTCAGAGGTTGCAATGAGCCGAGATTGAGCCACTGCACTCCAGCCTGGGTGACAGAGTGAGACTCTGTCTCAAAAAAAAAAATAATAATAATAATTTGAACCCCTACCCCAGGCCACACACAAAAGTTAACATAAAATGAACCATAGACCTAAATGCAAGAATTAAAGCTGGGTGTGGTGGCTCACACTTATAATCGTAGCACTTTGGGAGGCCGAGGTGGGTGGACTGCCTGAGCTCAGGGGTTCAAGACTAGCCTGGCCTGGCCAACATGGTGAAACCTTGCCTCTACTAAAAAATACAAAAAATTATCCAGGCATGGTGGCACGCACCTGTAGTACCAGCTACTTGGGAGGGTGAAGCATGAGAACTGCTTGAACCCGGGAGCTGGAGGTTGCAGTGAACTGAGATCATACCACTGTACTCCAGCCTGGGGGACAGAGTCAGACTCTGTCTCCAAAAAACAAACAAACAAACAAATAAAAAGAACTAAAACTAAAAAACTGAGAAAGAAACAAACAGGTACAATCCTGACCTAGAATGAGACAATAATTTATTACCTATGACAAAAAAGAAAAAAAACAGATAAATTGGACTTCATCAAAATGTAAAATTTTGTTGATTTAAAGAAAGTAAAAAGACAGCCCACTGAATGGGAGAAAATATTTGCAAATCATACATCTGACAAGGGTTTAGTGTCCAGAATATATAAAGAACTTACAACTCACTAATAGAAAGACAAATTATCCCATTTAAAAGTGGGCAAAGTATTTAGATAGACATTTTTCCACAGAAGATATATAACTGGCTAACAAGCACATGAAAATATGCTCAATGACATTAGTCATTAGGGAAATGCAAATCAAAACCACAGTGAGGTACCACTTCACACCCACTAAAGACAGCTATAATAAAGTAAATGTTGGTGAGGATATGGAGCATTTGGAACCCTCATACATTGCTGGTAGGAATGGTACAGGCTCTGCAGAAAACAATTTGGCAGTTCCTAAAAAAATTAAACAGGCTCATGCCTGTAATCCCAGCACTTTTGGAGGCTGAGGCAGGTGGATCATGAGGTCAGGAGATCGAGACCATCCTGGCTAACACGGTGAAACCCCGTCTCTACTAAAAATACAAAAAAACAGCCGAGTGTGGTGGCACGTGCCTATATTCCCAGCTGCTTGGGAGGCTGAGGCAGGAGAATCACTTGAACCCGGGAGGCAGAGGTTGCAGTGAGCTGAGATCGCGCCACTGCACTCCAGCCTGGGCGACAGAGCGAGACTCTGTCTCAAACAAACAAACAAAAATTAGAGTCACCGTATGACCCAGAACCAGAAATTTTTCAAAGTATATACCCAAGAAACTGAAAACATGTCCACACAAAAACTTATACACAAATGTTCAAAGCAGTATTATTCATAATAGCCAAAAAGTAGAAACAATCCAAATGCCTGTCAATGGATCAATGAATAAATGAAACGTAGTATATGCATATAGTGAAATCGCATTTAACAGTAAAAAAAAAGAACAAAGTACTGATACATGCTACAACATGGATGAACCTCGAAAACATCCTAAGTGAAAGGAGGCCAGTCGGCTGAGCGTGATGGCTCACGTCTGTAATCCCAAACATTGGGAGGCCAAGGTAGGCGGATCACCTGAAGTCACCAGTTCGAGACCAGCCTGGCCGACACGGTGAAACCCCACCTCTACCAAAGATACAAAAATTAGCCGGGCATGGAGGCGCGTACCTATAATCCCTACTCAGGAAGGCAGGAGAATCGCTTGAACCTGGGAGGTGGAGGTTGCAGTTGCAGTGAGCTGAGATCACACCACGGCACTCCAGCCTGAGCGACAGAGCAAGACTCTGTTTCAAAAAAAAAAAAGGAAGCCAGTCACAGAAGACCACTTTCTGTATGATCTCATACAAATGAAATCATACAATGAGTGGTCTTCTGTGACTGGCTAAACCCTTGGACTTAGCCTTCTGGAGGCGAAACCCTTGTCATCTTTAGTGCACGTCCACAACAGGCAAGTCTATAGAGACAGAAAGCAGAGTGGTAGCCTGTGGCTGGAGCGGATAAATAGATTGGTGGAAGACAGATAAAAGGCACGGGGTTTCTTTTTGGGATGATAAAGACATTTCAAATGGGCCCTAGTGATGACTGAACAACTCTGTGTATATACTAAAAACCACTGAATTGTACACTTTAAGTGAGAGAACAGTATGGCATGTGAATTCTATCTCAATAAAGTTGTTATTTTAAAATTCTGCCAAAACTCTAGACTTCTTTGCCACTAGGACAGTTGTGTCTGTCCAAAAAGAATCACTTAAAAATGCTAACACGACCTTTAATTTATACTAACAGAAGCTAACCACAGGCTGCAAACTGGTAGGCTAAAGGCCACATCTGGCATGCAGCAAATGTATTTTATTGGGACCAATAGTATTTTAAAAACTTTCTACCCGGGCTGGAGTACAGTGTTGTGATCATAGCATACTGTAACCTCGAACTCCTCGACTCAAGTGATCCTCCTGCCCCTGCCTCCTGAGTAGCTAGGATAAGAGATGCAAGCCATCATGCCCAGCTAATGCCCAGCTAACTTTTTGTAGAGATACGGTCTGCTATGTTGTCCAGGCTTGTCTTGAACTCTTGGCCTCAAGTGATCGTCCCAACTCAGCCTCCCCAGGCATTGGGATTACAGGCATGAGCTGCTGTGCGCAGCCAAGAAAATTTTTAGAGATGGGAAAGACACAGTAATGAAAACGATCTTCAAATACCTGAAAGGATATTGCTTCAGGGGTCCAAAGCAGATTCAGTTTAAATTACTGAGGTACAGGTCTCATTCAAAGTGAGAGAGAAAATACTTAGAGCCGTCTCTAACGAAATGGGCTGCTTTTCTAAGTAATGTTTCCTATGACTAGTATGAAGTACTATGTTACATGCTATAACCTGGATGAACCAAACACTGTGTAAAGTCAAAGAAGCCAATTCCAAAAAGCATATATCATATGATTCCATTTATATGGAATGTTCAGAATAAGCAAACCCACAGAAAGAGTCGTGGCTGCCAACAGCTGGGGAGAGAGGGGAGTTGGGAGTGACTATTAGCAGATATAAGATTTCTTTTTAGAGTGATGGGAATATTCTGGAATTAAATAGTGGAAATGGTTGCACAGTATAAATACACTAAAAACTACTGCATTGTACACTTTAAAATTGTAAATTTTATGCTATGCGAATTTTTCCTCAAAACAGAAACAAAGGTAGAAAGAGACCAAATGAGATACTCATTACCTCTGTTAGGATACTATGATGCACAGTGATAAATGTCAGGTATTATCATCAACTTCATTTGATGATAAATGAGGCACTGAAAGGGTTTTGTTTCTGACTAAGGTGGCAAAGGCTCACATGAAGCAGAGCCAGGACAGATACCCAATCTTGTCTGTCTCTAAAGCTTACAGAATGGTAATAAAAGTTCACAGGTTGGCCGGGCGCATTGGCTCACGCCTGTGATCCTAGCACTTTTGGAAGCTGAGGTGGGCGGATCACTTGAAGTCAGGAGTTCAAGACTAGCCTGGCCAACATGGTGAAACCACATCTCTATTAAAAATACATAAATTATCCAGGCGTGGCAGTGTGCGCCTGTAATCCCAGCTACTCGGAAGGCTGAGGCAGGGGAATCACTTGAACCCGGGAGGCGGAGGTTGCAGTAAGCTGAAATCACACCACTGCACTACAGCCTGGGCAACAGAGTGAGACTCCACCTTAAAATAAGTAAATAAAGTTCACAGGTAGTGAGTGATAGAATTTTACAGAAAATACTTGGATCAATGGGCGAAGCTACATGTCCAGAACAGGCAGAACACCAGCAGGCCTGGGTCCACAAACAGAACCTGCCTTTCCAGGCGCAGTTCACAGTCCAAATGAAAGGTATCCCCAAACTTCTAATCCATTTTTCTTCTTCAGACTATCCTAGGAAGAGTTGAGACTAAATTCTCTGCGTTCAGGGATTCCCCCCGCTCAATTTCCTAGCCATTCATGTGACCAACAGCAAACTTAGGTCTTGCCAGGTGCTCAGAATCTTGTTCAGTACATATGCCCTTCCTTAAAGCTTCCAGATCTCTCAGAGACTGAGAGGCAGGCTTGGAAGAAAAAGAAATTCCAAGAAGCCAAATTTCACTGTGAAAGGATCTATGTGCCTTGGGCTTACCTAGTTAGGCCTTTCTCCTCAACGTCATCCTAATCCTGACACCTCAGAGCAGAGAAAAAATCAGCCAGTTAGTTGCTTCATGGCTTCAATTAACAGGAAAGCTCACTGTTGTCACAGCCCCCAACTACACAAACCAGGGAGTCAAACTCCACGTCCTTTCTTCTATACCACAATTATCCCTATGAAGGATCTCCTAAGTATGAGAAATACCCTTTCCCTAGATTAAGGACAGTATAGTATAGGGTTAGGATGACAGGTTTTGGCAACATAAATCTTGAGCTTGAGTACTAGCCATACTAATACTAATTACGGAACCCTGGGAAGTTACTTAACTTCATTAGGTCTAAGTCACTTCTGTAAAATATGGATATTACTGGACAATTGTTTCCGGGCTGCCCAGCATCCATTTCCCTTTCCTAATAACTCCCCAACTGCCTTTTGAGGAGTTGGTTGTTTCTTACGCATGTGACTCAGCTAATCCAGTCTGATATTCCCTCTCTAAAACCTGAATCTTGAGTAGAGGCAGAAAGAGACCCGACAGTTTGAGTTGTGCCCAAGGAGCCAGTCCTTGTTTCAAGATAGTTCCTGTGGTCTACCACTGTTGTCCCAGTTCCCTGCAGCCACTACAGTTCCCACACCAGATTTTTTAGCCTTCACACTGAACGTTGAGCCCCTAACACCTTTCTAATAAAGTCTTTTTTATTTACACTAGCCACTTTGTTGCTTGCAACCAATGAACTCCAAGTGGACCACCACCTCATCAGGTTATTAACAGGATAAACAGAGTGGGATTCAACAGATCTCAGTTGATATTGTCTGGCCTTATCAACCATTAGATGTAATTCAGAATGGACATGTAAGTGTGGTCATGTCATAAATAAGGTACAAATGACCACAAAAAAGATTAACCCATTGACCACCTTATAGGCCACCTCCTAGAATAACTGTTTTACAGTTATGATAAAAGGCCCCTGTTCCTTAATAGAAAGCCACCTTAACATACCTGACATGGGTCTTCACTACCCATTCTAGTCCAGGAAATGCCTCAGGCGTTTTCAGTCACCTGAAAATGGAGAAATAACAGATCAGTCTTTTGAAGAGGAAGTTTTAAAGACATACAAAATAAAAGATAAAGAGATCCTGCATGCAGCTTACACATTACAGGAGAAACATGCAACTTTTAAGAAATTTTAAGTAAAGTTTCATTGTGAATATCAATATGGGGACCTACAGGGACTCATCCTTACACAGTTTTAAACAGCTGAGCAGAAAGCTTTTGGGGTGCAGCAGGAGGTCTAATCTACAGTCATTGAAATTTTACAACGTGTCATTTAAGATGTCAGACTTTGTGCCCAGGTTACGTTACAGTTCACTTGTGATGGGCAGGATTATTAAGAGTTATGGCTAATTTATGCGGCAACATATGGTTTTTCTTTTTACAGCTATTTTTATTAAACAAATTTTGCAAAGTTTTAACATTAAAATTAACAGCTAAAGAATTGTTTATGCAAGTTGCTGTCACAGTTTATGTAAAAGAGAAATATGTGCTATTAAAATCAGACATTTAGGTTACCTTTGGTTTTTTGCGATGCATGTTAGCTTTACACATCCTGATTCTCTTGCGATAATTTTCCTTTAAAAAGGGGGGTATAGAGTGATCTCTTTTCATCAAAACAAGACATAATGCCCTGAAAGCTGACTTCAAACCATGGTTGAAAATTCAGTTATTTACATTTTATCACAATCTACAAATACATTTTTTTGTTGGTGTGTTTTAAAAAGAAAAAAAAAAATGTCCATCATGCACTGCCGCAGGCAGCTTGGCGCTTCAATACAGAGGATTTTTCACCCCCGAGCAGTTCAGGTGGCTCTTAGGGAAGCCATGAGAACCCTGAGAATCAGCACGGAGTAGAAATGGGACCAACCAATTCCATCACTTCCTCTCTTAGGAGGGGATTCAGAGCCGGCCTATCATGCCAAATCCTGCCCCAGCCCAGCTGAGTTATCAGCATTTCTGGGATTGAAAGAGAAACCCTCAAGGGCACCCAGAGTTGGCTGAACTGTCATGCCTAAAGGCAGATGCTGTCCCCTTCTGAGCTCATGGAAATTATTTGGTGTCACACTTTAGAGCCACCAAGGGGTTCTACAGAAGGTGCAAACCAGGCTGGCTTGCACTTTAATACTGAGACCTGTGTATGGAAACCAATCCAAGTTTCAGCTCAGTTGAGTTGAAAACTCTCCATAAATTAGAATTTTTGATGGGATTGGACACAACAGCTTCCAACAACTTCCAGGGGGTGAAAAAGCTTTGGTTATTTTTAAACTAAAACTTAACAACTCCATCAACTTTTTTTTGGTAAACTTAAAATAAAATCCCCCCCACCACTTTTAAGAATGTTTCCAACTTTTAACAAGCCCATTAACTTTAGAGTTAATTTAAGTTTATTTGAAAGAGAAAACTATTTTATGGTCCACCCAAAAAAATGACAATTCATCACATTTACTTTGATTAAAAAAGGACTAAACTTTATTGACAAACTGCTGCAGACATTTTGACATAAGTTTAAGCTACCTATTTAGGCAGACTTACACATGTAGCATTTAATCTTCCGAGAACAAAATGGGAGGACGGTACAAATCCAATTAGGACTTTAACTTATGTACAAAGTGGATTTTGATTCCTTTTTCATTCAGCTGCAGTGTCCCTTTTTATATCATGCTAGTGTTGAGACATACTTGACTAACTCGGGAACAGTCGATATATTGACAACCGTCAACTTAAGAAAATCATCAGCTTTTGGCCCCAGCGTCCAAGTGAGCTTTTCATGGAGTGCAGAATCTCAAATGGACAAAATACTTTGTCTTTTTAAATACTGAAAAACTTAATTATTAGTACTATGACTGAAAGATTCTTCATGGCTAAAAAGCTCTGCATCAAACTCAATTCAGGAGGCCTTCCCCCCCCCACCACCATCAACCTCTTCAAAACCTACTCCCTCCCCCCTAAGTATCTCTCAACACAGTATGTCTGGGGCTAGATTTCAAAACCCACGTAATGAAAAAGTCAGTTTTACAAGCCTAATTTTGTTGTTGTTGTTGTTTTATATCAATTAACGTTAAAAATTGCATCAACTATTTAATTCATGAGGATCTTTCATATTAAAATTTAACCTTAAGATTCAACCGCCATGTGCTTTTATAAAGGAAACATTTTTTAGAGACGTCTGAGCTCACTTTTACATGGTGGTGCCTACTGCCGTTAATGTTTGTGATTTTAAATCTTAAACAGCCCTGAATTTTGAAATGTAGCCTAGTTTGGGATTCTGCAACTACAACTTTACGGGATGCCTCAAATCAAAACTAAGAGAAACTTAACAAGCCTTTACTTCAGAACCTTTAAGCAAGCAATGTCATTTTTGAAACTAACAGGTTTGTGTGTTTTTTTTTTACTCAACTTCTTTTTTTTATTATAAAAGGTACACTTCTGTTTATATTTAAACAACAAAGAAAAAAGCATCTACACACTTAAAAAATTAATTCAATATTCCTAAATCTATTTTAACTCATTTTAAAATACTACATACAGAAGCCAGAATGCAGAGTTAAGAATGGAATAAGGTGGGGAGAAGAAGGGGACCACGAAGAAAAACACTTAGACAATTACTTGTCTGCTGTGGGTAAAGCAACAGGAATCCTGGGAGATACAAGAAATCAGTAACAACTTTGCTCATAACTGATATTTTCCCCTCATGTTTGTTTTAATAACGTCCATATGGGTGCTCTCTGTATGCTCCCTTCACTGGCCTAGCAGGAGGGGCCTTCAGCGACGGCCTGGTCCCATTCCAGTCGTCCTGGCCTGTGGGGAAAACAAAGACAGTTTATAAACCATGTGGCCACGGCACTTAGGGATAAGCAGGGATAGGTCACATAGTAAAGATCACCAAAAACACTGCGTTTCTTCTAATGCCTTGACACTTCCCCTGGTGTTCCTTGCTCTCTACTTGGCTTGGCCCTGTTGGGCAGCCTGGGCAGTTTTTCAGTTTTGAGTGGAAAGACAGAAGGGAACAAATCCAAAAAAGCTGCCACTGACTCTGGAGTAATCTCCCACAACGAGGTTCTTCATAGACAAATGTGATCTGTACTGCAGTCCCCAAACCTGGAGATACCCAACACGTTGCTTGAGATAGTGAGGAAGTCATGAATCTTAGTGAGTCTGCAATGGCCTTTCCTGTTCCCAAAACAATTTGGCAGGTAGCCTCAGGTAAGGTGGGAGGACTTCTGGAAGTCTTTGATTGGAAGCAGGCAGCCAGCCCCACTTCCATGCAACAGCAAGTCATGTTTCCTTATGGAGAAGTGTCCTCTAGCTCTCTGGGAAAAGCAAGCAAGGGCCACTTTCCATGGGGCCCTCCACCAGCAGAGCTGATACTGCTCTCTCTGATAGAGGGATGTGCAATCAAATGTTGCACTGACAGCACTGTTTAAGATAATTCCAAGGCTGGGTACGGTGGCTCACGCCTGTAATCCCAGCACTTTGGGAGGCCAAGGCGGGCAGATCACAAGGTCAGGAGTTCGAGACCAGCCTGACCAACAGGGTGAAACCCCATCTCTACTAAAAATACAAAAATTAGCCAGGCGTGGTGGTGCCTGCCTGTAGTCCCAGCTACTTGGGAGGCTGAGGCAGGAGAATTGCTTGAACCTGGGAGGCAGAGGTTGCAGTGAGCTGAGATTGCGCCACTCCACTCCAACCTGGACAACAGAACCAGACTCCATCTCAAAAAAAAAAGACAATTCCTTATCTCCTTTCTTAAGTCGACAGGTGAGAGAAGCCAGACAATGTGGTTCGCATCCTCAAATGGTTCTCCTTTGTGACAGGGAAAAGCCTGAGGAATATGATCACATATTTCTAGAGGTGACCTCTTATGAAAATAAATTGCATTTAAGCTTATTCTTCCCACACTTTACACACACTAGTTCATCCCTGAAGTATTTTTCCAGCTGCCTGTATTCACAAGTATCTGCCTCCATCTCTATGGAGACTCAAACTCCTATACAGATCGAAAGTCACACAGAACCCTAATTACACCCCCAGTATAACACACGTGTCCATCACTTTCCAAGTGGCTTCTGGGTATCAACAAGACAGTTTCTTTTTCTTTTTTTCCTGACGTATACAGATCATCCTGGACAGTTTATTTTTCTAATTCTGTTAATCAAAGCAGAGATCAGAGCAGATTAACTGTAGCAACACCATATCAGGAGCACAAAGAGAAGCCTGCTTCTTTCAGTTTGGTCTTTTCTCCAGCAAAACAGAAATGCAATTTAGTCAAACACATACAGAGGCCCCAGTGTACTGCCTCACTGATGGAGGGAAATACTTGGGTGCAATCACACGGCCCTTCTAAATAGTGGTATATGAGCAGAGCAAAGCAGTGTTAGTGACTGGCAACTGTCCAGTGCTATTTCGCTAAAATTGGTAAGAACAGTTTCCTTGGGCAAGCAGCTGATTGGCTACTTCATACTGTGCTGAGTTGGGCTCAGCTTGTCTGTCTCTGGGATGCCCTAAGGGGTTCCTCTTTTTCAGCTAGGGATAAGGGGAGACTGTCAACCAGTATCTTAACATGAATTGTCAATTGCTGAGCCCCTGCCAAGGACTCTCTGCAAATCCCTCAGGTATGCTGAAAATACCTTATACTGAAAAGGTAGCTCTAGCTGCATCCACTGCCACATAGTATTCCCACTGAGGCCTATTAACACAGGGCCATAACTGGCTCTTGAGGACACACTTGAGCGATGTGTTTTTAACCAAACCTCAGGGAAGGCAGCCTTGTCCTGCTGCTGTTGCAGCCTCCATAGCTCTCTTGGGATCAAGGACTGTGTTGATGTCTTCAAGCCAACAAGGAGCTTGGTGCCAGTACTGTCCTGAATTATCAGCCCTAGCCCCTACAGCCTCTAATCTGATTCTAATAGGCACTATCTTTTTTTTTTGAGACGGAGTTTTGTTCTTGTTGCCCAGGTTGGACTGCAATGGTACGGTCTCAGCTCACTGCAACCTCCGCCTCCCAGGTTCAAGTGATTCTCATGCCTCAGCCTCCCAAGTAGCTGAGATTAAAGGCACCCACCACCACACCTGGCTACTTTTTTTGTATTTTTAGTAGAGACGGGGTTTCACCATCTTGGCCAGGCTGGTCTCGAACTCCTGACCACAGGTGATCCACCTGCCTCGGCCTCCCACAGTGTTGGGATTACAGGTGTGAGCCACCACGCCCGGCCCTAATAGACACTGTTCTTGCCCCCAACCTGGTCTGGCTGCCATCTAGGTCCCTTTTGGCTGACATTTCCTTTACAATGACATTCTTTTCAATGAGATCTAAATTTACTTCTTTAATGAAATGGGGTAGATGAGTACAGTTGTGTATGATGAAGTTCTTGTTATCTACCAAAGTGGCCTAGATATCGGCAGCAAAGGCCCAGAAATACAACCCAGGTCCAGCTATTTCCCTGCCTAAAGTGGAAAAAATCAACATTAGCTTATAAGTCTGCTGCTCCACAGGGCCAAGCTGGTCTTGAGCCCTTGTTTAAGACACACACTACCCTTCCAAGAGTAGCAATACCCCACCTCACTCTAGCAGACCCTCTTTCTACCATGTACTGCAAAATTTAAGTAAGAGCAGAACTCTCACTGTCACATCTAGCAAAATCTTGGCCTTCTAAGGGTTTATCCGTAGGTATGTTTGTCTGACTCTCAATACTTTAGTCACCAGCATCCTCCCGGGCACTTACTTGTACATTCTGCCCCACCACAGAGATAAAGACATACCATAAGCTTCATAAGAATCTTGAACCTCCCCATGTCCATAGTCATAATATTCTGAGTCCCTGAAAGCCAAAGGCAGAGCGTTAGGAAGCTACAGAGTAACTATGTTTTAGTTTCACCTTTCTCTCAAATACTTCCATATGTCAGTCATTTTACTATGTGTATTAATACAGGAAAATACTCATTCTGCCCCATCCCTAAACTGTAAAGTATTTCCAAAATATGTATAGACTATGTACTTATAAAATAATTACGACAACTATTGCAAAGAAAAATGGATACCCCAGAATATAAAGTGAAAAAGCACAATCCTAAATTGACCCTCTTAATACAGCATACATATACATGTATTCATAGGGCTCACCAGAAGGGAAAAAGAACTGTTTTATCACTGCTGTAGAATTCTGGGACTCTTTTTCAATCAATTCACAGGTAAGCTATATACATGGACACACAAGGAAATGGTCTTAAAGAGAAATGCAGAAAAGAACCTAAGTTACGGTAGTGCAATTCAAGCTTCTTGTAAAATTTCATGCAGCTTTAATGTGGTTTTGATATTTTAAAATAATAAATCAAAATAACATAAAGGCATTTCTCCTTGTTTCCATGTAGTCACAGCTTGGAAATTTTTCATTTGTTACTCTCAGGTTCTAAATTATAATTTAAGGCTCACAGTTATCCAAATTTACAAATCCAAGTGTGTGCTTCACAGATGTCAAACGCAGAGGAAAGCATTGCACGGTGGCATGCACCTGTAACCCCAGCTACTAGAGAGGGCTGAAGTGGGAGGACTGCTTGAGCTTAAGAGTTCAAGACCAGTCAGGACTGCGGGGTGCAGAGGAGACGCCCTCCAAAGGCGAGCATTCTGCTTCTTAGGGTTGTGCTGTCTGAATCTCTCTGTTCCTCCAACTCCCTCCATCCATCCTCAGGACAAACAACAGTGCTTACACTGCCTGACTCACCCTTGACTCTGGCTGTAATAGCCTTCGTAGCCTTCATAACTTTGTTCTGCATATGTATCATCATATCCCTAGAACAACAACAACAAAAAAATGAAATAAAAGATCAAAATCAGAGACAGTAGGAAAGGTAATTACATCCCACGGGAGTAGGTAGGCTTCTGAATTAAAAGGACATGACATTTCCCTCTAAAATGTTAATGCCTACTGTAGAATCGTCAAAAGAGAAAGGGTTACTAAACAAAGAAAACCCAAACAAATATGATATGCCACAGAACAAGTGTGAGCAGGAAGTAAAGTACAAAACCGAGCTTTAGTATTATCAGTACTAGTAAGAAATTCATTATAAAACACTGCATTAAAGTACATTTTATTTGTTGTTTAATCTACAGGTGCATAGTAAAACCCTGCCTCAAATGGAAAAATCTTCTAATAGTTCAACATTCACTGCAAGAGAAGAGGGCAGACTGCAAATCTTACAGGCAGCCCATGACACCTACATAAAGGACCGAGGCCCTGTCATTCAACTTCCTTTAGCAGCCTTCTAGGTATTGGGAAACGGCACATTGTTCAAATTTCTTACATATTCTTCGTATGTTTCTGGTGCAGGAGGTGGAGGCAAAGGTATCCTCTGGATGCCCGCTGTCCGTGCTCTTGGTGCTGGAGCGCCCCTCACAGTAGGTGGGGGTGGCACGCCTCGAGTCACAGTGGCACCTCTGGTGATGGCTCCCCTTACTGGTGTACCACGTACCAAAGCCCCCCGAGGTGGTCCAACACCACGGCCCCTACAGAATGAAAGTTTATCTTAAATGGAACTTTTCATAAACAGGCCACTTTCATGTTCTGATTTGTTTACAAATTCTGGAATTAGGCAGATTTTATGAAGCCTTAACTAGGCTACTATTAAAGCACAGAGGAATGTACAGGGTAAAGGACCCACACTGCAAGATCCCCGAGGTCCTACAGAGGACCAATTCATCACTGCACTGCCTTGGGCAGGTCTGGAGAGTCTGCATACTCTATAAAGGTCAGTCACAAAAGGTAGAATTTTAAAGTCAGACCATTAACAAATGCTAAGACTGTCCATAATTAGAAGGCCAAAAGTTTCAGCAAGGCTGCAGCACTTGGCTATGGTCAAAGTGCCCAAGATCTAGAACTCTATTTTGTTTTTTTTTGAAATGGAGTCTTGCTCTATCACCCAGACTGAAGTGGTGGCATGATCTCGGCTCACTGCAACCTCCGTCTCCTGGGTTCAAGCAGTTCTCTTGCCCCAGCCTCCTGAGTAGTGTGGTGTATGCCACCACACCTGGCTAATTTTTGTATTTTTAGTAGAGACGGGGTTTCACCATGTTGGCCAGGCTGGTCTCAAACTCCTAATGTCAGTTGATCCGCCTGCCTTAGCCTCCCAAAGTGCTGTGATTACAGGTGTGAGCATATGGTTGTAGAATTCTATTCTTGATGCAACATACAAATCCTGAGACCCTTCCTAAGCCAGACATAAGAGCACCACTAAAAGAGATGACACTGGTAGTCACATTTACATCCTATTTCTGGGTGTCTCCATTACTTTTACCTGGGAACAGGTGGTGGAGGAGGTGCGGCTCCCCGGCCTCTCACTGGCACCCCACGTCCACGAGAGGGTTCAGGTACTCCATTCAAGTAGGACAGCTCTAGAAACTGCTCCTGGCAGATATCATCCATCATATCCTGGGAACGAAAGATACAAGGAGTATTGTGTGATAGCTACACTTTCTGCTGAGAAACCATCCGGCCCACAGGAGCCTTGAATTCTAAGAGCTCCGAGAGCCCAGGTGAGGTCTCAGGTCATTCCTTCTCTGAAGTCAAATGGCACCCTATCTGTCACCTCTCTGAGGAAGTCTTGATGGCAGACCCCTCACTATTCATAATGTGGTCCCTGCCTAGCTCTCCGGATCACTTCCATTCCCTCACTACATAACCTCCTCACAAGCCAGACTGAATGACTTGCAGTTCAGAGCCTGGCTTACTCTTACACATCCATTCTTTGCAAATAGTTTCCTTTTCCTGGAATAATAAAAGCCACTACCATTAATGGAGCTGTATGCACTTGGCTCTACAGAATAAGCTTTATATAGATTTTTCAGTTTAATCTTCAAAATGAG
Organism: Symphalangus syndactylus; assembly: GCF_028878055.3. Taxonomy (NCBI): domain Eukaryota; kingdom Metazoa; phylum Chordata; class Mammalia; order Primates; family Hylobatidae; genus Symphalangus; species Symphalangus syndactylus. The sequence goes on from NC_072441.2 coordinate 145,447,906, forward strand.
GGCCGGGTGCGGTGGCTCACGCCTGTAATCCCAGCACTTTGGGAGGCCGAGGCGGGCGAATCACGAGGTCAGGAGACCGAGACCATTGTGGCTGACACGGTGAAACCCCGTCTCTACTAAAAATACAAAAAATTAGCCGGGCGCGGTGGCAGGCGCCTGTAGTCTCAGCTGCTCGGGAGGCTGAGGCAGGAGAATGGCATGAACCTGGGAGGCAGAGCTTGCAGTGAGCCAAGATAGCGCCACTGCAGTCCTGCCTGGGCGAAAGAGCGAGACTTCGTCTCAAAAAAAAAAAAAAAAAAAAAAAATCTTCAAAATGACCCTGAAATAAGTAGGCAGATCTCCACATTTTACAGTTAAGAAAACAGACTCAAGGAGTATACATCAACCAGCTTAAGAACATAGAGCTAAGAAATGGCAGACTCTAGATGTGAATTCAGAATTACCTGTCTCAAAATCTAGGTGTTGGATCAACAGGCTTTTTTGTCCTTATACTGTCTTTTTTGTCCACCTGAGGGATTCTTAACTCATCCTTACAAGACTTGTCTAAATTAAAGTGTCTCTTGAAAAACTTTCTCTTGATGCCACCCCTTCAACTCCTCTTTTCTCAAAGTACCACATAATTCCCTACACCTAAGCACTTATCACATCATTTTAGAATTGTCTGTCACTAAACTGTAAGCTCTCCAGGAGCCATTTTTGTAACTTTACACCCAAGCATAGCATCAGACATCTGACAGATACTTAAGAAATGTTTGGGATGAACAAGAAACCCAAAGCTCAGAAAAGTGAAATGATAACCTGTCCAGGAAGACACAGACAGACAGACATACATAGTCCAGTGCTCTTCCTACTGCACCGTTGAAGCATTGCTGGTATAGTTAATTGTTCTAAGGGGAAAATGGAGGGCTGTGGTCACAGATGCAAAAATAGCCTCACTTTTTTTTCCTCCACAAGAGGGAAAAATCAAATGCCATTTGCAAATCTTTTCACGCTTCCTGTTGAGAGCCATTCAGTCTTAATACTTCATGCGTTTTTATATATCCCAGGCATATACAGCTTCAATAGATGATGCTAGTCTTTGATGCCTCCCTCAACTCTCCAGCTCCTCCTACCTTACACATTACTGCTGCTTGAGACTCACACCTTGGAGAATCAAGTAACCAATGCCAGACCATTGCTCAGACTCCTCCAACTGCCACATCAACACTGAGGAAACCCACATCTCCCCAGCAAGCATCTTTTTCAAAAGAGTCACTTAATGTCGGGCGCGGTGGCTCACACCTGTAATCCCAGCACTTTGGGAGGCTGAGGCAGGTGGATCACGAGGTCAGGAGATCGAGACCATCCTGGCTAACACGGTGAAACCCCGTCTCTACTAAAAATACAAAAAATTAGCCGGGCGAGGGGGCGGGTGCCTATAGTCCCAGCTACTCGGGAGGCTGAGGCAGGAGAATGGCGTGAACCCCGGGGGGCGGAGCCTGCAGTGCCGAGATCGCGCCACTGCACTCCAGCCTGGGTGACAGTGAGACTCCGTCTCAAAAAAAAAAAAAAAAAAAAGATTCACTTACAAGCAAGCTTCATAAACCTAACCCTTCTGAGGAATATGAGGGAGACTAATGATGAAGAGAGGAGATGGGCATTCCCTCTGCAGTCCTTTGGAAACTGAATGGCTTGGGTGATCAACAGAACACCCCAAAAAGAGTAAAAAGAATTCCCTTGAGTAAGATTAACCAGCTGTGTTTTTCTCTAGGATATGTTAAATGGTCTGTTTCATGTTGAACATTCTTTTTTTTTTTTTTGAGACAGAGTCTCACTCTGTCACCCAGGCTGGAGTGCAGTGGCGCAATCTCGGCTCACTGCAAGCTCCGCCTCCTGGGTTCACGCCATTCTCCTGCCTCAGCCTCCACACCTGGCTTTAGCTGGGACTACAGGCGCCCGCCACCACACCAGGCTAATTTTTTTTTTTGATTTTTAGTAGAGATGGGGTTTCACCATGTTAGCCAGGATGGCCTCAATCTCCAGACCTCGTGATCTGCCCGCCTCGGCCTCCCAAAGTGCTGGGATTACAGGCGTGAGCCACCGCGCCCGACCTCATGTTGAACATTCTAATGAAGATGAGATACTTGAAAGCAAAGCAGCTGCTAAGACATTTGAGACTGTTGGAATCCTTGGAGTTCAGCATTATGGGTACACAATGCCTAAAAACTTTTTTTTTTTTTTGGAGATGGAGTTTCACTCTTGTTGCCCAGGCTGGAGTCCAATGGTGCAATCTTGGCTTACCACAACCTCTGCCTCCTGGGTTCAAGCGATTCTCCCACCTCAGCCTCCCTAGTAGCTGGGATTACAGGCGCCTGCCACCACGCCCGGCTAATTTTGTATTTTTAGTAGACAGGGTTTCTCCATGTTGGTCAGGCTGGTCTCGAACTCCCGACCTCAAGTGATCTGCCCGCCTCGGCCTCCCAAATTGCTGGGATTACAGGCGTAAGCCACTGTGCCTGGCCCACACTGCCTATAAATTTTTGCCCTATCAATTTTCACATCATCTGACACCACATTTAGTTCTAACTCCCTCATTTAACATTCAAGAAAACCAAGGACTGTATCTTACCTCCTCTTAGTTTTCTGATGAACACATGACACCTACTCAATTCTAGTTGAGTAATATTCCAAATCCTTCATAAGTCTCCAGATTCATCCTTGTTATTAAATATTCAACAGTACTATGTTAACTCTGACAACCACCAGGCCTTGCTAAAAGGCAAAAATAGTACCATTTCCTATTTATTCAAAGTAATATTCCAACCAAGTATTCAAAGGTGGTAACAAGCAAGATAGATAAACTGGCCTGTCCCATCTCTATCTAGTCTTCAGTAATAGTCTGAAAAAAGCTGCTCACCAATCTGTTAAACATCAATAGTCAACCTCTTCCAAACTAAACTCATCCTCAGCAAACTCCTCCAGGAAAGAAATCCCTGAGTGTGCTCAGGTCAGAATTTAACCCAATAACACTAGATGCTATAAGCGCTTGCTGCTAGCCTCTACTCTCTACAGCATGAACTTCTTGAGTGCAGAGACCCACCTTAGTCACTTTCCTAACACAATCTCCTTGTTCCACACTACTACCAAAATACTCAGCTAGGTGAAGACTCTGTTAAACCTTAGTTAACTGAATATCAGTAATGCAGGCACATTGTGGACCCGAGATACTGACAAGATACCGGTACACAATGAAAACCACATTAGACAAGGAGGGATAGAGTGGCCTTGGAGCATGCTTTGAGAATTAGGTGCAAGTAACAACTACCTAAGGAAAATGCACATAATGCAGAATTTGGTATACATACAGGTTATGCAGACCTTACTTAAGAACCCCTACCGGCCGGGCGCGGTGGCTCACGCTTGTAATCCCAGCACTTTGGGAGGCCGAGGCGGACGGATCACGAGGTCAGGAGATCGAGACCACGGTGAAACCCCGTCTCTACTAAAATATACAAAAAATTAGCCGGGCGCGGTGGCGGGCGCCTGTAGTCCCAGCTACTCGGAGGCTGAGGCAGGAGAATGGCGTGAACCCGGGAGGCGGAGCTTGCAGTGAGCCGAGATTGCGCCACTGCACTCCAGCCCGGGCGACAGAGCGAGACTCTGTCTCAAAAAAAAAAAAAAAAAAAAAAAAAAAAAAAAAAAAAAAAAAAAACCCCTACCTTCACAACAGCATAAGATCCCAGTTCTCTTTTGTTCAGAAGACACAGGACGTGCATTTCCTTACCGGTACTAGAAATTTCTTGACTTCCTCCATGGCATGGGCCATAAGAGCATAAGCCTCACATGGGGGTCCAAAGACTTCAATGAAGACATGCAGATCCATATTCAAGTGGGCATATTTGGGGTCTCCACCTTTGCGCAGCTCTTCCTCCTATGGAAAAATGCAGAGAAACATCACACCACGTGGACTAGGGAGAAAACACCACCTTTACCTCTAAGCCAAAGGAACAGCAAGAAATACCCCTAATGTCTCTGAAAAACAGTAAAGTTAATTGCTATGAGCTGAGAAGAATTAAACAAAAAAAAAAAAGAAAAACAGTAAAGTTTAATAAAGTAAAACAAGCAGCCAGGCGCGATGGCTCACGCTATAATCCCAGGACTTTGGGAGACTGAGGCGGGAGGATCATGAGGTCAGGAGTTCGAGACCAGTCTGACCAATGTGATGAAGCCCCGTCTCTACTAAAAATACAAAAATTAGCCGGGCATGGTGGCGCATGCCTGTAATCCCAGCTACTCAGGAGGCTGAGGCAGAAGAATTGCTTGAACCCGTGAGGTGGAGGTTGCAGTGAGCCACTGCACTCTAGCCTGGGCAACAGAGCAAGGCTCCATCTTAAGAAAAAAAAAAAAGTAAAACAAACTCTGAAGAACAGTAATTTGCACAGCCTGCTAAACTTCCACATGGTCTGCTGCTAACAGTTAATTGTTGTCTTAAATCCCTGAGATATCCACTGGAGCTCTTACTAAAAGCATAAAGAAGAAAAACTTAATTCTAGTCTCTATTCAGATAATAGCTGTTTGCCAAGCATTAGTTTTTAAATCACAGGTAGAGCTGTTAATCAGCAGGAGCTCTGCTTATCTGCTTACACGGTCTAGGGAGTGCTAGGGGAAGAAAGAAGTCAGGACAGACGGAAGAAAAGCTCACGTAAATCTCATTAGTTAGAACAACACACTGCAGCCCTAACTATATGCATCTAGTAAGAAATGACCTGAAAAAACAAACACGTGTCCATTAGGCTACATAAAAGGAGGGTTGAAAGAATTGGTTTTTGGACTGTAGTAGGAATATCTCATCAAATAAGGTGACCCCAGAAGGCTAAGACTATTCTGTTTTGGTGAGAAGTTTCTTGTCACAGAGTACACAGCGTATGTGGCTATGGCATGGGGAAAAAAAAAGACGAATTAGATTCTGTAGTCAGGATTACTCATGGTTCCTTTTGGAATACATTCTTTTAGTGAGCCTCACATTCCAAACTGGCTGTAAAACAAACCGACTAATCCTCAAACTCACCTGCTCTCACAACACTATTGTTCTCACTTTTCCAGGTTACAAAAAGGGGGGTGTGCTGTTTGCATTTTAGTGTCTTTTGTCTGCTTTAGACTAAGTTTTAGTATATCCAGTTCCCTTTCAAGTTTTCACAGATAATCCTACCAACGCGCAACATGCTACTGCTGTTTCCATTACTATGCAGTCAAAAAGTCCAGAAGAAAACTATCACCAGGGCACACCTAGGCTCTTCCAGGGTTGCCAAGCAAGTAAATTAACTTGGTGTATAATCTCTCGCATCCAGTGCAAACTTAAAGGAGCCACATTCTGTACACATACAAAATTCTTGCCTCTATAAGACATCCATACTGCATTCTGGGCAAGTAGAAGGCATTAGGATGTCCTCTTGCCTCACTAATGTGAGCTTACCTTGGCTTTGTCTCTCATTGAGCCCTTTCCCAACACAGAGATCTTTGCACCAGTCTCTTCCTGCAGTCTTTTGATTGTATTCCCTTGTGGTCCAAGAATCTTCCCCACAAAATTGAACTGACAGAAAAGAAAGGATTTCTAAATATACATGCTACTATATAAAAACATTTCCATATAAATTACCTCACTTGATTTTAAACAACCCTGCAAAGGTAGAGTATTACCATTCCCATTTTACTGAAGGACACTGAAGCCATATTAATAAAGTGATTAGCTTAAGGTTATGAAACTAGAAAGTGGCAGTTCCTAGACCTGAATTTGGCTTTTCTAATGTATTCTGGTGCTCTTCCAAAATACATTAAGACCTTTACTATTTTATTTTTTACTTTATTTTGAGACAGGCTCTCACTCTGTTGCCCAGGCCAAAGTGTAGTGACATGATCATGGCTCACCGCAGCCTCAACTTTCTGGACTCAAGTGATCCTCCTGCCCCAGCCTCCGGAGTAGCTGGGTACAGGTGCACACCATAACACCAGGCTAATTTTTGTATTTTTTGTAGAGATGGGGTTTCGCTATGTTGCTCAGGCTGGTCTTGAACTCCTGGGCTCAAGCAATCTGCCTGCATTGGCCTCCCAAAGTGCTGGCATTACAGGCGTGAGCCACTGTGCCTGGCCTAGCACTTAACATACATAAACATTTTTAAGGCAGTGACCTCAGAACAGAAGAGCCTATATAGCACCCTTTGATAGCATGCTGGATAAACTAAATGTAACTAAATGCTTTCCTAAAAAAAAAAAAAAAGGAAGAAAAAAAAAGCATTTACTTAAAAGTAAACTTTCAGTAAGAAAATAAAATTAACTTCATCCAATTGAGGATTCATATTATATTTCCTTTTATTTAGATTTCAGATTAGTCTTTTGACAAAGAGCAACTCTTCAGGTTTTAATTTTTTTTTCTTTGAACCTGTAGCCTGAGCAATCGTTTGAGAAAGAAACTTTCTGATAATAAAAAGATGATTATATTTCCTTCCTGGCTATAGCTATGTTATTAGTTAAGAACTTAGATATTTCAATTGCCAGAAACAGGTACTGCAAGCATGAAAGAGAAGCTTCACAGGCTTAAGTTTCTAAAGCATCACAACCCCCAGGAGTCTTTATTATAGCCCATGACTCTCTCATAACTAGAAAGATAACTCAAAGGTGCAAGGCACTTTTGGCCTTACCTTGGGATACTGCTTGACAGGTATCAGCACTCGCTCTTTCAGTTTCATGTTCTTATGAGAAAATAAATCCAAGTAATTCTCCTCATCTTCCTTTTTTGAGTCTCCTTTCTGAATCTTCTCAATTTCTGAATAGGAAAAACAATTTATTTTTGCCCTGGTAAACAAATGGAAATTTTGAAGTGTGCTTAAAGCAATAACATGGAATGCCATATAGTGAAACTAAATAGTTCACACGAATGTGCCAATTTCAGAAAGAAACTAGCTGAAAGCACTAAAGCTATATGAAGTTGACTAGAAAGCCCAAAGCCTGCTTCTAATAAAAGAAGTGTACTCTTCCACCCTCACCTGAAGCCATGACAACAGAGACATTTAAATGTTTCTTAAATCAATTTAACAAAATTAATTGGGTGAGATGGGGGAAAGGAGAATAAAGAAACTAACAAAAAATCAAAATCTGCATCAAGACAAAGCATAATCTTACCTTGAAAAAAACAAAAGTAAATAATCTAAATATACAATGGATAGTTCCATTAAAGTTCCACGGTGACATCAGTACTCTAGATACTAGTCCTTAAGAGTCTGAAAGACCTTGTTCTTACTCTGCTACTCACTAGTCGTGTGACCGAAGACAAGTTAATAAACTATGTAGATACGCCTAATTAAGGCCAATTTTTCATAAAGTACTTAATATATCGTTACCATTACCTCGCCCAAATTCAGCCAATGCCTAAATGATAAATGATACAAAATGCACCAGGTACTTTTTTTTTTTTTTTTTTTTTGAGACGGAGTTTCGCTCTTTTTGTCCAGACTGGAGTGCAATGGCGTGATCTCGGCTCACTGCAACCTCTGCCTCCTGGGTTCAAGCGATTCTCCTGCCTCAGCCTCCCAAGTAGCTGGGATTACAGGCATGTGCCACCATACCCGGCTAATTTTGTATTTTTAGTAGAGAAGGGTTTTCTCCATGTTGGTCAGGCTGGTCTCGAACTCCCGACCTCAGGTGATCCACCTGCCTCAGCCTCCCAAAGTGCTGGGATTACAGGCGTGAGCCACTGCGCCCAGCCACCAGGTACTTTTAAAAAAACATTTTATTGAAGTATAACTGATATTTAAAAAGTTATACATAATTACTGTATACAATGATGAGTCTGGAGATAAGTATTCACCCATGAAACCATCACCACCATCATGGGCACAGACATATCCATCATCACCTAAAAGTACTTTCAATTCGTGGGTTAAGACAGTTTCATTAGATAGAAACTTGGCATACAAAAAGATTTCCTACTATTAAGGAACTTCATTCATTGAGTGACTGCAATTGTTTGAGTGCTTCCTATGGTATGGAGAGGCAGATGACGGGAGACCTGTAATAGGTACAATCATTAACCACTATGGAGGACTTAATAAGAGCCAGGCATCTGTCTTGCAAAGCACAGGAGATACAACAGAGCGAGTCAGACTGGTCTCTGTCTTCACTGTTTATATACTGGAGTTCCCAGACTATAGAGGTGGCAATGAAGTGTAGTTAAGTGCTATAACAGGAGTTCTAATAGAGATGAGGGCAGAGTGCCCAAGGATGAGCAGTAACTGAATGCTTATATGATCCACTGAGAATAGTCAAAAAAAAAAAAAAAAAATAGGCCAGGTGTGGTGGCTCATGCTTGTAATCCCAGCACTTTGGGAGGCCGAGGCGGGAGGATCACAAGGTCTGGAGATCAAGACCATCCTGGCTAACACGGTGAAACCTCATCTCTAATAAAAATACAAAAAAAAAATTAGCCGGGTGTGGTGGTGGACACCTGTAGTCCCAGCTACTCAGGAGGCTGGGGCAGGAGAATGGCGTGAACCCAGGAGGCGGAGCTTGCAGTGAGCCGAGATCGCGTCACTGCACTCCAGCCTGGGCGACAGAGCAAGACTGTCTCAAAAAAAAAAAAAAAAAAAAAAAAAATTATATATATATATATATATATATATACGTGTGTGTATATATATGTGTGTGTGTGTATATATATATATACGTGTGTGTATATATATATACATATATATGTGTGTATATATATATATCTATACACTCCCTAAAATCAGTGGAACATTCTAAATATCAGAGACTATTCTGTAATAGAATATTACATAATATTCCCATCTTCTATAATTTTAAGGCTGGGGTTCTCAAACTTCTTCGTGCATCAGAATCACCTAGAAGAGGGCTTATTAAACTAGATTGCTGGGCCTCAAACCCAGTCTGAGATTTGTGTTAGGAACCTGCATTTCCAACAAGTTCCCAGGTAATTCTGATATTGCTGGTCCAGGGACCATACTTTGAAAACCATTGGCTTAAAGTATAAAGACACCCTACCTCAAACACGTTCCACAAATCTATATCCTTAACAGTTTTTATTTATTAATTATTAATTTTTGAGACACAGTCTCGCTCTGTCACCCAGGTTGGAGTGCAGTGGTGCAATCTCTGCTCACTGGAACTTCTGCTTCCCGGGTTCAAGCGATTCTCCTGCCTCAGCCTTCCGAGTAGCTGGAACTACATGCATGCGCCACTATGCCCGGCTAATTTTTTTCCCTATTTTTAGTAGAGATGGGGTTTCACCATGTTGGCTGGGCTGGTCTCTAACTCCTGACTTCAGGTGATCCACCCGCCTCGGCCTCCCAAAGTGCTGGGGTTACAGATGTGAACCACTGTACTGGCCTAATAGTTTTTAAAATAAATGTTTAGAGAGGTGCAGCTGTGAAATATATAGACGAAGTAAAGTAACTTTGACTCTGACATGCCTTAGAGAATTTAGAATTTCAGACTGAATGCTTGTTTGCTAAAAAGCCTAATTTCAAATGCTATACTATACCATGAACTAATAGACACATACTTCCTGGTTTTCTGACAATTAAAATTGCTGACGAATTGTAAATATCCTTAATTAAAACCTTTACTCCTATAAGAAGAACTGGAAATGACAGTGCTCCTCACAATCTTATGTTTCACTGCTTGGAATAGAAAACAAATCTGACCTTACAGTTAACAGAGTAACGCTTCATTCAACAGCCTACTTGTGAGGGTAATCCTAACCCTAACCCTTACTGTTTGGTGGCAGATCCTGACCTCTACTTCTTTTCCCCTACTGCTAATATTAACTTTTTCTGATCAATATTTTTGAGCCTACTGTACCTGATGACACCACTTTCTAAGTTCTCAGACTAGAAAACTTAGGTATTCAATCCTCAAAGTCCTAGAAGAACAAAGATGCCACAATTCTGATCTGAGAACATCACCAAGGAGCTTTTAATAATGTGCAACAGGCCAGGAGTGGTGGCTCATGCCTGTAATCCCAGCAATTTGGGAGGCCAAGGTGGGCAAATCACCTGTGGTCAGGAGTTTGAGACCAGCCTGGCCAACATGGTGAAACCCCATCTCTACTAAAAATATATATATATAGGCTGGGCGGGGTGGCTCACGCCTGTAATCCCAGCACTTTGGGAGGCTGAGGTGGGTGGATCACCTGAGGCCAAAAATTTGAGACCAGCTTGGCCAACATGGTGAAACCCCGTCTCTACCAAAAATACAAAAATTAGCCAGGCGTGGTGGTGTGCACCTGTAATCCCAGCTACCCAGGAGGCTGAGGGAGGAGAATCGCTGGAACCCGGGAGGCAGAGGCTGCAGTGAGCTCAGATTGCACCACTGCACTCCAGCTTGGGCGACAGGGCAAGACTCCATCACAACAACAAAAAAGAATGTGGAACAAATTAGATACTTCATTTCCTCTATGTCGCTTTGTGCTTCCGAGGGCTACCATTGAGTTAGACCTTTCAGCTGTATTTTATACCCCTTTCCAGAAACCTTGGTCGGTGCAAGACGACTCAAAGTCTGTTAATCTATTACACTCCTACAAGAAGGTGTGTTTATATGCAATGTAATGCACTCTGAATTTAAGGCCTTTCATTTTTTCATTTCTTAAAGACCAGTGTGATAGTTTAAGACCTTTCTATAACATGGATTCTTCTATTTTTGAACTAGTCAGATCTTGGAATCCTTCTGTCCAATTATTTCACAACTTTCTAAAGAATAGCAGTGGCCAGGTATGGTGGCTCACACCTGTAATCTCAGCATTTGGGGAAGCTGAGGCAGAAGGATCACTGGAGCCCAGGAGTTTGGGACCAGAGCGGGCAACATAGTGAGACCCCTTCTCTACAAAAAATAACAAATTAGTCAGGCATGGTGGTATGCGCCTGTGGTCCCAGCTATTTGGGAGGCTGAGGCAGGAGGATAAGGAGTTGGAGGCTGTAGTGAGCCAAGATCATGCCACTGCACTCCAGCCTGGGTGACAGCGTAAGGCCCTGTCTCAAAAAAAGCAAAGGAAAGCATTTTTAGAGGATTCAGAGAAGGATCACTTAAATAAAACAGAGGTTGAAAACAGAATCAGAATTTTAACCTACAAAGCAAAAGACTGGTTGGGCACAGTGGCACATGCGCTTGTAATCCCAGTGCTTTGGGAGGCTGAAGCAGGATGACTGCTTTGGGCCCAGGAGCTTGAGACCAGCCTGGGCAACACAGTGAGACCCTGTCTCTACCAAAAATAAATAAATAAATAAATAAACAAACAAACAAACATTTTAATTAGCTGGGTGTCCTGGTACATGCCTATTATCCCAGCTACTCAGGAGGCTGTGGTGGGAAGATCACTTGAGCCCAAGAGTTCAAGGCTGCAGTGAACTATGATGACTGTGCAACTGCACTCCAGCTTGGGTAACGAAGAGAGACAGGAGGGGAGAAGGGAAGGAGAGAGGAGAGGAGAGGGGAGAAAGGGAGAAAGGGAGGAAGGAAGGAGGGAAGGAAGAGAGGGAAGAAGGGAGGGGGCAGGAAGGGAGGCAGGGAGGGGATGAAGGGAGAGGGAGAGGGAAGAAAAGGATGCAAGCGGAAGACTAGGAAGCTACTTGAGCTTTCAAGAAGGGTGGAGGGGGCCAGGCGCTGTGGCTCATGCCTGTAATTCCAGCACTTTGGGAGGCTGAGGCGGGTGGATCACCTGAGGTTAGGAGTTCGAGACCAGCCTGACCAATACAGTGAAACCCCATTTCTACTAAAAGTACAAAAATGAGCTGGGTGTGGTGGCGTGCGCCTGTAGTCCCAACCGCTTGGGAGGCTGAGACAGAAGAATTGCTTGAACCCGGGAGGCAGAGGTCACAGTGAGCCGAGATCATGCCATTGCACTCTAGCCTGGGTGACAGAGCAAGACTCCGTCTCAAAAAAAAAAAAAAAAAAAAAAAAGGGTGAAGAAACTGAATTGTTTTCTTTTTTTTGAGATAGGGTCTCACTCTGTCACCCAGGCTGGAGTGAGTGGGTGAGTGGCACAATAATGGCTCACTGTAGCCTCAACTTCCTGGGTTCAGGCGATCCTCCCACCTCAGCACCCCCAGTAGCTGCAACCATAGGCGTGTGCCACCATGCCTGGCTAATTTTTTTTATTTGTAGAGATGGGGTCTCTTTATTTTGCCCAGGCTGGTCTTGAACTCCTGGGCTCAAATGATCCTTCCACTTCGGCCTCCCAAAGTGCTGGGATTATAGGCGTCACCTACTATGCCCCCGCCCCCACCTTTTTTTTTTTGTTTGTTTTAAAGAGATGGGTTCTCTACTGCCCAGACTGAAGTACAGTGACACCATCATAGTTCACTGCAGCCTCGAACTCCTGAGCTCAAGCGATCCTCCCGCCTCAGCCTCCCCAGTAGCTAGGACTAAAGGTGCATGCCACCTTGCCCAGGTGGGGCTGAATATTTATTTGATGCCCACTATATATCAAATACCATAGAACTACTACCTCATTAATCCTCAAAAATAACTCAGTGAACTGAGTTACCTGCATCTGAGAAAACAAAAACTCAGGTTAAATAACTATCTCTAGGTCATAAAATTGTGAAAGTAACAGAATAAGAATTAAAAACCCAGGCCTGGCTGGGCACAGGGGCTCACATCTATAATCCCAGAACCTTGGGAGGCCGAGGTGGGAGGATTGCTTGAGCCCAGGAACTTGAGATCTGCCTGGGCAACAGAGTGAGACCCCATCTTCACTAAAATTAAAAAAAAAAAAATTAAATTAAATTAGCTCGGTGTGGTGGTGTACAACTGTTGTCCCAGTTACTAGAGAGGCTGAGGCAGGATGATCACTTGAGCCCAGGAGTTGGAGGCTGCGGTGAATCATAATGGTGCCATTGCATTCCAGCTTGGGTGACAGAGCAAGACCCTGTCTCTAAAAAAAATTTAATAAAAAACTTTAGAAAAACCCCAAAACTCGGGCCTTTAGGCCTTTTCTTTTTCTTTTTTTTTTTTTGAAATGAAGTCTCACTCTGTCGCCCAGGCTGGAGTGCAGTGGCACAATCTCAGCTCACTGCAACCTCCACCTCGCAGGTTCAAGCAATTCTCCCTACCTCAGCCTCCTGAATAGCTGGGATTACAGGCATCTGCCACTATGCCCAGCTAAATTTTGTATTTTTAGTAGAAACAAAGTTTCACCATGTTGGCCAGGCTGGTCTTCAACTCCTGATCTCAGGTGATCCACCCACCTTGGCCTCCCAAAGTGCTGGAATTACAGGCGTGAGCCACCGCGCCAGGCCTCTAACTTCTAATTTCATGCTTTTCCTATTGTCTCTTGATGAGTATGTGTTTGTGGGGGGTCACACTTTATTTAAGCAAGGAAGAGCTGACTTTTATAAAATTTTGGGAAGTACAATTTACACCCTCAGACACTGGCATGTGGACTAAAGGTAGTGAAAGGGCTTTATGGGTGTCTCAGATGTTCAGTTGTCTGATGGTCTTTCTTTTTTCTTTTTTAACTCTGTATGTCTTTCTTTGTCCTTGCTTTCCCTGGAGAGCTAGAGTAGACTGAAACGGGAAGAAAAAAAAATCAAGGAGCTTCCTAAAAATGGTTTAACCTCAGGCAAAAGTACTTTCTAGACAACCCTTTCGGAACTGACTCCTTTAAGCAATCTTTGCTTGGGTCTCTGGAGATCTTGGGTGTCCCAAGGGCCAAAGAAAACAAAGCTGGGGTGTAAACAACACAATGGGGTGACCCATTTGTTTCCTGGCCACTCAGAATAATCATATCTTATCTGATGCCTTCTATGTGTCAGGAATTTTGTATTTATTATTTTACTTTGTCTTTGTAACCAGTATTATGTTCATTTGACAGATGAAGAAACCCAGGCTCAGAAAAGTTACATACCTTGTCCAAGATCTCAAAACTAATTAATGACATAGCAGATACTTAAACCCAAGTCACTTCTTATACCAAAGAGAGTAAATTCAATTAACCTTTCAAAATTTCCTTCATCTTGTACTATAACTTAACCTTTCCCACCCCCCACTTTTTTTTTTTTTTTTGTAGATTTTATCCCAACCAGACTGTAAGCTTCCATGTTGCTTAATATGTCTCGGAGGAAAGAACAAGGGTTTTGAAGCTAGACAAAATGGGTTCGATTCCCAGCTCTCCTACATGCTTGGTCTATGACTTTTAGAGAAGTTTGGGAAAATTATATACCAACTTTATCAACTGGGCTGGCTTAACTAAAAACAAATCACTACAAATATATCATTAACTGAACTTTTTTTTTTTTTTTTTGAGACAGGGTCTTGCTCTGTCACCCATGCTGAAGTGCAGTGGCGCAATTTTGGCTCACTGCAACCTCTGCCTCCCGGGTTCAAGCAATTCTCCTGTCTCAGCCTCCCGAGTAGCTGGTGAGTATAGGTGCCCGCCACCACACCTGGCTAATTTTTCTATTTGTAGTAGAGACGGGGTTTCACCGTGTTAGCTAGGATGGTCTCGATCTCCTGACCTTGTGATCCACCCGCCTCGGCCTCCCAAAGTGTTGAGATTACAAGCGTGAGCCACCGCGCCCGGCCAACTGAACGTTTGATACGGCCTCTGCATAAGGAACAAGACAATGGTCAAGATTTTCTAAGTATCCAGAGAGAGTATTTCTAGGAGAGCAAGATTCTCAGCAGAACTGCTCTAAAAGGTCAGGGTTCATTTCATACCCTCCTCTAGACTCCCAATATACTTGGTTCTACACTTCTAAACACAGCACTCCTCATTTGCCTGTTGTTAACAATCTCTGGACTCCTTCCATTGCAGAGTATCTGTAATTCTTAGTACAGTACAATGCTTGATACACAACAGGCATCTATAATCATTAACCAAATTAAAGAAATGTACCGGCTAGGGCGCGGTGGCTCACACCTGTAATCCCAGCACTTTGGGAGGCCAAGGTGGGCAGGAGATCGAGACTATCCTGGCCAACATGGTGAAAACCTCTCTCTACTAAAGATTTAAAGATTGACTCTAGCTAAATCTAAAAATTGGCTGGGCGTGGTGGCGTGCGCCTGTAGTCCCAGCTACTCAGGAGGCTGAGAGGAGAATCGCTTGAACCCGGGAGGTGGAGGTTGCAGTGAGCCGAGATCATGCCACTGCACTCCAGACTCCAGCCTGAGTGACAGAGTGAGACCTGTTTCGAAAAAACCAAAAACAAAAAAATACGGTCAACACCCTCAACTTCCCTTAAACAACTCACATGACTTTATCATCTCCAAATTTATAATTCTCACCTTTTCTGTGGGTATCATCTTTTGGAATCAGAAGTCCTGTGAGCTTACTATTGCAAAACAACTTCACTCGTTTTCTTTATCAAATTACTCACTGTTTCAAGCAAGGGCACAAAGTCAATAGGTTCTTTGTCTTTTTTGGAATCATGGGTCCCTCTGAGAATTTGATGGAAGCTACTGATCAGCAACCCAGAAAAAAATACAAACTCACAATATATTACATACAATATTGGCTATGGGTATAGAAAGGCTGGGTATTGGTTTACAAAAAAATCCCCCAAAGGCCTGTTACAAGCCCTTTCATAGGGGCTCAATTTTTACATTCCAAGACAGTAGAAAACTCTGTCATATTGACTGTGGTCTCCCAAATCTTTTCCTTAGCACACAATTCAGAGCTCTGCATCTTTGAAATTTTTTTTTTTTTAATTTTAAGGCAATTGTAGATTTATAGGCAGTTTTAAGAAATAACAGAGATCCTGTATACTCGTTTTCCCCATAATATTTTGCATATCTGTATCACAATCAGAAAATTAACATTAAAATAAGAAAATTTGTTGTACAGGTTTCATAAAAAAATTAACAATTCATTGACTTTATTAGGATTTCACCACCTTTACATGTACTTGTTTGCTTAGTTCTATGCAATTTAATCAGATTCATGTGGACACCACCTCAGTCAAGACACAGCACAGTTCCATCATGAGGATCGTCACCCTTCGATAGCCCGTCACCGTCTTCCCTCGTCTCTCACCACTGGCAACCACTAATACAGTCTGCATCTCCACTATTTCGTTTCTTCAAGAATGTTATATTAATGAAATCATACAGTATATAACCTTTTGAGATTGGCTTTCTTCACTCAGCTTAATTCTCTTGTGATCAAGCAAGTTGCTGCATTTATTAACAGTTCCTTTTTTTTTTTTTTTTTTTACTGCAGAGTACTGTTCCATGGTATGGGTATGCCACTTTATTGGAGGCATTTGGTTTGTTTCCAGTTTTTGGCTACTATGAATAAAGCTGCTGTGAACATTCATGTACAGGTTTTGTGTTGAGTTTTAATTTCCCTGAAATAAATATCCAAGAATGCAACCGTTGAAAGATATAGTAAGCACATTTATTTATTTATTTATTTTTTGGAGACAGGGTCTCACTGTTGCCAAGCTGGAGTGCAGTGGCACGATCTCAGCTCAAGGCAGCCTCGACCTCCTGGGTTCAAGCGATTCTTCCACCTCAGCCTAAGACCAATCTCCTGGGTTCAAGTGATCCTTCTGCTTCAGGCTCCCGAGTAGCTGGGACTACAGGTGTGTGCCGCCATTCTCAGCTAATTTTTAAATTTTCTGTAGAGACAAGCTCTCACTAGGGCTCAAGCAATCCTCTCACCTTGGCCTCCCAAAGTCCTGGGATTACAGGCATGAGCCACCATGCCCAGCCAATAAGCACATTTAGTTTTGTTAAAAAACGAAAAACAAACAAACAAACAAAACCTGCATTGGGCTGGGCGTGGTGGCTCACACCTGTAACACAGGCACTTTGGGAGGCCGAAGAGGGAGGATCACGAGGTCAGGAATTCGAGACCAGCCTGGCCAACATGGTGAAACCTCATCTCTACTAAAAATACAAAAATCAGCCAGGCATGGTGGCAGGCGCCTGTAATCCCAGCTATTTGGGAGGCTGAGGCAGGAGAATTGCTTGAAACCCAAAGGCGGAGGTTGCAGTGAGCCGAGATCGCGCCACTGCACTCCAGCCAGGGCGACAGAGCGAGACTCAATCTGAAAACAAACAAAAAACAAAACCTGCAATATCACAGATAAATGTATACTTAATGACATTCTGCTTTATCTTACTAGGCTTTGTTTTATAGAAATAGTATTATACTGTATGTAGCCTTATGGGACGTACTTTCTTCATATAACATTAGATTTTGGAGATTTCTCCATGTTGTTGCCTGTAGCTATAAGTTCATCCATTTTCACTGCTGTACAAATATTTTCTTTTCTTTTCTCTTTCTTTCTTTCTTTCTTTTTTGAGATTGAGTTTCACTTGTTGGCTAGATCTCAGCTCACTGCAACCTCTGCCTCCCGGGTTTCAGTGATTCTCCTGCCTCAGCCTTCCAAGTAGCTGGGATTACAGGCACCTGCCACCATGCCCAACTAATTTTTGTATCTTTAGTAAAGACAGGGTTTCACCATGTTGGTCAGGCTGGTCTCGAACTCCTGACCTCAGGTAATCCACCCGCCTCGGCCTCCCAAAATGCTGGGATTACAGGCGCGAGAAACTGTGCCCAGCCAAATATTTTCTGTTGTAAATCTATCACATTATCCAATGAATGGTGAAACAAGTTGCAACATTTTGTGAACAAGGTACACCATTTTATGAATCAAGTACTCATGTATAAGTTTCTCTGAGCACATTCCTAGAAAAGGTGTTGCTGGTTTTTTGTTTTTTTTTTTTAAGACAGAGTCTTGCTCTGTCGCCCAGGCTGCAGTGCAGTAGCGCAATCTTGGCTCACTGCAACCTCCACCTCCCGGGTTCAAGTGATTCTCCTGCCTCAGCCTCCCAAGTAGGTGGGATTACAGGCTCCCGAGTAGCTAGGATTACAGGCATGTGCCACTACACCCAGCTATCTTTTGTATTTTTAGTAGACAGGGTTTCACCATGTTGGTCAGACTGGTCTTGAACTCCTGACCTCAAGTGATCCGACTGCCTCGGGATCCCAAAGTGCTGGGATTACAGGCATGGGCCACCGCACCTGGCCTTACTCTCCAGTTTTTTTTGTTTTTTTTTTTTTTTGTGATGGAGTCTCACTCTGTCCCCCAGGCTGGAGTGCAGTGGCACGATCTCGGCTCACTGCAAACTCCGCCTCCCGAGTTCCCACCATTCTCCTGCCTCAGCCTCCGGAGTAGCTGGGACTACAGGCGCCCGCCACCACGCCCGGCTAATTTTTTTGTATTTTTTAGTAGAGACAGGGTTTCACTGTGTTAGTCAGGATGGTCTCGATCTCCTGACCTCGTGATCCACCCACCTCGGCCTCCCGAAGTGCTGGGATTACAGGCGTGAGCCACTGCACCGGGCCTGTTCGTTTGTTTTTTTGAGACGGAGTCTCCCACTGTTGCCCAGGCTGGAGTGCAGTGGTATAATCTTGGCTCACTGCAACCTCCGCCTCCTGAGTTCAAATGATTCTCCTGCCTTAGCCTCCCGAGTAGCTGGGATTACAGGCGCCCACCACCACACCAGGGGTAATTTTTTGTATTTTTTGTAAAGACAGGGTTTCACCACGTTGGCCAGGCTCGTCTCGAACTCCTGACCTTGTGCTTTGCCCGCCTCGGCCTCCCAAAGTGCTGGGATTACAGGCATGAGCCACCAGGCCCGGCCCTTATTTTCCAGTTTTAATAGCAGGTTTTGCTAGCGCTGTAGAATGAACTGGGAAGGTCTTAATGTATTTCTAGAGAATATTGTAAATAAAAGAATTAACTATTTTGAAGTTTCAACAGACTTTGTAAAATGTTTTCCACTGTATGCTTTTGAAGGATGGATTTTTGAGTATCCCTCCAAGATCTTATGCAGATTGCTAATCTATTCAAAATGTTTATTCTTGAGTAACTTATACTAACTTATATTTTCCTAATTGTAGAAAGTAGAAAAATAGGCTGGGCACAGTGGCTCATGCCTGTAATCCCAGCACTTTGGGAGGCCGAGGCGGGCGGATCACCCGAGGTCGTTAGTTCGAGACCAGCCTGACCAACATGGAGAAACCCCGTCTGTACTAAAAATACAAAATTAGCCGGGCGTGGTGGCACATGCCTGTAATCCCAGCTACTAGGGAAGCTGAGGCAGGAGAATTGCTTGAACCTGGGAGGCGGAGGTTGCGGTGAGCCGAGATCGCGCCATTGCACTCCAGCCTGGACAACGAGTGAAACTCTGTCTCAAAAAAAAAAAAAAAAAAAAAAGTAGAAAAAGAACACTGATATATATATAAAAGCATTTTACTTAGTATATAAATATATTAACACAATAAGGTAAATTATTTCTCTTCCAGAAAACAAAGATGGATGATTGAATCCTTATGTCTGCAGATACATTCGACAGTCATCACAGCTGAATATCAATCTGGCTAACATGGAAGTCTACATTCAAAATCTACATCCCTCAAAAAATTTTTTTTTTTTTTTTTGAGATGGAGTCTTGCTTCTTCGCCCAGGCTGGAGTGCAATGGTGCAATCTGGGCTCACTGCAACCTGCACGTCCTGGTTTCAAGTGATTCTCCTGCCTCAGCCTCCAAAGTAGCTGGGATTACAGGCATGTGCCACCACGCCTGGCTAATTTTTGTATTTTTGGTACAGACGGGGTTTCACCATGTTGGCCAGGCTGGTCTCAAACTCCTGACCTCAAGTGATCCGTCCGCCTCGGCCTCCCAAAGTGTTGGGATTATAGGTGTGAGCCACCGTGCCCGGCTGTCATCATTTGTCATCAGTCCCATCTTCAATGAAGGTGAGTATGTATTCTTTCATGAAATATTTAGTAAGAGGCCACTCTGTGCAGCACTCTTCAAGGCACAGGAGATACAACGGTGAATAAAGCAGACAAAAGATTCCTGCGCTCTGGTAGAGCTGACATTCTAGCCATGGAGAATGGGTAATCAACAAATACTGTACATAATGACAATACAGTGCAACAGATGCTGATAGTGAAAAATAAAGTAAACCCAGGAAAGGAAGAAGGGAGCTGTGTAGGTGGTATAGGAAAAGTGCTCAGGGTCTCATGGTACCTTATGGGGAATGCTCAAAGGTGCCTGGAGGAGTCACAGTCCCAGGCAGTAGACTCTGCTCTCTGGTTTCCTTTTTGTATCTTAGCCTTATCATCTTCACTGCCCTGTTAACACTGTGATACTTTCAAATAGACTTTTTTTTTTGGTCACCTATCATCCCAGATAGATTTTAATATTTTGTCCAACTATGGCTTACTTTTAAAGTACAATTTGCAGCAGGCACTATAGTGAGGGAACGGGGAAGGTGTGTAGACTGACCAAAAATCCTGGTTATGCTGCTTACTAATTTTGTTACCTTAGGCAAATTATTAATCTCTGGGTGTCTTGGTTTCCTCATCTGTAAAAGTGAGGATAATAAAAGTTCTCATTTCATTTTATAGGTTAAATATTTAATGTAAAGTGCTCAGATCTCAAACATTAAGTGTTAGCTGTATTTTTCTTCCGTGTCTTCTTTTTTTTTTTTCTCCCGTTTTTGAGATGGTGTTTAGCTCTTGTTGCCCACGCTGGAGTGTAATGGCGCAATCTGGGCTCCCTGCAACCTCCGCTTCCCGGGTTCAAGTGATTTTCCTGCCTCAGCTTCCAAAGTAGCTGGGATCACAGGCGTGCGCCACCACGCCAGGCTAATTTTGTATTTTTAGTAGAGACGGGGTTTCACCATGTTGATCAGGCTGGTCTCCAACTCCTGACCTCGCGATCTGCCCGTCTCGGCCTCCCAAAGTGCTGAGATCACAGGTGTGAGCCACCACGCCCGCCCCTTCCATGTGATCTTACCAGAGCTTAAATACTACTACTCTATCTTTCAAAGTCTCACTTCCTCACAATGGGTTGTTACTTCACTGCAATCCCCTTGCAAGATAATTCAGAAACACCTTAAAAGCCAGGCTCAACATATATTAACACTTATCCATGCTAGAAAGAATTGATACATCCCAAACCAACATTAACCTCAATCACACTTCTCCAATTTCAGTTGGGTTTTAAAAAAATACATCCAGAAAGCCCAAGTTAAAAATAAAGAGCACTCTCTTAGTGAAGCAGTGAGGGGAGACTGAAAATTAAAAGTAACTTTTAAGGATCAACGGTTTTTGACAGTTATCTTAAGAAAGCATAAAAGACGAACACCACACTGGTAAAGATCCCTTACCTTACAGTGTTGGGAGACAGAGAACAAAGGGAGGGAGATAATATTTTCATAACGAACTGTCCATTATATTAACCTTGCCAAAGAGTCCAACTACTCATTCAGTGTTTAAGGATGTGAATTTTTACTTGCTTACTAAAATTTAGGTATTATAAGAAATATTTATTAAAATAATGTTTTAACTAGAAGCGAAAGTCAGACAGCTTCAGGGAAAAATCAGAGCGACTAGGTGATTGGCCAGTGCTGATCAGGAAAAGAGCGCTAATCTACGGAACAAAGACTCTCATTTCTAATCTATTTCACTACTGAATCAAAAATGTAAAAAAAAAAACAGCAACAAAAAGGCTAAGCCTTTCAGTACAAGCATCATGCAACTTCTCTCAATTTCTGTCCATCTCGTTGGGAAACGTCATGTGAACTACGCGGGAGTCCCTATCGTCCCATTTCACTGTCTCTAGGGTTATTTCACTCCTTCTTCAACGATCGTGAACACACGGTGTAAAATGAAAGAGAACAACCTTCAGGTTCAGTAGCAATTCTTATTTTATCAGCCTTAGTCGGAAATCTGATTCGCAAACCTCAAGCTCCGATCCACATAAATCGCTCCTTCCTCCCAGCAACTTAAGCTGCGGTTACCGCTAAGTCCGGCTCGGCCCCAGCGACAGCAAGGCGCTGGACAGGGCATTCCAGCCTCACCCCACCTCACCTCGGCCCTTCCTCCCACGGTCCCTCCCCGCTCTGGCTGTCTTCACCTCCTACACCTCGGTCGAGGCGCTCATCGCCACCCGCGATCAAAGAGGGTTTCCCTTCGGGGAAAGGGGGGAAATAAAGGTTCATTTCTGGAAGAATCTGCGCGCCCGGCAGCCGCAAGAGGAGGGAGGAGGGAAGAGTCGGGAAAGGGGCGGGGAGCTCAGCACTATCCATCAAGACGTTAGCGCTAGGAGATCGCAAAGTCGCCTTCGGGCCTCCACTGCAGCCTAGAAATTCTCCCACGCACTCCGGGCTGAGGTGGGAATGTGGAATCCAGGCTCCCAAAAATGAGGATGAGACCGGAGCTCCCGACTGCCTCGGTCCCGAGGGGGCGGGAAGCGACAGGAACAAAGCCAGGGCCACTCATGCCCCGGGATGGCCGGGCGACCCAGAGGGACACGGGGGGCCCCCTTACCTGCCGTCAGCAGCTGCATGGCGTGAGTGAAGGACGGGTCAAGCGAGTCCTTCTCGGCCATGAGTTCGGGCAGGTACTTGTTCTCCGGCTCCATCTTGACCGAGGCTGTGGCCGAAGGGGGCAGCAGCGGGGTCGGCGCTGGCCCGCCCACTGTCGCGTCGGGACCCGTGGCCGAGGGCGGCAGCAGCGGTGGCGGCTGCGTGGCGGGCGAGGCCCGGGCGCCCCCGCGGGATCCCCCTCCGCCTCCCCGGGACCGGTGAGGCAGCGGCGGCTGCCGAGACGGCGTCTGACGCACCGAGGGGTGGGCACCGGAGGGGTCCATGGAGCCGCTACGGCCCGAGGACCGGCTCATGCGCGCGGCGGGGTCGTCCCGGCGCTGCATCTGGGAGGATGTGCGATCCGAGGAGCGAGAAAGCGACGCGGCAGCGACGGAGGCCCGAGCGGCGGTTGGCGGGGGCGGCAGAGCGGCAGCGGCAGCGACCGAAGCCGACCCGAGCGACCCAGCGAGAGAGAGCACCGGAAATGAGGCGGCGCGCGTGCGCAGCCAGCCACCGGCACCGCCCTTGGGTTTCTCCGCGGAGAACAAAGTCCCCAGTCCGGCCACGGCGCCTGCGCAACGCCGCGGCGGCCGAACAAGTCGCCTCCCGACTCGGGCTTTCCCTCCGCGCCCGCCAGGCCAGAGCGTGATGCGCATGCGCGGGAGGCAGCCGGCTCCGTTCGTTTCCTTTTCCACGTGACTCGGCGCTAGCGGGACACGTGTCTCCTCCCCCTTCTGGCCCAGTGCGTGGAGGGGGCGGGAGCTGTGGAATGTCTTTGTCTGCGCGCGGGCCCGCGGAGTGTGGGGCGGGAGGCCTGTTACTCGCGGGGCCACGCCCTCTCCAACGGCTGAGCAGTGGGGGGAGGCTGTGGGGAGTGGGGAGGGGGGCGGTCACCGAAGTAAGGAAATAAAAGGGGACTGCCGTGAGGGACACGGAAAGGGGAGGGAGAGAGAATTGAGACCGCCTGGGGAGGAAGAGAGGAGTGAGACAGCGACTGCACAGGGAGAAGGGAAGGCTAAGGGAGGGTCTGATGCAGGGGGGAAGTTGGGGAAGGGAAACCTGGAGGGAGAAATTGAGGAAGGACGGCTTGGTAGAAACACTGAAGGCTATTGGAGGACTTGAACTAAGAGGGATGGTTCAGATCAGAGATCTGAAGTCTAGCAAAGAAAAGGGTCCCAGACATCAGGGAACACAAGAAGTTGTTTCCAGTATATGTATTTGCAGTATTACATATATTCCAGTCGGTTCTAAAACGGTTGACATTGTTGGTCAGGGAACTCTTAAGCAGCATTTTAGCTCTTTTTACATATTTTACTGCTTTCTCTGAATTGTGTTTGTTTTGTTTCGCCGTCATTATTGCCAATTAAGTGTTTCTTCCGCCAGAAAGTGAGGTAGAGACCAGATCCTTAATCCACGTTGGTTGCATCATTAGGATGGCTCCTTCTACCACCACTCCAGACTTGCTCAGAGACCCTTGCCGCTACTCTCAAAGGCAAGGTACATAGTGGTCAGTCGCCCACGGCGTTCTCCACATCCTGGAGTGCTATATGCAAGTGGAGCCTTAGGTCCCTACTTGTCCCATAAGCCATCAAAAGCCTGGTGCCATCTCTAACTTTCCCTTCCCTCCACAGATTATTTTCTTCTTGCATTTAAAGCACTCACTCCCATCTGTTTTCCTTCTGGATCAGTTCTCCTAATGAGCCCACACTTTTCAAGTCTTTGGGGACCGGTGCGGTGGCTTATGCCTGTAATCCCAGCACTTTGGGAGGCCTAGGTGGGAGGATTAGTTGAGGCTAGGAGTTCGAGAGCAGCGTGGAGAATATAATGAGACCTCATCTCTACAATAAAAAAAGTTTCGGCCAGGCTCGTTGGCTCACGCCTGTGATCCCAACACTTTGGGAGGCCGAGGTTGGCGAATCACCTGAGGCCAGGAGTTTGAGACCGACTTGGCCAACATGACGAAACCCCGTCTCTACTAAAAATATAAAAATTAGCCGGGCGTGATGGTGCACGCCTGTAATCCCAGCTACTTGGGAGGCTCAGGCAGGAGAATTGCTTGAACCAGGGATGCGGAGGCTGCCGTGAGCCGAGATCACGCCACTGCACTCGAGCCTGTGCAACAGAGCGAGACTACGTCTCAAAAAAAAAAAAAAAAAAAAAAAAAAAAAAGGAAAGAAGACGTTTACTCGGAAATTGTCTTCTGAGTGCCTGGAAACTTGATTTTTGGATGTGAAGCTTAGAACTCTTTAACTAGAGAACCTAAAGGCCTTTCTTAAGGGGTTAAGGGAGAGGATTTCCAAATTACCCACAGAAATGAAAACAAAACACACATATCTACATAAATTATATATATATAATATAAAATATAGGCCAGGTGTGATGGCTCATGCCTGTAATCCCCGCACTTTGGGAAACCGAGGTGGGCGGATCTCAAGGTCAAGAGATCGCGACCATCCTGGCCAACATTGTGAAACCCCGTCTCTACTAAAAATACAAAAATTAGCTGGGCATGGTGGCGCACCTGTAGTCCCAGCTACTCAGGAGGCTGAGGCAAGAGAATCGCTTGAACCCGGGAGGCGGAGGTTGCAGCGAGCTGAGATTGCAGCACTGCACTCCAGCCTGGGGGACAGTGCGAGACTCTATCTTGGGAAAAAAAAGAAAGAAAGAAATTAGCTGGGTGTGGTGGCGTGCACCTGTTGTCCCCAGCTACTTGAGAGACTGAGGTGGGAAGATCGCTGCTTGAGCCTGGGAGATTGAGGCTGCAGTGAGCAACAACTGCCCCACTGCACTCAGCCTGGATGACAGAGTGAGACCTTGTCTTAAAAAAAAAAAAAAAAAAGGGCCAGCGCGGTGGCCCACTCCTGTAATCCCAGCACTTTGGGAGGCCAAAGTGGGTGGATCACCTGAGGTCAGGAGTTCAAGACCAGCCTGGCCAATACAGTGAAACCCCATCTCTACTAAAAACATAAAAAAGTTAGCTGAACGTGGTGGCATGCACCTGTAATCTCAGCTACTTGGGAGGCTGAGGCAGGAGAATTGCTTGAACCCGGGAGGTGGAGGTTACAGTGAGCCGAGATTGTGCCACACTGCACTCCAGCCTGGGCAACAGAGTGAGACTCCGTGTCAAAAAGAAAAAAGAAATGAAAAAATTAAGTGCTGTTGGAGTTCAATGCAGAAGATAGATTTTGGCCAAGGAAGAATAAGTTCCAGGCAAAGGGAAGTGGAATAAATGAGCAGAGATGAGAATGTGGGAAATGTGTTCAGGGAATGGGAGTAATCCAGTGTCAGACTTGAAGGAATAGGTGGGTTGAGAGAGCAACCGCTTGAAGAGGGGGGAAGGGGCAAAGAGAATGTATAGTTCCTTTGCAGCTCGTTTCCACTGCCACCCTTGAAGATCCTGCTTGAGTGGTGGTGTTACGAATGGCTGAAGCGTCCTTGCCCTGTAATGAGATGCCCAGATAGAGATCCCTTGAGCTGAGGCTAATAAAACTTTGATAAAGGTTTGTCTGAGAAGGAGCTGGGTAGTGTATCTATGGCCTTTCTAGACTAGAATCAACAGTTACTGCATATGTATATCAAAACATGTTGTAGCCATAACTATATACAATTTTAAAAACACTGGAAACAAAATAAAAAATAACCCTCAGTCTTTCTGGGTGCTTGCCAGATCTTTATTTGCTTTCCCTGAGAGTAGGCTGAGCGGGAGAGATGTGCTCTTCTTCCAGGCTAGAACCCTAAAGGTAGTCTCAGGCCGAGAGTGGTTGAGGTTGCAGTGTATGTATCCACTAAGTGATGCAGCAGCCTTCTATTTTGGGGGCCCTTCTCAGGGGGTAGGGAAGAGTAATTTCTGCCCTGAAAGCCTAGAAGTCTGGAGTTTATTTTGTGTTCACCACAGTATGCTGCCCCAGGTCCACCTGAAGGTTAACAACCGTGTGAAAAGACTGACGTTGGAGTGGGGCAAATTCAAACAACCCAGCAATGCCTTGTCCTCACTGGGTATCATTTGGAAGACCTCTGAACCTTAGTTTTCTCTTCTATAAAGTGGGGTAATGCCATCTACCTTGAAGGCTTGTTGTGAACATTGACAAATATCAGTGTAAACCTCCTGATAGTAGGGCTTATAAACAGAAGTAATCACTATTATACCCTTTAGTACCTGATGAGGATTTGTGGGTGCTCTATGTTGACTGTGGATCTGAAAGTCCTACTCTCTCTCTCTTTCTCTCTTTTTTTTTTTTTTTTTTTGAGATGGAGTCTTGCTCTGTCACCCAGGCTGGAGTGCAGTGGCGGGATCTCAGCTCACTGCAAGCTCTACCTCCTGGGTTCACGCCATTCTCCTGCCTCAGCCTCCCGGGTAGCTGGGACTACAGGCGCTCGCCACCACACCCGGCTATTTTTTTTGTATTTTTAGTAGAGACAGTGTTTCACCGTGGCCTCGATCTCCTGACCTCATGATCCGCCTGCCTCGGCCTCCCAAAGTGCTGGGATTACAGGCATGAGCCACCACACCTAGCCAAGTCCTACTCTCTAATCTGTATAATTTTCACTGAGTATAGCTAGGCTTGTTTGGGGGGGAGGAGGAGGTTCCAAAAAGAGCAAGTTTCTTCTGCCCTTAATCCAGTTACTATGGTATAGGGTACAGCAGCAGTGCATAACGGTTCAGATGGAGGTTGGTAGCTCTGCCCGTTACCTGCTGGGTGATTGAGCACAGTGTTTTGCTTTGCTGCATTAGTCAGGATTCTTTAAAGAGACAGAATAAATACTGTATATAGATAGATACAGACATTCAAGAGGGGACTTATGAGGGCAATTGGTTCACATGATTATGGAGGCTGGGAAGTCCCATTGGAGGCCTTCTGCAAGGTGGAGACCCTGGAAAGCCGGTCGTGTGGCTCAGTCCAAATCTGAGATCCTCAGAACCAAGGAAGCCAGTGGTGTGATTCTTAGAGGGTGAAGGCCTGAGAACCCAGGGGCTGCTGGTTTAAGTCCTGGAGTCCAAGGGCTGAAGAGCATGGGGATCTAATGTCCAAGGATAGGAGAAGAGGAGTGTCCTAGCTCCAGGAAGAGAGACAGGAAATCCCTTCTTTGCCTTTTGTGTTCATTCTGGGCCCTAGCCCATTAGCTGGCACCCGCCCACATTGAGGGCGGATCTGTATCATTCAGTCCACTCACAGGCCACTCTTCTCTGGGAACACACTCACAGACACACCCAGAAATAATGCTTTATCAGTCCTCTGGGTATTCCTTAATCCGGTGAAGTTGACACCTAAATTTTTTTTTTTTTTTTTTTTTTTTTTTTTTTTTTTTTTTTTTGAGACGGAGTCTGGCTCTGTCACCCAGGCTGGAGTGCAGTGGCACAATCTCGGCTCACTGCAAGCTCCACCTCCCGGGTTCACGCCATTCTCCTGCCTCAGCCTCCCGAGTAGCTGGGACTACAGGCGCCCGCCAACACGCCCTGCTAATTTTTTTTTTGTATTTTTAGTAGAGACGGGGTTTCACCGTGTTAGCCAGGATGGTCTCGATCTCCTGACCTCGTGATCCGCCCGCCTCGGCCTCCCAAAGTGCTGGGATTACAGGCTTGAGCCACCGCGCCCGGCCTGATGACACCTAAAATTAACCATCACACTGGCTCAGACTCCTCCTCCTTCTCCTTGATAAAACAGAGATGGCTGGGCGCAGTGGCTCACGCCTGTAATGCCAGCACTTTGGGAGGCCAAGGCGGGTGGATCATGAGTTCAGGAGTTCGAGACCAGCTTGGCCAACATGGTGAAAACCCATCTCTACTAAAAGTAAAAAATTTAGCCAGACATGGTGGCCCGCGCCTGTAATCCCAGCTACTCGGGAGCCTGAGGCAGGAGAATCATTGGACCCTGGGAGGCGGAGGTTGCAGTGACCTGAGATAGCGCCACTGCACTCCAGTCTGGGCGACAGAGCAAGACTCTGTCTCAAAACAAACAAACAAACAACAGAGGATATAACAATGCCTGCCCCAGGGCTGTTGGGGTTAACACATACAGGGTTAACATGATAGTATCTATAAAGCACTTAGCACAGAGGCTGGCAATTAGTAGGTACTTAATAAGCAATATTGGCCATTGTTACGATCACCACACGCATCTATTGAGTACCCTACTGCAGACTTTCACTTTCACATGAATCCCTACGGGAATGACTAGAAGGACTGAAATTTGCCTAGAGCTCCTGACCTGTGTGATCTCAGCAGGTGGGAGATCTGCAGGCCCCATCTACCTCTCCTGCATTGCAGCCAGTTCCCAGGAGACAAAAGGCCCCAGCCCTGGGCAGGAAAGTCTCTCTTCCAAGAGTGTAGTTCAGGCGGCACGGTGGCTCATGCCTGTAATCCCAGCACTTTGGGAGGCTGAGGCGGGTGGATCACAAGGTCAGGAGTTCAAGACCAGGCTAGCCACGATGGTGAAACCCCATCTCTACTAAAAATGCAAAAATTAGTCGGGCGTGGTGGCGGGTGTCTGTAATCCCAGCTACTCGGGAGGCTGAGGCAGAGAATTGCTGGAACCCACGAGGTGGAGGTTGCAGTGAGCCGAGATCACACCACTGCATTCCAGCCTGGGTGACACAGCGAGACTGTCAAAAAAAAAAAAAAAAAAAAAAAAAAAGGCCGGGCGCGGTGGCTCACACTTGTAATCCCAGCACTTTGGGAGGCCGAGGCGGGCGGATCACAAGGTCAGGAGATCGAGAACACGGTGAAACCCCGTCTCTACTAAAAATAAAAAAAATTAGCCAGGTGTGGTGGCGGACGCCTGTAGTCCCAGCTACTCGGAGAGGCTGAGGCAGGAGAATGGCGTGAACCCGGGAGGCGGAGCTTGCAGTGAGCCGAGATTGCGCCACTGCACTCCAGCCTGGGCGACAGGGCGAGACTCCGTCTCAAAAAGAAAAGAAAAGAAAAGAAAAAAAGTGTAGTTCATTTGTTCAATTTTAAACACTTACTTGGTGCCAAATATGTGGAGGGAAGGGGAAGAAGATGGG
Source organism: Symphalangus syndactylus (assembly GCF_028878055.3). Lineage (NCBI taxonomy): Eukaryota > Metazoa > Chordata > Mammalia > Primates > Hylobatidae > Symphalangus > Symphalangus syndactylus. The sequence continues at coordinate 145,477,287 of NC_072441.2, forward strand.
GAGACCAAAATGCAACATTAAGAGAAAGTCCCTACTCTCAAGGAGACACATATGTAAATCAAGTTGCCACGTAGAATGAAAGGTGTTGTAATAGAAGACTGTGCAGAGACACACGGGTATGCACAGGAGAGAGTGACTGACCAACTGCCCAGATGAGGTAGGAAAGCTGATTATTTGGGAAGCGGCCAGGTGGAGGGAGGGCCGGGGCATTTAAATGTTGGGAAGTCAGCAAAGCTTGGTCCTGTGCCGGTACTCCCTCTTCCATGTTCACAGCTCTGGAATTCAGATCTCTAACTCAAACTTCTGAATTCCAAATCCAGAAAGCCAGTTGCATCCCTGACATCCTCATCTGGATGTCTCAGAGGCTCCTCCAACTCAGCATGTCCCCAGTAGAACCCAAACTGCAGGCATTAGTGGTTCTGCTCTGGGCCCAGCTCCCCTTTCATGGAACTTTTCCTTTCTCCGGCCTGCTCCAGCTCAGAAAGAGAGAGAACACGGGGCCAGCAGATTTGAAGGAGTCACTCACTTTGAGGCTTGCCCTTTGCCGCCCTCATAATAGTCTGAGTCCTGCCCACAGGGTCATCAGGCACTCCCACAGTAGGCACCTGTGGTAGGGGTAGAGAGGATCAGAGAAAGGCTGATGTGACCAGTGACAGCCTTGTGTGAAAAGTCCGTAAGGAAATCCCAGAAATACTTGAAGGGGACTTTGCTGGGGCAAGAACAGGAATTGGGGTGATTAGCATTCACGTGGCTTTGTTTGAATCCACAGACCGCTGAGGCTTGTGTGATGTTTGCATTATAATCATCTTTTTTTTTTTTTTTTTTTCCTGCCTGTGTCCTGCTAACCAGAAAGGCAGGTGCAGTGGGTCACATCTGCAATGGCAGCACTTTGGGAGGCTAAGGCAGGCAGATCACCTGAGGTCAGGAGTTTTTAGACCAGCCTGGCCAACATGGTGAAACCCCATATCTACTAAAAATACAAAAATTAGCCAGGTGTGGTGGCGGGCGCCAGTAATCCCAGCTACTCGGGAGGCTGAGGCAGGAGAATCGCTTGAACCCAAGAGGTGGAGGTTGCAGTGAACTGAGATTGCATCACTGCACTCTAGCCTGGGCGACACAGCGAGACTTCATCTAAAATAATAATAATAATAAATAAAAAATAAAAATTACCCAGGCATGGTGGCGGGCACCTGTAATCCCAGCTATTTGGGAGGCTGAGGCAGGAGAATCGCTTGAACCTGGGAGGTGGAGGTTACAGTGAGCCAAGATCGTGTCATTGCACTCCAGCCTGGGCAACAAGAGCGAAACTCCATTTCAAAAATAAATAAATAAATAGGCTGGGCGCGGTGGCTCCCAATCCCAGCACTTTGGGAGGCTGAGGTGGGTGGATCAGCTGAGGTCAGGAGTTCGAGATGAGCCTGGCCAACATGGCAAAACCCCGTCTCTACTAAAAATACAAAAATTAGCCAGGTGTGGTGGCACCTGCCTTTAATCTCAGCTACTCGAGATGCTGAGGCAGGAGAATTGCTTGAACCTGGGAGGCGGAGGTTGCAGTGAGCCGAGATCGCGCCACTGCACTCCAGCCTGGGTGACAGAGAAAGACTGTCTCAAAATAAATAAATAAATAAACAAACAAACAAACTCCCATTCTACCCGTTGCCTTCGCCACTGACCTGCTCCTCCTCAGTGTCTGTATCTTAGGGAACAGCACCCCTAACTCACTGCCTGGATATCTGAGACTTGTTCTGACTTCCCTCCTCTGCCTCATCGCTCTACCCCCACCACATACAAACCATTCTTTTTTTTTTTTTTTTTTTGAGACGGAGTCTCGCTCTGTCACCTAGGCTGGAGTGCAGTGGCGCAATCTCGGCTCACTGCAAGCTCCGCCTCCTGGGTTCACGCCATTCTCCTGCCTCAGCCTCTCCGAGTAGCTGGGACTACAGGCGCCCGCCACCACGCCTGGCTAATTTTTTGTATTTTTAGTAGAGACGGGGTTTCACCGTGGTCTCGATCTCCTGACCTCGTGATCCGCCCGCCTCGGCCTCCCAAAGTGCTGGGATTACAAGCGTGAGCCACCGCACTCAGCCTCAAACCATTCTTAAGTCCTTTGTTGCTTACCTCATAAATGCTGAAAATCCCATCCACATTTCTCTGTCTCCCCTGCCTCTGCCTCCATCTGAAGTACCATAATGCCTCTCTTGAACTTCTGCCACCTCTGACCTGGTCCCCTATCTCCACTCCTTTTCCCCTTTTCTATTTTCAACCCAGAAGCCAGAATAATATTTTTCCTATTGCCTTTAGGATAAAGACCCGAGCCCTGTTAACATGTTGACCTGCCCCTACCTGTATGCCTGACTTTCTTTTCTTTTTTTATAGAGATCGGGTCTCACTGTGTTGCCCAGGCTGGAATGCAGTGGCGCCATCATAGCTCACTGCAGCCTCCAACTCCTGACCTCAAATGATCCTCCTTCCTCAGCCTCCCAAGTAGCTGGGACTACAGGTGCCACTGTGCCCAGCTACACCTGGCTTTCTTTACCTCATCTCATGCCATTCTCCTCCCTGGTTCTTGTGCTTAGCAACCCTGGCCTTTTTCAGTTCCTCAAATAAGCCAGACTCCTGCTTCCTCTCGACCACACCCATTCTGGTTCCTTAGCCTAAAACTCCAGTCACTGTCCCCCTTCCTCCAATCCAGTCTCTTGTCTTTTCTTTGTTTAGCTCCTCCTCTTTTCTTTAGCTACTGTAATTCCTATATATTCTTCAGATATAGTCAATTGCCACTTCTTCAGGGAAGGTGTCCAGGCCCCCTAGTGCAGATTGGCTTAGCTCCCTTTGTTACATGCTTTCATGGCTCCTTCCTAAAACAGCACCTTTTAAATTTACCTCTTTGGGGCTGGATGTGGTGGCTCATTCCTGTAATCCCAGCATTTTGGGAGGCCAAGGTGGGTGGATTACTTGAGCTCAGGAGTTCGAGACCAGCCTGGGCAACATGGCGAAACCCTGTCTCTACCAAAAAAAAAAAAAAGGTCCCAGCTACTTGGGGGGCTGAGGTGGGAGGATTGCGTGAGCCCAGGAGGTGGAGGTTGCAGTGAGCCGAGATCATGCCACTGTACTCCATCTTGGGTGACAGAGTGAGACCCCATCTCAAAAAAAAAAAAAAAAAAAAACACAAAAATTTACCTCTTTGTGATTATTTGAGTAACCTCCATCTCTGCAACTCAAATGTAAGCTCTATGAGAGCAGGAACTTTGTTTCTGGTGTTTAAGGTTATGTCCCCAGCACAGTGCTGGGCTGGATTGGCTGATCAGTAAATATTTGTTGATTCAATGAGTATCAATAGGAACAGCACGTGCAAAGACAACAAAACTTTACAAAACTTGGTGTGGGTCCCTGGAATGGCAAGTTGCGGGATATGAGCTAGATTTGGATGAGTGGGGAGGGGCTCATGGAAGACGGCAGGAGATAAGGCCAAAAGGTAGTCTGAGCCGGGCGCGGTGGCTCATGCCTGTAATCCCAGCACTTTGGGAGGCCGAGGCGGGTGGATCACGAGGTAAGGAGATCGAGACCATCCTGGCTAACACGGTGAAACCTCATCTCTACTAAAAATACAAAAAATTAGCCGGGCGTGGTGGCAGGCGCCTGTAGTCCCAGCTACTTGGGAGGCTGAGGCAGGAGAATGGCGTGAACCTGGGAGGCGGAGCTTGCAGTGAGCCGAGATCGCGCCACTGCACTCCAGCCTGGGCAACAGAGCAAGACTCCGTCTCAAAAAAAAAAAAATAAAAAATAAGGTAGTCTGAGTCTTGATGCTCAGATAAGGAAATAGAATGGCAGTGGAGAAGAGTGAGATAACGTGGTCAGAGGCAGAAAGGAGGGAAGAACACCACAGCTCACAGGTTAGATTTAGCCTATTCATATGTTTTAAAATTAGGCCTATCTAGGCTGGGCACAGTGGCTCACACCTGTAATCCCAGCACTTTGGTAGGCCGAGGTGGGTAGATCACGAGGTCAGGACCAGCCTGGCCAAGATGGTGAAACTCCGTCTCTACAAAAAATACAAAAATTAGCCAGACGTGGTGGCAGGCGCCTGTAATCCCAGCTACTTGGGAGGCTGAGGCAGAGAACTGCTTGAACCTGGGAGGCGGAGGTTGCAGTGAGCCAAGATTGTGCCACTGCACTCCAGCCTGGGTGACACAGTGAGACTCCATCTCAAAAAATAAAATAAAATAAAATAAAATAAAATAAAATTAGGCCTACCTAATTAAAAAAATCGAATTAGTTGCCAATATTTAAACATTGGGAGATTTCACATTTTTTTAAAGTTCTGGATTTCTGGTTTTTCTTGAAACATCAGATGTTCTAGGGACGTACAGGAGCTCTGGGCTCATACTCCTCCAAGCAATAACTAGCTTCTGCTTTTAGATGGCAGTACCTCTAACTCCCCAGGCGTTTTATGCTACCAGCCTGCCTCTTTAAGCGTTTGATTGAGGTAGTGATCCTGTCCTAGATCATTCTGGTGGTGGAATGGGAGAGGAGACTGCAATGGCAGTCAGAGGAGCCCAGAGAGAGAAGGGAGTTCACCCTCAATTTGGAGATATGTAGACCCAAGGGACACTACATCTGGGTTCAGTCAGGCTCAGGCCTGGGGCTGGGGAGAGGGATAATATTCAGAACTTAGGGCCACTCTTTCACATTAGAAGCTTAGTTTGAGCTCAAAGAGAATATAAAAGCAAAGGAATCCACTGTGATGCTGGCTGATCTGAGAGCAAGCTTTGAAATTTTAGCAAAATAAATGCCACCTTCTGGGCTCAGGCTCACCTCTGACCTCTTCATGCCTCAGAGAGATAAAAGATGAATAAGCCGGGCGCGGTGGCTCACGCCTGTAATCCCAGCACTTTGGGAGGCTGAGGCGGGCGGATCACGAGGTCAGGAGATTGAGACCATCCTGGCTAACACGGTGAAACCCTGTCTCTACTAAAAATACAAAAAAATTAGCCAGGCGTGTTGGCGGGCGCCTGTAGTCCCAGCTACTCGGGAGGCTGAGGCGGGAGAATGGCGTGAACCCAGGAGGCAGAGCTTGCAGTGAGCCGAGATCGCGCCACTGCACTCCAGACTGGGCGAGAGCGAGACTCCGTCTCAAAAAAAAAAAAAAAAAAAAAAAAGATGAATAAAGCTGTGGACCTCACTATAGAAGAAATTGGCAGCCTTGAGGGAAAGGAAGGCATTTAAAGAACTAAATAATAGGCTGGGTGCGGTGGCTCACACCTGTAATCTCAGCACTTTGGGAGGTCGAGGTGGGTGGATCACCTGAGGTCAGGAGTTGGAGACCAGCCTGACCAACATGATGAAACCCCATCTCTACTGAAAATACAAAAATTAGCCGGGCATAGTGGCAGGCGCCTGTAGTCCTAGCTACATGGGAGGCTGAGACAGGAGAATTGCTTGAACTTGGGACCTGGAGGTTGCAGTGAGCCGAGATCGCACCCACTGCATTCCAGCCTGGGCGACAGAGCGAGACTCCGTCTCAAAAAAAAACCAAAAAAAAAAAAAAACACGACTAAGTAATATATGCAAGATAATAGAATGGAGAAGCATTTATTCATTCAACAAATATATTTTGAACATGTACCATGTGCCAGACACTGTGCTTAGTCCTGGGGACATAGTCATGAAAAGACAGACATTGCACCTGCCCTCATGGTGCTTATACTAGGTGGTGTGGGAAGTAAGGGGATGATGAATTAATTCTTTTTTTTTTTTGAGACAGTCTCGCTCTGTTGCCCGGGCTGGAGTGCGGTGGTGTGTGATCTCAGCTCACTGCAACCTTAACTTCAGGTGATTATCATGCCTCAGCCACCCAAGTAGCTGGGATTACAGGCGTGCGCCACCACGCCTGGCTAATTTTTATATTTTTAGGAGAGACCAGGTTTTGCCATGTTGGCCAGGCTTGTCTTGAACTCCTGACCTCAAGTGATCCACCCACTTTGGCCACCCAAAGTGTTGGGATTACAGGCGTGAGCCACCATGCCTGACAAATAATGGAATTAATTCTGAAGGAAGTTTAGATGGGGTGGGAATTCTGGAAGGCAAATGTTTGAGCAGGGCCTAGAAGGAAGAATACAATTTTGCAAGGGACTGGGGTAAAGGACAGAAGGTCTATTTTGCCAGAGGAAAGAACAGAAAGAGGGGCACAAACTGATGAGAATCTGTGAGATGCTTGAGGAATAGCAAAGTTATCAGAATGGAGTGATTCTTGTAGGAGAGAAGGAAGCAATTGTTTAGACTCCAAGATGCCTTCTAACCTAAATACCATTGTGGGTTTTTTTCTAGAAATTGAATTATTCACAATGGAACTGTTTCAAAAATCACTAAAATGAGAAAGCAGTCCAAAAGTGAAAACGCTGTTGTCTTAGTGTATAAAGTTTCACTTCCCAGCACTTTGGGAGGCCAAGGCAGGCATATCACCTGAGGTCAGGAGTTCGAGACCAGCCTGAACAACATGGTGAAACCTCATCTCTACTAAAAATACAAAAATTAGTAGGGCATGGTGGCATGCACCTGTAATCCCAGCTACTGGGGAGGCTGGGGCAGGGGAATCAATTCAGCCCAGGATGCGGAAGTTGCAATGAGCCAAGATTGCACCACTGTACTCCAGCCTGGGTGACAGAGCGAGACTCTGTCTCGAAAAAAAAAAAAAGTTTCACTGTAAAACAAGATGATCTTTTAGAAGTAACATAACACTGGAGAACTTATACATCAGAATGAGAGGTGCCTGAATTTCTCTTTGCAAATTCCCTTTAGAGCCTAAAGTTTATTCTTCAGAATATTGGCACAGGTGACACATTTTATTTATTTTTTATTTGGAGACAAGGTCTCACGCTGTTGCCCAGGCTGGAGTACAGTGGCACAATCGTGGCTCACAGCCTCAAACTCCTGAGCTCAAGCAATCCTCCTGCTTCAGCCTCCCCAGTAGCTGGGACAACAGGCACGTACCATCATGCCCAGTTAATTTAAATTTGTTTCTTTTGTAGAGATGGGGTTTCACTGCCATGACCAGGCTGTTCTTTAACTCCTGGGCTCAAGCGACCCTCTGCCTCAGCCTCCCCAAGTGCTGGGATTACAGATGTGAGCCACCATGCCTAGCTGTGAATCTGATTTTCTTCTGTAACTTTTTTTCTTCATGCCATCTTGTCTAAGAGCTTGTGTAACTTTTGAAGTGATCCTGAAGTCAATTCTAAAAGATGAGGCCACAAAATACCTTTGATCAATATGGCACTGTCAGAGCAAGGATAGACATACCCGCCCAGGGTGACTACTTCAAAGGCAGCATTTGCTCCATTCATGAGGTATGCGTGCACTCATTCATTCAATGAATATTTACTACATACCTACCGAATAGATGCCAGCCATTGTACTGCGTGTGGGGTAAGCGGTAAACAGGACAGACAGGGTTCCTGCTTTTGTGCTGCTTTCTACATAGGGGAGACAGATAAACACCAAGTAAACAGGGTAGAAATAAGTTCTAGAAAGATGATAAAATGGCTGGGCGCGGTGGCTCACGCCTATAATCCCAGCACTTTGGGAGTCCGAGGTGGGCAGATCACCTGAGGTCAAGAGTTTGAGACCAGCCTGGCCAACATGGTGAAACCCCATCTCTACTAAAAATACAAAATTTACCTGGGAGCGGTGGTGCACACCTAGACTCAAAAAAAAAAAAAAAAAAAAAAGATAAAACAAGATACTGTGATAGAGTGACTGAGAAGGGATGGGTTGCTACTTTAAGCAGGATGGTCCAGGAAGGTCTCTCTCAGGGGTTCCTGGTGGGGAAGAAGAAGCCAGCCATGGCAAGTACTAGGGAAGAGCTCGCTGGACAAACGGTGCAGTGAGTGCAGCTGCCCTGAGACAGGTACTGGTGGAGTGAATTCTAAGAAAAAAAAGAAAGGCCGTATGGCTGGAGAAGACAGCACAAGCAGGTGGAAGTGAGGTGGGTGAGGTAGGTAGGGTCAGAATGCTGCATGGCCATGTAGGCTGTGCTGAGCTTTCTCTAGCTGTTGTGTAGAAATTGGGAGAAAAACGAAACCATGAGGACCAATTAGGAGACTACTACAGTAAATATGCAACAAATATTTACTTAATGAGCATTTACTACGTGCCAGAACTGTGCTAGAGGCTAAAGATAAGGATAAGGCTAAGCTAGAGGCTGGTGAATAAGATGTGGGTTCCTATCCTCAGGATATTGATGACGGCGGGGGTAACACAGATAAGTACATTGGCAATTACAGATCAGAGTGGGTAAAATAATAAGAATAAGGTTAAGTACAAGGTGTTACAAGAGTATAGAGGAGGGTCACCTAACCCAGTCTCAGGTTAAGGAATGCTTCCTGGAGGAGGGGTCATCTAGGCTGAACTTAAAGGACCTCAGGAGTTAGCCAGGTAAAGGGCTGGAGAAGTGCATGCCAGGCACATGAGAGGGTGTAGAACGGAGAGAGAACTTGGTTGTTTGAGGACCTACCTGTAGTTCAGCCTGGCTGGATCTTAGAGGTTTATATCCTGTTAAAAAAGAGATCGGTCTAAGTTTATTTTATTCTTTTTTTTTTCTTCGAGACAGAGTTTCGCTCTGGAGTGCAATGGTGTGATCTCGGCTCCCTGCAACCTCCTCCACCTCCTGGCTTCAAGTGATTCTCCTGCCTCAGCCTTCCAAATAGCTGGGATTACAGGCACCCACCACCACGCCCAGCTAATTTTCATATTTTTAGTAGAGACAGAGTTTTGCCATGTTGGCCAGGCTGGTCTCGAACTCCTGATCTCAGGTGATCTGCCTGCCTTGGCCTCCCAAAGTGCTGGAATTACAGGCGTGAGCCACTGCACCTGGCCATCCACCGTGCCTGGCCTATTTTATTCTTATAAGCCTCCTAAGTTTGCATAGGAAAGGCATTCAAAGGTTTTTCAGCAGCGGAATGACATGGTTCATGGTTGGGCCTGCCCAACTCTCACCTGCCTTTCTCCCTAATCTCAAGTTAGTCTTAACAATCAACTGCTGAGCTGAAACTTTGAACCTGATACTATACTCAGTGTTGATAAAAAAGCATATTGGTCCTGCTGAGTAGCTAGGACCATAGGTGCACACCACCATGTCCAGCTAATTTTTGTATTTTTAGTAGAGACGGCGTTTCGCCCTGTTAGCTGGGATGGTCTCAATCTCCTGACCTCAAATGATCCGCCTGCCTTGGCCTCCCAGAATGCTGGGATTTCAGGTGTGAGCTACCGTGCCCACTTCCTACCTAGGTGAAAAGGAACAAAGGAGGGAAAAATCAAGATGTTTTTAGTCTCTGAGTATCAGAAAAGGACTACCCGAAAAACTGACTGAGACCACTTACATCCTATCATCAGTGAGGCCACAGCCCAGGGGTAGAGTGTAGTAAAGAGACTTGAGGCCTACTTTTAAGTTTTTTTTTTTTTGTTTTTTTTTTTGAGATGGAGTCTCACTCTGTTGCCCAGGCTGGAGTGCAGTGGTGCAATCTCGGCTCACTGCAAGCTCTGCCTCCCGGGTTCACGCCATTCTCCCGCCTCAGCCTCCCGAGCAGCTGGGACTACAGGCGCCCGCCACCACGCCCGGCTAATTTTTGTATTTTTCGTAGAGACGGGGTTTCACCGTGTTAGCCAGGATGGTCTCAATCTCCTGACCTTGTGATCCGCCCGCCTTGGCCTCCCAAAGTGCTGGGATTACAGGCGTGAGCCACCGCGCCCAGCCTACTTTTTTTAAATGAACTTTTGGAAAAATCTAATGTTTCAAAGCTTGGGAGCAGTCAGTTGATTGTGTGACCCAATAAGCTGACTCTAGGCTTGTCCCTAAGCTCTAGGGAGGATGTGTGTAAAATGGACACCTCATCAGCACGTTTGGTCTGCATTTCTTGGGACAGCAGTTCACTACCTGTGCCAAGCTCACTAGGGCACTTATGACTCTAAAATACTTTTTTTCTTTTTTTGAGATGGGGTCTCACTCTGTTCCTTAGGCTGGAGTGCAGTGGTGCGATCTTGGCTCATGGCAACCTTGACCTCCTGGGCTCAAGTGATCCTCCCAGCTCAGCCCCTCTGAATAGCTGCAACTATAAGCACCCGCCACCATGCCCAGCTAACTTATGTATTTTTTGTAGAGGCCGGGTTTTGCCAAGTTGCCCAGGCTGGTCTCAAACTCCTGGGCTCAAGCAATCCTCCCACCTCAGCCGCTTGAAGTGCTGGGATTATAGGTGTGAGCCACTGCACCTGGCTTGAGATACTTCTTTTGACAGGACAGGCTGATCCTACTTCTGTTCACATTGCATTTACTTACTGGGAACTTGGAATCGCAGGAATAAGAAATAATGTTAGCCAACATCTATATGTGTTTAGTTATTTAATTCTCACAACAGTCCTCTGACGCTGGTACTGTTATTCCCATTTTACAGCTGAGAAAATAAAAGCACAAGGGTGGGGGCCGGGCGTGGTGGCTCACGCCTGTAATCCCAGCACTTTGGGAGGCCGACGTGGGCGGATCACCAGGTCAGGAGATCAAGACCATCCTGGCTTACATGGTGAAACCCCGTCTCTACTAAAAATACAAAAAATTAGCCGGGCGTGTTGGTGGGCGCCTGTAGTCCCAGCTACTCGGGAGGCTGAGGCAGGAGAATGGCGTGAACCCAGGAGGCGGAGCTTGCAGTGAGCCGAGATGGCGCCACTGCACACTAGCCTGGGCAACAGAGCCAGACTCTGTCTCAAAAAATAATAATCATAATAAATAAAAAATAAAAAATAAAAGCACAAGGAGGTTAAGTCACTTGCAAGGTTACTGGAGATTTGAATTCAGGCAGTCTGACTCGAAAGTCCATTTTTTTTTTTTTTGAGATGGAGTCCTGCTGTGTTGTTCAGGCTGGAGTGCAGTGATGTGATCTTAGCTCACTGTAACCTCTGCCTCCCAGGTTCAAGCAATTCTCCTGCCTCAGCCTACCGAGTAGATAGGACTACAGGTGTGCACCACCATGTCCGGCTAATTTTCGTATTTTTAGTAGAGACAGGGTTTCACCACGTTGGCCAGGCTGGTCTCAAACTCCTGACCTCAAGTGATCCGCCTGCCTTGGCCTCCCAGAGTGCTGGGATTTCAGGTATGAGCTACCGTGCTCAGCTGAGAGCCTAAATGTTTTAAGCATTATATCAGAGGTGTGACTTACTTAGGGATTTAAAGACAAAGATTTAATCATAAGCCCCTAAAATCGGCAAATTCTGGCCCCTAGTTCTGTAAAATTTGGTTTACTTATACTGACTTCAATGATTATACAGTGGTTTCAGTGTCCTACAAAATAAACTTACAACTCATTAAAACAGAATTTCTTTGTATCATGTTGACCTAAGTGAAAGAATTTATTCTAAAACTATTTTATTTTAAATATCTGTGATAAAATTTAAATTAAGCAATTGTACTTTCTTTCTGAAAGTTTGTCAAGTTTTTTTTTTTTTTTTGCGGGGGAAGGGAAATGATCCAACCTTCTAAAAAACAGCCCAAAGGAAACTTAACGTTGGAGGCTTTTCCTCTTGATAAATTTCCCTGTTACAAGCAGAGACTTCTGAAATCTTTCATTCATCTAAGAGCCCAATAATGCCTAGTAAGTAATAACTATTAGAAATCACAATTGCTAATATTTTTTAAAGAATTTAGTATATGCCAGTCTCTTTGTAAGCCTTTAAGTCTGGGAGTAAGGACAATAGTTATGCCCACTTTACAGAGAAGAAGAAACTGAGACTCAAAAAGTTTAAATAACCTGCCCAAGTCACATACGTGGTGAACTAAAGCTTGAAATCCAGGGCTGTCTGATTTCAAAGTCTAAGCTCATAGCTCCCAAATAATTGTGGAGATTTGCTCTAAGAAACACTTGTTTAAATGCATGAGGTTGATTACTATAATAAGGGTGTTTCTCCCAGAATTTTGAACATGAAGTCAGACTCTTTCTTTCATCACAAACTGCTTCTCAGTTTAATCATAGATATTAGATCAAATTATGAAATGGGAATCATTAGGGGCCATTATCCTTTTTTCTTTTCTTTTTCATTGAGGGGGGAGGCGGGGCAGAGTCTCGCTCTGTCACACAGGCTGGAGTGCAGTGGCATGAACTTGGCTCACTGCAACCTCCGCCTCCCGGGTTCAAGTGATTCTCATGCCTCACTGGGACTACAGGCATGTGCCACCATGCCTGGCTAATTTTTTGTATTTTTAGTTGAGATGGGGTTTCTCCATGTTGGCTAGGCTGGTCTCGAACTCTTTGCCTCATGTGATCTGCCCACCTTGGCCTCCCAAAATGCACAGGCGCTAGCCACTGCACTCGGCCTCATTATCTTTTTTTCTTGACCAACACAAAACCCACTTGACACTTTGCTGATGTGTTACAGAGCATATCACAGTTTATGAATGCCACAGAAATAATTACCACGTTGTCATTTGCAATTGTTCTTAATAGCAAATTTAAAACATCTCTTTGAAAAATGCTGAAATAGGCCTAGCGGACATATTCTCCAATGTGTGGGGTGAAGCCATGACAGCAGGGATATGAGTGATAATGAGGAATCAATTGCATGGCAAAACCCAACTATCTGAGGTAGGGGTCTGCCCTGTATAACTTAAAAAGAAAATTACAAAATAAGAGTGGTTATGGTTTTCTTGGTTTTGTTTTTGGTGATGAAGATATAAACTGTTCTCAAATAACCAGAATATCCCTTGAACACTTTCATAGAGAGGTGGTAAAGCCACCAGCGAAATTTCCAATTCAGGTGTCACACCTTAAGACAAACTCTGGATAGTGTAGGAATGGCTTAGGAAGTCACAGCCAGCTGATTCCTGGGAATGCCATCAAGGAGACGGCAGCCTGAAAGTTGAGGTGACGTCAGCCGGGCATGATGGCTCACACCTGTAATCCCAACACTTAGAGAGGCAAAGGCAGGAAAACAGCTGGAGGCCAGGAATTTGAGAACAGCCTGGGCAACATAGTGAGACCCTGTTTCCACAAAAATAAAACAAAAAAGAAAGACAAGTTTTGAGGTGATGTCAAAGGATGTGGCATATGCCTTAAACAAGTCACCAGTGTACAGTGCCGTCTGTATCCAGCGTGGGAGTGGGAGTGATCTTTCTCACATTTCTACTTAATAACTTGTATGTTTTGTTTTTCCTTTTTGTCCCTGCAACTCTGGGTTCAGTAGGTTTGGAAGTCCTATTTCCCAAGGGAGGAACGCTTCCTTCAGGGAACACAGACATTACATTGGTTCTAGTAATTTGGAAGCTGAGACTTTCCACTGGTCATTTTGGACTCTTCATACTACTGAGCCAATGGCAGATAAGGAGTTTATTATGCTATTGGCTAGGGTGATTAATCCTGCATGGAAATTAGGTTGCTTCTACCAACAGGGGCAAGAAGACCTATGTTTATTCCTAGTGGATTCACTAGGGTACCTCTTAGTACTCCCATACCTAATAACTATCAATGTAAAACTATAGCAAAGCAATAAAGACAGGACCACTTACGGCTTGAATCCTTTGGAAATGAAGGTTTGGTTCATTCCACGGAGTAAAGAATTTTCTCTGGCCAACATGTTGGCAAAGGGTGAGGGGAACATGGACTAGAGAGTGGAAGAAGGCAGCTATGAGGACCAACTCAGCCTCACGACCATCTCACTGTGGCAGGGTCTGTAGCTACAGTGGAGTTTTTTTTTTTTTTTTTTTTTTTGAGATGGAGTCTTGCTCTGTTGCCCAGGCTGGAGTGCAGTGGCGTGATCTCGGCTCACTGCAACCTCCACTTCCGGGTTCAAGCAATTCTTCTGCCTCAGCCTCCTGTGTAGCTGGGATTACAGGTGCGCACCACCTCGCCCAGCTAGTTTTTATATTTTTAGTAGAGACGGGGTTTCGCCATGTTGGCCAGGCTGGTCTTGAACTCTTGACCTCAGGTGATCCACCCATCTTGGCCTCCCAAAGGCTAGGATTACAGACGTGAGCCACCACACCCAGCCACATCTTAACTTTTTTCCGGCAATGATTACTTCCTTCCAAGACAATAGCTCCTGTCTGTGGCCCCTCTTCCAGGGCTTGGCATGTCATTGGGTCCAAGGAAACTGCATTTCCTCCTCTTGCCCTTTTGAGCAAGCACAGCTGTGGTGGCTTCCTGCTATTGCTAGCCTCTGGCTGCCTCAGCCTCCCATTTTGGTTCCCATAACTCTACCCATATCTCTTGAATATTCCCTTCATTAAAGTTTCTTGAATTATCTGAGTTTAGTTCAGTTTCTTGCTAAGATCCTGAATGATAGATCAATCACTTAATGGTGAATTGCAAAATTACTGAAATAAACTTGAGTTTATTATTAAAAATAAATTAATCGTGCTGGGTGTGGTGGCTCATGCCTGTAATCTCAGCACTTTGGGAGGCTGAGAGGGGTGGATCCCCTGAGGTCAGGAGTTTGAGATCAGCCTGGCCAACATGGTGAAACCCCATCTCTACTAAAAATACAAAAAATTAGCTGGAGGTGGTGGTGTGCACCTGTAGTCCCAGCTACTTGGGAGGCTGAGGCAGAAGAATTGCTTGAATCCGGGAGGCGGAGGTTGCAGTGAGCTGAGATGGCACCACTACACTCCAGCCTGGGTGACAGAGTGAGATTCCATCTCAAAAAAAAAAATAAATAAATAAAATAATAAAGTCATAAAACATATTAAGAAGGATTGAGGGAGGCCGAGGTGGGAGGATTGATTGAGCCCAGGAGGTAGAGGCTGCTGAGCCATGATTGTGCCACTGTACTGGAGCCTGGGCAACAGCGTGAGAGCCTGTGAACTTTGGGAGATTGAGATGGCAGGATCACTTGAGGCCTGGCATGGTGGCATGCCTTGGTAGTCCTGAGGCAAGAGTTCAAGGTTGCAGTGAGCTATGATCATGCCACTGGGTGACAGAGCAAGACCCTCTCTCTAAAAAAATAATCTTTTTTTTTTAGATGGAGTCTCATCCTGTTGCCCAGGCTGGAGTGTGGTGGCACCATCTTGGCTTACTGCAACCTCTGCTTCCCGGGTTCAAGTTATTTTCCTGCCTCAGCCTCCTGAGTAGCTGGGACTACAGGTGCACGCCACCACGCCAGGTTAATTTTTGTACTTTTAGTAGAGACAGGGTTTCACTATGTTGGTCAAGCTGATCTCAATCTCCTGACATCGTGATCTGCCTGCCTCGGCCTCCCAAAGTGCTAGAATTACAGGCGTGAGCCACTGCACCTGGCCAAAAAAATAATTTTTTAATGTAAAAATAAAATAAATTTATTGAGCAGTTACTATGTTTAAATTAGGTATTTGGAATATAAAAATTAATGGTAGTTGCTGCCTGTCATACAAGCCAACTGGGATACAGTTGTGTACATAAGCTGCACAGTATGGTAAGTACTGTCTAACAGAGTTATTAAGGTGCTATGGAACAGATTCGAAGTTTTCTCATTTATTTCACATATTGGATTTATTTAGTTTCCCCTGACCTCAGAATAGCCAATTTTGGCACATAAAATCTATGATAAACATAATTATTTTTAAAAGATTATTTTCATATTCTATCTTAGTATATTAATTTCCAGTGTAACAGAAAAAAGATTTTGAGGGAAACCCACCAAAGTGTTCCCAGTTGTTACCTTTGAGAACTGGGAAGAAGAGAAAAAGCTTTATAATCATTTTACATAGTTCTACATTATTTTAATTTTTTTCAATTTTTAATTTTAAAAAATTTGGTAAAATCCCTATGCAATTAAATATGTAGTATAAATAAAAGAAAAAAAGGAAGTAATGCTTATGGCAGACCTTGGAGGACAGAATATTTATTTAAGCCTTAAAGAATGAATAGGAGGGGCTGGACGCGGTGGCTACGCCTGTAATCCTAGGACTTTGGGAGGCCAAGGCTGGCGGATCACGAGGTGAGGAAATCGAGACCATCCTGGCTAACACGGTGAAACCCCATCTCTACTAAAAAATACAAAAAGTTAGCTGGGTGTGGTGGCGGGCACCTGTAGTCCCAGCTACTCAGGAGGCTGAGGCAGGAGAATGGTGTGAACCTGGGAGGCAGAGCTTGCAGTAAGCCAAGATCTCGCCACTGCACTCCAACCTGGGCCACAGAGTGAGACTTCGTCTCCAAAAAAAAAAAAAAAAAAAAAAAGAATGAGTAGGAGGGCCAGGTGTGGTGGCTCATGCCTGTAATCCCAGCACTGTGGGAGGCCGAGGCGGGCGGATCATCTGAGGTAAGGAGTTCAAGACCACCCTGGCTAACATGGTGAATCTCTACTAAAAATACAAAATTAGCCGGGTGTGGTGGTGTGTGCCTGTAATCTCAGCTACTCGGGAGGCTGAGGCAGGAGAATCACTTGAACCCAGGAAGCAGAGGTTGCAGTGAGCTGAGATCGTGTCACTGCACTCCAGCCTAGGGGAGACTGTCTAAAAAAAAAAAAAAAGAATGAGTAGGAGAAATTGCTGAGTGCTGTGGCTCATGCCTGTAATCCCAGCACTTTGGGAGGCTAAGGCGGGCTGATTGCTTGAGCCCAAGAGTTCTGAGACCAGCCTGGCCAACATGGCCAAACCCCATCTCTACAAAAAATACAAAAATTAGCTGGGCATGGTGGCATGCACCTGGAGTCCCAGCTACTTGGGAAGCTGAGGCAGGAGAATTGCTTGAGCTAGGAGGTAGAGGTTGCGGTGAGCTGAGGTCATACCATTGCACTCCAAGCCTGGGCGACAGGAGTGAAACCCTGTCTGAAAAAAAAAAAAAAAGAATGAGTAGGAGGAATACATGAATTAGAGAAAGAGGAGAGGATAAAACATAATTACAGAATATCTTATTCTTTTTTTAGATTGCTGTCATACCTTCTTCATGGCTGCCCCTGTAGTTTGTTGATAGAATTTTTTTTAGAAAACAAATCTGTATTGAGTCCCTGCTCTGTGCTAGTGTAATAGAGACCAAGGCAGTGCAGGTCATAGTTCCTGCTCTCAAAGCATGCACAGTCCCAATGGGGAGTTAAGACATCTCAGAACAGTTAGAGACAGCTCATGGTTAAGTGCCAATGGGTTCGGCCCATGAAAGAGCAGAGAAAGCTGAGTACATTGCCAAGGTTTGATCCTGGGAGCCTTGGAACAGTGGTAGCATTTATAAAAATGGAAAGTTGGAAAAAGCAAGCAGTTTGGGAAGCAGATATACCTATAGTGAAATATCACAGTCTATATAAATTACTATTTGGCTATGCAAATGAGCAAGGCTGCAAAAATAATGTTTAGACTGCAGGGTGCCAGGAACTGTAATAATTCCTACCTTTCTAGGTTGTATGCCAAGCATTGTGCCATGTTGTTTGCTTACATTATCATTTAATCTTCACCACTGTATAAGGCCTTTATGACCCCTATATTTTGGATGAGAAAAATGAGACTTGGAGAGGGTGGGTTACAACCAGCGGAAAAGTGACAGATTAGGATTTGAACACAAGTTTGTTCAACTCCAAACCACTGTGCTGTGTCATCCAGGAGGATGTGGGAGAGACCATCTCTGCCTTCAGGTATGCGTTGAAGGCACAGGCAGGTGATCCAGCAGGCACTGACCAGTTCCTCAGAAAGTCAGCTCTTCACCACCACCACCCCTACACCCCCAACACCATCAAAGGGAACTCAGAGGAAGTGACTACTGTTGACCAGAGTGGTCGGGGAAGGCTTCAGGAAGGAGTTGAGTTTTGAGCCAGGCCTTGAAGGATGGATGAAATTTGAACAGGAGAGGAAATGGAGGGAAGACACTGTAAGCAGAGGAGGATACGAATGCAAAGGAGAGGAGATGGGCATGGTGGATAAGGGATGAACAGAATGGAGGGTCTGGATTGGGGCCAAATGGAAATCCAACTCTAGAAAATCTAGGTATGGAAGGCCTTGAATGCTCTTGAATCTACTGTAGGAAGGAAAAAGGCTTAATAGGATTTTGAATAGAGATGGAAGGGTGGTAGAAA
This sequence comes from Symphalangus syndactylus, assembly GCF_028878055.3. Classification (NCBI taxonomy): domain Eukaryota; kingdom Metazoa; phylum Chordata; class Mammalia; order Primates; family Hylobatidae; genus Symphalangus; species Symphalangus syndactylus. Next base: position 145,495,290 of record NC_072441.2, read on the forward strand.
AAGAATATCTGACGGTTAGCTTCAAGTGATATTTTTGGGGAGGTTGCAATACTCAGAATGGATGGGAACTGGACGTTTAAACTAGATCAGGCCTGAACTGATATTGGCAAGAGGGAAAATGGAAAAGAAGGAGATGGATATGAAAAATATTTTGAAGGAAAAAGCAGATGGCAATTGACTGGATTCAGAAAGAGAGGGAAGAAAAAAGAGAAGGATCTGGGATTTTATGCCGGGGTGGCCAGGAGAATAATGATACCTTTGAGATCAGGAGGAATGGCAGGCTGAGCTTGGTTTTGGTGAACACATAGTCTTTCTTTTGGGGAGAACAGGTAGAATGTGGGGGCCACAGGACTGTGGAATAGGCCAGGGAAGCTGAAGATACTGTGAAGAACGGAGGGGAGAGAGAGACACACAGAGAGAGAGAAGCAAAGATTGGGGTATTGGAGTCAAGAAAACCAAGGGGGAGGAGGTCTCAGAGGTGGCCACCGGGGTCAAATAGTAGAGATGACAAGAAGAATCAGGACAGGAAAGAGACCACTGGCTTTGAAAAAAATCAATATGCTCCTCCACAGTAAATCACTCTGAGGAGACTCTCATCTCTCTGTAAAAACTACCAAATGAAAAAGGTGAAGGATGCCGGAAAGAGGATGATGATTCGGTACCCACAGCAGCTAATATTTCCTGAGCATGTTCTGCGTGCTTGGGACCTGGTAATAACGGGACTTTATCCTGTTGACAAGGTAGGTGTTATCAATGCCTTTCTACAGAGGGAGACTGAACCCTAAATAAATTAATTAACTCTCCCAAGGCCACGTAAGGCAGAAATAATGAAAACAGGATTTCACACCAGGTCTGCATGGTTGTAAAGTCCCCACGATACACCATCTCTCCTCAGTGTCCATACTGCAGTGTGCACTGATGGTTCCATAATAATAATATGGGCGGGGCATGGTGGCTCACACCTGTAATCCCAGCACTTTGGGAGGCCGAGGGGGGCGGATCACGAGGTCAGGAGATCGAGACCATCTGGCCAACATGGTGAAACCCTGTCTCTACTAAAAATATAAAAATTAGCTGGGTGTGGTGGTGTGTGCCTGTAATTTCAGCTACTCAGAAGGCTGACGCAGGAAAATTGCTTGAACCAAGGAGGCGGAGGTTGCAGTGAGCCGACATCGCGCCACTGCGCTCCAGCCTGGTGACAGAGCGAGACTCCGTTTCAAAAAAAAAAGCTGGGTGTGGTGGCGCAAGCCTGTAATCCCAGCAGCACTTTGGGAGGCTGAGAGGGGCGGATCATGAGGTCAGTAGATCGAGACCATCCTGGCTAACACGGTGAAACCTCATCTCTACTAAAAATACAAAAAAAAAAAAAAAAAAAAATATTATCCAGGCGTGGTGGCGGGCGCCTGTAGTTCCCAGCTACGCTGGAGGCTGAGGCAGGAGAATGGTGTGAACCCGGGAGGTGGAGCTTGCAGTGAGCCGAGATTGCACCACTGCACACCAGCCTGGGTGACAGAGCGAGACTCTGTCTCAAAATAAATAAATAAATAAATAAATAAATAAATAGAAAAAATAATAATATGGACAGTGACCATTTAGTGAGCACTTCCTGAGCACCATGCTGCACTAAATAGTTTACATATATTAACTTCATTCTCACGGCAGCCCTTTGAGGTAGGTATTATTAATCTCATTTTGCAGATGAGGAAATTGAAGCTCAGACAGGTGAAGTGACACTATCGAAGTCACATAGCCAGAAAGTTGTTGCAGTGGGCTATGTGTGAAGCTATTGGTTTCTATTGCCTCCTCAGAATTTTTTTTTTTTTTTTTTTTTTTTTTTAGAATGAAATTCTTGCTTGCTCCAGGCTAGAGTGTAGTGGTGTGATCACAGCTCACCGCAGCCTTGACCTCCTCGGCTCAAGCTATCCTCTCACCTCGGCCCCCAAGTAGCTGGGACCACAGGCATGTGCCACCACACCTGGCTAATTTTTTTTTTTTTTTTTGTAGAGATGGGGTCTTGCTTTGTTACCCAGGCTGGTCTCAAACTCCTGGGCTAAAACGATTCCCCCGCCTTAGCCTGCCGAAGTGCTGAGATTACAGGTGTGAGCCACTGCGCCTGGCCCTCCCCAGAATTTCTTACAGGAAATTTCTACTTGGGATCCAGTAGGTGACCAGCTAGTGCTCTGAAGCTTTGTATGGCATTAATTGCTTAACATGCGCTCTGGGTGATTCTCGGTGTCTCCAATGCTGAGCGTGCGGTGGTTGACTCTGCTGCATCAGTATCACTCAAGACTCCTCTATCGAGATACAATGCCTCCTCTTTGTCAGGGTCCTGGCTTCCCCCAGGGATGGAGGACAGTATGTGGCTTTTGAACTTGCTTTTCATCAGGGATGGAGAAAGCATGCGAGTTCACCCACTGCCTCAATTGTTAGAAGTGTCTGGGCAGAATCAGGCACATGTGGCCGGCCGATGTCTCTCCCTGGTAGTTCCAGGGGCCAGCCTCGCCTTCCTGTCTGAACTCGGCAGGGACAGGCTGGCTGGGTCGACAGAGGCATCTGCCTGGCAGTCGGGGGCCTGTGAGAATAGCTCTAGTTCTCACCCAGCAGCCTGAGCTGTGGTCTGGGCAAGACCTAGTGAAGACACATGTTAGTCACAGCAGCCTGGGTGGGGCGGGGGCAGGTATGGGGGGTTCCCTGTGGATTTCTGGGCAGAAGTAAGAGAAGAACTCAGCTAACACTGTGTGACTGGTATGGCAGAGTGAGGAGGGGCGTTAGGCCAAGTGCCTCTCTTCCCCTTGGTCGTTAGAGCCTCAGGGGAAACGCCAGCCTTCCTGATCTGATCTAATTTCCAGCCCCCTGCTGTATGACAGAATGATTCTGTCTGCACATGGTCAGCAGCAGATTTTTCTCAAGGTGAAAGCAATTAGGGCTTCATTTCCCTCCTCCCCCAGCTGCTAGGAATAAAAGGAAGATGGAAGAGAAGCTTCTGCCAAGGTCAGCCAGAATGCCCAGGCCTGCCACCTACTCCCACCTCTCACAGGTTGTTGTGGTCTCAGGCATTTTGGTGTCCCCCAGGGCTGAGGCAGTGGAGACAGCAGGAGCTGCTGCTTTTACATCTCTCTCCAGGACAACAAAGAGGGCATCTTCACCCTGCCCTGGGTGGGGAATGTGCAGGAACAATGTGAGCCAGGCCTGGGCGGCACACACAGATGGAGGTGAGCCGTTCTCCCCTTTCTCTGGAAGAATCAAAACCCAGGCAAGAGAAAAGTCATTGGAAGGTGGGAGAACTCATTCATTTGGTCAACTGCTAAGCCAAGCACTTTGCTAGGCGTTTCTGGTCCCCGTAGTCTTGGAGCCAAGGGGAACAGAGTGGGTGCAGGAGGTGGAGGGGTGGGGAAGCCAACGGGCAGGCGATTCCAAAGGTACTGAATGTCACAAAGGAGGACAGCAGGATACCATGGGAACCTGACCTACAATAGAAGATTAGGTTCTTGGCTTTTTTTTTTCCTTAATTTTTAAATGTATTGTCATAGAGATGCGTTTTCACTGTGTTGCCCAGGCTGGTCTTGAACTCCTGGGCTCAAGCAATCCTCTCTTCTTGGCTTCCCAAAGTACTGGGATTACAGGTATGAGTGACCTACCACATTCAGCCTTTTTTTTTTTTTTTTTTTTTTTTTTTAAGAGAAAGGGTCTTGCTTTGTTGTCCAGGCTGAAGTGCAGTAGCATGAACAGGGCTCACTGCGGCTTTGACCTCCTGGGCTGTAAGTGATCCTCCTGCCTCATCCTCTAGAGTCGTTGGGACTACAGACATGCCTCACCATGCCTGGCTAATTTTTAAATTTTTCAGAGAGACAGGGGTCTCACCATGTTGCCCAGGCTGGTCTTGGCCTCAAGCAATCCTCCTGCCTTGCCTCTCAAAGTGCTGGAATTTCAGGCGTGAGCCCCTGCACCAAGCTATCCCGTTTTTAAGAGTCTCAGGCTGGGTAAGGTGGCTCATGCCTGTAATCCCAGCACTTTGTAGTGTAGTGGCTAGTCTCTACAAAAAAAAGTTTTTAAAAAGTGAGCTGGGCTTGGTGTGGTACACCTGTGTTTCCAGCTACTTGGGAGGCTGAGGCAGGAGGATCACTTACAGCCCAGGAGGTTGAGGCTGCAGTGAGCTGTGTTGGTGCCACTGCACTCCAGCCTGGGTAACAGAGCAAGAGCCTGTCTCAAAAACAGATAAATACAATAAACAGAGATAAAATCTCATGGTAAAATATTTAAAAATAAAGGATAAAAATTGAAAACAGAAGCTCCAAATTACTCCCCACCATCCTCCCTAGTGGTAACAGCTGTTAACAGAGTGTTAGGTACTTTTCTGGGGGACTTTCCAAATGTATCCAAGTGTAAGTACATATACAGGGCCCTCCTCTTTAAAAACGGGGTTGTTACTACACTCCTGTCCAGCTGGTAATTCCCCCTGCCTCCACTTCACAATATAGCCAGGGCATTTTTTCCATGTTCATACAGAGAGCTTTACCTCATTCTTTTTGGTGGCTGTGTGGTATGAGGAAGTGATTTTTGAAGGGTAAAACCTGAAGAATAAGTAAGGTTAGTAAGGCAAAGGGATGGTTCTCTAAAGCACTGAGCCTGGGAAAACAAAAGCAACGTAGATCTCTCTAACTATATCTGCTAATGTCTCCCTTCCTTCTGCGTTTAGGCTCCCCCGCTCCCTCTGCTGCCACATTTTTCTCTAATTTGCAAAGCAGTTCAGCTGTCTTTGTCTTGCCCTAGCCCTGGAGAGCTTCATTCTTCATGTCAAAGCAACTTACGAAGTATTTTCCCAAACAAAGAACCCTCTACCCAGAGAAAAATTGTGTCACTCCCCTAATAGACAAAAGTAGCTGCAGGCAGTTGTGGTTTAAAATAGCAATTAAGAAAAAAAAAAATCGGTTACACCATAAAGCACCTGGCAGTTCATCAATGGTGGTTATTTGTTACTAATATTATTTTACATGTGTTGATGGATGGGTTGGCTGCTGCAAGTTCCTGTCCTTCATCCTGGGGTACCCACCTCTTGCTTGGCTGCTTTTCAAGTGTAGGGATGGTTGTCTTACTTGTGTTTGTACCTCTAGCTCTCAGCACAAGACCTGGCATAGAGCAGACACTCAGGAAGTGAGTGTGGAGTTAAACACTGAAGGGCTGGGTGTGCTGTTCCAAGCAGATACTGAGTCACAGACATTGTGGGCCTGCTGTGATCTGAGCCCCAGTATAGATGCTTTGGAACAGTAGAGAAAGCAATCAAAAGAGAGGCTCTTGCCCTGGGGAACTTCATCAAGATGGGCCTCATGAAACTGTCACATCATATCACAAATTGTAAAGCATCCACAGTCCCTGGATCAGTGCTAACTGGTAATTTTGGCTTTGGGAAGAGGGGATAAACTTTCCTTCACCCCCACCTTTAGGTATAAAATAGATACGATAATGTGCACAAACCTTAAATGAACAACTAGATGAATACTTTCTGATTTTTTTTGAGACGAAGTCTCGCTATTGTCGCCCAGGCTGGAGTGCAATGGCGTGATCTCGGTTCACTGCAACCTCCACCTCCCAGGTTCAAGCGATTCTCCTGCCTCAGCCTCCCAAGTAGCTGGGATTACAGGCACCTGCCATCAAGCCCAGCTATTTTTTGTATTTTTAGTAGAGACAGGGTTTCACCATGTTGGCCAGGCTAGTCTCAAACTCCTGACCTCAGGCGATCTGCCTGCCTTGGCCTCTTAAAGTGCTGGGATTACAGGCCTGACCCACCATGCCCGGCCTACTTTCTGATTTTTTAAATTAAAAATTTTTTTTTTAGTTTTTAGAGACAGGGTCTTTAGACACAATACTCCCAGGCTGGAGTATAGTGGCTATTCACAGGTGCAATCATAGCTTACTGCAGCCTCAAACTCCTTGGGTCAAGCAATCCTCTTTCCTCAGCCTCCTGAGTAGCTGGGACTATAGGCACATACCACCACACCCAGATTGAGGTTTTATACATGTATACACCTGTATAACCATCAACCACATCAAAATACGGATTATTTCCAGGAACCCAGAAAGTTCTCTTGGCCCCCTTTCAGACATACCCCCTGTCACAATAGAAACGATTATTTCTGACCTCCATTACCATCAACTAACTATACCTGTTTTTGAGATTTTTCTAAATGGAATTGCATGGTGTACATTATTTTTGTTCTGGCTTTTTTCACTCAATATTATAGCTATAAAATTCATCCATGTTAGTAGTTAGTACTTAGTTTTTTGTGTATGTGGCATAGTATTCTATCAAATGAACATATAACAATGGAGACATTTGGGTTGTTTCTAGCTTTTGGCTATTCTGAATAATGCTGTTACAAACATTTTTTTACATAAATAAATGGTTGGTAGACTCAACCATTTATTTCCCTTGGCTGTATATATTTGAGTGGAACTGCTAGGTCAGAGGGGATACGTATGTTCAGTTTTAGTAAATACTGCCAGTTTTCCAAAGTGGTTGTACCAGTTTACACTCCTTTCAATGGTGTATGAGAATTCCAGTTGTTGATATTGTCAGTCCTTTTAATTTCAAATTTCAGCCATTCTGATAGGTGCGTAGTGGTGTCTCACTGTTTTAATGTATCTACCCACATAGTAATAAGTAATAATATTTTTTGTTTTGAGACAGGGTCTCGTTCTGTTGCTGAGGCTGGGGTGCAGTGGCATGATCATGGCTCATTGTAGCCTCAACCTCCCAGGCTCAAGCAATCCTCCTGCCTCAGCTCCCTGAGTAGCTGGGACTACAAGTGCATGCCAACACATCTGGCTAATTTTTAAATTTTTTGTAGAGAGGAGGTCGGGCTATGTTGCCCAGGCTGGTCTTGAACTCCTGGCCTCAAGTGATCTGCCTGCCTCGGCCCCCCAAAGTGCTGGAATTACAGGCATGAGCCATCAAGCCCGGCCAGTAATAATGTTTTTACATGCTTGTTCCTTGTGCTGTTTGGCCACCTGGATGTCTTTGTTGAAGAGTCTGTTCCCCCTTGGTCCCCTCACCCAAGGATGTCTCTTCTACACTCAGTAATCATTTGATGACCTTAATTGATGGTCATTCAATGGTCATCCTTGTGCTGATCACACCCAGGTCTCTGTCCAGAGATCCTGCTCCCAAATGCCATACCCACATATTCAGCTGGCTGTTTGATATCTCTAACAGGATGACCCGTGTGCCCCTCAGGATCAATATCCAAACTGAAAGCTTCATCTCCTCTTCAGCCCCCAATCCATTTTCCTTCCTTTCTGCTCAGGCCCACTTCAGGGCACCCAGACTGGCCCATCATCTTCATTCTGACAGACTCTGTGAATGTTTAGGCCCCAATCTCACACATTTCAAGAAATGTGGCTGGGCGTGGTGGCTCACACCTATAATCTCAGCACTTTGGGAGGCCGAGGCAGGCGGATAACTGGAGGTTAAGAGTTCGAGACTAGCCTGGACAACATGGTGAAACCCTGTCTCTACTAAAAATACAAAAATTAGGCAGGGGTGGTGGCAGGCACCTGTAATCCCAGCTCCTTGGGAGGCTGAGGCAGGAGAATCCCTTGAACCTGGGAGGCAGAGGTTGCAGTGAGCCGAGATCATGCCACTGCACACCAGCCTGGGTGACAGAGTGAGATTCTGTCTCAGAAAAAGGAAGGAAGGGAGGGAGGGAGGGAAGGAAAAAAAAAATGTGCACAGCCTGTTTCCTTTCCCCACCCCACCCCCTCCTTGCCCTGGATACCTCCTCCTTGGGTCTCAGCTTACATGCCACTTCCTCTGCTTTAGGTGTTTCCTCTGCTGTCTTCTAGTGCCAGTTCCTTCCTGTCAAGTCATTTATCACACTGGCTTGTAATTACCAGTGTCAATGCCTGAATCCCTAGATCATCTGTTGTTTTGCCTGCTCAGCATTCTTTCCCCTCTTCTCAGTACTCTAGAGATAACATTGTTTATAGTGTACAGAGTATTTATTTCATTTGCATATTAAGTTCACTGACTACGATTCTAGCACATATATAACCATATTACAGAGAAAATTTAGAAACTCCTCCAGCTACTACCTAACTCTGGAACTGCATATACCTGGGACACAGTAAAATATTGCAATCTTAAGAACATAGACTTTGACGAGGCGAGGTGACTCACGCCTGTAATCCCAGCACTTTGGGAGGCTGAGTTGGGTGGATCACCTGAGGTCAGGAGTTTGAGACTAGCCTAGCCAACATGGTGAAACCCCGTCTCTACTAAAAATACAAAAATTAGCTGGGCATGGTGATGGGCACCTGTAGTCCCAGCTGCTTGGGAAGCTGAGGCAGAAGAATTACTTGAACCTGGGAGTTGGAGGTTGCAGTGAGCCGAGATTGCGCCACTGCATTCCAGCCTGGGCAATGGAGCAAGACTCTGTCTCAAAAAAAAAAAAAAAAAAGAGAGATTGAATATAGGCTTTGGGGTTGGTCATACCTAGGTTTAGGTTTCATCTCTGCCTTTTGCTTGCTTGTGTGAACTTAAGCTAGTAATTTATCCTTTCTGAGCCTCACTTTTTTCCATAGAAATGGATAAAGTAATTGCTCCTAAGGTCGCCTCATGGTACAGTCCAGGGCTACCAATCACAACATATTCTATATATCGGTAGCACATACCTTACAAGGTGGCTGTAAGGATTAAATGAGATGGTTTCTGTATAGCAAATAGCTCAGCGATGGGCTGATAGCACTTAGTACATCTTAGTACATGATAGTTGCTATTATTAGGTATTTATGTGCAGAAGCCCTTCTGATAATAATAGTTATAATAGCAAGAGTGGAGTCGGGAGAACTGATGAGGAAGGCTTTCTGAGGAAATTCTAAGTTGTTTTATTTTTATTTTATTTATTTATTTATTATTTATTTATTTATTTTTTTGAGACGGAGTCTCGCTCTGTCACCCAGGCTGGAGTGCAATGGTGCGATCTCATCTCACTGCAAGCTCCGCCTCCCAGGCTCACGCCATTCTCCTGCCTCAGCCTCCCGAGTAGCTGGGACTACAGGCGTCTGCCACCACGCCCGGCTGATTTTTTGTATTTTTAATAGAGACGGGGTTTCACCGTGTTAGCCAGGATGGTCTCAATCTCCTGACCTCGTGATCCGCCCACCTCGGCCTCCTAAAGTGCTGGGATTACAGGCATGAGCCACTGCAACCGGCCAGGTTTATTTATTTATTTTTATTTTTTTTTCTTTTTGAGACGGAGTCTCACTCTGTCGCCCAGGCTGGAGTGCAGTGGCGTGATCTCGGCTCACTGCAAGCTCCGCCTCCTGGGTTCACGCCATTCTCCTGCCTCAGCCTCCCGAGTAGCTGGGACTACAGGCGACTGCCACACCTGGCTAATTTTTTTAATATTTTTTAGTAGAGACGGGGTTTCACCGTGTTAACCAGGATGGTCTCGATCTCCTGACCTCGTGATCCACCTGCCTCGGCCTCCCAAAGTGCTGGGATTACAGGCATGAGCCACCGCGCCCGGCCGTTTTTTTTTAAATTTTTTAAATTGTATGTCCTCCGGTGTTGAAACTGAACGATTCTAAGGTTTAAACTGGATTTGAAAGGTGAGGAGGAACTCATTTTGGCAAAGAAGATTAGGGTGAGTGTCTTGGGAATAAAAAAAAGAGGGAACAGGTGTCTGCGTGACCAAAATGAGATATTTGGATGCAACTCAGCCCCGTCCTCAGGACACTTTTGGTGTTCTGCCAGTGGTGGGGAATCCCAGAACCTTCTCCGGCTTGGCTACAGAAGGAAACAGACATCTCCTCTGGAGAGAAAGGAAAGTCACGGAGCTGCTGTCTGGTGGTGACTGGCGCCACAGTGGCAAGCAGAGAGATGTCTGTGGGGCAAGGGGACTGGCAGGGTGAGGCCTGAGGGCCAGCCCGGGATTCTGGTCACTGGGAGGCTGAGCTAGAGGCTTCTACCTCCTGCAAAGTAAGCTGGGCTGGTCTGTGGATTCTTCCCAGATTCTCAGAATTCCAACCTCCTATAGGGTCTTCTCTAGGGAAGGAGGGACACGGATATATAGAAAAGACCAAAGGGAATGACGAGAGTTTTAAAACTCTGGTCTGGCCGGGCTCAGTGACTCATGCCTATAATCCCAGCAGTTTAGGAGGTCGAGGTGGGAGGATCATTTGAGTCTAGGAGTTCAAGACCAGCCTGGACAACAAAGCAAGACCCTGTTCCTTTGTTTATTTATTTATTTAGAGTCAGTCTCTCTCTATTGCCTAGACTGGAATGCAGTGGTGCGATCTCAGCTCACTACAACCTCCGCTTACCAGGTTCAACCTGGAGTAGCTGGGATTACAGGCATGCGCCACCAGCTTATTTTTGTATATATATATTTTTAGTGGAGATGAGGTTTCACCATGTTGCCCAATCTGGTCTCAAACTCCTGACCTCAAGTGATTCACCTGCCTCAGCTTCCCAAGGTGTTTCCCAAGACTACAGGTGTGAGCCACAATGCCCGGCCCTGACTCTGTCCCTTAAAAAACAAACAGGCCAGGCGCGGTGGCTCACGCCTGTAACCCCAGAACTTTGGGAGGCCAAGGCGGGCAGATCACAAGGTCAGGAGTTCGAGACCATCCTGGCCAACATGATGACACCCTGTCTCTACTAAAAATATAAAAATTAGCTGGGCGTGATAGCGCATGCCTGTAGTCCCAGCTACTCAGGAGGCTGAGGCAGAAGAATCGCTTGAACCCAGGAGGCGGAGGTTGCAGTGAGCAGAGATTGTGCCACTGCACTCCAGCCTGGTGACAGAGCGAGACTGCATCTCAAAAACAAACAACAAACAAAACAAAAAAACCCCTCTGGCCTGAGATTCCAAATTGTCACCAGCCATCACGGGGCTGTGGGAGAGACAGTCAGACCAGGCTATGCTGCTTTCTGGGAGAGCCAGCCATCTCCCATCTGCCCCTGCAGACCCACGCTTCACTCTTCTCTGTCGTGTCCTGTGTCTGCCTTGTCTGGACACGTCAGCAGGCTCCTTTGCCTTCCGGCTCCTTCTTGGGCTCAGCCACTGGGGACCCTGGGTCTGTGGGTCCAGAAGGGAGAGAAGTTGGGAAGTTATTCCCTTGCTCCCTCCACAGGTTGACAGGGTATCCTTGATGGGCAGTCACAGCTCTTCTTAAGGAGGCCTCTTTTCCAAAATTCCCTCCCTCAGGAAATGCTCTCCCCTGTCCCTTCAGGCCTAAGGGTGGTGGCAGTTACTCAAGTGTTGCTAGCCCCGGGCCACTGTGCTATCCGTACGGTTTCTCTGCACCCACTCATACCATCATAAATAATCCCTTTTCAAATTATTCTAATTTTAGTGTGTCATCTGTTTTCACTTGGGACCCTGACTGATACATTTGCCAAATAAGGATTCTTTTAGTTGTCTTAAGGGAAAGAGAGAGAGAATTATTGCCTCATTATTGCTTCATGTACCCGAAACTTGATGTACAGACGTTAGACATGTTTGTTCAAGAGTTTAGGCAAGAGCTTACTTAGAGTTGGCAGCTTCAGTCTCTTTCTCTCCTTCAGCTCTAGTTCCTCTGGGTGTGCTTTGCATTCGGGTACTCTCTCTACCTAGTAACTTCCAGCACCTCCAAGCTTGTATCCTATCCTCCCAGTGTCGTGTCCAAAGAAAGGTTCATTTCAGGCCGGGTGCGGCAGCTCATACCTGTAATTCTAGCACTTTGGGAGGCCGAGGTGGGTGGATTGCTTGAGTCCTGGAGCTCGAGATCAGCCTGGGCAACATGGTGAAAACCCATCTCTACAATAAATACAAAAGTTAGCCAGGTGTAATGGCACACGCCTGTAGTCCCAGCTACTCGGGAAGCTGAGGTGGGAAGATCACCTGAGCCTAGGAGGTCGAGGCAGCAGTGAGATGTGATTGCACTACTGCATTCTAGCCTGGGTGACAGGGAGACCCTGTCTCAAAAAGCAAACAAACATGGCCAGGTGTGGTGGCTCACACCTGTAATCCCAGCACTTTGGAGGCCGAGGTGAGTGGATTACCTGAGGTCAGGAGTTCAAGACCAGCCTGCCAACATGGTGAAACCTCATCTCTACTAAAAATACAAAAATTAGCTGGGTGCTGTGGCAGGTGCGGGTAGTCCCAGCTACTCACGAGGCTGAGGCAGGAGAATCGCCTGCACCTGGGAGGTGGAAGTTGCAGTGAGCCGAGATCATATCACTGCACTCCAGCCTGGGTGACAGAGACTCTGCCTTAAAAAAAAAAAGCAAACAAACAACCCCTACCCCAACAACAACAAGAAAACAAAAAAGAAAGTTTCATCTCTATCCCGATGGATCTGACAAAGTTCCAGTATCCTCATGGACTTGGCATGAATCATAAGGCTACCCTCAAACCAGTCACTGTGACCAGAGGGATGGAACATGTAATTGGCCAGATGTGGGTCGTGTCTTGCCGCTAGAGCTTGGAAGAGGTGTGTTAACCCCACCTAAGTCAACAGGCCTGATAGTAGGGGCAGGCAATTCCCGAAAGTCAAGGTTTTCTCACCAGAAGGAAAGGAAAGGCACAGATGCCGAGTAGGCCCAAACCATGAATCTGTTTTTTTTTTTTTTTTTTTAAGACAAAGTCTCACTCTGTCGCCCAGGCTGGAGTGCAGTGATGTAATCTTGGCTCACTGCAACCTCTACCTCCCAGGTTTAAGCAATTCTCATGCCTCAGTCTCCCAAGGAGCTGGGACTACAGGTGCCTGCCACCACATCCGGCTAAGTTTTGTTTTTTTGTAGAGATGGTATTTCACCATGTTGGCCTCCGCCACCTCAGCTTCCCAAAGTGCTGGGATTACAGGCGTGAGCCACTGAGCCTGGCCTCCATGAGTGTATTCCACTTGGCTGTGTGAACTTGGATAAATGACCTAACCTCTGGAACTTCTGTGTTCTTTCTTCCAATACTACTAAGAATGATGATTATTGAGCAGTTACTGTGTGCCAGGACCTACATTGAGGGTTTTAGATGAATCTTTGTTTGCTAAGTATCGTTTCCCCCTCTTTACAGATGTGCAAACCAAGACTCAGAAAAGTAAAGTGGGCCAGGCGTGGTGGCTCACGCCTGTAATCCAGGCACTTTGGGAGGCCGAGGTGGGTGGATCACTTGAGGTCAGGAGTTTGAGACCAGCCTGGCCAACGTGGCAAAACCCCGTCTCTACTAAAAATACAAAAATTAGCCGGGCATGGTGGCGGGCATCTGTAATCCCAGCCACTCAGGAGGCTGAGGCAGGAGAATCGCTTGAACCTGGGAGGCAGAGGTTGCAGTGAGCTGATATCATGCCACTGTACTCCATCCTGGGTGACAAGAGCGAGACTCTGTCTAAAAAAAAAAAAAAAAGGGGGCCGGGCACGGTGGCTTATGCCTGTAATCCTAGCACTTTGGGAAGCTGAGGTGGGAGAATCACGAGGTCAGGAGATTGAGACCATCCTGGCCAACATGGTGAAACCTCATCTCTACTAAAAATACAAAAATTAGCTGGGTGTGGTGGTGCATGCCTGTAATCCCAGCTACTCAGGAGGCTGAGGCAGGAGAATCACTTGAACCAGGGAGTCAGAGGTTGCAGTGAGCCGAGATCGCGCCACTGCACTCCAGCCTGGCTACAGAGCGTGACTCTGTGAAGAAAAGAAAAGAAAAAAGACAAGACAAGACAACAGGCTTTCTCAGGGCCACAAAAGCCTAGACATGGCAGAGTTAGAATGTGAACCCAGATTTGTTTGACAGAACACACACCCCTCTACCAACTGCTTCTCAGTTGGAGCCTAGCTTGCAGGGTGCTGTGAGGATTAAGAGATATAATACAAACAGTACAGCAAAAATGTATTGTACTCTTTGTGCACATACTGTGTGCCAGCCCCTGAGCCAAATGTTGTGTGGACACATGTTTAAATCTTGCAACAATTTCTCACTCTTGAAAACATCTAGCGTAGCCCCTCGCCCCGTAGGAACTCAGCAGCAGCTTCTCCCCTTTTATGCTCCCTGACTTTTCTCTTCATGTTGGTTCCAGCGTTTTTTCAGAATTTTCATTGTTCATGTTGCACAGGGTCCCTGAGCTGTTTCTCCTGCTGCCTAGAAGCTGAGAAGAATCAGCCTCATGGCCCTTGTGCCTGGAGAGGTCCTTATGGGGAGAAAGGGCTCAGTGAGAGGAAAGCAGGTGGGAAAACAGGCCTGGGGAGGTGATGTGATTAACATCACAGCATCAAATGTTCTTCCCCTGAGCAACTTTGGACATTTTAAAAACATCTCAGCCAGGTGCCATGGCTCACACCTGTAATCCCAGCACTTTGGGAGGCTGAAGTGGGCAGATCACGAGGTCAGGAGAGCGAGACCATCCTGGCCAACATGGTGAAACCCTGTCTCTAGTAAAAATACAAAAAATTAGCCAGGTGTGGTGGCATGCGCTTGTAGTCTCAGCTACTTGGGAGGCTGAGGCAGAAGAATTACTTGAACCTGGGAGGCGGAGGTTGCAGTGAGCTGAGATCGCACCACTGCACTCCAGCCTGGGTGACAGAGTGAGACTCCGTCTCGGGGAAAACAAAAACAAAAACATCTCCAGGGCACTGGGATTCACCCTACTGGGGAAGTGAGAGGCTGGCAGGGGGCAGGGGGTGGAAGGATCATGAATCCAAGGTTGCCTGGCAAGCTGGCCGGAGGACCAGGTACGCCTTCTGGTTTGTCTCCTAATCTCCTGGGTGGTTTCCATACTGAGACCAACTGTCTGTTGTCTTTGACTCTTCCTTTGTTGTCCAATCAGATATCAGGACCTACTGATTCTCCCAAATTCTTGCTGTTACCTGAGAATTTGTTGAAAGCTTTGACTAACTTTTCTGCATTGGGAGTGAGGGCAGGTACAGAATCTTTCGTTTTCAGGTTTCCAGTAACTAAATGCATGTTTTGTTTTGTTTGAGAGACGGAGTCTCTGTCGCCCAGACTGAAGTTCAGTGGCGTGATCTCAGCTCACTGCAACCTCCACCTTCTGGGTTCAAACAATCCCCCCACCTCCGCCTCCCGAATAGCTGGGACTACAGGCATGCACCACCGCACTCAGATAATTTAAATTTTTTTTTTTTTTTAGATGGAGTCTCTCTCTGTCACCCAGGCTGGAATGCAATGGCATGATCTCGGCTCACTGCAACCTCCGCCTCCCGGGTTCAAGCAATTCTCCTGCCTCAGCCTCCTGAGTAGCTAGGATTACAGGCACACACCACCACGCCCGGCTAATTTTTGTATTTGTAGTAGAGATGAGGTTTCACCATGTTGGCCAGGCGGGTCTTGAACTCCTGACCTCGTGATCCATCTGCCTCGGCCTCCCAAAGTGCTGGGATTACAGGCGTGAGCCACCGCGCCCGGACAATTTTTAGATTTTTTGTAGAGACAAGGTCTCACTGTGTTGCCCAGGCTGGTCTCAAACCCCCGGGCTCAAGTGATCCTCCCATTTCAGCTTCCCAAAGTGTGCTGGGATTTATAGATGTGAGCCACTGCACGCAGCCTGTATGGTTTTTTTTTTTTTTTTTTGGTTTGGTTTTTTGTTTTTGAGACAGTCTCTCTGTACCACCCAGCCTGGAGTGCAGTAGCATGATCTTGACTCACTGCAACCTCCCATCTCCCGGGTTCAAGCGATTCTTGTGCCTCACCTTCCTGAGTAGCTGGGATTACAGGTGCGTGCCACCACGCCTGGGTAGTTTTCATATTTTTAGTGGAGACGGGGTTTTGCCATGTTGGCCAGGCTGGTCTCAAACTCCTGGCCTCAAGTGATCCACCTGCCTCGGCTTCTCAAAGTGCTGGGATTATAGGCGTGAACCATCCTGTCTGGCCTGTATGTTTAATTGAACTTAATAATAGTCATAATTTTTTCAGAGCCTCTGGCGAACCACTGACTTAACTAAGCATCAAGTTTAATCCTTACAACAACCTTGTATCATAGCTACTGTTTTTCTTTCTACTTAATATAAGAGGGAAGTGTGACTGCTGTAAGGTCATGGGGCTAGCAAGTGGCTAAATGGTAAGCTAAAAAGCAGCTTGGACCTCTCTCTTTTTTTTTTTTTTTCTTTTGTTTTTTTTTTATTAATTTTTTTTGCATACAAAAACAATGGACCTCTCTCTTAAACTCAAGACTTGTATGACCAGCTGCCTATTTGACACACCCCCTTAAATGTCCAATGGGCACCTCAAACTTAACATGTCCAGGATCAAGTTCCTGCTATCCACTCCCTGACCCCTAACCTGTTCAGTTAATTGCCACTGCATCTTTCAATTGCTCAGGCCAGAAATCTTGAGCTATCCTTAACTTGTCTTTCTCATACACCCTAGCTTCAATCCATCAACACACTTAGTGAGGTCTACCTTCAAAATATCTCCAGCACTGACCCCTTCCAACTCTCTCTGCTGTTCACATTCTGGCTTAAGCCACCAACAGCCTCCTCACTGCTCTTCGGGTTTCTGCCTTTGCTTCCCCTAATCTCTCAACAGATTCAGATATGTCACCCTTCTGCCCGAGCACTGCAGTGGGTAAATGGACGAGTAAAAGTCAAAGTTCTTACCCTGAGCTACAAGGCGTTATCTGAACTGGCTTTTTTTGAGATGGAGTCTCACTCTGCCACCCAGGTTGGGGTGCAGTGGTGCAATCACAGCTCACTGCAGTCTAGACTGGCTGGGCTCAAGCCATTCTCCCACCTCAGCCTCCTGGGACAACAGGTGCGTGCCACCAAGCTAATTTTTTAAATGTATTTGTAGAAACAAGGCTGCACTATGTTGCCTAGGGTGGTCTTGAACCCCTGGGCTCAAGTGATCCTCCCACCTTGGGCTCCCAAAGTGCTGGGATTACAGGTGTGAGCCACTGTGCCCAGCTGAGCACTGTCTTTTTTTATTTTTATTTTTATTTTGAGATGGAGTCTCCCTCTGTCACCCAGGTTGAAGTGCAGTAGTGTAATCTCGGCTCACTGCGACCTCCACCTCCTGGGTTCAAGTGATTCTCCTGCCTCAGCCTCCTGACTAGCTGGGACTATAGGTGCATGCCACCACGCCCAGCTAATTTTTGTATTTTTAGTAGAGATGGGGTTTCATCTTGTTGGCCAGGCTGGTCTCGAACTCCTGACCTCAAGTGATCCCTCCACCTCGGCCTCCCAAAGTGCTGGGATTACAGGCATGAGCCACCGCGCCCAGCCTAAGCTGGCTTCTTGAGACATCTGTTCCCTCATTTTCCAGCCTCTCCACCTGCCGTCACTCTGCTACACATACTTTGCTTCAGACCACCCACTCCCACTTCAGAGCCTTTACATGTGGTACTTATTTGGCCTGGAATTTTTTATTTCCAACTGCCCGTTGGTTGCTTCCATATTTCTTTCGGGTCTTTGATGCCATCTTCTTTTTTTTTTTTTTTTTTTTTTTGAGACGGAGTCTCGCTCTGTCACCCAGGCTGGAGTGCAGTGGCGCAGTCTCGGCTCACTGCAAGCTCCGCCTCCCGGGTTCACGCCATTCTCCTGCCTCAGCCTCTCCGAGTAGCTGGGACTACAGGCGCCCACCACCACGCCCGGCTAATTTTTTGTATTTTTTTAGTAGAGACGGGGTTTCACTGTGGTCTCGATCTCCTGACCTCGTGATCCGCCCCCCTCGGCCTCCCAAAGTGCTGGGATTACAAGCGTGAGCCACCGCGCCCAGCCTGATGCCATCTTCTTAATGAGGCCTTTCCTGGACACCTTACCTAAAATTTCACACCCTCCACTGATAGTGCCTATTTTCCTTCCCTGTGCTATTTATTTCTCCTTAGGACGTATTACCCCCTAAAATACCATATATCCTGGCTTATTGTCAGTCCCACTAAAATGTATGCCCTGCCATGGCAGGATTTTGATCACTTTTATTCATGGCCGAATCTCCAGCTCCTTTAACAATGACTGGCACATCCTCGGTGCTTGATTCACATTTGTTGAATACATGTATGAGTAAATGAATTTAGAAGAAGAAATGAGGTCTGTTGACTCATTTAATTGCTCCATGCTACCTCTCCAAACTAAGCGTGCCTCTGATACACTTGTGGCTATTTGGTGGCACTGATATCACGCTCTCAGTGCTGCGGGGATTCTTAGAAGAGTCGTCTATAAATAGTACTCTCTTTGCTTGAAAAAGCTCTGAACCATTTGAGAAATAAGATTAAGAAATAAGACATATGAAGACCAAAATAGCAGCCTTATTATTGATAAAGCTGATATTAGAGAGAGTGACCTATGACTGTCAATAGGTGCGCACGCAAGTACCGACCCCAGAATTGCATCAGCTTAACCATGGATTCACAGGCAGTACCCGATGAAGTGGAACTTAAGGCATACAGAGACAGGCAGAATGCATCCTTGAGGAGAGGAGTGTGCAGCGCTGCATATACCAGTTCTTTATCACAGACTCGTGGATGGATTCAGTCACTTGCCTCTTTCAGGGGAAGCAGAGAGAAGCCAGGAGTGTTACACTATGGATGCCTTTCCCATGGAAGGGAAAGATAGGGGTATTTTCCATCTAACAATCCCCAACTCTTAAACAAAACAAAAAGAAACAAAAAAAAACAGCTTTATTGGCTAGGTGTGGTGGCTCACACCTGTAATCCCAGCACCTTGGGAGGCTGAGATGGGCAGATCACTTGAGCTCAAGGGTTCGAGACCAGTCTAGGCAACATAGTGAAACTTCATCTCTATAAAAAATACAAAAATTAGCCAGGTATGGTGGCACAGCCTGTAGGCCCAGCTAGTCAGGAGGCTGAGGTGGGAGGATCGCTTGAACCCAGGAGATGGAGGTTGCAGTGGGCTGAGATCCTGCCACTGCACTCCAGCCTAGGTGAGAGTGAGACCCTGTGCCAAAAAATAAAATGAAATAAAAAAATAGCTTTAGTGATATGTGATTCACATACTGTAAAATTCACTTTTAAAGCATACAAGTCAGTGGGGTTTTTTGTTCTTCTTCTTTATTCTGAATACAAGTCCCTTATCCAATCTATGATTTGTAAATATTTTCTCCCATTCTGTGGGTTATCTTTTCACCATCAGGAGATAGTGTCCTCATAGAGTGGAACAACACACACTGGCACCTATTGGAAGGTGGAGGTTGGGAGGAGAAAGAGGATCAGGAAAAATAACTAACGGGTACTAGGCTTAATACCCGGGTGACAAAATAATTTGTACAACAAACCCCCATGACACAAGTTTACCTATACAACAAACCTGCACATGCACCCCTGAACTTAAATTAAAAACAAGAGATGGGCTGGGTACACTGGCTCACGCCTGTAATCCCAGCACTGTGGGAGGCGGAAGCAGGTGGATCACCTGAGGTCAGGAGTTCGAGACCAGCCTGATCAACATGGTGAAACCCCGTCTCTACTAAAAGTACAAAAGTTAGCTGGGCGTGGTGGCAGGCGCTTGTAATCCCAGCTACTCAGGAGACTGAGACATGAGAATTGCTTGAACCTGGGAGGCGGAGGTTGCAGTGAGGTGAGATCGCACCATTGTACTCCAGCCTGAGCGACAGAGCAAGACTCTGTCTCAAACCAAAAAAAAAAAAAAAAAAGATGGTGTCCTTCGAAACACAAAAGTTTTTAATGTTTACAAAGTCCAATTTATCTATTTTTTTGTTTTGTCTGTGCTTTTGAGTATCATATCTAAGAAACTATTGCTTAATCCAATGTCGTGACGATTGATTCCTAGGTTTTCTTCTAAGAGTATTATGCTTTTTTTAGCTCTTACATTTGGGTCTGTTATATTTTTGATCAAATTGTTTATCTAGTGTGAATAGGGATTCATTTAAATTTTTTTTGCATGTGAATATCCAGTTATTGTTTTCATACATTTGTTCAAAATTGACCGCAAATGCAAAGGTTTATTTCTGGACTTTCAGTTCTATTCCATTAATCTATATATTTATTCTTTTTTTTTTTTTTTGAGACAGAGTCTTACTCTGTTGCCCAGGATGGAGTGCAATGGTATCATCTCAGCTCACTGCAACCTCCACCTCCCGGGTTCAAGCGATTCTCCCACCTCAGCCTCATGAGTAGCTGGGATTACAGGCACATGCCACACCCAGTGAATTTTTGTATTTTTACAAAATAAAAATGGTTTTGCCATGTTGGCCCGGCTGATCTCAAACTCCTGACCTCAGGTGATCTGCCCCCCTCAGGCTCCCAAAGTGTGGGGATTACAGGCGTGAGCCACCACGCCTGGCCTATATATTTATTCTTATGTCAGTACCATATTGTCTTTATCACTTTAGCTATGTATAAATTTTGAAATCAGTGAGTCCTCCCACTATTTTTTTTTTCAAGATTATTTTGACTATTCTGTGTCCCTTGCATTTCCATATGAATTTTAGGATCAGCTTGGTAATTTCTGCAAAAAAAAAAAAAAAAAAAAAAAAAAAAAAACACCAAAAAAACACCAGCTGAAATTTTGATAGGAATTGCACTGAAAATGTAGATCAGTTTGGGGAGTATTGCCATCTTACTCCCCAGAATGCCATCTGTTCATCCAATATAGGAACATGGGCTGTCTTCCCATTTATTTAGGTCTTATTAAGCTTCTTCCAGCAGGCCAGGAGCGGAGGCTCACGCCTCTAATCCTAGCACTTTGGGAGGTGGAGGCGAGAGGAACATTTGAGCCCGGGAGTTTAAGACCAGCCTGGGCAGCACAGTGAGACTTTGTCTCTACAAAAAATGAAAAAAATTAGCCAGGTTTGGTGGTATAAACCTGTAGTCCCAGCTACTTGCGAGGCTGAGGCTGGAGAATCTCTTGAGTCTGGGAGGTAGAGGCTGCAGTGAGCCGTGATAGCACCACTGCACTCCAGCCAGGGCAACAGAATAAGACTCTGTCTATAAAACCAACCAACCAACCAACCAACCAACTAACCAACCAAACAAACAAACAAAAAAACCAGACGCAAAGTCTTTTAACATTGTTATAGTTTTCAGTGTCTGAATCTTGTTATTTATTTATTTATATTTGAGACAGAGCCTTGCTCTGTCGCCCCAGCTGCAGTGCAGTGGTGCAATCTTGGCTCACTGCAGCCTCAACTTCCCAGGCTCAAGCCATCCTCCGCCACAGCCTCCCAAGTAGCTGAGACTACAGGAGTGCACATCCAGCTAATTTTTTTTTTTTAGACGGAGTCTTGCTCTGTCGCCCAAGCTAGAGTGCAGTGGTGGGATCTCGGCTCACTGAAAGCTCTGCCACCCGGGTTTCATTCTTTCATTCTCCTGCCTCAGCCTCCTGAGTAGCTGGGACTACAGGCGCCCGCCACCATACCCAGCTAATTTTGTGTATTTTTAGTAGAGACAGGGTTTCACCATGTTAGCCAGGATGGTCTCGATCTCCTGACCTCGTGATCCACCCGCCTTGGCCTCCCAAAGTGCTGGGATTACAGGGGTGACCCACCGCGCCCAGCCCATGCCCAGCTAATTTTTAAATTTTGTTTGTAGCTACGAGGTCTCACTGTATCACCCAGGCTGATCTTGAACTCCTGGCCTCAAGCGATCTGCCCACCTCAGCCTCCCAAAGGGCTGGGATTACAGACATCAGCCACTGTGCTTGTCCAAGTCTTGTATAATAATTCTTTTGTTAAATTTCCTCCTAAGTATATTATTCTTGATGATATTATAAATAAAAATTATTTTCTCAATTTCATTTTCAGATTGTTCATTGCCAGTGTATAAAAATTCAACTGATTTTTGTGTATTGATCTTGTATCCTGTAACCTCACCAAACTCATTTATTAGTTCTAATAGTATTTTGTGGACTTCTTAGGATTTTCTATATTCATCTGCAAATACAGACAGTTTTACTCAATCTGGATGCCACTGCAACCCCTGCCTCCCAGGTTCAAGTGATTCTCCTGCCTCAGCCTCCCGAATAGCTGGGATTACAGGTGCCCACCACCACGCCCGGCTAATTTTTGTATTTTTAGTAGAGATGGGGTTTCACCATATTGGCCAGGCTGATGTTGACCTCCTGACCTCAAGTGATCTGCCCACCTCAGTCTCCCAAAGTGCTGGGATTATAGGCATGCGCCACTGCACCCAGCTCCCAAAAGCTTATCTTTAATCTTCACAATACCATGAGTTTGATGTTACTAATCCTATACATTTTTTTTTTTTCGAGATGGAGTTTCACTGTGTCTCCCAGGCTGGGGTGTAGTGGCATGATCTCGGCTCACTGCAACATCTGCCTCCTGGGTTCAAGCAATTCTTCTGCCTCAGCCTCCCAAGTAGCTGGGATTACAGGCGTGTGCCACCATGTCCAGCTAATTTTTGTATTTTTAGTAGAGACATGGTTTCACCATGTTGGCCAGGCTGGTCTTAAACCCCTGACCTTGTGATCTGCCTGCCTCAGCCTCCCAAACTGCTGGGATTACAAGCATGAGCCACCATGCCTGGCCACTAATCCTATTTTAGGAATGAGAAAATTGAAGTTCAAAGTAGTTAAGTGATTTACTTAAGGTGATGTAATTGGTAAGACTCAGAGTCTACATTTGAACCCAAGCCTTTCTGATTCCATTATATCCAAAGGTCTTTTGAAATACATTTTAAATTTTAAATAAATTTTACCTTGAAAATGTAATAATGTGCATGACAAAGAATTTAATAGTACAGGCTGGGTGCAGTGGCTCACGCCTAAAATCCCAGCACTTTGGGAGGCTGAGGCGGGCGGATCACGAGGTCAGGAGATCGAGACCATCCTGGCTAACATGGTGAAACCCCGTCTCTACTAAAAAATACACAGAATTAGCTGGGCGTGGTGGCGGGCGCCTGTAGTCCCAGCTACGTGGGAGGCTGAGGCAGGAGAATGGCATGAACCCGGGAGGCGGGGCTTGCAGTGAGCCAAGATCGTGCCACTGTACTCCAGCCTGGGGGACAGAGCAAGACTCCATCTCAAAACAAAACAAAAAAAAAAGAATTTAATAGTACATAAGGATATCTAGTAGGAAGTAGTTCTCCTTCCTTCTGCCATGCCCTCTTTCCTCCATTCTCAGAGGCAGTCATTCTTGGAGGTGTTTCCTTCCAGTGTATTCTATACATACCTAAATAGATATATCTACGGTTATACAAATTCTTATTTTAAACAGACACATAAATTTATTTTTTTCTTTTAAAAACAATCTTAACAATGAATCTTGAAGATTATTCCATACCAACATATCCAGATAGATTTATCTGTCTTTTTTTTTTTTTTTTTTGAGAGTTTTGCTCTTGTTGCCCAGGCTGGAGTGCAATGGCATGATCTTGGCTCACTGCCACCTCTGCCTCCCAGGTTCAAGCAATTCTCCTGCCTTGGCCTCCCAAGTAGCTGGGACTACAGGCGCCCACTACCACGCCCGGCTAAGTTTTGTATTTTTAGTAGAGACGGGGTTTCGCCATGTTCACCAGGCTGGTCTCGATCTCTTGAGCTCAAGTGATCTGCCTGCTTTGGCCTCCCAAAGTGCTGGGATTACAGGTGTGAGCCACTGTGCCCAGCCTCATTTTTTTTTTTTTTTTTTTTAGAGTCTTACTCTGTCACCCAAGCTGGAGTGCAGTGGTGTGATCACAGCTCACCGCAGTGTCAACCTCCTAGCCTCAAGCGATCCTCCCACCTTAGCCTCCTGAGTAGCTGGGACTACCGGTGCACACCACCACACCTCAGGTAATTTTTTGTATTTTTGTGTATAGAAGAACTTTCGCCATGTTACCCAGGCTGGTCTCAAACTCCTCAGTGCAAGCAGCCCACCCACTTTGGGCTCCCAAAATGATGGAATTTCAGCTGTGAGCCACTGTGCCCGACCTATTTTTTTTTTTAAGGCTGGTTAAGTGAAGCCGTGGGAGTGGAAAAGGAATAAAGAAATATTTTAAACAGTTGCATACTATTCCATTTTAGTAAATGGCTGTCCTACTGAAGGATGTTTAGATTCTCTCTGTCTCTTTTTTTTTTTTTGAAAGGAGTTTCTCTCGTCTCTTAGGGTAGAGTGCAGTGGTGCAGTCTCAGCTCACTGCAACCTCCGCCTCCCAGGTTCAAGTGATTCTCTCGCCTCAACCTCCCGAGTAGCTGGGATTACAGGTGCCTGCCACCACACCCAGCTAATTTTTTTGTTTTTTTGTTTTGTTTTTTCGGGTTTTTTTGGGATGGAGTCTTGCTCTGTCACCCAGACTGGAGTGCAGTGGCACGATCTCGACTCACTGCAACCTCTGCCTCCCTGGTTCAAGCAATTCTCCTGCTTCAGCCTCCCGAGTAGTTGGGATTACAGGCATGTACCACCATGCCCGGCTAATTTTTGTATTTTTAGTAGGGACGGGATCTCACCATGTTGACCAGTCTGCTCTCCAGCTCCTGACCTCAAATGATCCACCTGCCTCGGCCTCCCAGAATGCTGGGATTACAGGCGTGAGCCACCATGCCCGGCCATTTTTTTGCATTTTTAGTAGAAACAGGGTTTTACCCTGTTGGCCAGGCTGTTCTCAAACTCCCAACCTCAGGTGATGCGCCTGCCTCGGCCTCCCAAAATGCTGGGATTACAGGCGCCCAGCCTGAATTCTCTTTTGCTGTAGCAAACATCCTTGTGTTAATTTCTTCGGACATGCCAAATTGCCTTGGGAAATACTTTGAAAAGTAAAAAGAACCATACAAGGGTGAGGGCGTTTATGATTAGGATGATTGTTGTTGTTTTCCTGCACCTTTGCCTTCTCTGCAGTCTTAAACCCCGAGTTCTGACCACGAGTGCTGTCTCTAGTGGACAGGCACGCTCTCCATCACTTGCTCTAGCTGTCAGAAAAAGAGTGTCTCCTGAAAGTCTCTGGCTTGGAGTAGACAGCATTGTTCAGATAGGTTTGCAGTCTTTAGGCTTAGGCTGCTAAGCCCTGGTCATGGCCCGTTTTGGGATGGGTGCTAGGCTACTGATGCTGGTGTGCAGCGCATTAACTGCAGGGATGGCCAGAGGTCCCACTTCTGGGGATGACCTTGACTTTCAGAGTAGACTGGGTGAGCTGTGTTTTGCTAGATCAAGCTCTGACCTGTTCTGACCACAAGAGGACAGTAGTGAGCTGCCTAGCGTTTCTGCCAGGCTCATGGAAGGCCCTTCCTGTACAGGGAGTGTCTGTCTGGAGTAGCTCCCTGGAGGACTGGGCAGCCAGGTAACTTCTCCTTTTCCTGAAGAAGGAAGGTATGTGCTGGTCGCGGTGGCTCATGCCTGTAATCCCAGCACTTTGGGAGGCTGAGGCAGGCGGATCACCTGAGGTTGGGAGTTCCAGACCACCCTGACCAATATGGACAAACCCTGTCTCTACTAAAAATACAAAATTAGTTGGGTGTGGTGCCTGTAATCGCAGCTGCTTAGGAAGCTGAGATGGGAGGATTGCTTGAACCCAGGAGGCGGAGGTTGCAGTGAGGCAGTGAGCTGGAGATCACGCCATTGCACTCCAACCTGGGCAACAAGAGTGAAACTCAGTCTCAAAAAAAAAAAAAAAAAAAAAAAAAGAGGAAGAAGGAAGGTATGGTAGAGGAAATCTGGTCGAATGTGATTTGAGGACAATATAGGAGAAAGTAAAATGAAGGTGGACTCATGAAAATAGCTTCATTTTTTTCCCTCATAAATATAATGTATGCAGATTATAAAAACTTCAAATAATACATAAAAGTACCAAGAAGAGGCCAGGTGGGGTGGCTCATGCCTGTAATCCCAGCACTTTGGGGGGCTGAGGCGGGAGGATCACGAGGTCAGGAGATCGAGACCATCCTGGCCGACATGGTGAAACCCCGTCTCTACTAAAAATACAAAAATTAGCCGGGAGTGGTGGTGAGCACCTGTAGTCCCAGCTTCTCAGGAGGCTGAGGCAGGAGAATCACTTGAACCTGGGAGGCGTAGGTTGCAGTGAACCAACATCGCGCCACTGCACTCCAGCCTGGGCGACAGAGCGAGACTCCGTCTCAAAAAAGAAAAAAAATTACTAAGAAGAGAAAGATCTCCTGAAGTGTCATGGCCTGAAATAACCACTGTTCAAATTTTTGGCAATACTTTTGTTTTTTGGAGTTTTTTGTGGCAATTTTTTTTTTTTTTTGAGCGGTAGCAAGGTTTATTGTGAAGAATGAAAGGACAAAGCTTCCACAGCATGGAAGGGGCCCCGAGCAGGTTGCCCTTTTTTTGGCAATATTTTTGAAACCTGAGTTTTGTACTCGGAAAATGTTGTGGATATCTATCTTTGTAAATACGTTTAATGTTAGAGGCCTCAGGACTTGTACGTGCATAAATGCTTCTTAAGTTTTTCCACCCAGTAACCCCAGAGGCAGAAAAGATGAATGCTGTGCCAGACAGGTAATGCGTGAGACTGTGTGTGGGGTCTGGAATGTACAAGAGTAACAGAAACTTCTTTGAAATACTGGGCTTTCACCTTAAACATTCAGACAAATTCTGCAGTATACCCCATAACACTTTGAATTCTGTTCATTAGTTGTTTTCATTTAAAAATAATTCTGTCCTTTCTCCTCCAAATCTTTATAACTATTATATGAAGGCATCATCATTTAATAAGCAAACAGAGTGTTGGACATTTAAGTCACTTCCAGTTTTTCTCTAACGTAAACACTATTGCAATGAGCATCCTTATGTATATGTATTTTCTCTTGTTTGATTATATCATTAGAATAGAGTTCCAGAGTGGGCTCCTTTAAAAATAAAGCTATTTCTTTCCCCCTCAATGCTTTTAAAACATTGGTACAAGGCCAGGCATAGTGGCTCATGCCTGTAATCCCAGCACTTTGGGAGGCTGAGGCGGGTGGATCACTTGAGGCCAGGAGTTCTAAACCAGCCTGGCCAACATGGTGAAACCCTGTCTCTACTGAAAACACAAAAATTAGCCAGGCATGGTGGCAGGCACCTGCAATCCCAGCTACTCCGGAGACTGAGGTGGGAGAATTCCTTGAACTCGGGGGGTGGAGGTTGCAGTGAGCCGTGATCCTGCCACTGCCCTCTAGCCTGGGTGACAGAGTGAGACTGTCTCAAAAAAAAAAAAAAAAAATTGGTACAAATGAGATGAAAAAGGTGCTGATGGGGAAAGGGGTTGTCCCTTTAAGCCTCTTTTCTGGTTTCCCGGCTGGGATCAACCGGGGGATGCTCTGGGCTTGGACGTAGCACCTCTTCTGTGTTCAGCACACACAGGTGATATGGATTCTCTGTGCCCAGCACTCTGCTAAGCTCTGATTTCCACCTTCTCTCATTGAGTCTGATAAGATAGGCATTATTATTCTTATTTTACAGAGGGCCAAGCCAGTCCAGTGAATCCAGGTGTTCTGGCCAAGGTGACACAGCTAACAAATGTATGTTTGGGTCTCGATTCAGGGACCCAGGTTCTTTGGCAGCACAGTGAACAAAACTGCTTAGCTGCAGACCCATTCCTAGGACAGTTGTCTAAGAACCTTTTGGTTACAAGCAAAAACAAAAGATCAAAAAACCACTAAAGCTATTTTAAGTTAAAAAAAAATAGGGTGGAGGATGATGGTGAGAAGGAATTACAGAAACCCAGAGAAATCTCATCGAACCCAAGAGGAGAAGTAATTAGTCTCATGAGGAACGAGGAAGCAGTGCTCTCTCTCTCTCTGTTTCTTTCTGTCTGGGAAATCATGGCCCTGCAGCCTCTGCTTCTGTAAGTACGTCTTCGTCATTCTCTACCCTGTATCTACCAAAAAAGACAAAAATTAGCTGGATGTGGTGGTGCGTGCCTGTAGTCCCAGATACTCGGGAGGGCGAGGCAGGAAAATCACTTGAACCCAGGAGGTGGAGGTTGCAGTGAGCTGAGCTCTAGCCTGGGTGACAGAGTAAGACCCTGTCTCAAAACAACGACAACAAAAACCTATAAGGAACCTATCTAGCTCTTTCCCTCTCTCAGACCTTTTTCTGTGTTTGCTTCATTCCTAGGTAGGCCTTTTCCTCACGGTGGTAAACGGCTACTAGCAGCTCTATCTGGGCTTATGTTCTCATGAACTGGCTTCCTCAGGGGAAGGCAAATTTCCCCGTTCCAATAGTTCCAGCTCTGATTGTCCTTGACTGAATCATAAGTCCATCCTGAACCCATCACTAAGGCCAGAGCATAGGTGTCTCTGACTGGTGAGCCCTTGGTCAGGTGACCATTCCCAGGCGGAGGTGGGTCAGCCCCATCGAGTAGAGGAGGGACAGTTCTCCAAAGGAAAAATGGGACGCCATTAACAGAGACTCCAGAACCTACGCAACAGTGGATTGAGATTTA
This sequence comes from Symphalangus syndactylus, assembly GCF_028878055.3. Lineage (NCBI taxonomy): Eukaryota > Metazoa > Chordata > Mammalia > Primates > Hylobatidae > Symphalangus > Symphalangus syndactylus. The sequence goes on from NC_072441.2 coordinate 145,523,562, forward strand.
TACCAAGAACCTCCAAGGATATGTTAAAGATCACGGTGGGGGGGAAGAGAAGCCTTTCATTCTTGTATTCCATACACATTATTAAGAGTTCTGGCCGGGCGCGGTGGCTCACGCTTGTAATCCCAGCACTTTGGGAGGCCGAGGCGGGCGGATCACGAGGTCAGGAGATCGAGACCACGGTGAAACCCCGTCTCTACTAAAAAATACAAAAAATTAGCCGGGCGCGGTGGCGGGCGCCTGTAGTCCCAGCTACTCGGAGAGGCTGAGGCAGGAGAATGGCGTGAACCCGGGAGGCGGAGCTTGCAGTGAGCCGAGATCGCGCCACTGCACTCCAGCCCGGGCGACAGAGCGAGACTCTGTCTCAAAAAAAAAAAAAAAAGGGTTCTACGTGTACTCAGCACTGCTTGGCTCAGGGGGTAAAACAGGGAATGAGACAGACAAAGGTCCTTGCTCTCACGGAGTCTAACTTCCAAGGAGCGTGCCAACAAATAAATGTTTCTTGAATATCTACTATGGACAAAACGGTGTTCCCACCCCATTTCTTCCCCTTTGCCCATATAAAGAGAGATAAAATGTGGCCTTTCACTCAAGAAGTTTAAAATATACCACGGCAGATAAAATAGCAGTAAATAATAACAGCCTTTGAGAGGCTGAGGTGAGAGGATCGCTTGAGCTCAGGAGTTTGAGACCAGCCTGGGCAACATAATAAGACCCTATCTTTACAAAAAATAAAAAAAATTAGCCGGGTGTGGTAGTGCATGGCTGTGGTTCCAGCTACTTGGTAGGCTGAGGTGGGAGGATTGCTTGGGCCCAGGAGGTCAAGGCTGCAATGAGCTGATTTGTGCCATTGCACTCCAGCCTGGGCCATAGAGTGAAACCTTGCCTCAAAAAATAATAATAATAAATGGTAAATGCCCGCAGTTATACAAGTGTTTTGGGAGAGAGGGCTGGAATGAGGAGGAATACTACTGCTAATGGCAGTAATAATAAAAGTGGCTGACATCCATTCAGGGTTACTGAGTGCCAGGCACTGTGCTAAGAGCTTTCTGAACAGCATCTCATTTTATCCTAATAACCCTATGAGGTAAGTAGCCCATTTTACAGAGTGAGGAAGGAACTGAGGCTCAGAGAAGAGAAGTGACTTGCTTAAAGAGCACACAGCTGGGAGTTGCACACTCAGCAGCTGAACCTTGGTTTGTCTGGCCTCAGCGCCCGTAACTTTTAGCTGTTACATAATCTTGGGCCTGGAAAGAAGGGCGGGAGGTGTTGGGCCAGGAAATGTGGACATGTGGTACATCTGGGGGGCGAGGAGTCAGTGGGAATAGGTTTTGTTCTTCTTGCTCTGCAGAGGGCTTCCTCTGCTTCTCCATACACATGGCAGAAAGTGGCTGTCTCCAGCTTTGAGTCCTGTGCCTAAACCTGACTCTCTGGCACCAACTGCAAACTGGCAGCCCTATAGGCCAAATATGATGTAAAAAAAATATTCTTAGCCTGTGGCATTTACAAAAATGAATTAGTGCCCCAAATTCAAAAATTGGGAAATCTCACACAAAGATCTGGAAAATCAGAATATCTGACAAGTCTGGGCCCATATTCCCATGGCAACCATCTGCTAGAGCAGAGACGCAGCTGCTACCTTTAGCCAAGGCACACACTTTCCATGTGCCACAATTGCCGCCGTTCCCCGCTGTCTGTCACTGGGCTGTTTCACTCATTGTCATTACTATGGTGACCCCTGGGGGTGTTTGAACTAGAGTCACTATGTCCCAGTTTCAGAGTCCCAAGAGATATAATTCAGCCCAGTGTGGGTCAGATGGGCACCCCTGGTTCAAAACACTGTGGCAATAGCAGGGCAGGCGTCAGCAAGGTCAGCGAGCGTGTAGGGGGACCTCTTCAGTAAGGCCAATCGGCAACGGTGGGGTCTCAGGAAAGGGAGTCTAGATGGGCAGACACTTGAAAGGAGTTTAGTACCAAGGGGGAAGAGATTGAGGCTGAGAGCCCCCCTTATGAGACATGTAATAATAGGCCTGTGTGGTGGCTCACACTTGTTATCCCAGCACTTTTGGAGGCTGAGGTAGGAGGATCGCTGAAGCCTAGGAGATCAAGACTAGCTTGGGCAACGGGGTGAAACCCCATCTCTACAAAAAATACAAAAATTAGCCAGGCATAGGGGCACATGCCTGTAGACCCAGCTGGTTGGTTGGCTGAGGTGGGAGAATCATCTGAGCCTGGGAAGTCAAGGCTGCAGTGAGCCATGATTGTGCCACTGCACTCCAGCCTGGGCGATGGGAGTGAGACCCTGTCTCAAGAAAAACAAAAAACAGGCTGGATGCAGTGGCTCACGCCTCTCATCCCAGCATTCGAGGAGGTCGAGGTGGGCAGATCACCTGAGGTCAGGAGTTCTAGACTAGCCTGGCCAGCATGGTAAAACCCCGTCTCTACTAAAAATACAAAAATTAGCCTGGTGTGGTGGCACATGCGCCTGTAATCCCAGCTACTCAGGAGGCTGAGGCAGGAGGATCACTTGAACCTGGGAGGCGGATGTTGCAGTGAGCCGAGATCACGCCATTACACTCCAGCCTGGACAACAAGAGAGATACTCTGTCTCAGAAAAAAAATGAAAAAGAAAGAAAGAAAGTGGTCAACAGCGCCGACCGTTTAGAGAAGGCAAGTAGGAAAGGCCTGGAAAAAGTCTTTGGATTTGGTGATGAAAAGATCAACAGTGAGTGTGATGACAGACAGTTCAGTGGCCGGGCAGAAGTCAAATGGCAGGGACTGAGAAATGAGTGGACAGTGAGAATGGCAGTCAGGGTTTTGACTCTCCTGAGGCCTGGGATACGGAGGAAAGGAGAGAGTTTGTCCAAAGGCAAAAAGTTTGTGTCAAACAAGATTCCAGAGAAAGGCCTGGCTGCTGTCGAGAGACCCAGGAGTAGCTAAGGCCTTATTCTGGGTTCAGGAGGGCCTGGGAAGATGCTGTCTTGTTTGTGAACCTGAAGTGAAAGCTCACCAGAGGGGCCAGCAGAGGGAACTGCCCTGCGAGAAGGCCCCAGCTTTGCGGCTGGGTTTTCCCCAGTCTGCGTCTAGTTTCCTTGATCCACTGATTATCTTGGGCTGGTTTTGCTGAATGACGCAGGAGCTTGAGCAAGCTTTGCTGCTCAGTTTCACAGCTCTGGGGGAGGGGAAGTTGGATTCCTTTCTGATAGCTGGGAAACAGTCATTAGATATTGAAGGAAGAAGGACAATTGGGCCCCAGCTTCAGAGAGAGAAGAAAAAAAAAACGGCTCTCCAAGCCTTTATTTATTTATTTATTATTTATGTATTTATTTATGAGATGGAGTTTCGCTCTTGTTGCCCAGGCTGGAGTACGATGGCGCAACCTCGGCTCACGGCAATCTCTGCCTCCCGGGTTCAAGCGATTCTCCTGCCTCAGCCTCCTAAATAGCTGGGATTACAGGCATGTGCCACCATACCCGGCTAATTTTGTATTTTTAGTGGAGACAGGGTTTCTCCGTGTTGGTCAGGCTGGTCTCGAACTCCCGACCTCAGGTGATCTGCCCACCTCGGCCTCCCAAAGCGCTGGGATTATAGGCGTGAGCCACCACGCCCGGCTCCTTTATTCTTAATAAAAACAATATCTAACAGTTATTGAGTGCTTTTACCATTGCCAGGCAATGTTCTATGGGCCTCCTGGCTTCATCTCTGGGGTTGACTACTTGTTACTATCCTTGTTTGACACAGGGAGTTGAGAGTTAGGTGAAATGACTTGCCTGGGGCATCCAGCCAGTCACTGGAAGAGCTGAGACTTGACTGCCAAAAGCCCGTGTCCTTAACCACTGTGCAACACCGCACCTCTTAGGAACCTCTCTAGGTGACCCAGCAAGGCCTGTGGGATTGAGGAGGGGCCTCCCAAATGAAGATCCTGGGCAAATGGTTGGAAAACAAAATCCTTAAAAAGCAGCTTCTCCCCTGCTAGGATTTCTGCTGAGAAGGAGGGACAAGATCCCCTGAGCTTGTTCTGAGGTTCCTTATCACCTGAGACCCCCTTCTGTGACTCCTTTCCCCCACTTCAGCTTAGATAAAGGGCCTATTCACAGCCTCCCTGAGCTGTGTCTGGAAGCTGGCCCTGGCAGCAGCTAGCGGTTTGTCCGGTCCTGGCTCCTTCCTCCCTGCCTGCCTCCCCTGCCCCTGATTCAACACCTGGTATCTCTTTCCCGTGTCCCTGAGCTCAGGGCACATGAGGCCCAGGCAGGCACAGTATCACTTTCTTCCTGAACTGTCCCTGAAGCAGGGATAATTTCGTATGCTGTCTGCCCCTGACTCTGTTGTCAGTGCACACTTCCAAAGGTTCCTGTGGAATCCAGGCTCCCGTAAACACCCAAAGAGGGGGAAGTGAGCCAAGCAGTAAGCCTGTGATTGCATCAGGACTGACGCACTCTCTGCCTTTTCCCCTACCTCGGTCTCCAGGGGAGCCACGTGGGCAGGCCACTGGGTCAGGCCCAAGCCCTCTCCCCTTCATTCGGCTGAGGGGAAAAGGGGGATGCTATGCAAGGAACACAGACCTCCAGCAGCACCTCCTTGGCTTGGAAGGGAAGTAGCCAACACATTTGAAAGCTGAAGAGAAGGCAAAGGTGGGGTGGCCTGAGGAAAGGGTCTGAAAAGGCTGGGAAGTAAAGTTTTTGGAGTGTCAACTAAGTGCCAGGTTCTCTATATGTGTAACACTATCAACGATAGGTCAGGTACAGTGGCTAACACCTGTAATTCCAGCACTTAGGGAGGCAGAGGTGGGAGGATGGCTTGAGGCCAGGAGTTTGACACCAGCCTGGAAAGAAAAAAAGAGAAATGTTTAAAAATAATAATAACAATAATAATATGTGACTATGAGGCTCTCGATCAGGAATTCCACTTCTATACTTAAAAGCAACTACCATAGGGGCCGGGCGTGGTGGCTCATGCCTGTAATCCCGGCGCTTTGGGAGGCTGAGGTGGGTGGATCACCTGAGGTCAGGAGTTCGAGACCAGCCTGGCCAACATGGAGAAACCCCGTCTCTATTAAAAATACAAAAAATTAGCCAGGCATTATAGTGGGCGCCTGTAATCCCAGCTGCTAGGGAGGCTGAGGCAGGAGAATCACTTGAACCTGGGAGGCAAAGGTTGCAGTGAGCCGAGATCGCGCCATTGTACTCCAGCTTGGGCAACAAGAGTGAAACTCCATCTCAAAAACAAACAAAAAAGCAGCTACTGGCTGGGCGCAGTGGCTTATGCCTGTAATCCCAGCAGTTTGGAAGGCTGAGGTGGGGAGATCACCTGAGGTCAGGAGTTAGAGACCAGCCTGGCCAACGTGATGAAGCCCCGTCTCTACTAAAAATACGAAAATTAGCTGGACGCGGTGGCGTGCGCCTATAATCCCAGCTACTGAGGATGAGGAGACTGGAGAATCACTTGAAACTGGAAAGTGGAGGTTGCAGTGAGCCGAGATCATGCCACTGCACTCCAGCCTGGGTGACAGAGTAAGACTCTGTCACACACACACACAAAAAGCAGCTATCATTTTATTGTATGCTGGCGCTATGCGGTTTACATACATATATTCTCTTATCTAAGTCTAGAAACACCCTTATGAGTTATGATTACCCTTTTACAAAGTAAGGAAACTGAGACTCAGAGGTGAAAGTTCAGAATTCTCCCAGTAACTCATCTAGGCACTGGAGAGTTAGGGTGTGGTGGATCTAGGTCTGTCTTCTCTTTGCTTCATCATTATGTATTAATGAATGTCATTTTCTCAATAAGAGTAATGCAGTTACTATTAGCTTTGACTTATAGATGGGGAAACTGAGGCTTGGGAAAGTGAGCAGACTTGCCTGAGGACAGAGTACAAGTCTCAACACGTCTCACCCTTAATTTTGATGTCCTTATGCTGAGCTCTTACAGGCTTGCCAGAATGTTCATAAGAGTCTTTCTCAACGCAGCTGAGGCTTCACACAGTTTCCCAGCTCCCTGCGAGGTGACAGAACCAGTACCTGCCTCAGTGAAGTCACTTCTCATCCTAGCTTGTGATCATCTCCTCCGTACTCCTGGCTCTCCGGGGGCCAATTCCAGCTCTTCACAATCATCTCTGTGTATCTGCTAGTGTCTGACCCAGAACAGGGGTTGTTGTTTTGTTTGTTTGTTTGTTTTTGAGACAGAGTCTCGCCCAGAAGGTGTGCAGGCTGAAAAGCTAAGAGACTCAGAAGCCCCAGACTTTTGGATGTCATCAACAGTTAAAAGTTTTAAAAATGAGGAGGGAGACCCAGATATGGTTGCTAGCTTTTAGTCTGGCTAAATAAGAACATTAAAACTCTCAGCCACGCTGGAGTGCAGTGGCACAATCAGTGATCATAGCTTGCTGCAACCTCCACCTCCCAGGTTCAAGCAAGTCTCATTCCTCAGCCTCCTGAGTAGCTGGACTTACAGGCATGCACCATCATGCCCAGCTAATTTTTGTATGTTTAGTAGAGACAGGGTTTTACCATGATGGGCAGGCTGGTCTTAAACTCCTGGCCTCAAGGGATCCACCTGCCTCAGCCTCCCAAAGTGTTGGGATTACAGGCGTAAGCCACCGGCCTCCAGGAGTTGTTTGAATGAAAAAAATAAAAAGAGATTCCTTGAGGAGCTGAGATTTGAACCTAGGTCTGTTGGGCTCCACCTGAGCCATTTCCACTTCCTCCGCCTGCCATTGGCCTCCCTCCCCTAGAGACGCCTAGATGTGCAGGCTGAAAAGCTGGGGCATGGCAGCATGCAAGCTGATTCAGAATCCTTCCCCTCCCCTCCCCTTTGCTTTTTCAGAAGCCAAGGAGAAACATGAAAACTCAAATGTGCCCTGAACCAGTCTCAACCCTGAAGTTAAGGAATGCAAAAGGTGAGGAGTCACCATGGTAACCGCAGTGGCAGGTGTGTTGGTGATTCCTTTGTTTCTGCAGCATCGGCAGGCAAGGCCTGCCCAGTGCCTGTCTGAGGGTTTGTGCTATCTGGCTACAGGGGAGCTGCATTTCATTCATTTCTCTTAATGGGACATTATGGGAGACTTTTGCTTTTCATTGCCTCCATTTTCTTATAAGTGGAAGAGGAGGGAAAAAAACCATTTTCCTTCCCTTCCCACCCACTCAGAGAAATGCCCGAAAAACACCAGCATTCCCATCAGAGACTGCTGCCGCTGGTCATGAAACCCCATCATCACTTAAATTGCTCTATTTTAAAGGTTTGTGAAAACTGCACCAAATTGATTTTTCCCATATCACTTCTATCTGTTATTTCTGTGGTCTCTCTTCTTCATTGCTACATTTCCCCGGAGCAAGGGAGCAAATCTATATGGAAACTTGAGGTACTCTTATGTGGTTTGGGAACCAAAAAATAAAAGTGTTTTAGAGGCTTTCGGATTGTTGTCTTTCTGTTACTTACTCATGGACTTATGTATTTATTTTTACCCTGGGTCTGTTGAAAAGGATTTGGCTCACAGATTCTGAACTTAATTTAGCTTCAGGCCTTAATCACCGTTGAGCAGAGAATTTTATAATCACAGGGATGGAAAGAATCTTAGATGTGATCTGGCTCAGAAGTCCCCAGACTTTTGGATGTCATCAACAGTTAAAAGTTTTAAAAATGAGAAGGGAGACTCAGATATGGTTGCTAGCTTTTAGTTTGGCTAAATAAGGACATTAGAAAAAACACAACTATCATGTAGTACCACCACTGTTTCATAAAAGAAAGCACATTCTAATATGAAAAAAGGTAGGAAGGAATGGTATACATTCTTAGAATAAAACACTGTTCCTTAAACAATACATTTAGGCTGGGCGCAGTCGCTCACGCCTGTAATCCCAGCACTTTGGGAGGCCAAGGCGGGCGGATCACGAGGTCAGGAGATCGAGACCATCCTGGCTAACACAGTGAAACCCCGTCTCTACTAAAAATACAAAAAAAATTAGCCAGGCGTGGTGGTGGGTGCCTGTAGTCCCAGCTACTCCGGAGGCTGAGTCAGGAGAATGGTGTGAACCTGGGAGGACGAGCTTGCAGTGAGCCAAGATCGCGCCACTGCATTCCAGCCCGGGCGACAGAGCAAGACTCCGTCTCAAAAAAAAAAAACAAAAACAAAAATACATTTAGTAAATAATTCGCCCTTTTATACATATTTTTTTCCTTTTTCCACATACTAGCACCAGTCTGAGAATAGATATTTGAGAACTATTCATCTTGTTTACTATCCCTGCCAGTATTTCTTGGAAATGGTATCTTGGCCTCTGCTTGGATACCTTTGGTAGCTGGAGCACTCACTACCTTCTCTTTTAGGATAATTCAAGCTATTTTCTTCTTCCTCCTCTTCTTCTTCTTCTTCTTCTTATTCTTCTTCTTCTTCTTCTTCTTCTTCTTCTTCTTCTTCTTCTTCTTCTTCTTCTTCTTCTTCTTCTTCTTCTTCTTCTCCTCTTCTCCTCTTCTTCTTCTTCTTCTTCTTCTTCTTCTTTCTTCTTTCTTCTTCTTTCTTCTTCTTCTTTTTTTTATCTTTTTGAGATGGAGTCTTGCTCTGTTGCCAGGCTGGAGTGCAGTGGCACGGTCTTGGCTCACTGCAACCTCCACCTCCCGGGTTCAAGCCATTCCCCTGCCTCAGCCTCCTGAGTAGCTGGGACTACAGGTGCGAGCCACCATGCCTCGCTAATTTTTCTTTTTTCTTTTGTATTTTAGTACAGATGGAGTTTCACCATGTTGGCCAGGATGGTCTCGATCTCCTGACCTCATGATCCACTCACCTCGGCCTCCCAAAACGCTGGGATTACAGGTATGAGCCACCACACCTGGCCTCAAGCTATTAACTTCTTTCTTATAGCCCTTTCCTTTCCTTCTTCAGGTGGGTTACATGTCCGTTTTATGTGTTCCCTTATTTCCCCTGCAGGCAGTTACCACTTTATTTATTTATTTAATTAATTTATTTATTTCAGAGATAGAGTCTCACTCTGTTACCAAGGCTGGAGTGCAGTGGTACAATCATAGCTCATTGCAACCTCCATCTCCTGGGCTCAAGCAGTCCTGCCACTTCCACCTCCTAAGTAGTTGAGACCAAGGTGTGAGCCACAGCACTTGGCTAGTTAGCATTTTTGTAGTACTCATCTCATGATGCTGTAATTGCTGGTTGAGACATCCATCAGTTTCTAGACTGTCAACTTCTTGAGGGCAGGGTCTATGTCTGTTCACTGTTGGGGCCTCAGACCTATTACATGGCAGAAGCTCATTAATAATTGTTGACTGAAGGAATGAGCTTCTATCCACTGGATTAATGATATCATGAAACAATCGTAACAATGGCCATGAAATTGATATTTGTTTCATGTGTACTATATGCTAAGCATTTTATTCAAGTTTGATCAGGAACAGGCTTTTATGTCAGGAAATTTGGAATAAGATGAAAATTATAGTTGATGAAGCATATTGTTTTAAAAGGAAGTTTCTCTGGGAATTTATCCTACAGAATTTCCCTAAAAGTGCTCCAAGGCGTATCAAGATGTATGTGCAAGAATGTCCACTGCAGTATTGCTTCCAATAGCAAAAAGTTGGAAACAACCGGGATATTTACCAATAGGGAACCTGTTAAATAAATTATAGTTCAGTCGGCTGGGCACGGTGGCTCAGGCCTGTAATCCCAGCACTTTGGGAGGCCGAGGTGGGTGGATCATGAGGTCAGGAGTTCGAGACCAGCCTGGCCAACATGGTGAAACCCCTTCTCTACTAAAAATACAAAAATTAGCCAGGCGTGGTGGCGTGCGTCTGTAATCCCAGCTACTCGGGAAGCGGAGGCAGGAGAATCGCTTAAACCCGGGAGGCGGAGGTTGTGGTGAGCCGAGATTGCGCCACTGCATTCCAGCCTAGGCAACAAGAGCAAAACTCCTTCTCAAAAAAAAAAAAAGTGGCTCTTTTTCTGGGTAGGATTGCAGGAGACTTTTATTCTATTAAGCATCCATCTCTGTAATTTAAAAAATGTGTAAGAAGCATGTCTTATTTTTTAGCAGCTTTATTAAAGTATAATTTACATGCCATAAAATGCATGTATCATCTTTACAGTAGTGGTGGACAGATTATTTATTTATTTATTTAAGACAGTCTTGCTCTGTTGCCCAGGCTGGAGTGCAGTGGCATGATCTCGGCTCACTGCAACCTCCAGGGTTCAAGTGATTCTTGTGACTCAGCTTCCCAAGAGGCTGGAATTACAGGCATTCACCACCATGTCTGGCTAATTTTTGTATTTTTAGTAGAGACGGGGTTTTGCCATGTTGGCCAGGCTGGTCTCTAGCTCCTGGCCTCAAGCAATCCACTCACCTCGGCTTCCCAAAGTGCTGGGATTATAGGCATAAGCCACAGTGCCCGGCCAGGGCCAGATTTTAAAAAAACACAAATAGAAGGAAATATTTCTTTTTTTCTTTTTTTTGAGATGGAGTCTTGCTCTGTCGCTCAGGCTGGAGTGCAGTGGCATGATTTCGGCTCAACGCAACCTCTGCCTCCCGGGTTCAAGCAATTCTCTGCCTCAGCCTCCCAAGTAGCTGGGATTACAGGCGTCTGCCACCATGCCCCACTAATTTTTGTATTTTTAGTAGAGATGGGTTTCATCATCTTAGCCAGGCTGGTCTCGAACTTCTGACCTCGTGATCCATCTGCCTTGGCCTCCCAAAGTACTGGGATTACAGGCGTGAGCCACTGCGCCCAGCCAGAAGCAAAGGTTTCTATGCAAGCACAGTGGCTCACGCCTGTAATCCCAGCACTTTGAGAGCCCAAGGTGGGAGGATTGCTTGAGCCCAGGAGTTTGAGAAGGAAAGGTTTCTGACATTGAGGCTAATCTAATCTTTTGTCCCTTTGCCTGCCCTTCTGTTTCCTTCCCCATAATGGTTTTCCCTCAGCTCCTTCTCAGACCCTCAATATCTCTGAGTGGCATAAAAACTCTTTTTCTAGGCCAGGCACAGTGGCTCATGCCTGTAATCCCAGCACTTCGGGAGGCCGAGGCAGGCAGATCACCTGAGGTCAGGAGTTTGAGACCAGGCTGGCCAACACGGCAAAACCCTGTCTCTACTAAAAATACAAAAATTAGCCGGACGTGGTGGCAGGTGCCTGTAATCCCAGCTACTGGCAAGGCTGAGGTGGGATAATTGCTTGAACCTGGGAGGTGGAGGTTGCAGTGAGCCAGCTGAGATCACGCCATTTTACTCTAGCCCTGGGAGACAAGAACAAAACTCCGTTTAAAAAAAAAACAAAAACCCACCTCTTTTTCTTTTTATGTGTGCCTATAAAAGATGGGTTCCACTAGATGACTTCTAAGGTCCTTTCAGGTACCAGTTGGGGTGAGTTGATAGTCCTGGTCTCTCTCCTACTAAAACTTGTTCTTAGGAAGGATCGGTAATTTCTTTTTTTTTTTTGTATTATTAGTAGAGATGGGGGGTTCACCACATTGGCTAGGCTGGTCTCGAACTCCTGACCTCTGCTGATCCACTTGCCTTGGGCTCCCAAAGTGCTGGGATTACAGGTGTGAGCCACCATGCTTGGCCAGTATCTGGTAATCTCATTCTCATTACATGAAAATAGCTGATGAGGCCCAGTTTATTTTTCTCTCTTGTGATGTTTGCATTTTAACAAAAGATGAACTATCATTTTTGGCTTCAAACCAAGAAGAAAACCTCCAACTGTTCCGTTTCTACACAAGTAGGGGTAAGGGATATGTTTGAGTGGGCAGGACAACCTTTTCAGCATCCTTGAAAACACAGCAGCAGATAGGAAGTTAGGATCATTGATGTGGAGATGGGTAGGTACTCAAGGTTGCCACTAGGTAAAATGGGACCCATTATGGGTAGAATTAAGAAAGCTGTGGACCATTGGGAAAGGAGTCCTCTCAATTTCACCTATGACCTTAATTGCCCCGTTTAAGCTAGTACTTTGAAGTTTCAGTGTGTAGAAACATTATCACCGGTCAGATAGCATATATTAAACATTTATACAGGCACAGATAATCTAAGTCACTCTGAAAGAGGTTGATATAATGAAAAGAATTCACACTGTTAGACCAACATCCAGAATGTGGTAGACTGTAACCACATTCTTATTAGGAGAGGCAGACACACAGTGGTTGAGGAAGTGGGGCCCTGGATATATATTTGCTGGGTTCAAATCCTCCTGGCTCTATCATGTACTACCAGTTGGGTGACCTTGGTCAAGTGGCTTCGCTGTTATTTATCTCAGTTTCTCCATGAAATGGGAATAACAGGGTAACAATATTAACAGTAATGTAAAATGGAGATAACAATAATTCCCACCCCTTAGGGTTATGAAAGTTAAATTAGTTAATACATATCAAGTGCTTAGAACAGTGTCTGGCACGGCCGGGCACAGTGGCTCACGCCTGTAATCCCAGCACTTTGGGAGGCCGAGGCGGGCGGATCACCTGAGGTCAGGAGTTCGAGACCAGCCTCACCAACATGGAGAAACCCCATCTCTACTAAAACTACAAAATTAGCTGGGCGTGGTGGTGCATGCCTGTAATCCCAGCTAATACTCAGGAAGCTAAGGCAGGAGAATCACTTGAACCCGGGAGGCAGAGGTTGCAGTGAGCTGAGATCGCGCCATTGCACTCCAGCCTAGGCAACAAGAGCAAAACTTCATCTCAAAAAAAAAAAAAACAGTGCCTGACACATAGTAAGTGCTCAATAAATGTCAGCTATGAACATCATTACCTCCTAATCCCTTTGTGTAGAAAACCTTGATGCTTCATTCCAAGAGCTCTAGCTTCAGTTATTAATAAATCTTTTTCTATTTTCCAACTGCCAAATGGGAAAACTGAGTCACAGCGTATCAGAGAATGCTGTGAAGGGAACCCAGAAGGCAGGGCAGCACCAGAGGTTCAAGTGCAGTAGGCCCTCCATATTCCTGAATTCAACCAACCAAGGATCTAAAATATTCAGGAAAAAAAAATAGCATCTTCACTAAACATGTACTTTTTTCTTGTTATCATTCCCTAAACAATACAGTATAACAACTACATAACATTTACACTGTATTAGGTATTAAGTAATCTAGAGATGATTTAAAGTATACGAGAGGATGTGTGTAGGTTATATGCAAATACTATACCATTTTATATTTTTTATTTTATTTTTTATACTGAGTCTAGCTCTGTCGTCCAGGCTAGAGTGCAGTCGGCTCACTGCAACCTCCGCTTCCTGGGTTCAAGCGAAGATTCTAGTGCCTCAGCCTCCCGAGTAGCTGGGATTATAGGTGTGCCCAGCTAATTTTTCTATTTTTTTAGTAGACACGGGGGTTTCATCATGTTGGCCAAGCTGGTCTCGAACTCCTGACCTCAAGTGATCCTCCCGCCTCGGCCCCCCAAAGTGCTGGGATTACAGGCGTAAGCCACCGCGCCCGGCCCATTTTTTATTTTATCACAGGGACTTAATTATCCGCAGATTTTGGGATCCGCAGGTGTCCTGGAACCAACCAATCCCTCACGGATAGGGAGCGACCTACGGGGCCTGCAGTCCCCGAGCGGCTCCCCGTCCCCGCCAGGCTCCGCTGTCCCCTGTGAAAGGTGAACTAGGGAGCCTGAGTCACGTTTCTCAACTTTTCCCTCTCCCTGGTTGCCAGTTCCCGAAGTCGTTTTCTTCTCTGGCCGAAATCCAGTCCCACTTGATGGCGGTGGAGCTGGGGATCCTGACTGCGGATCGGCCCCGGGAAGGATCCCGCGGAGGCCGCCGCCTTCCCGTCCACTCAGACCCCAGCCGAGGCTTTCCAGCACCCGCCGGCACCGGGACAGCGAGCCCCCTCCGCACGCGGACCCACGCCCCGAGCGAGCCCTGACTTCTCCCGGAATTCACAGCTTCACTCCCTCCCCTCCCCCGAAGGCGGACGCAGGGGAAGCTCCAGCGCCTGAGGAGGCCGCCCGAGTGCGACCTGCAGCGGCTCAGGGTACGACGCCAGGGCTTCCTGCACCAGCGGAGAGGCCAGGGGCGGGGCATTCCTGCAAACAGCTGGAGCCAGCGCCCTGCCCCCTCCGCCCCGCCCCTGCAAAAGAGGGCTGTAAAGTTCCGGAAGAGAGATTAGAGGCAGGGGATGGGTGGGGCGGTGAATAGTACATTCCTTCCTCCCCCTGCCTCCTCCTACCCGGTTATCACTCTGGGAGGGTTGAGTCGTCTCTTGGCTTTCTCTTGGCCGGTGCGCTGGCAGCGTCCGGACGTGGGGCTTGAACCCTCCCATGCTCATCTGGATCGCTTATTTCGCAGCTCATGACTCCATCTGGCTTCGGGCTCGGAAATTTTGGTTGTTACTTGCAACTGGGTCTTTTCAACTGGGTCTTTTCCGTAAGAGTGCTTCACAGGCCTGTCTGTGCATTTGTTAGTAGTTCCTATTTATTGAGCGAACTTTGCAATGGAGGCATACTTTATTTAGTGTTGGAGGGAAGGAACCTGAAGGCTCAGAGAGGCTGTGAAACCTCAAGGCCATACAATGGCAGAGCCACCACACCCTGCTGATTCCTTTGCTTCAGGTCTTTAAAAGGCAAGACTTATCTATTAGAGGGTAGGGAAGTAACATTTATGGACCACCTCCCACTCTGCCAGCTACTTTATTTTTTATTTTATTTTTTTTGAGACGGAGTCTCGCTCTGTCGCCCAGGCTGGAGTGCAGTGCCCCGATCTCGGCTCACTGCAAGCTCCGCCTCCCGGGTTCACGCCATTCTCCTGCCTCAGCCTCTCCGAGTAGCTGGGACTACAGGCGCCCACCACCACGCCCGGCTAATTTTTTGTATTTTTAGTAGAGACGGGGTTTCACCGTGGTCTCGATCTCCTGACCTCGTGATCCGCCCTCCTTGGCCTCCCAAAGTGCTGGGATTACAAGCGTGAGCCACCGCGCCCGGCCAGCTACTTTAAATATATTGTCTTTATTCACTTAATTTGTCACAACACTTCAAGACAGATGTGATCACCATGCCCATATTACAGATGAGGAAAACTTAGAGGTGAGGAGTTGAAGGGCCAGAGCTGGGATTCCTGTACAGTCATACTGCAAGGCCTGTGCTCTTTCTAAAACCACAGTTAATGTCTGCATAGTGCTTGACAGTTTACAAAGCAAAGTATTTTCAAGCTCTACATTTTAGAGCTATCATCCTATTTCATAGATGAAGAGAAAGGTTAATTTGTGAAGGTACAACATCTGTTGAAGATCACAAAACTAATGGTAAGTTGCAGAATCTGTAATTTTGAAATAAACTGTAGAGCTGGTGGTATCAAGGCTCATTTCATTTATTCATTGCACGGTGCCAAGTACCAACTAATAATAATACTAGCTAACATTTATTGAATACTTAAACATGAGCTCAATGTATGAGTTTTGCACACTAAGTCCTTTAGTCCTTTTTTTGAAGTTTACCTTTTCTATTTTACCGATGGGGAAATAGTTATTTCATCAGGCAGATGAAATAACTCCCCAAGTCTACATGACAACAAAATGGCAATGCAAAGATGCCAGATGAATTAGTGTAAAATCCCAGGGTGGGAACCAGTCACCTGTTCTCAACCTCTGTCTAAACCACTTTTCTGAGGCCTTCAGTTTCTTTGCCACACGATCATGACTTGTTTTCTTGTTTTTCTTTTCTTTTTTTTTGAGACACAGTCTCACTCTGTCGCCCAGGCTGGAGTGCAATGATGCAATCTCAGCTCACTGCAACTTCTGCCTCCCCGGTTCAAGCGATTCTTCTGACTCAGCCTCCCGAGTAATTGGGATTACAGGTGTTCACCACCACGCCCAGCTAATTTTTTTTTTTGTATTTTTAGTAGAGATGGGGTTTCACCATGTTGGCCAGGCTGGTCCCGAACTCCTGGCCTCAGGTGATCCACCCTCCTCAGCCTCCCAAAGTGCTGGGATTACAGGCATGAGCCACTGTGCCCGAAAGACCATTGCTTGTTTTTCTAACCCCTGTGTGTGGTGGGCCCACATAGCTCCTGCTGTCAAGGAGCTCGTGCTCTGTAAAATCAGCCAAGAGTACTGCCAGCTTGCCCCACAGGGGCACTGGGAAGATTAATCAGCGAATGGCACTTGGAATGCTTCAGCAAAAGCACTGGATAAACTCAGGGCACTTATGCGTGAAACTCACTGCTAGGGGTGGTTCCTGCTGTAATAAGGCACCTGCAGCCCAGTTCCTGATCTGTCCGAGGTATGGAGAGAGTAAAGCCACGTTACGGCCTTCTGTGGGAAGCCATTTGGATGTCAGGGTGAGAGCATCCCTCTGCTTTCGGGGTTAAGGGAATGTGGCTGTGGTGTCATAGCCTAGGACCTTTCCCTCTCAGAGGCAGATATTTTTTTCAGCATTTCACAAGGGTTTCCAGCTTATTCTGAGGACACCAGTTATTGACTGAAGTCAGAAACGAGTATCATGATTATTTGGGCTTCAGAGACAGACAAACCTGGGGTGAATCCTGTTTCTGTCATTTCGTCTCTCTGATCTGAGCCTCTGGTTCCTTTTTTTTTTTTTTTTGAGATGGAGTCTTACTCTGTCGCCCAGGCTGGAGTGCAGTGGCATGATCTCAGCTCGGCTCACTGCAATCTCTGCCTCCCAGGTTCAAGCAATTCTCTTGCCTCAGCCTCCTAAGTAGCTGGGATTACAGGCGCACGCCACCACGCCTGGCTAATTTTTGTATTTTTAGTGGAAACGAGGTTTCACCATGTTGGTCAGGCTGGCCTCAAACTCGTGACCTCGTGATCCGCCTGCCTCGGCCTCCCAAAGTGCTGAGATACAGGCGTGAGCCACCGCAACTGGCCTTTTATTTTCTTTTTTTTCTGAGACAGAGTCTCCCTCTGTTGCACAGGCTAGAGTGCAGTGTCGCGATCTCGGTTCACCACAACCTCTGCCTCCCAGGTTCCAGTGATTCTCCTGCCTCAGCCTCCCAAGTAACTGGGACTACAGGCATGTGCCACCATGCCTGGCTAATTTTTGTATTTTTAGTAGAGACGGCTTTTCACTATGTTGGCCAGGCTGGTCTCAAACTCCTGACCTTGTGATCCACCTGCCTTGGCCTCCCAAAGTGTGGGGATTACAGGCGTGAGCCAGCGCGCCTGGCCTTTCTCAAGCGTTTTCATACGTTATTATCAATATGTGAAAGAGTCCATGAGGTAGCTGATTATTACTTCCATTTAATAGTTGATAACACTTCCCTTTTTTTTTTTTTTTTTTTTTTTTTTTTTTTTTTTTTGTTGAGACGGAGTCTCGCTCTGTCGCCCAGGCTGGAGTGCAGTGGCACAATCTCGGCTCACTGCAAGCTCCGCCTCCCGGGTTCACGCCATTCTCCTGCCTCAGCCTCTCCGAGTAGCTGGGACTACAGGTGCCCGCCACCACGCCCGGCTAATTTTTTTGTATTTTTAGTAGAGACGGGGTTTCACCGTGGTCTCGATCTCCTGACCTCAAGTGATCCGCCCGCCTTGGCCTCCCAAAGTGCTGAGATTACAAGCGTGAGCCACCGCGCCCGGCCAACACTTCCCTTTTTTAATGGGGGTAATAGTACCTTCCTAATAGGGTCATTTTGAATCATCAACTTGAAAATAGATTTTATTTTATTATTTATTTATTTTGAGATGAAGTTTTGCTCTTGTTGCCCAGGCTAGAGTGACATGGTGTGAAATGGGCTTACTGCAACCTCTGCCTTCTGCATTCAAGTGATTCTCCTGCCTTAGCCTCCTGAGTACTTGGGATTATAGACGCCTACTACCACCCTTAGCTAATTTTTGTATTTTTAGTAGAGATACAGTTTCATCATGTTGGCCAGGCTGGTCTCAAACTCCTGACCTCAGGTGATCCACCCGCCTCGACTTCCCAAAGTGTTGGGATTACAGGCATGAGCCACTGTGCCGGGCCTTGATAACATTTTAAAACGTTTCAATCAGGACTCGGAAAACAGTAGATGCTTAATAAAAGGTAACTATGGCTGGGTGCAGTGGTTCATGCCTATAATCCCAACACTTTGGGAGGCCAAGGTGGGAAGATTGCTTGAGCCCAGGAGTTCAAGACCAGCCTAGGCAACATGGCAAGACCTCCATCTCTACAAAAATAAAAAAATAATTAGCTGGGCATGGTGGCATGGGCCCATGGTCCCACCTACTTGGGAGGCTGAGTGGGAGGATTGCTTGAGCCTAGGAGGTTGAGGCTGCAGTGAGCCATGTTTGCACTACTGCATTCCCTCCAGGGTGACAAAGTGAGACCCTGTCTTAAAAAAAAAAAAAAAAAAAAAGGCCAGGTGCGGTGGCTCACGCCTTTAATCCTAGCACTTCTGGAGGCCGAGAGGGGCAGATCACGAGGTCAGGAGATCGAGACCATCCTGGCTAACACGGTGAAACCCCATCTCTACTAAAAATACAAAAAATTAGCCGGGCGTGGTGGTGGGCGCCTGTAGTCAACAGCTACTCAGGAGGCTGAGGCAGGAGAATGGTGTAAGCCCAGGAGGTGGAGCTTGCAGTGAGCCGAGATTGCACCACGGCACTCCAGCCTGGGTGACAGAGCGAGACTCTGTCTCAAAAAAAAAAAAAAAAAGGGGGTAAAGGTAACTATTATTGGAGCCATTATTCTTATCCTTATGTTGTTAATGTTGTTATTACATTATTTTATTTCAGGGCCAGAAGGAGAGCTAGGTGGAGGGAAGTGTCATTCACTTGGTCAAACAATCTACTAGATGAAAACAAACAAGCAAACAATCTGCTAGACTGCCCCAAACAGATCCATCTAAGCAGGGGAGAATCTGAAAACAGGCAATTACAATACCATGTTAAGTACTATGGGAGAGGATTGCACAAGGTGTTCAAGGTGTTTTGCAACTTTATCGGAAGAATCAATAACTCATAGACGCAGCAAAAGTTTTGCAGAGGAGGTAGCTCTTTCTTTCAAATCAGTCTGTGTTTCCAGGAAGTAGAAAATACTGCTTGCTGGAGGCAGACAGAATGCAAGTGAGCCCAGTCTGTGCTCCTCACCCGAGGGCCTTGCTACTGATCTGCAGCCGCTCTTGCTCCTCAAGGTCTCTCAACTCCCACACAGCCCTGCCAGCCAGCCTTGCCCTAGAATACCCCCTCCTGGGCCACCTGCTGGTGGTGAACATCCTGGACTCTGTGCTGTGGCTTGATGCGGCTGAGTCATAAGACCTTTCTTTTTACTGCTAAGCTCTAATGGAAGCCTTCTGGTCAGAAGCAATGCCCCAAGTCTACCTTGTGGGGAAGGTCTAATGACGACAGATCACTGCTTCTCCCCGCAGGGCTGGATGAGCATGGATGTGGTGGCGAGGTGGGGGAGAAGCACCCACGGGAGCATCTTCATTTCTTCCTATATAGGCGCTAGTTCTGGGCAGGCAAGACTTCCCTGGGGTGGACAGAAAGAACAGACCCTCCCCAACCCGCAATTCCCAGGGGGAGACAGCTCCCTCCCAAGCCAGACTCCAATGCCGCACTTTGCCATCTGGCCGTGGCCCAAACCAGCCTCCCAGCTCGCTAGTGACCACATTTTCCAAACCAAAACTCAGGACGCATGATCTGGCAAAGAATTTCTGGCTAGCTTCCAAATGCAAGAGGCAAAAACCTTTCCACTTGAGAATCTCTGCGTCGTTAAAGGTGACATTAAGTCGGAAAGCTTGAAATTCAGGGTCTCTTCTTTCTCGATTTCTCAAGCGTTTTTTTTTTCTTTTCTTTTCTTTTTTTTTTTTGAGACGGAGTCTCACTCTGTCGCCCAGGTTGGAGTGCAGTGGCGCGATCTCCGCTCACTGCAAACTCCGCCTCCCGGGTTCAAGGGATTCTCCTGCCTCAACCTCCCGAGCAGCTGGGATTACGGCCCTCCTTTCGGGCGCGCGCCACCATGCCCAGCTAATTTTTGTATTTTTAGCAGAGACAGGGTTTCACGATGTTGGCCAGGCTGGTCTCGAACTGCTGACCTCGTGATCTGCCCTCCTCGGCCTCCCAAAGTGCTGGGATTACAGGCATGAGCCACCGCGCCTGGCCTTTCTCAAGCGTTTTCATACGTTATTATCGATACGTGAAAGAGCCCGTGAGGTAGCTGATTATTATTTCCATTTAATAGTTGATAACACTTGGAATTACTTGCGCAAGATCCTACATCCCGAAAGTCTGAATTTTGGCTTGTCAGGGACAGTTCTTAGGGTGGGTGTGTGTCTTGTGGGCAGAGCTGGGGGTGGCGTATTAATATCTTCGACGAAGATGCACACGCCATTCATTTGGGGCCTCAGGAAGGGCAGCCAAGAACTAAGCTGCTCAGGTTCCCACTTCTGAGTTGGAAATCCCCAAGCACAGGACGTGGTGGCCACCCCGTCCCGTCAAGATCTGACCACAGGCCTGACGGCCTAGGAGCGAGAAAGAACCCTTCGACCTTGCGGGTCACACCTCGGCTGTAGGCCCTGGACCCAGCCCAGGTGCGGATGGGCGGGGCGCAGCGCGGGCGAGCGACTCCCCAGGCCACGTTCTGCCTTCCCTCCCCGATCACATGGACTCGCCTTCCGTAGCCGGGAGTGCGGAGCGGAACGAACCACGAGGAGGAGGAGCGGGGGAGGTGCCCAGGGCAGTGGGTCAGCGCCCCGCGGGGCAGGTGGGCGGGCCCAAGCGCCCGCGAGCCGGCCGGCCAGCCAGTCAGCGAACGCGGAGGGCGGGCCGGCGGCCCCGCGCGCCGCGCCCCGCAGCGCCCCCTGAGGGGCGGCGGCGGGAGCTGGTTCCGGCTGCGCGCGCAGCGGTGGTGGTGGCGGCGGCGCGATCGGCCGGGCTGTAACCGTCGTCTGTCCGGGAGCGGCTGGAGCGGCTGCGGCGGCCGGGCACGGCGCGAGGCGACGCCACAGGGCAGCGGCGGCAGCGGAGGCAGCGGCGGCAGCAGGAGACGCAGCGGCGGCCGCAGCAGCAGCAGCAAGACGGACTCGTGGAGACGCGCCGCCGCCGCCGCCGCCGGGCCGGGCCGGGTGTCGCGCGCCGAGGCTGGGGGGGAGTCGTCGCCGCCGCCGCCACCGCTACCGCCGCCGCCGCCGCCGCCGAGGTGACTGAGGAGAGAGGCGCCTCCTCGCTCCCGCCACCGCCGGACTTCAATGCCCAGTCCCCAGCTCGCCAGCGTGAGTGCGCCCCTCCCGGGCGGCCCCCCGCGCCGGCGCCGGGGGCCTCGGGGAAGGGGAGGGCGGGAGGCGCCGCAGCCATTAGTGCAGGCCGGAGACACGTCCCCGGAAGGAGGGCCGGGCCGGGCCGGGCCGGGGCGGGGGAGCGAGGGTGGGTGAGCGAGGGGCGGGCTCGTGTGTGTGTGGAAGGGAGAGAGCTGTACGAGCGTGGGGGAGAGTGAGTTGGTGAAGGGAGGGCGTGTGAGTGGGGGACAGGGCTGAGTGTCCGTGCGAGGAGGTGGGGGGAGTGGGAGCGCGTCGGGGGGCGGTGTCGGTGTTGGGGGAATGTGGGTGAGGGCAGGGGAGGGTATGGGTGTGTGGGGAGCGTGTGGGCATGAGGGGTGGGGGTAGAATGAGTGAGTAAATGGGGGAGGAGAGAGTTGAGAGTGTGGTAAAGAGCGGGTGAGTGTAGGGGGAGAACGTGGTGTGTGTCGGTGAGAAGGTGCGTGGCAGAGGCGGGAGTGTGGCAGGGCGTGCCGGCGTGTGTCCAGTGTGTGAGCAGGCATCCCGGAGGCCCGTCCCCGTGGTCTTTGTGTGTGTGGCGATAGTGAACCCTGGCGTGTTGGGTTAGGGAGTTCCTTCCGGGAGCATCTTGTCCCTGGGTTCTCAGGTTCAAGTATGAGGAAAGGGGGTATAAGTCTCTTCCAGCGGCTCTATGATCTTCTGGCTCTGGGATTTTAGTTTTTTTTTTCCCCAGAAAGGATGTGATGTGTTTTTTTGTTGTTGTTCTATAAATTTTTTTCTCCCACGTTTCATGACTTCAAAGTAAAATTTCGGATTTGTCAATGATGCCATCCTATCCTAGTCTGGGGCCCCTGAGAGCTAACGAGAAGAAGTTTGTTGCCCAAGATCCTACAGTCTGGCCTGTAGAGTGTTCAGGAGCATAAACTTTTGTCAAGTACTGGCAGTTTTTCAGGTGAAGGGTATTTTATTGTTAGGTAAATTGAACTGTAGGCTGGTTTATTATTTCCTGGAATTTGTCAAGAAATTAGCAGTGACTAGCAATTCTAGTGTCACTGTAGGCTTTCAGCAAATGTTTGTCCAGAGTCACCAAACTACAACCACTGCTGAGTTGGAATATGGTACTTGTCATGCTCTGTAATAGAGAGTAGTTTCAGAGGGAAGCGAGTGAAGTTATGCCTTGCTGAGTGTGCAAAAGGAAATTAAGGATGCAGAATGACACATCAGGGCTTGAGAATCACTTGCCCGCACACCATTGTATTGGTGAAGATGGTGAGAAGTTGTTTGCTGGTATTCTGATCTTGGCATTTGTAAGTTTCATAATGAATGGACTAATTATTGTCATGGACTTTTCCCATTCTTGTGTTGTAAAAGTAGGGATTCTTGATGAAGAGTAGTACCTTGATAGGGATTTTACACATTGATATAATCTTAAAAATGATGTTATCTTAAACATAATGTCTCTTAGAAGTTGGTGGTCTTTCACTTGATCTTAGCCAAAAGGCCGAGAAGCGATAGGAGTTGGTAGTCTTTCAGTATAAGCAAATAGTATGGTCCTTTTGTTTTTTTGTTTGTTTGTTTTTGAGATGGAGTCTTGCTCTGTTTGTTGCCCAGGCTTCCCAGGTTCAAATGATCTTCCTGCCTCAGCCTCCCAAGTAGTTGAGAATGCAAGTGTGCACCACCACACCCGGCTAATTTTCATATTTTTAGTAGAGATGGGATTTCACCATGTTGGCCAGGCTGGTCTTGACCTCCTGACCTCCACTGAAGGCCCCACCTGCCTTGGCCTCCCAAAGTGCTGGGATTAACAGGCAGGAGGGTGGTCCTTTTGACAGTGAACATAATAGAATTACAGGCAAAATCATTGATGTGTAATTAAAAGTTAGAAATTATATTTTTCGGCTGGGCAAGCCGGCTCATGCCTGTAATCCTAGCACTTTGGGAGGCTGAGGCAGGAGGATCGCTTGAGCCCAGGAGTTCGAGACCAGCCTGGGCAACATGGTGACTCCATTTCTACAGAAAATACAAAAGTTAGGCATGGTAGTGTGTGCCTGTAGTTCCAGCTATCCCGGAGGCTGAGGTGAGAGGATCTTGTGAGTCCAGGAAGTCAAGGCTGCAGTGAGCCAGTGAGACTCTCTCAAAATAAGAAGAAAGAAATAGTAAATAGTATTGTTACTGTTCAGTGAGGAAAAGAATTAGTATTAATTTCCTCCTGTGCTACAGGTGCTTTTTATATTCATTTAATTCTCACAACTACAAGAAAGGTGGTATCTTCATTTGCATCCATTTAGCTTATTTTGAATCACTTCTATTTGCCAGGCACTAGGGATACAGCGATGAGCTCCCATGGATTTACAGTGGTGAGAAGAAGAGATACAGAAACTCAAAAGGTTAAGTAACTTGTCCCAGGTCACACAGATAATAATTAGTGCTGGATTAAAAATCCAGGTCTTTGACTCTAAAGCCCTTGATTTTTCCAATACATCATACTACTCTCTCAATAGCTCCTCTTATATTGAGGTTTCTCATCCACCTGATGCTCTGGCAGCTTGTACTTAGGAGAGCTGTTGAAACTAATGGAGAAGGCTGGAGGCAAGGGGATCATTTAGGAGATGCTGACTGGAGGCTCTTTGGGGCCTAAGCTAGGCTTTTATGTGGGAGGAGATTCTGCCTTGAAACTCTCTTGGGGCCCCGGGGTGTGTGCTTTGAGACAGTTTTTATGAGGCACCTGGGATATGTCTGCGTGAGGGAAGTCTGATTAAAGAAATGCAGCAGCATTTTATGTTTTTTATTTTTTTGGAAAAAGAGGAGAATATATTTATTGGGGCCAAGAGTGAATTAGAACTTACCACTGTATCAAAGTTTCTCTGTTGAGCTGTGTGGGACACTTAAATCAGAAGAAGTGAGAAAATACATGTGAAAGCACTTTGCTAATTATAAATTGAACTACAGATTCAAAGTATTATTACCACTAAGATCTTTCTACTAAGGCAACAGATTTTGTAGCTGGAAAAGGCTGGCATTTTAGAACACCTTTATAGATGAAAAATAGTTTCGAACTGCTGAACGGGGTATTTTCTGACTCAGAACAGTAAAAGTCAGGCCACTCCCTCTGTGAGTCAGTCAAGTAAAATTTAATTTGAACGAACCAAATTTATAGGCAGAAACCATTTACAACATTGAACTCTGTAGCACCAGGAAGAGTAAATGTTTGAATACTTTTGTGCATAGCTTTAAAAAATAGTAGGAGAGCCCCATATATAGTTGACTTGAAAAAAGTTTCAAACAAGGTAAATTGGATTTATTTTTCTTTAGAATTAACTTTGTATTCATTTTGTCCTATAAAGGTAGTATTTCCTTATGCAGTAATTAAGGAACACTTTACAATTTTCAGACACAAAGTTGAAATTTAGTAGGGATTTGTTTTACAGGATTTGACTATACTTTTTCCTTTTTGTTGTAATATGGGGGTTGGTAACCACCGAAGCGTAGAAAACGAATGTATTTACAAATAAGATGCAGAGGAGCAGGTGCATACATTTTTAGCTGTTGCTCTTGGTCTTGGAAGAATGAAGCTTAAGTTTTTGTGAAACTAAGTTTGGTTGATTTATTTGGGTGCTATTCCATCAGCTATATTCGTTGAATAGAAGATGGGGTCTTTAAAATTTTGAGTAAGAATCAGGATCCATCTTTCTTTTTTTTTTTTTTTTTTTTTTTTTAAGACGGAGTTTTGCCCTTGTTGCCCAGGCTGGAGTGCAGTGGCACAATCTTGGCTCACTGCAGCCTGTGCCTCCTGGGTTCAAGTGATTCTCCTGCCTCAGCCTCCTGAGTAGCTGGATTACAGGCACACGCCACCAGGCCCAGCTAATTTTTTGTATGTTTGGTGGAGATGAGGTTTCATAATGTTGGCCAGGCTGGTCTTGAACTCCTGACTTCAGGTGATCTACCCGCCTCGGCCTCCCAAAATGCAGGGATTACAGGCATGAGCCATCGCGCAGCCCAGGATCCATAGTTTTAACATGGTGGACTTAGTTATGTTTACTGAATAGGGTGATGGTAGAGATCTTAGGGTGATGGTAGAGATCTTGGGGTACTGGTAAAGTTCAATATTACACTTTCAGGGTTTAGGTTTCCACATTCCTTTCTTATGCCAAATCATGTATTGTCTCATTTAAAACTCAGTAATCCTGTAAGTATTCTTTTAGCTTTACAGATAAGGAAATTTGTTTATAGATTGATTTTTTTTTTTTTCCCCAGACAGAGTCTTACTCTGTTGCTCAGGCTGGAGTGCAGTGGTGCAACCTCAGCTCACTGCAGCCTCCACCTCCTAGGTTTAAGTGATTGTCCTGCCTCAGCTGGGATTATAGGCATGCGCCACCACTCCCAGCTGATTTTTGGATTTTTAGTAGAGGCAGGGTTTCGCTATGTTGCCCAGGCTGGTCCCGAACCCCTGAGCTCAGGCACGAGCTGCTGGCCTCGGCCTCCCAAAGTACTGGGATTTGATTATTAAATCCCAGGTTTTAGAATCTAAGTTAAAGATTATCAATAAATAGATAGCAGTGAATAATTTTTTTTTCCTTTTAGGGGCTTAAAGTACTTAAATCTCTGTTGAACAGTGGATGCCACCAGTTATAATTACTTTGGGAGATGGTGATTTGAGTCTCTTAATCTGTGAAATATTAGAAAAGTCTTGGCTAGGCACAGTGGCTCATTTTGGGAGGCAGACACGGGAGGATCACTTGAGGCCAGGAGTTCGAGACCAGCCTGGGCAACATAGAGACACCATGTCTACAAAAAATACAAAAACTAGCCAGGCATAGTGGTATGAACCTGTAGTTCCAGCTACTCAGGAGGCTGAAGTAGAAGGATCACTGGAGCCTGGGAGGTCAAGGCTGAAGTGAGCCGAGACTATGCCACTACAGTCTAGCCTGGGAGACAGAGGGAGACCCTGTCTCAAAAAAAAAAAAAAAAAGAAAAAATCTTTTCCCCATTTTCATGTTTTGAACTATTACTGTGTATAGAGGTGTCAGTTAGCTTTCTGTCATTATCCTTTGTTTTATTGGCTGAACCTCATTCCGTGGGCTCCCTTGACTCTCTGGCCACCGTCTTGGCACTTGAAGCCTTTTAGGTTGCTTAGTATAGAGCTGAGGTGCATATTGTGTGAAAATCTTTTTCCTCTTTGGAGTGGTAGAGGTCTAGGCTCAACCAGAAACTGTCACTACCCTAGCACCTCCATGAAAGAAGCTGCACAGCAGTGCTGGCTGTTTGCTTTCCACAGTTCCCCATTGTGGAGTTACCAGGACTTAGGTGAGAGAATGACTCGTTTCCTGCACTGTTTGTTCAGTCAGTGTAGATTTACAGGACACCGAAATCTTTCCCAGAAAAATGACTGTGAGGAGTTGACAGATTATACGGATATTTTTTATGTGACTTGAATGTAGATGGTTTTTGTTTGCCTATACTGATTTTCTTGCCGACAGGTTATGTTAACATAGCATCCACTTCATTTTAAGTGGCCTAAACTAAATTTCATCATTTGAATATAAATTTACCTTACACAATGTTGGCTTTTGAAATTGTTGAGAATTTTAAGATTAGGCTTTTTTTGTGACCCTTTCTTTGCTAGTTGAGCCTGGTTTGAAAAAATATTTTGAACATTAGAACAGTCTTTACCTTTAGAGAAGTGGTGTATTTAATTCCTCTCATAGTATTTTTTATTTGAACTTTTAGTCTTCTCAAGACATTAATTCTTTTGGCATAAAATGTACACATGATATATTTGTTTTAGCAGATCAGATAAATTACTTTATATTTTTATTTCTGCAGTGGCCAGATATGTTGGCTGTTAACTAATGTATTGTTTGACAGGAATTCAAATTCACAATCAGGTCTGTTTTCTTCCAGTTGTCCTTTAGTTTTTGTTTAAATTTGACCATCTTTTTATTTTCCCCGCTGTTTTACAGGAAACATTCACTAGGTTGTATCACCACAGTATTTGTAAATTAGATTTATATACAAATGTTGATATTTGTTGTTGTTAGTAGGAGAACAAATTGTTGTGTATTGTGTTTTCCATTATTGGTGAAAAGCCTTTCATTAGGGAATGGAGTGACTGGTTAGTGCAGAAGGATATGAGTCACCAGCAGGATTTGTCAGCAAATAGAGAAGGATATGATGGAGAAACAATAGATTCTAGTGACATTATTTTCATTCCACATGTGTGGTTGGTTACAAACAAGTTTCCTTTTGGTGATTAGTTTAAATTATGCAAATTGGTTCTTTCTGGGTGAAAAGTACTTAATATAAGTCACAGGCTATATTCTCAATTGTTAGATTGGATCTTCATTTGGAGGTCATCAATGGGTAGAATTTAGTTAAACTCGTTATCTGTTGACTGTTAGATTGGATCTTCATTTGGAGGTCATCAATGGGTAGAATTTAGTTAAACTCGTTATCTGTTGACTACGATTTAGTAAGTTGAAAGAATATTTTTGTTAAGCTTTTTGGTAATTACGGAGCTGCTTGCTCAGTAGATCGGAGGAGGCCCATAAATATGGCAATATTTGCTCTTTTTCTCAGTGAGCAAAGAGTTGCTGTCTTACCACTGCTCTGCTTTGAAATTCCTAAGAGCTTTTATTGCATTTGAATTGGTCTGAAATTCTCAGCCCGATCGAGGCTTCTCCAGAGTTATCTAACCAAAGACTAAGCACCTTTCTCAAGTCACACTGCCATGGTTCCTTCACTGTTTCTACCAGTTTTCTATTACAAAAGTTTTACCTTCTTCAGAAGTCTTAATCCTACTGTCTTCTTCTCACGCTTTGTATCTTTAAAATTTGTGGTGTTAATATGAAAACTTAATACCAATCAAGCATTTTTCACCCGCGTTGATTCTTCTAGGAGCTTGATCCTGAATAGTGTTTGTATTATGTGCACACGTCTCTGCAAATGCTTGTTCAAAGACTGGCTGTGCTGCATTTTGGTATAATTGAGAGGTGACATATTGTTCCTCATCTCAGTAAACATTTGGAGGAAGAGGACGAGAAAGATTGAATTTTGCATTCTTTAATTGGGAAGAAAAGGAAGGTGAATCCATGTTGAACTGAGCTAGTGAGTAAAGAATAACTCCTTGACATGGCATTATAGAGTTATTTCACCATTTTTATTTCACGTTAATATGTAGTATGAAATATTTACTTTCACTGTGTGGTTTTTAAAGATGGTAATGTTACTGTGTTTTGTGAAAGGATGCCATTATTGGACAATTAGTGGATAGACAGTACATTTTAAAAGGCCACCAGCAGCTTCAAATGGAATGATTTGGATTCTTGACTGTTTATCTTGTATCATACTCAGTACACAAACATATGTCTGTAAACTATAATGTAATTTATAAAAAGCAAGTTTAGGAGAGGAAGTGAACTGTAACTTACCCAGTTATAGGGGAAACTTGGACCAGAGTGCCTGAACAGCAGAAACATTTCTGGGGCTCAAACAAAATATGCTGACAAGATGTATTTTGGGATGTTTTTATTCTGTGTGTCGTCCATAGAGAGTTTCCCTCTCTCTCTTTGGGGGTTAATACTGGAACAGGACCTTTAAATATGCTCAATACATTTGACAAAATGGGGAAATGAAAAGAGTTAAGTTGACCCATAAACTGCTAAGTTCTGAGAGATGGTGTATTTTAAATAATGTGAACAGTAGCCTGAAAGTTTTTGCTTTGCATGCTACTCCTGTGCTGTAGGTTATTTTGAAAGGTGATTCAGATAACCTTTCCCAAGTATCTATTTTGCAACCTCAGGGAACTTGCAGCTGTTACAGTCATTTTAACTGTCCTGATATAGCTCAGAAAACATTTCAATGTGGTGTTGACAGGCTGAATCCAGGTGTTCTTTTGGATTTTTACTACTGAATTTGGTTTATTGCAATTGAAGTTCAGAATCTATGAAATTATTGATTCAGTGGTTCTTGGGTTAATGTATGTATAATGATGTTGGAAACTAAATTAAAATGATTAAGACTTAAATTGTTCTCTGGAAAAATTAGCCTTTTGAGATGAAAGAAGGATGGAAGGAGGAAATAAATGTTAGGATTTAACTTTCTTGGGAAGCAACTGAATTGGAGATAGTTCCTATTCTTAAGAAGGTTACCAAAGTTATTTAGGAAAAGAATGTGCTTAAACTTCATAATAAAGGGGCTTGGGAGTCTTAAAATGCACATAAACTAAAGTCTTTAAACATAAACCCCATAGAAAAGATAGCCATGATACTTTGGTCACAAAAGTATGGATGAATAGAATCCATTTAGTAAAACTATTTAATGTAATTTTTAAAAGATTAACTGAAAACAATTAGATTAATACTCAATATTAGGATTGTGCTGTTAGGATTTTTAATGTTATTACCAGTGCTATTCCAATACTTTTTAAGGAGAAAGTCGGCGTTGGCCATAGTGCTGTTAACCTGCATTTAAATTTTATCTATGAAAGGAAAAATACCAATTTTAGATAAGAGATTCGTTTTGGAAATTGGAAATCTTTAGAGGAAAAATGGAGTACAAAATTGTAAAGTAAATATTTTTAAGTGTGGCCTGAAAATATTTAATGCAATTTTTGTCTTATAGTTATTTGTAGAGGTAGAAATTACTAGAAAAGGACAACTGTTAATCACCGGGGTACATGCACATCTAAAACCACTCCCTTTTCATTTTGGTGGGAACAGGGCCCACAGGACTTCAGTGAATAACTGTCACTGTTCTCAGAAGCAGGTGCGATTGTTGACTAATTGCTTCCCTTATCTTTCTTAGTGGCTGGCCATGTATCTTCTACTGGTTTTGAAATGTTAAGACATTTTCCCACCATCAAGGTCATGATTTCTTTTTATAGAACTGATTATTGATTTCTGTACTGGAACTTGAGTCTCAAGTTCCCTCCGTAAATGAGGAAGTAGAAAAGTGGGAATAACCAAGGGAGTAACTATGAAATTTTTTTTTTTTTTTTTTTGAGACAGAGTTTCACTCTGTCACCGAGGCTGGAGTACAGTGGCACGATCTTGGCTCACTGCAACCTCCGCCTCCCAGGTTCAAGCAGTTCTTCTGCTTCAGCCTCCTGAGCTGGGACTACAGGCATGCGCCACCACGCCTGGCTAATTTTTGTATTTTTGGTAGAGACAGGGTTTTGCCATGTTGGCCAGGCTGGTCTTGAACTCCTGACCTCAGGTGATCCACCTGTCTTGGCCTTCCAAAGTGTTGGGATTACAGGCGTAAGTCACTGCGCCTGGCCAAAAAATTCTTTTTAACAGTAAAAAAAGCATCTTGTTTTTGGCTTATTCACTGACATTTTGGATCCTAATTTGTGTAGAATTGAATTGATACCTCTTTATCAATTTCCTAGGACTGTAGTTATTGTGGGTAAGGAGGGATATTAATATTATATATTATGTTATATGTAATTATACTATATGTTATAGTTATATATTATAATATATATTATATTATATATTTATTATATATAATTATAATATATTAGTATAATATTTAAATCTAAGTTTCAAGGAGCTAGATTATTCTATTTTAGTTTGATAAATGGAACAGTAGAGGGATAAACAAAGGTAGGTAGTGCAGAGGATAGATAGAACTGTTGTTCTTTTTTTTTTTTTTTTTTTTTTTTTTTGAGACGGAGTCTCGCTCTGTCGCCCGGGCTGGAGTGCAGTGGCGCGATCTCAGCTCACTGCAAGCTCCGCCTCCTGGGTTCACGCCATTCTCCTGCCTCAGCCTTTCCGAGTAGCTGGGACTACAGGCGCCCGCCACCATGCCCGGCTAATTTTTTGTATTTTTAGTAGAGACAGGGTTTCACCGTGGTCTCCATCTCCTGACCTCGTGATCCGCCCGCCTTGGCCTCCCAAAGTGCTGGGATTACAAGCGTGAGCCACCGTGCCCGGCCAGAACTGTTGTTCTATCTACTTGATTTGGGAGTAGGTCGTAAGAGATGAATAAATTTTCAGTTTGAGACCAGTTAGTCAGAAGATGAGTGTTTACTAATTAAACACTTTACTAATTAAAGGTGAGTTTTTTTAGTTTACAAGTTTTCAGACACTTTTTTCTCCCAAGTGGTCAAAATACAATAGGTACAGTAGCATTTTACAGAGGAATTTCCCTACTACTTTGAGGGTTGAGAAGATTTTACTATCTACTATCTGAATAGTCTCTGAATATTAAGTTGGACACCACAAGTTCTGTAGTTACTCAGAGCCTTGACTGTTTTTCATAAACTCTATATCCAGTCTGTGGACAAATCCCACATCAAAGTGTATCTTGAAACTGACCCCTTCTTATCTTCCCTACTGCTGTTACCCTGGTCTAAGCTACCATTATATCTGCTAGTCTCCTTGCTTCCATCCTTACCATTTTTGTAATGTTTCCACATAGCAGATAGAGTGATCCTTTGTAAAACCTAAGTTGTCACTCTTTTTTCCTCTCCTTTTTCAGCTTTTATGTTAGGTTCAGCTTGTACATGTGCAGGTTTGTTACATGGGTAAATTGAATGTCGCTTGGGTTTGGTGTACAAATGATTTTTGTCACCTTGTCACCAGCTAGCGAGCATAGTACCTGATAAGTAGTTTTTCAACCCCGACTCTCCTCTCACCCTCCACCCTTGTGTGGCCCCCAGTGTCTGTTGTTCCCCTCTTTGAGTCTATGTGTACTCAGCGTTTAGCTCCCACTTATAAGTGAGAACATGCAGTATTTGGTTTTCTGTTCCTGTGTTAATTCGCTTAGGATAATGGCCTCCAGCTGCATCCATGTTGCTGCAAAGGACATGATTTCATTATTTTTTATGGCTTTGAGTTGTCACTCTTGAGTGAAAGCCTTCATTGGCTTCATTTGGAGAGGCATCATTTTCTGAATAAAAGTCAAATGCTTTTAGTGGCCTATAAGGCTCTCTTTTATTTCTGATTCTATTCGTTCCATTGTCCTCTCTGTTCCACTAGCATTGGTTCCCTTGTTCCTAGCATGCTGTAAGCTTGTCCCCACCTCATAACCTTTGCAGCAGTTAATCCTCTGCTCAGAATGCTCCCCAAATACCTGTTTGGCTCACACTCTCAGCTCTTGGATAAAAAGTCACTTTTTTCAGTGAGACCTTTCCTGTTAGCCTTATTTAAAATTGGAACCCCCCTCCCTCTGGCACTGCTAATTCCCCTACTTCTAATTTTTCTCCAGAGCAGTGACATTTTTATTTCTTTTTTTCTGCCCAGTAAAGTGTAAGATCCATCCCAACAGAAATTTTTGTTTTGCTTACTGCTCTTGCACCTGTAAGAGTATGTGACCCATAGTACATGTTCTGTAAATATTTGAATTAATGAAAGAATTTGAGGAAAATGCGTAGCTCTTCAGGAGGATAAATTCTTTACTGTTGACAGATTAGATTTTTTATACTTATTTTAAGGGGAAATAAAAGTGGCTATTGACATGAAGGGAATTTGCTTTAGGAAAAAATTGTTGCAAGGTGTTAGTTGTATATGACATTATTAGGCTTTCGTGTTGACTGATTGTAGAAACCAAGCAGAGTCAAATTTGCATTCCTTCCTGTAAAATTTCTGGTAAGAAAAGTAACATAGTAAATATATGCATACTCTTTTTTTAGACCTTTGCTTTTAGACTGTATTTCCTTAAATCTAGAATTCTTTTATTGTACCTTTATATTTTAATGTGCTGTTTTAATTTGGTGAATACTGGCATAGCCCACCAAATTAGAGGGTTTATTGTATCATTTAATTTGGAAATGTAAAGAGATGATTTCTTAGTAGAAATCCTGATGTGAGTGGATTGATAGGAGATATATATACATATATATATATATTTTTTTTTAAATTTTTTGAAACGGAGTCTAGTTCTGTGGCCAGGCTGGAGTGCAATGGTGCAGTCTCAGCTCACTGCAACCTCTGCCTCCTGGGTTCCAGCGATTTTCTTGCCTCAGCCTCCCGAGTAGCTGGGATTACAGGCATGCGCCGCCACGCCCAGCTAATTTCTGTGTTTTTAGTAGAGATGGGCCAGGATGGCTTCGATCTCCAGACCTCGTGATCTGCTCACTGTGGCCTCCCAAAGTGCTGGGATTACAGGCATGAGCCACTGTGCCCGCCAATTGATAGGAATTTTAAAAGGATGCCCAGTAAAATTGGGTTGAATTAAATGAGGCTGCTTTTATAAAATTCCCTTATACCTCTAAATTCACCTTTTTTTTTTTTTTTTTTTGAGACGGAGTCTTGCTCTGTTGGCCAGGCTGGAGTGCAGTGGCACAGTCTTGGCTCACTGTAAGCTCTGCCTCCCGGGTTCACGCCATTCTCCTGCCTCAGCCTCCCAAGTAGCTGGGACCACAGGCGCCCACCACACCCGACTAATTTTTTTGTGTTTTTAGTAGAGACGGGGTTTCACCGTGTTAGCCAGGATGGTCTCGATCTCCTGACCTCGTTCGTGATCTGCCCGTCTCAGCCTCCCAAAGTGCTGGGATTATAGGTGTGAGCCACGGCGCCTGGCCTCTAAATTCACTTTCTTTGTAGTTAGAATTACAGTTGCCAAGGCAGGACATGAATTTTACTCCTTTAGCCTCTTTAACAGGAAAGAAAACACTTTATGGAATTGTGTAGGTACAGACCTGCCTGGGACAGAGGACTAGCCCTCTGGAGCCTCTTTCTAATCCTATGATTATAGAACTGTTAAGAACGTAGTTTGATTGTAAATCATTATAGGGTTCTTATCACCCTAGAATTTTTTCTTTAAAGGTAATACCATATGTACATGGGAAAAGTTAAAACAGTTCAAAAGGTTATGTTAGAATGTAGTAAATCATCCCCTTGACCTCCAGCCTTCAGTCCTGTGTTCCTGGCCCTGCCCCAACCCCAGGAAACCACTGTTACCTCTTATCTTTGTAATCTTCCAGATATCCCATGTGCATGAATGCGTACAGTACTCACACATATTTCTAAACACACTGTTCATACTGTCATGTACTGTGCTTTTTTTTACTTATTAGTGTCTTTTAGCTGTCATTTCATATCAGTTCATACAGATGTTTTATTCTTTTTAACCTCTGGATAGTTTTTTCTTTCTTTTTTATCCCTTATCTCCCCCCTTTCTTAATTTAAAAGGACTTCTTTGTCACAGACTATCCTTTCTCATCCTTCATTGAGGTTATATTCTTTTGTTAAAAATGAAAATGTTGCCTAGGAAAGGGAAATATCCCAAATTCAACATTTTAAAAGTTAGGTTTTGGCCGGGCGCGGTGGCTCACGCTTGTAATCCCAGCACTTTGGGAGGCCGAGGCGGGCGGATCACGAGGTCAGGAGATCGAGACCACAGTGAAACCCCGTCTCTACTAAAAATACAAAAAATTAGCCGGGCGTGGTGGCGGGCGCCTGTAGTCCCAGCTACTCGGAGAGGCTGAGGCAGGAGAATGGCGTGAACCCGGGAGGCGGAGCTTGCAGTGAGCCGAGATTGCGCCACTGCACTCCAGCCTGGGCGACAGAGCAAGACTCCGTCTCAAAAAAAAAAAAAGTTAGGTTTTATGATAAAATTAAATGGAGAGAGAGTATTTGGGTGTATATTTGAATTTACCACTGTTATATGTCAAGTAAACTAGCCTCTTTCATCACTTGGTAAGTTAAAACAATAATTTATTTAAGTAGGTAGAGCAGAATTAATGTCAGAGAGACAACTTTAGGAGAATTTTCCTGTATGGTGTACATGCACTGAATTTGTGTTAAAATA
Source organism: Symphalangus syndactylus (assembly GCF_028878055.3). Taxonomy (NCBI): domain Eukaryota; kingdom Metazoa; phylum Chordata; class Mammalia; order Primates; family Hylobatidae; genus Symphalangus; species Symphalangus syndactylus. Next base: position 145,558,448 of record NC_072441.2, read on the forward strand.
TAGGGTTCTGCAGCTTTTGAGTACTTTCTAGCTGTGATAGGTTGTTTATGATTTTTTACACACTGTTTGCTTTGCATTCTTAAGTGTGTCACAGGAATTAACATTAGTTTATCTGAATTGACAGGTGCAAAAATGTAACTGTTGATGTGTAGTTGAACTCTTGATGGAGGGGGAGGGAACAGAAGCTTGTTTTTATCATGTATCTGTTAACAGTGCTAGAACATACTGTTTCTTTTGGCAGAAATTCCTTTGCTGGGTTCTCAGTATTAAGAATTGAAAATCTTAATAATGAATTATCTTTATTCCTGGAAATGGTCTTTCCAACATGAGGTTGGGAGAGTAAGATGGGATGAAGCTTGTTCTGTTTGCTGAGCAGACACACACTGGAGACTAGGTAGAAAACTTCATGCTGGAGCGTAGCCTTTAAGCCTGGCTGTCACTACAATGCAGGGCGTTCAGTGCCTTTACTCAGCTGACACACATTTGCAGTGATAACATCTTTGAACCAAAGGGATTCAAATAGGTTAGAATTTCCTTGTGTTTTGCTCTGCATTGCGTGCAAACTACTGTTCTTTGAGTAGTTACTTTAATAAACTCCACCCACTCTCCCACCTTATTTTAAGGTCACAGAGTCGGAGATGAATATCCAAGCAGATATTTGGAAAAAAAATTATACTTGTATGGAAGATTGCAACTTGAAAAATATGTGGGGCTAGACTCAGTGGCTCACGGGGCCTGTAATCCCCGTGCTTTAGGAGGCCAAAGCTGGAGGATCGCTTGAGCCCAGGAGTTTGAGACCAGCCTGGGCAACATAGCAAGGCCCCCGTCTCTCCAAAAATACTTTAAAAATATTAGCTGGGCACAGTGGCATGCACCTGTAGTCCCAGCTAGTCAAGAGGTTGAGGCAGGAGGATCACTTGTGCCCGGAAGTTTGAGGTTGCCGTGAGCTATGATTGCACCACTGCATTCCAGCCTGGGCGATAGGGCAAGACCCTGTCTCAGAAAAGAAAAGAAGAGGCTGGGTGTGGTGGCTCACGTCTGTAATCCCAGCACTTTGGGAGGCCAAGGTGGGCAGATCACGAGGTCAGGCCTTCAAGATCAGCCTGGCCTTTGGTGAAACACTGTCTCTACTAAAAATACAAAAACATGCCTGTAATCCCAGCTACTTGGGAGGCTGAGGCAGGAGAATTGCTTGAACCCAGGAGGCAGAGGTTGCAGTGAGCTGAGATCGTGCCACTGCACTCCAGTCTGGGCAACAGAGTAAGACTCCGTCTCAAAAAAAAAAAAAAAAGGATAAAAAGTATGTGGGCTGGGCACGGTGGCTCATGCCTGTAATCCCAGCACTTTGGGAGGCCGAGGCAGGAGGTTGGTTTGCATCCAGGAATTCGAGATCAGCCTGGGCAACATAGTGAAACCTTGTTGCTACAGAAAATCAAAAATTAGCCTGGTGGTGTGCACCTGTGTTCCCACCTCCTCAGCAGCCTGAGGTGGGAGGATCGCTTGAGCCAGGAGGTTGAGGCTGCAGTGAGCCTTGATCGCGCCACTGCACTCAGGCTGGGTGACAGAGTGAAAACCCGTCTCAAAATAAAATAAAATAAATAAATAAATAAAGAAACCTGGGTTTTTGTTCTTAAGCTGCTACCAGTTAGCAGTGCGATCATACTTAAGCCATTTTAACCTCTCTGAGCCCCAAACTTTTTTTTTATTTTTTATTTTTTTTTGAGACACAGTTTCGCTCTTGTTGCCCAGGCTGGAGTGCAATGGCACAGTCTCGGCTCACTGCGACCTCTGCCTCCCAGGTTCAAGCAATTCTTCTGCCTCAGCCTCCCGAGTAGCTGGGAATACAGGCATGTGCCACCACGCCCAACTAATTTTGTATTTTTAGTAGAGATGGGGTTTCTCCATGTTGATCAGGCTGGTCTCGAACTCCTGACCTCAGGTCATATGCCTGCCTTGGCCTCCCAAAGTGCTGAGATTACAGGCGTGAGCCACCACGCCTGGCCAACTTTTTTGTTTTTTAAAAGGTCAGAGTAGTTGATGTTTCTGTTGGTTCTAAAATTTCTTTTTTTTTTTTTTTTTTTTTTTTGAGACGGAGTCTCGCTCTGTCACCCAGGCTGGAGTGCAGTGGTGCAATCTCCGCTCACTGCAAGCTCCGCCTCCCTCTAAAATTTCTTGAGTGTACAAGGAGTACTTTATGAAATGTTTTCCTCTGTAATCTAAGGTGGCTATGTTTTGGGGTTACAGTTAGAATTTTGAGGTAGGAAGAGCGATGGAGTGTGTTTTTGTTTTTAGTTTTGAAGGTAGACATTTTGTGTTTTTACTGTAGCGAGTAACTCGTTCTGCTGTAGTATTATTGAAGTTCTTAGAATGCCATTTTGAATTTCATTTGTGTCTTTTATATTATTTTAGTTTTATGTTTGTGTCCGTGGTTATATAATCACAAGTATGCAATTTACACAATAAAATTCCGTAAGAGTATCATAAAGCTTGAGGATAGATGAATAGTGTTGAAGCTTTGTAGGCCTAGCTGCTTACCTATATATTTCAGTTTCTTCCTGAAAGTGGTTCCGTAGTCATTATCTTTCAGACCTATTTCTGTCTGGTCACAGCTATTTTTTAGAGACTTCTAAGCCTTTATTGGTAACTTAGGGAAAAGGCAAGTGAAAGAACTTAAGCTTTGTCCCTGTTTCCAGAGGAATTTATGATTATGTTGATGTTCTCTGACTGCTCTAAAGAGTACTGTGTTTCAAAGCAGCAGGCCTAAAATAATAATAAAAATTCTGTCACTTCTTGCTTTGTTTTTTTGGGTAGGGATTAATGTTTGGGGAGAAGTCTGTGAATCAGTGACCTTCAAATAATTTTGTATTCTTGAGGCAATTATTATGTGAGAAATAATAAAAAGGTAAACTGAAATAGAAAGGAGAGGATGAGGTTTATACATGAGTTGGGTCAGCAGGCATTTGTGGTACATTGGAAAAAGCGGGACTAACAGAAGACTTGGGTTTGAATTTGGGCTCAGTTAAAAACTTCCATTGTGTGGTGTTAGGCAAGTCACTTCATTTTCTGATCCTCTTTCCGCATTCCTTGTATGTTGTAACAACTACTCAAGAGTTGTGAGGAACAGGGGAAATGATTTTTAAAAAATCAATTCTTTATTTACGTAACAAGTTGGTTATGTCCACTGCATTGTGTGAAACATTACAGTATCATATAGGAAAGTACTGTCAGTACAGTGTTGGATCACAGGATTTTTTGAGAGTGCCTTATGAGTTAGTCTCATCATTGAGGGCCAACACATATACTTTGTATAGAAAGAATAAAATCCTCAAAGTGAAATTTTGATTAATATCCTCTACCCATTTATAGGTATACCTTATTTTAACCAAAGAGTATATGTGAAGGACCTAACCATCAAAGCAGAAAAATAAGGAGATTTTCGTGAAGTTTTTGAAAACAGTTCATGGTCCAGGCGCAGTAGCTCACGCCTGTAATCGCAGCACTTTGGGAGGCCAAGGCGGGCCAATCACCTTAGGTCAGGAGTTCAAGATGAGCCTGGTCAACGTGGTGAAGCCCCGTCTCTACCAAAAATACAAAAATTATCGAGGTGTGGTGGTGGGCACCTGTAATCCCAGCTACTTGGGAGGCTGAGGCAGGAAAATAGCTTGAACCTGGGGGGCGGAGGTTGCAGTGAGCTGAGATCTCGCCATTGCACTTCAGCTTGGGTGACAGAGCAAGAATCTGTCTCAAAAAAAAAAAAAAAAAAAAGAGTTCATGGAAGTTTTCTTTAAGTATCTAGTAATCATTTAAAAATTATTTGAGTTAAAAATAATCGAGTCTGTGATTATTTTTTGTTTGTTTTTTTGTTTTTTTGTGACGGAGTTTTGTTCTCATTGCCCAGACTGGAGTGCAGTGGCACAATCTCAGCTCACTGCAACCTCCGCCTCCCAGGTTCAAGCAATTCTCCTGCCTCAGCCTCCCGAGTAGCTGGGATTACAGGCATGCGCCACCATGCCTGGCTAATTTTGTATTTTTAGTAGAGACGGGGTTTCTCCATATTGGTCAGGCTGGTCTCGAACTCCTGACCTTAGGTGATCTGCCCTCCTCGGCCTCCCAAAGTGCTGGGATTAAAGGTATGAGCCACCGTGCCTGGCTTGAGTCTCTGCTTTTTTTTTTTTTTTTTGAGACAGAGTTTTGCTCTTGTTGCCCAGGCTGGAGTGCAATGGTGCCATCTTGGCTCACCACAACCTCTACCTCCCGGGTTCAAGTGATTCTCCTGCCTCAGCCTCCCGAGTAGCTGGGATTACAGGCATGCACCACCACACCTGGCTAATTGTGTATTTTTAGTAGCAACAGGGTTTCTCCATGTTGATCAGGCTGGTCTCAAACTCCCCACCTCAGGTGATCTGCCTGCCTCAGCCTCCCAAAGTGCTAGGATTACAGGCATCAGCCACCACACCTGGCTCAAGTCTCTGATTTTTAAAACTCTTCATAATACCCCTTTATCCAATTCTTCATAGATGGTAATAACGTATAATTGGTGACACTTCACATCGCTTTGGGCTTATAAAGAATGTATTTTGACTTCAGGCATTTGTGTTCACTGTGCCATCAGCCTCTAGTTCATTTTACTTATTCTTTTCTTCTCCAGGTTTTTCGTTGGAATATACGTTGCACATTTATGGCGATTCTGAGTGTGAGGGCAGACTTCTGCCAGGCTCAGCACAGCGTTTTCGCTGACAAGTGAGCTTGGAGGTTCTATGTGCCATAATTAACATTGCCTTGAAGACTCCTGGACACCGAGACTGGCCTCAGAAATAGTTGGCTTTTTTTTTTTTTAATTGCAAGCATATTTCTTTTAATGACTCCAGTAAAATTAAGCATCAAGTAAACAAGTGGAAAGTGACCTACACTTTTAACTTGTCTCACTAGTGCCTAAATGTAGTAAAGGCTGCTTAAGTTTTATATGTAGTTGGATTTTTTGGAGTCCGAAGGTATCCATCTGCAGAAATTGAGGCCCAAATTGAATTTGGATTCAAGTGGATTCTAAATACTTTGCTTATCTTGAAGAGAGAAGCTTCATAAGGAATAAACAAGTTGAATAGAGAAAACACTGATTGATAATAGGCATTTTAGTGGTCTTTTTAATGTTTTCTGCTGTGAAACATTTCAAGATTTATTGATTTTTTTTTTTTCACTTTCCCCATCACACTCACACGCACGCTCACACTTTTTATTTGCCATAATGAACCGTCCAGCCCCTGTGGAGATCTCCTATGAGAACATGCGTTTTCTGATAACTCACAACCCTACCAATGCTACTCTCAACAAGTTCACAGAGGTAAGATTGTAGCATGGTCTGCTTTTTGGATTGATTTCTAGGTAAAATCCCATTAAAAACTTCACTTAGCACAAAGCCATTTATTTCTGTATTTGGAGTCATCCTGCCAATCCTGGTTTGAATTGGGTTGGGTTAGTTACAGCAGATTTTTTCAAGAACATTTATGAAATTTGGGGACTGTGGAGATATCTAGTACTGTTTTCTCTGTGTTCTTTCTACATTTATTGACAGGTTTTTTTGGTCAAACATTCAGTAATAATAATTAACATTTATTGAACACGGTATGCACCTAGCATTATAATAAACAGTGTTACACATTATGCAATGAGCAATGTTTGTGCTTAAGGTCACAAATACAAAAACCCTATGAGGTGTAGATGCCGTTATTTCCCTCTTACCAATGAGGAAACAGGTTCAGAGCCATTTAGTGATTTGCCTAATGGCACATAGTATGTGGTGGAACTGCTGTACTTGCCTAGATGTCTGACACTAAAAACCATTCTGTATGTACTTCAGATATTCTAACCACCTTTGATGAAAAGCCACCGCCAAACTACTTAGTTGTAATAATTGTATACAAGGGTCCAGAAACTTGGGGGAAGAAAAGGTGGTAGAGGTAGTATTTTTATGTCAGATACTTAATATTTTTTCTATTGGTAGGAGAAAAAACCCTTTGTACTTCTTTGAGCAAACATTTGAACGTAAGCTTTTTTTTTTGGAGACGGAGTCTCGCTTTTTCGCCAGGCTGGAGTGCAGTGTCACTATCTCGGCTCACTGCAAGTTCCGCCTCCCGGGTTCACGCCATTCTCCTGCCTCAGCCTCCCTAGTAGCTGGGACTACAGGCACCTGCCACCATGCCCGGCTAATTTTTTGTATTTCTAGCAGAGACGGGATTTCACCATGTTAGCCAGGATTGTCTTGATCTCCTGACCTTGTGATCTGCCACCTTGGCCTCCCAAAGTGCTGGGATTACAGGCATGAGCCACCGTGCCCAGCCTTTTTTTTTTTTTTTTTTTTTTTTTTTTTTTTTTGAGACGGAGTGCAGTGGCACGATCTTGGCTCACTGCAACCTGTGCCTCCCGGGTTTAAGCGATTCTCCTGCCTCAGCCTCCCAAGTAGCTGGGACTACAGGCGTGCACCACCACTCCCAGCTAATTTTTGTATTTTTAGTAGAGATGAGGTTTCACCATGTTGGCTGGGATGGTCTTGATCTCTTGACCTCGTGATCCGCCCGCCTGGGCCTCCCAAAATGCTGGGATTACAGGCGTGAGCCACCGTGCCTGACCAGAACATAAGCTTTTTAATCATTCTTGGGTCGTTGAGTTTAAATGATTTTTCTTGCTGTATTTATGGAGCAGACTTAGAAAGGTGGTGAACTCCTAGTGATTTTTATTTTATAGATGGGAAAACTGAGACCAAACGAGGTTTTGACTTGCTTAAGGTCACAAATACCATAAAAAATTCTGTCACAACTTTTCAATGAATGGCTATTACAGAGTTTATTTTAATGGGGTTTTATTTGTATTTTGAAACATTTTTTAAATTCCTGACTTAATACTTCTACCTTTCCTGAGTCTGTATTATAAGACGGCCTTTTTGTGAAAAATGAAGTCCTTTAGCAATTAAAATAATTTTACACTTTAGGTAACTAAACAGTGGACCCTTACAGGATATCACTGTGCCTGCTTATTTATACTTATAATTCCCTGAGCTTCTTAACTTTGTATACATGGCGTACAAGTTGATTCTAGGCCTGTATGCCCTCAGATTGTTCAGTCACCTTTAAGCCTGGCTGAATTATGTGGTACTATTTTCAACCTGAGGATTCCTGGGCCATAGTCTCCAATAATGGCACAGGCCACTGTCCTTCTGCAGCTATAAAAAAGATGTTGGTAGCCCCTCGAAGGTAGGTAGTCACTGTGTTAGGCATTCACCATAGGGAGAGTTTTAAAGGAGCAAGGCTTCTGGCTATAATTGCATTAGCTGCCTTTTTAATATACCACTTTTTCTCTTAATTTCAGAATTTTATTTCTTTAAAGCAATGTTTATTTCATAAAAATAAAAAGATACAGATAAGCAAAAAGAATTTAACAACATTTAATTGTTAATAACTGGCTTCTAGATGTTTTTCTCTGCATATATCTGTGTGTATTCATAAATACACATACAGATAGGATCACACTATGTATTTTTTAAAATCTTTCCCCATCCTCCTTGGTATTTTTTTAAAGCTGTCATAGTGTTCACTATATGGATGTGCCGTACTTCTTTAATCATTCCCTTATTTTTGGACCATTAATGTGGTTTCTAATTTTTCACCATTCCAGTTTGTGGTGAACGTGCTGTTACCTAAATCTTTGTATATGTCTTTAATTATTTCTTTTGTATAAACTCCCAGAAGTAGAATTTTTAGGTTGCAGTGTATGTGAACTTTTGTGTAAGTTTTCACGTTATGCTACCAAACTGCCCTTTAGAAAGGTGAGTCTTACACTCCCACTGAGATTTCGTGAGTGTCCATTAAATATATAACCACAGTGAGAACAATTCTGATCTTTGTCTAAAAATGATCTCATTGTTTTAATTTATAATAGTACATTTCTTTTTTTTTTTTTTTGGAGATGGAGTCTTGCTCTGTTGCCCAGGCTGGAGTGCAGTGGTGCAATCTGGGCTCACTGCAACGTCTGCCTCCTGGGTTCAAGCGATTCTCCTGCCTCAGCCTCCTGAGTAGCTGGGATTACAGGCCCGCGCCACCATGCTCAGCTGATCTTTGTATTTTTAATAGAGACGGGGTTTCACTATGTCGGTCAGGCTGGTCTCGAACTCCTTACCTTGTGATCTGCCCGCCTCAGGCCTCCCAAAGTGCTGGGATTATAGGTGTGAACCACTGCGCCCGGCCTATAATAGTACATTTCTACATTTTTGGCTGTAGGTTTCAAAAACAAGTTCCATTATAATTTTTTTTTTTTTTAAAGGAACTTAAGAAGTATGGAGTGACGACTTTGGTTCGAGTTTGTGATGCTACATATGATAAAGCTCCAGTTGAAAAAGAAGGAATCCACGTTCTAGTGAGTGTGTAGTATTTAAATTTTTCGCAACAAGTTGTATCTTTCAAACATAAATATTTATAAAAAACTAGGCCAGGTGCACTGGCTCACACCTATAATCCCAATATTGTGGGAAGATCACTTGAACCCAGGAGTTCAAGACCAGCCTGGGCAATGTGGTGAGATCTCATCTGTACAGATAATTAAAAAACTGGTGGGGCGTGTTGGTGCACACCTGTGGTCCCAGCTACTTGGGTTTTTGAGGTGAGAGAATCACTTCAGCCCAGGTAGTTGAGACTGCAGTGAGCTGTGGCCATGCCACCACATTCCAGCCTGGGTGACAGAGGGAAACCCCGTCTCAAAAAAAAAAAAAAAATTAAAACTTGGTATTAGGTGGGCACGGTGGCACACATCTGTAGTCCCAGCTACTTGGGAGTCTGAAGTGAGAGGATCGCCTGAGCCCGGGAGGTCAAGGTTGCAGTGAGCCTTGATTATGCCACTGCACTCCAGTCTGGATGACAGAGTAAGACCTTGTCTCAAAAACAAAAACACCCTGGCAGTAGTACTTTTGGATTTTTTTAAGGTTGTAGTGGAAAATACATTATTGATAGCAATCTTTCAAATTCCTTTGGATTAACAAATTGGCAGTTTTGTTCATTTGTGCTCTTAAAGCCTACAAATCATAGTATTTTCAACTAATAAAAAGCAAAATTTAGTGTGCTCTTATTTTAACAACATGTAAATTTGCAAGTTTTATTTTTTAGAAATTAATGCAATATTTAGCTTTTGTTTCTAGACTACTAATTTGAATATGACGAAAGTAATTTCCATCAGACATTCTTAAGTTCATATGGAACTCTGCCACTTTGCAAGTATAAGATTAGTTACTTAATATTTTGTGGATAACTTATAGGAGGCAAAAAGGTGGGATAAGAGGATGAGGAGAGGTAGAAGGCATCTTGCTGCAGAGTAATCAGCATAGTTTCTGATGCTTTTTGTTGGGTTTCTGAGGAGCTTTAGTGTGATGAGATTTCTTATCTAGCTCAATTTGTGCACAAAGTGATTGGAATTATTTTAAATTAAGTTCCTTTTTAGCACCAAAATAGGCTGTTTCCTTATAGCAAATGGGAGCATCAGATTAGTTAATATTTTATTCTTTCTTCCCTAAGTAGTTGTCTAAGTTGTAGGAGCAGCTTTTAGGAGCATGTAATGAAATGATCTTGTAGTTTTAGGTGTCTGAGCTGTTGGTTTGATTGTGGGAAGGTTATGTAGTAGGAAGAGAACTGGAGATTTTATAAGTAGTTAGGAAGAACGTAATAAGGAAGATACTGGTTTAAGGTTATGTTGCTGCTTCTTATTGAGAGGTAGTTCTGTAGTCTTTATTATATTGGTCAGTGGTTGAAAAGGCAGTTGATGCAAAAAGAATAAAGACCTATTGGTAAGGCAGTTCTCTTATATCTGATCCATAGTTTCTTCATGTCCATTTTGGTGAAAATAAAAATTAAATAGCCAAATGTGTTTTAAAAAAATGTGTTTTAGGGCCCTGTGTGGTGGCTCATGCCTGTTCCCACCACTCTGGGAGGCCAAGGTGGGTGGATCACTTGAGCCCAGGAATTCCAAGGCTAGTGGGGCAACATGGTGAAACCCTGTCTCTCCGAAAAATACAAAAATTAGCTGGACGTGATGGCACGCGCCTATAGTCCCAGCTACTTGGGAGGCTGAGGTGGGAGGATCACCTGAACCCAGGAGGTCAAGGCTGCAGTGAGCCGTGATTGTGCTGCTGTGCTCCAGCTTGGGTGACAGAGACCTTGTCAATCAATCAATCAATAGCGTGTTTTAATAGTTTGGCATGGTAATAATTTGCTTGCAGTCAAATTTCTAAATGACTTTACTGTCCACTGCTGGAAATCACTGGGAACGAGTGTAAACGTGTCAAATGCAGCCCTGTATTTAAAAAGTAGTAATAAAATTTAAACTTCTGAAAATAAGCTGCATACAAGTTTATTTTGCTGCATTATGAATATGTTCTCCAGTGAGCAAAAATCAACTTGTTTTGACAGATGGCAGAGTGAGAAAATGACTGGATTGACCATAGTCTGTTTGAGTCAGTAATGTTGGTAAACATCTTTGTGAAATAGACATAAACTGAAGAACTTGAACTAGTTTGTAGAAGATAATGGTAGGCCTAAGTTTCATTCCATGCCTTTGAATTTAGGTTTTTGTTTTGTTTGAAATAGCTGTAATCTGGGAAATGCAAATCAAAAGCACAATATGATACCACCTTACTCCTGTAAGAATGGCCATAATCAAAAAATAAAAAATAGATGTTGGCAGGGATGCAGTGAAAAGGGAACACTTTTACACTGCTGATGGGAATGTAAACTAGTACAACCACTGTAGAACACAGCATGGAGATTCCTTAAAGAACTAAAAGTAGAACTGTCATTTGATCCAGCAATCCCACTACTGGGTATCTACCCAGAGGAAAAGAAGTCATTAAAAAAATAAATAAAAACAAATAAATAAATAAATAAATAGCTATGATCAGATAAAATGAAAGGTTTAACTTCACTTGAAAAAACAAGGGCATTTAGCCTTAAGCTTGGAATTTCCTTCTCCCAGACAGAGATTTTAAGAGTTAATCTAATTTTGCTAGGTGAAGAGGGTTTTGGAACATTTCATGGTAAGAGGGTATCCCCAAATAAGGCCTGTCAATCCTCTGAATGCTCTTGCAAACCAGACACACACCGGAATAGACTAATGGTGGTTTTGGCTGTTATCACTTTGAGGTTCAGATGTTTCTAAATGATTAATGATTTTTTACAAATAGACACTGCTTACATGAGTAAGTGAAGCATGTTTTATATTGTTTCTTAACTAGGTGCATTTTAGGGAGTATTAGAGGAAGTAAGCTCTTGACTAAGGTGCTGGTTTTATTGCTATTTACAGTTGAACTCTAGTGACATTTATAATACGGACAGTCCTTTAATTATGGGGCGTAGTTGTCAACTCAGACAAGTACTGTTATGGCTAATGGGCTACATGAAGTGTTCTAGTGGTGCCAATAATGAATGCAGAATCAATTTAATGCTCTGTCACTTTTCTCTTTTTCCTCCTCTAATATCTTAAAGTGTCCTTATCCAATCTCATTAGAATAGCCTTATGTTTTTAAAAAAATTCCTAACAGTGTTTTTGCATTTCTATCTTTGAAGCTTAGATGGGAGGAGGGAAGGCTTGTAAAATGTCAGCCCCCAGTCCCCCTCCTCCACTTCCCATTTGTGTTGGTTTCTTAGGACCTCTTGCTAAGTAGTGAGGAAGATAAACCCCTGCCTATACTGTGAATGCTCGTGGGATTAGTCTTAATTGAAAGATAGCCCAAATAGGTGAATACCGAAAGAGAAAGGGATACTTGACAAAATGGTCTCCATTTGCCCAGGACCCTGTCATGCAGCACTGTCCTTGTTAAATGGGGACATATATAATTTAGTAAGCACTTTAAAAATACTTGCTGCTTGCCTTTTAATAAGCACAAAGATGGTAGTATGTTTCTGTTATGATTTACTATTGGAGATTTCTTATCAGATAACCTTTCTCTAAAGATGTCATAACTTAGTTATCTTCAATTATCTGTAGAGACCAATGAGACACCAGTTGGTATGCCTTGCCAGAGTGGACTTTTAAATCATGTTGACATGTGCTGTGTCCTCTCTTTTTCTTGGCTTTAATTACAGTTTTGTCTATTATGTCTAATTACTGCTCTATTCAGATATCATATTTGGGAGAACACTAGCTCTTATGACTCTGATAGAGATTTCTGTAAGTTTTTGTAAATTTAGATGTGTGTGACACTGCATTGAGAAGGCTAATTTATTTGGCAGACTTTAATTTCAATCCTGGATCATTTTACAGCAATGATCAGAATTGTGTTAACAATAGGTATATATAGCGCGGTTAGTTCAGTTAGGCCTGCCGTGTGTACTGTGTGCAGGTATTCTTAATGTAAAAAGTCATTTCTTTTCAGGATTGGCCATTTGATGATGGAGCTCCACCCCCTAATCAGATAGTAGATGATTGGTTAAACCTGTTAAAAACCAAATTTCGTGAAGAGCCAGGTTGCTGTGTTGCAGTGCATTGTGTTGCGGGATTGGGAAGGTAAACTCTTACCTTTATTACCCTTTTTGTCTGAATTCGTTACCATGCCTCAGTTAGTTGAAAGTTTCACTTTGGTAGACATTTGCATATATTATACTAAACAACATTAAATTACCTGAAAGGAAAGGAAATGAAAGGAAAAACTAGTGTAATGATTTCTCAAAAGAGTCTGTTCATTTCATTTGGTTGTCTGATTCTGATGCCAGCCTGGATTTAGTGGGTGTTTTATTTTTCTCCCTATTTCAAGTAATCAAAAGTTCAGGTCACTGAAATAGGCAACAAAATTAAAATAATTTTAGAGTTTGATGAATCTATACATGGTTAATTTTGGACTGAGATGAATGGGAAGTTAATAGGTAGAGAGCAGATATCTGAACTTTAAACTCTTGAAAGGAGATGTATGGACAAGAATTGACTTTGATCTTAAAACCTTTTCCCCTGAGCATTGCTTGGAATGGTGTTGCAACGCTGTCATCAACAGCAGATTAAATGCCAATTTAGGATGCACACTTTGACTCAAAACATTAGTGTAGGCTGCCATTGCCTCAAGGTGGTGGTGACTCAAGCTATTAGTTCTGCTCTGCCCTTTTGTTTGCTATTTTCCTTTTTCGTAGTGTGGTACTGTTTGTTCATAAGGTTAGAAGTTTCAGTCCTTATCCTGAAGGTTGAAGATAATGTTGTAATTTGGCAGTTTTATAACTAGTAGCTATCCTAGTTTTAGGTAGCCCAATATTGGTGCCCTGTAATGGGCTTTATAAAAACATCATTTCTTTTGTTAAATTTTTTTTTTTTTTTTTTTTTTTTTTTTTTTGAGACGGAGTCTCGCTCTGTCGCCCAGGCTGGAGTGCAGTGGCGCGATCTCGGCTCACTGCAAGCTCCGCCTCCCGGGTTCACGCCATTCTCCTGCCTCAGCCTCTCCGAGTAGCTGGGACTACAGGCGCCCGCCACCACGCCCGGCTAATTTTTTGTATTTTTAGTAGAGACGGGGTTTCACCATGGTCTCGATCTCCTGACCTCGTGATCCGCCCGCCTCGGCCTCCCAAAGTGCTGGGATTACAAGCGTGAGCCACCGCGCCCGGCCTCTTTTGTTAAATTTTTTTAAAAAGATAGAACTTTTCCTAGTCATCAATTCTTGGGCATTTTCCTAGCTCATCAAAAGGATTTTCTTGAAAAAGTCTAGCACCTTTTTAGCATTTGATAAGGAAATATTAAAATCAATTGGTAGTGAAAATTCTGACACACTGGAGATAAGTAATATGTTTGGCCATTTATTTTACTGTGATAATGGCTAAAGGCCAATGAAGGATTTTTGATCATATCTAGTGATGAGAAAATTTAATATATAATGTGATGTTTTAAAGAGTAAAGATTTCTTAAGGTTTAGAATTTAGTGCTTTACTAAAAGTAGATAATCAGGCTGGGCGCTGTGGTTCACGCCTGTAATCCCAGCACTTTGGGAGGCGGAGGCAGGCAGACTGCTTGAGCCTAGGAGTTCAAGAGCAGACTGGGTAACGTGGAGAAACCCTGTCTCTACTAACTACTAAAAATACAAAAATTAGCTGGGCATGGTGGAGGGCACCTATAGTCCCAGCTATTTGAGGGACTGAGGCAGGAGGATCACCTGAGTTTTGGGAGGTCAAGGCTGCAGTGAGCCATGATTGTGCCACTGCACTCTGGCCTGGGTGATAGAGCGAGACCCTGCCCCCCGCCCTGCCAAAAAAAAAAAAATCATAGAATTAATGATGATGAGATATATTTACTGTATTAGGCAGATACCAGCTACTTTAGTATACAGGAAAAAGAAAGCTCATGCATTGCATTGGTAATATGCGGTTACAGGTTTTTAAAAATCCTTTCACTCCAAGATTTATGGATACTTACATACAGGTTTCTTTCTGCAGGGCACCTGTGCTGGTTGCACTTGCTTTGATTGAATGTGGAATGAAGTACGAAGATGCAGTTCAGTTTATAAGACAGTGAGTATGAAGCTTTGTGTTCAGAAACACAGAAAGCAAGATCATGCATGAGGAAGGAATTATGGAAGGGATATTCATTTATAGTATGGGATAATTTGCTTTTTTTGGCTTAAAGTATTATTTGAAGATGTAAAAAATTTAGAGCAAGCGATAGAGACTCAGAACAGCTGGTTTCCAGATTCAAAAGGTTTTCTAATTTGGACATTATAGACTGTGTCCAGTATATTGTTTTGAGTATCTAGGAATCTCAAAAATGCCCCTTTTAATAGATTCCAAATACCTTCCAAATATAATTCTCTATTAGGAGGAGGCAAGAAGAATGTATAGAAGAGCAGTTTAATCACCTGGGACTTTTTTTTTTTTTGAGACGGAGTCTCGCTCTGTTGCTCAAGCTGGAGTGCAGTGGCTCGATCTCGACTCACTGCAACCTCTGCCTCCTGGGTTCAAGCGATTCTACTGCCTCAGCCTCCCAAGTAGCTGAGACTACAGGCACGCACCACCACGCCCAGCTAATTTTTGTGTTTTTAGTAGATGGGGTTTCACCATGTTGGCCAGGATGGTCTCGATCTCCTGATGTTGTGATCCGCCCACCTCGGCCTCTCAAAATGCTGGGATTACAGGCGTGAGCCACCATGCCTGGCCTCACCTGGGACTCTTAAGTGATCTATTCAGGGACAAAATCAGGATGGTAGTGCACAGACAGGACCTTGACATTGATCTGGAATAACGAGTCATGCTATTTTGTTATCCAGAATTCTTTGACAATTTTTGTCTTGCCCTTTCCCTTTCAACCCTTCCTTTAAAAAAAGAAAACGAAAGAAAAGACTATTTGCAACAGAGAGCATGAAATATATGGTAGCGGCTCTAGGAAGGTAACACATTTCAAGGAATGCTATCTTTGTATGTCTTGAGCCTGCTTCTTCATCTTAATATTATTTTTTAGCATCCTAAATACTTGCTACCAACTCTAATATGAAGAATGCATCAATCTAATTAGAAGAATGTAGTCAGATGTTTCTGGATAAACTATTCTGATCTTTATTAAATGGTTAATAGACTATAATGACAGTCATCAAGAAAAATTTTTCTGTTCCTTCTAGGAGGGCTTAGTAAGTTCATGTTGCAACTTACTCTTTAAGAAGTGTTGTAGTATGGGAAATACGCTGGTTTTTGGCTGTGTGGAATTAGAAGGGCCTTAGGATGTAAATAATGCATTTCAGTGAATCAGACAGCTCTTTTTTTACATGATAAAGTTTGCCATTCTTGTATTTTCAGAAAAAGAAGGGGAGCGTTCAATTCTAAACAGCTGCTTTACTTGGAGAAATACCGACCTAAGATGCGATTACGCTTCAGAGATACCAATGGGCATTGCTGTGTTCAGTAGAAGGAAACGTAAACGAAGGCTGACTTGATTGTGGCATTTAGAGGGAACTCTTGGTACCTGGAAATGTGAATCTGGAATATTACCTGTGTCATCAAAGTAGTGATGGATTCAGTACTCCTCAACCACTCTCCTAATGATTGGAACAAAAGCAAACAAAAAAGAAATCTCTCTATAAAATGAATAAAATGTTTAAGAAAAGAGAAAGAGAAAAGGAATTAATTCAGTGAAGGATGATTTTGCTCCTAGTTTTGGAGTTTGAATTTCTGCCAGGATTGAATTATTTTGAAATCTCCTGTCTTTTTAAACTTTTTTCAAAATAGGTCTCTAAGGAAAACCAGCAGAACATTAGCCTGTGCAGAACCATCTGTTTGGGGAGCACACTCTTCATTATGCTTGGCACACAGATCTCCCTGTGGTGGGATTTTTTTTCCCTTTTTTTGTCGGGGAGGGGTGGTATATTTTTCCCCTCTTTTTTCCTTCCTCTCCTACACCTCCCTTTTCCCCCGATCCAAGTTGTAGATGGAATAGAAGCCCTTGTTGCTGTAGATGTGCGTGTAGTCTGGCAGCCTTAAGCCCACCTGGGCACTTTTAGATAAAAACAAAAAACAAAAAACAAAAAAACACCAAAAAAACCGCAGTGACATAGAGATCTATTATATGATCCAGGTGGTTTTTAGTCTTTACTGATGAAAGGGTGTTCACGTTAGTTCCTTGTCCTCAAAACCCTATCTAATACCAGGCGAAGGAGCCAAGAGCCTTTTGTTTTGTTTTTATTTTGATAAATTAGTGGGGAAATGGCATTTTAAGAGGAGTCTCTTCTCAACTTACCTGAGAGTCGAATTCTTCTCTTCCCTAACCAGTGAAGCTAAGTGGATATCCCAGAAACTTGTCTTCTAAAAGGGAGGACTCCAGGCCATCAACAAAGATGTCCAGGCGGTGAGCGTGCTTTCTACACCCTGTACAATTGTGGGCTGTAGCGTTACTCTGATTTTCTGTCTAGTATCAGAGAATGCTGGTGGCTTAAAATTTTTATTTTAGGACTTGTACTCTGAATTTTCAGGAACCGTCAAAGGAGCAGCAGCAAATTCACATATTTTCGACTTGAGAAATGCTTGTTGGTGTGTGTTTTCCAAACTGCCCCCTACATGTAAAGTTCAGTTTAACTACTGATTGCCTTGTTATTACTAGGTTTTTTGAGACTAAAAAAAAAAAAAAAAATCCCTGGTTTAAAACCAACAACGATGCCTAGTGAGTATGTGTCCACAGGCCATAACAGGGTAGAAGAGAGACATCGGGCCACCCGGTGAGTAGTGAAGGGACTGTGTTGCTTGTGAAGCGGTGTAGTAGCATTTTTGCAGATTCTTTGCTGGGTTTAGTGTACTGATCTAGAAAAGCTGTTTTTCTGCTTTGTGGAAGGCAGTTACGATCAGGCTGCGTGGACAAAGCAGGTAGAGGGGCACCATCGGGGCTCTTGCACTATTTTCACCTCTAAATATTACATACTCAGTAGTGCCCTGCTTCTAAGGCTCGGCATACAGGCTCAAAGTCATCTTGTCCTGCTGGAATTTGCTGTGCAGAGCCATAAGCCTCCCATTTTGTTAGCATCAGCTAGGCCAGTAGGAACAGACCGGGACCTTGTCTCACACTGATGATACCTCAAATGTTGGCCAGCTGTGTAAACTGCCCATTTCCTATTGCTGGAGTTTTGATTTTTAACTAAACGCAAATCTGTAGATTCTCTCCTCTCCCATCCCAGAAAACAAAACAAAATAATGCTTTTTGAAGTTGTTTCCAGGACTTTAAAACATAATGGTATATCCAAAATTCTTTATTTCAGAACACAACAATAGATTCCATTAATATAGACTCAAGATCAAAACAGCATACCTGCTAAGCTAAGATAGATGGTGTTGACTCCACTGGGTTTTGATCAATACAATAACTTTTTCCCTTTGACATACTCTGAATTTTGTTGTTTGGGGGGAGGGTGTGTGTGTGTTTGTGTGTGCGTGTGTGTGTGCGTGTGTGCGCGCACGCTCAGTGTCCATCAGTATCAGTGCCTGCCTGAGTTAGGAAAATTACATTCCTGGTTCTGTATTGAGGAGAAGGATGTATAAAGCAACATGAAACATTAGCCCTCCTTTTGTTTTAAAGACTAATGTTAATTGTTCTTAAAACTGGATTTTTTTCCTTAAAATTAAAGCAATTTTTTTCTTTTGAATTTAATGAAGTATTGCTAGCTGAAGCCAGTTTGACATAGAGAGATGTCAGATTGATTTGAAAGGTGTGCAGCCTGATTTAAAACCAAACCCTGAACCCTTTTAAAGAACAATAAAACATATTTTACACGCTCTTTGTGCATTTTTTTCCTCCATCCTCAAGAGTTTATGTCTGTGCTTATAAAGCAGAGTTTAAGCTGGGCGCAGTGGCTCATGCCTATAATCCCAGCACTTCGGGAGGCCAAGGCCGGCGGATCACTTGAGCCCAGGAGTTCAAGACCAGCCTGGGTAACATGGTGAGTCCATCTCTACAAAAAAAATGTTTAATAATTAGCTGGGCATGGTGGTGTGCGCCTGCATTCTCAGCTACTTGGGAGGCTGAGGTGAGAACACTTGAGCCCAGGAGGTTGAGGCTGTAGTGAGCTGTGATCATGCCACTACTCCAGCCTTGGTGACAGACACCCTGTCCCCAAAAAACAAAAAAAAAATTTCACTTATATCTGTTCCCCTTTCTTTGCCTGCTATTCTCAAGGACTGTTTTGGGTCCTGCTAGTTTACTGCAAGGAGGTAAAATAGAGGCTTGGAAATTCAAAGATTTTATGTCACTGAGGTGTTGAGCAAGAGCCAACTTAACCATAGCTGGGATACATCTAGTACATTTTCTGGTTCAGTTCTTATATACAACCCTGTAGGAATTCAGCATCTTGTCGAAGGCTTGGTTTATACCATAGATGATTATTTTTTAGGACAGAGTCATGCAGTGCTTCCCAGGCTGGAGTGCAGTGGCTATTCACAGACTCAATAATCACTTACTATGGCCATTCTGAGTAGTCTCTCACTGCACCCAGCTTATTTATACCATAGGTTTTGGTGAAGCATTGCAACTTTGTACTTGAATTCGTATTAAAGAACAATGAGGAAGTAACAGCTCTATATTAACATATCAGGATTTGGGAGTGTGGAATTTCCCTTTCACTATGGGTAAGCATCCATCCACCCAGCTAACAACATGCTCAGGTACTAGGAAAAGATACGACACTCATTTCACTTTGGAGGACCTCAGTCTGGAGGGGGCGTCAGATATGTAGACATAAAACAGTTACAGTGGGTGGTTATAGTACTGATATTTATAGTTCATTGATCCACAGCCTGGGCAGCATGGCCAAACCCCAACTTGACAAAAACTAACCGGGTGTCGTGGCACACTACCATCTGGACTACAGTCCTAGCTACTCGGGAGGCTGAAGTGAGAGGATTGCTTGAACATGGGAGGCTGAAGTGAGAGGATTGCTTGAACATGGGAGGCTGAGGTTGCAGTGACCCGATACTGTGCCACTGCACTTCATCCTAGGTGACAGCGAGGCTAGTCTCAGAATTCATTGATCTGCCACTTCACCTCTTTTCACCTCTTCATGTCCTTCATTACCTAGCTTAGATTCTGTGATGCAGTGTGACAATCACTCAGCTTTTCAGCCTTGCCTCATCTCTTGTTTCATTGTACTTCCCTGGCTAAAATCCATTTTTCGTTAAGTTCAGTACTCCACTTTCTGTGCACTTAAGTACTTACACAACTGAATATGCTGATTCAGTCTCTCTAAGGTCATGACCTCCCTGGGCCAGGTAGTGCGCGCCTATTACATCTCAGGAGGCTGAGGCAGGAGAATCGCTTGAGCCCAGGAGTTTGAGGCTACATTGTGAAATGATTGTGCCTGTGAACAGCCACTGCACTCCATCCTGGGCAACATAGTGAGACCCTGCCTTGAAAACTAAAGCTGTGACATCACATGAGCCTCAAAACCTCTCAATCCTAGTGCATTTCTCTATCCCATTTACACTTTCTTTTAAATTTTTAACACCTTTGCTATCCTCTCAGCTTATGACTTTTCAACTCAGAAATAAAATTTTCACAGGCTCCTTCCATCACATCTACTCACCCACCTGCATCTGTGCTACTGTCTTTCTTGTAGTTACTATAGGAAGACTGTCCTAGCCCAGTTTTTTTTTTTTTTTTTTTTTTGAGACGGAGTCTTGCTCCGTCACCCAGGCTGGAGTACAGTGGCGCAATCTCAGCTCACTGCAACTTCTGCCTCCCGGGAGCAAGCAATTCTCCTGCCTCGGCCTCCCAAGTAGCTGGGATTACAGGCATGTGCCACCAAGTCCGGCTAATTTTGTATTTTTAGTAGAGACAGAGTTTCTCCATGTTGATCGGGCCGGTCTCAAACTCCCAACCTCAGGTGATCCGCCTGCCTCGGCCTTCCAAAGTGCTGGGATTACAGACAGGTGTGAGCCACAGCACCCGTCCTCGACCTTTTAATTATTTGTTTCCCCCACCAGAATATAAGCTCAACAAAGGCATAGCTGTTTTTTGTTTTGTGTTTCATTCACCGTATCTTCAGCACCTCAAATAGTGCTTGGCATGCAGCAGGTGCTCAGTGGATACTGAATGAATGGGTACGGATGGAGACATAGACAAATTATGGTATTATGATACTAGGGGGTAACTAAAACTGCCCTGAAGCACATGAGGAGATGCTGCAGTGGGCATGTTTGAGCTGGATTTTGAAGGATGAGATAGTAAAGGTTGATACACAATGAGATAGCATGTTCCATCCACCAGAATGGCTATCATAAAAAAGATGGACAATAACAAGTCTTGGGAAGGGTATGAAGAAATTGGAACCTTCATACGTTGCTGGTAATAATATAAAGCGATGGTGCAGTCACTTTTGAAAAACAGTTTGGCAGTTTCTCAAAAAGTTAAACACTTGCCATATGACCCAGCAATTCCAATATGTCCAATATTCAATTCTATGTATATACAAGGGAAATGAGGGCATTACGGTTACATGGGCTAGGGCGGGGACAGGGTTTCTTTCTGTGGTGATAAAAGTGTTCTGGGATTAGACAGTGGTGATGGTTGCATAACAGTGTGACTGTATTAAATGCTGCTAAGTTGTACACTTACAAAAAAGGGTTGATGTGGGGACAGTACCTTTCAGGTTGAGGAAATAATACAAGGCAGTGGAAGTATGAAAGAGCATGGTATGTTTGGGAGAAGGGGCAAGATTTGGTCTCTGGAGGGTTTGGATTTGTGCTAGGCAGGTTTAGTTGTCATCAGAGTAGAAGAGGTACTAGACACCCCTTCCTTATGCCTCCCCGTCTACCCCCAAGGCCATAGATGATTGGATCAGGGATAGACAGTTGACTCAACTGCTGACATTGGCCAGCAGATTCTCAATTTCTTTTTCTTTTTTTGAGATGGAGTCTTGCTCTGCTGCCCAGGTGGAAGTGCAGTGGTGTGATCTCTGCTCATTGCAACCTCTGCCTCCTGGGTTCAAGCGATTCTCCTGCCTCAGCCTCCCAAGTAGCTGGGACTACAGGTGTATGCCACCACGCCTGGCTAATTTTTGTATTTTTAGTAGAGATGAGGTTTCACCATGTTGACCAGGCTGGTCTCGAACTCCTAACCTCAAGTGATCCACCTGCCTCAGCCTCCTAGAGTGCTGAGATTACAGGCGTGAGCCACTGCGCCCAGCCCAGATTCTCAATTTCAACTGAGGTAGACTCTTGGATGTGAGGGGTCAGTAGGGCCATGTGTGTGTTGGGTCATATGTGAGACGAGTAGACAAAGGACAGAGGAAGGAGGATGGAGAACCAGCCCAGGGGAGCAGAGAGAAGAGACTGTGGCCTGGGATTAGGGGAGCAATGCCCCTGAATTCAGAGTTCTTTTTCATAAAGCCTCCCCTGAAGTCCTTTCGATGGTGTCTGTCCCTTCCCTCGCCCCTTGTTTAAAATAGCTTGAGTCAGTTTCTTAATAACCAAGAGAGCCTTGACTAGAAGGGATTATACAAATAGCGTGTTAAATGCTGTGACTGAAGCTCCTATAGGTAGAATGGTGATTTATGCTACATCCTATACACTATTCTAGGCATTGAGGATATAGTGGGAAACAAGAAACACGCTTTGCCCTGGTAGGGCTTACATTCTACTGGAGAAGATAGAGAATAAACAGGTACACAAATTAGTAATCTATTTTCAGATAGTGATCAGTGCAACAAAGATAGGAAGAAAATAAAGCAGGTAAAGGGATAGTGACCGGGGTTATACGTGACAGGAGCGATCGGGGAAAGTCTGCGGAAGGTAAAGGAGCCTGCTGTGTGCAAATGCTATGAGAAGATACTGGAAGCACTTCCCATGCAGTATGTGTAGCAGTATGTGCAAAGTTGAAAGAATAAGCTTGGTGCGTTCAAGGAACATCTATGGGTTTTATGGTTGGAGCATAGCGAGGAGTGAATAAACTTAGAGACCAAATTGTGTTGATTTGGTGAGGCTGGGAAGGTTGTTGGGGTCATATTGCAGAGAGTTATGTATCATATTAAGAAAGTTGAGGCCGGGTGCGGTGGCTCACACCTGTAATCCCAGCACTTTGGGAGGCTGAGGCGTGTGGGTCGCTTGAGCTCAGGAGTTTGAGACCAGCCTGGCCAACATGGTGAAACCCCATCTCTATAGAAAATACAAAAATTATACTTTTTTTTTTTTTTTTGAGACGGAGTCTTGCTCTGTCGCCCAGGCTGGAGTGCAGTGGCGTGATCTCAGCTCACTGCAAGCTCCGCCTCCTGGGTTCACACCATTCTCCTGCCTCAGCCTCTCCAAGTAGCTGGGACTACAGGTGCCCACCACCACGCCCGGCTAATTTTTTTGTATTTTTAGTAGAGACGGGGTTTCACCGTGGTCTCCATCTCCTGACCTTGTGATCTGCCCGCCTCGGCCTCCCAAAGTGCTGGGATTACAAGCGTGAGCCACCGCGCCCGACCAGAAAATACAAAAATTAGCCAGGCATGGTGGTGCATACCTATAGTCCCAACTACTTGGGAGGCTGAGGTGGGAGGATTGCCTGAGCCCGGGAGGCAGAGGTGGCAGAAAGAAAGAAATTTGAAACTTTATTGATCATTTCTCAATCTGGAGAAGACATCAGACTCAACTGTGTGGTTTATTAAAAATGTCCATGTCCAGGTGCCACCCAGATCATTCTGAATCAGTCTGTAGTTGTGAATCTGCTTTGGGCGATGGGGAGCCATGAAGGTTGGTAAGCAGAGCAGCTACATGGTCAGATCTATGCTCAGAAAGTTATTCAAGGAGCTCCTTAAATTAGAGACTGTACCTGTTATGTAAACCCAGTTCCTGATTTGTACTATGCATGCAACAAATATCAGCTGAATGAATGAGAATGAATTGGAGAGACTAGAAGTGAGAGACCATTTATGGATGGTGGGTGGATGATAGTTGCAGCAGTTCAGGACAGAAGTGTTCGGGCCTTAACTAAGGGAGCAGCAGATGGATGGGGTGAAAGATTCTTTCCTTTCAGCCACCAGATCCCAGATCTACATGAAAAGGTATCCAGCATATCTACATGCTAATGTCTTTCTTTCTTTTTTTTTTTTTTTTTTGAGACGGAGTCTCGCTCTGTCGCCCAGGCTGGAGTGCAGTGGCACGATCTCAGCTCACTGCAAGCTCCGCCTCCCAGGTTCACGCCATTCTCCTGCCTCAGCCTCCTGAGTAGCTGAGACTATAGGCGCCCGCCACCACACCCAGCTAAGTTTTTGTATTTTCAGTAGAGATGGGGTTTCACTGTGTTAGCCAGGGGGGTCTCGATCTCCTGACCTCGTGATCTGCCTGCCTCGGCCTCCCAAAGAGCTGGGATTACAGGAGTGAGCCACCGCACCCGGCCTACATGCTAATTTCAAAGGATTAATTTACAGGGATATCTGGCCATGGGAAAGATTTGTAAAACTGCCCCTACCTCTTATTTTCTCCACAGATCACACTTGCAAATGAAAGTAAATAGAATCCTCTTCACTACTTGCAACCCTGCTAACCACCCCAAACCTGTTAACAGAAGTGTGATATTAGCCATGTTACTTCTGTTTCCTTTGCTGTTTTGGGGTCTGGCAGTCAGGAAGATAGAGAAACAAAATGATAACACTGGCCATCATCTGTCGAGTACTACTGTGCTCAGAATTTCATGTGCATGATCTAATTTAATCTTCGTAGGCTACTATATAGGCCTCATTGCTAATCCCATTTTATAAATGAGAAAATCAGGAGGTGAAGTAATAGCAAGTTGGTGGCAGGGGCAGTATTAGAATCTGAGCCTGGGCCGGGCGTGGTGGCTCACGCCTGTAATCAGCATTTTGGGAGGCTGAGGCAGGTGGATCACCTGAGGTCAGGAGTTCGAGACCAGCCTGGCCAAAATGATGAAACCCTGTCTCTACTAAAGATACAAAAAATTATTTGGGCATGGTGGCAGGCACCTGTAATCCCAGCTACTCTGGGGGCTGAGTCAGGAGAATCACTTGAACCTGGGAGGCAGAGGTTGCAGTGAGATGAGATTACGACACTGCACTCCAGCCTGGACCACAGAGTGAAACTCCATCTCAAAAAAAAAAAAAAAAAAAAGGAAAAAGAAAAAAGAATCTGGAGCTGATGTTAAAACCAGTGCTTCACTGCTCAGTTGCGCTGCTGTGGAGGAATGGGAAGGTGTTTCTTGGGGATCTTGTGTTCAGGATGTTGCTGTGAGTTTTTGCACTCGATAAGCATTCCTGTTAATTGAGTTGCATCTTTACCTTAGGTGCAGTGGGGACACGCACCCATGCGTGTGTGTATAGCAGTTCTATCTCATCAGTGGATTTAACACGCAAACTGTGCCTAATGGGCCCTGTCAGTAACAAACCAGGACATTTGAGCAGAGTGGTTTATAGTCTATAATTGGCTTCCTATTATTGTTGGCTGGTTCTCCTGCACATAGAGTATTATGCCAGGATTGGCATTTGATTTAAGAAATTTTCAAAGTGGTTTTATCTTCAGTGCATTAATGTGTGGCCTAAATTCCTGCAGAGGCATTAGACAACCAGCCTGGACATGCTTTAGCAATCACAACTGGATCTGAGCTGCCAGTGCTACAGCTTTTATTCAGCACAGATAAATCATTTCTCTGAAAACACTTTTCTACCTAAGCCTTGTGACTGAGTTTTAAGGGCACCTCAAGTTTAGGCCCCTTGAAACTGGAATATACATATTCTCCAAATCATGCAAAACACAAAAATGGGAATTTGTTAACATGAGTACATTTAATCACTATCATCCTTTTGGAACTGAACACATAAATATTCAAGGCATGGTGTGGAAATCAACCTAATTTTCAAGGGTGTAGAATTGTGATGCCTTTTAAAGTCAGAAAATATGAAATACGATCCCAGTTCTGAAAAGGCTATAAACATGGCTGGGTACACAGAAAACTAGAGAATGTTCTGCAATTTCCTGTAGATTAGCATAGGTAAATGTTTTTGGTAAAAAATTTTCAGCTCTAAAAGCACAGAATAGATCACAGCTGCATGAAAATACTAATTAATCATCTTTAATGCTTTTATGCAAATGATTATGTTTGACTTTCATTTAGAATTGCCATTAACACTTGGAACCCTAAGATTGATAATGGGTAAAATTTTCATGAATACATAAAGATTTGAATCATGTTTAGATTAATTTATAGCACCTATATTCATTACTACAAGTCCTCTTGAAATCTAAAAATCGTGGGATGAGACAGAAAATAGAGAAGAGGAGATGGCCTTTGAACTTATCAATTTTTTTTATCGGTGATGAAGGATGAGCTAAACTTGTATTTTTTCTACCTTTTGCAATAATTTGCCCAGGTGTTATGTGTGTTTGTACTACAGAAGACTTTTTAATTATTTCATGTTCTGAGACAGCACTGTTTTTTGTTTTGTTTTGTTTTTTTTGTTTTTTGAGATGGAGTCTTGCTCTGTCGCCTAGGCTGGAGTGCAGTGGCGAGATATCGGCTCACTGCAAACCTTCACCTCCTCGGTTCAAGTGATTCTCATGCCTCAGCATCCCAAGTAGCTGGGACTACAGGTGCCCACCACTACACCCAGATAATTTTTGTATTTTTAGTAGAGACGGGGTTTCACCATGTTGGCCAGGCTGGTCTCAAACTCCTGACCTTGTGATCTGCCTGCCTCGGCCTCCCGAAGTGCTGGGATTACAGGTGTCAGTCACTGCACCCACCCTATTGTTCTTATCTTATTATTATTAAAAATAATTTTTTTTGAGACAGAATCTCACTTTGTCGCCCAGGCTGGAGTGTGGTGGCACGATATTGGCTCACTGCAACCTCCGCCCTCCTGGTTCAAGTGATTCTCGTGTCTCAGCCTCCCAAGTAGCTGGGACTATAGGCATGCACCACCATGCTCAGCTAATTTTTTGTATTTTTAGTAGACGTGGATTTTCACCATGTTGGCCAGGCTGGTCTCGAACTCCTGACCTCAGGTGCTCTGCCCGCCTCGGTCTCCCAAAGTGCTGGGATTACAGGCGTGAGCCACTGTGCCCGGCCTGTTCTCATCTTTATGTTCATGAGTAACCAGTATTTAGCTCCCACTTACAAGCGAGAACACCTGCTATTTGGTTTCCTTTTCCTGCATTCATTTGCTTAGGATATTGGCCTCCAGCTGTATCTATGTTGCTGCAAAGGACATGATTTTGTTCTTTTTTTATGGCTGTATAGTATTCCATGGTTTCTATTTACTACCTTTCTTTATCCAATCCACTGTTGATGGGCACCTAGGTTGATTCCATGTCTTTGCTATTGTGAACAGTGCTGTGATGAACATATGAGTACATGTGTCTTTTTGGTAGAATAATTTATTTTCTTTTGGTTATATACCCAGAAATGGGATTGCTGGGTTGAATGATAGCTCTGTTTTAAGTTATTTGAGAAATCTCCAAACTGCTTTTCACAGTGACTGAACTAATTTAGATTCTCACCAGTACTGTATAAGCATTCCCTTTTCTCTGCAGCCTCACCAGCATCTGTTATTATTTGACTTTTTAGTAATAGCCATTCTGACTGGTGTGAGATGGTATCTCATTGTGGTTTTGATTTGCATTTCTCTGATGATTAGCGGTGATGAGCAATTTTTCATGTTTGTTGGCTACTTGTATGTCTTCTTTTGAGAAGCACCTATTCATGTCCTTTGCCCCCCTCTTTTTTGTTTTTTTTTTGTTTTTTTGAGACAGGGTCTCACTCTTTCACCCAGGCTTGAGTGCAGTAGCATGAACATGGCTCATTGCAGCCTCGACCTCCTGGGCTCAAGTGATCCTCCTGCCTCAGCCTCTCAAGTAGTTGGGACCCAGGTGCACACCACCATGCCCCGCTAATTTTTAAATGTTTTGTAGAGATAGAGCCTTGCCCTGTTGCCCAGGCTAGTCTCGAACTCCTGGTCTCACGCAATCCTCCCACTTTGGCCTCCCAAAGTAATGAAATTGCAGGTGTGAGCCATTGTGCCTGGCCCCTTTGCCCATTTGTTTAGTGGGGTTATTTGCTTTTTGCTTGTTAAGTTCCTTACAGATTCTGGATATTAGATTTTTGTTGGATGCATAGTTTGCGAATATTTTCTCCTATTTCGTAGGTTGCCTGTTTGCTCTGTTGATAGTTTCTTTTGCTGTGCAGAACCTCCTTAGTTTAATTAGGTTCCACTTGCCAATTTTTGTTTTTGTTGCAATTGCTTGTGAGGACTTAGCCACAAATTCTTTGCCAAGGCTGATGCTGAGAAGGGTATTTCCTGGGTTTTCTTCCAGGATTTTATAGTTTGAGGTCTTACATTTAAATCTTTAATCTATCTTGAGTTGATTTTTGTATATGGTGAAAGATGGGGTTTCAGTTTCATTCTTCTGTATATGGCTAGCCAGTGATCCAAGCACCATTTACTGAATAGGGAGCCCATTCTCCATTGCTTGTTTTTGTCTACTCTGTCGAAGATCAGATGGTTGTAGGCGTATGGCGTTATTTCTGGGTTCTCTGTTCTGTTCCACTGGTCTATGCATCTGTTTTTGTACCAGTGCCATACTGTTTTTTTTACTCTAGCTTTATAGTATAGTTTGAAGTCAGATAGTGTGATGTCTCTGGCTTTTTTTTTTTTTGCTTGGGATTGTTTTGGCTCTTTGGGCTCTTTTTTGGTTCTATGTGAATTTTAGAATAGTTTTTTCTAATTCTGTGAAAAATGACATTGGTAGTTTGATAGGAATAGTGTTAAATATGTAAATTGCTTTGGGCATTCTCCTGCCTCAGCCTCTCCGAGTAGCTGGGACTACAGGCGCCCGCCACTACACCCGGCTAATTTTTTTGTATTTTTTTTTAGTAGAGATGGGGTTTCACCGTGGTCTCGATCTCCTGACCTCATGATCCACCCGCCTTGGCCTCCCAAAGTGCTGGGATTACAAGCGTGAGCCACCGCGCCCGGCCGGCATTGGGTTCTTGATCTGACTCTCAGCTTGAACATTATTGGTATATAGAAATGCTGCTGATTTTTGTACATTGATTTTGTATCCTGAAACTTTACTAAAGTTATCAGTTCCAGGAACCTTTTGGTGGAGTCTTTAGGGTTTTCTAGGTATAAAATCATATTGTCAGCAAAGAAAGGAAATTTCCTATTTGGAATGAGAAATTTTCCTATTTGGATGCCTTTTATTTTATCTTGTATGCTTACTTTTTTTTTTTTTTTTGAGAGGGAGTCTCGCTCTGTCACCCAGGCTGGAGTGCAGCAGCGTGATCTCTGCTCACTGAAAGCTCTGCTTCCTGGGTTCACAACATTCTCCTGCCTCAGCCTCCCGAGTAGCTGGGACTACAGGCGCCCGCCACCACGCCCAGCTAATTTTTTTGTATTTTTAGTAGAGACGGGGTTTAACCATGCCAGCCAGGATGGTCTCGATCTCCTGACCTTGTGATCTGCCTGCCTTGGCCTCTCAAAGTGCTGGGATTACAGGCGTGAGCCACCGTGCCCGGCCCTTGTATGCTTACTTTTTTTTTTTTTTTTTTTTTTTTTGAGACGGAGTCTCGCTCTGTCACCCAGGCTGGAGTGCAGTGGCGCGATCTCGGCTCACTGCAAGCTCCGCCTCCCAGGTTCACGCCATTCTCCTGCCTCAGCCTCTCCGAGTAGTTGGGACTACAGACGCCCGCCACCACACCCAGCTAATTTTTTTTTTTGTATTTTTGGTAGAGACGGGGTTTCACCGTGGTCTCGATCTCCTGACCTCGTGATCCGCCCGCCTCGGCCTCCCAAAGTGCTGGGATTACAAGCGTGAGCCACCGCGCCCGGCCCTTGTATGCTTACTTTTTAAGTGTACTATCTTTTGCGTGGTAAATGACGTTTTCTCCATTTTACACACTAGGACATGAAAGCTCAGAGAAGGTAAGTAGCCTGCCCAGTCTCACATGTAT
Source organism: Symphalangus syndactylus (assembly GCF_028878055.3). Lineage (NCBI taxonomy): Eukaryota > Metazoa > Chordata > Mammalia > Primates > Hylobatidae > Symphalangus > Symphalangus syndactylus. The sequence continues at coordinate 145,587,854 of NC_072441.2, forward strand.
AGTAAGTGGCCGAGCCTGAATTCCAACCTGAAATGTCTAACTCAGAAGCTCTGATCACACTGCTGTGCCACGGTCCCCGTGCATTCAATAAATGGAAGCTATTATTATGAACTGAAACCAGGTTGTCTCCTGAGGACACTTATTTCTCTGTGACCTAACAAATGGGGACTGCTTATTCTCCGTATGCTACAGGCCAGTGAGAACCAAGGAGTCAGCCCCCTGCAGCCACAGCCAGACCATCGTTCTTGGGTAGTACCAGCTTGAGATAGTTATCGTCAGGCTGTTCCAACTACTAATCCTCATTGCTACCGTTCTCTCAATGCATGGAGTTCTCTCATCACTCAATACATGGAGTTTCTTGGGCCTTACAGACCCACATCCCTTAGTCATTCTTTTATCCTGCATGAATTCAGTGCCTCTTCCAGCCCTCTCAGTGCTGAAGGCCTTTACTATTTTAACTCCAATGACCTATTCCCATGGCAGTGAGACTGTTCTGCCTCTTACGTCATCAGGAGGTTGAATAATGTCTGGGGGGAAAAATTGTGTGTGTGTATATGTGTATATACATAGATATGTGTGTGTATGTGTACATATATACATACATACACATTAGTTTACATTTTAGTGACATAATGGATATGTAACACATAATTAAATTGTATTATAAATTCCATATAGACAATTGATTCTCACAGATTGCTTTTGTTGATTTTTTGCCAAACTTTTATGTCCTGGGCAACCTGTGGTTACAATTGACAAACTCAACATAAATTTTGGTTGATACTTGCCTTTATGTAAAGGACTTGAAAGTTAAACAATGAAGACATATGTCAAAACTTCAGTCATTCATTAGTGATATGAGTGACTTCTTTGAGGAATTGGATAATAGTTTTATTTTATTAATTCATTCATCTACAGACAGGGTCTTGCTCTGTTGCACAGGCTGGAGTACAGTGGCACCATCATAGCTCAATGTACCCTCGAATTCCTGAGCTTAAGGGATCTTCCCATCTCAGCCTTCCGAGTAGCCAGGACTACAGTCGTGTGTCAAGTGCCTGGCCAGTTTATTTGTAGAGACAGAGCCTCTCTATGTTGCCTAAGCTGATCTTGAACTCCAAGTCTCCAATGACTCTTCAGCCTTGGCCTCCCAAAGTGCTGGGATTATAGGAATGAGCCGCCGCACCGGCCAGATAATTGTTTTTGAATACTGGAAGACTATTTCTTCAGTTTTTAAAAATTCTGTTTACAATGTGATGGCTACAGACATGATACACTTTTAAGTAAAAGCCGCATTACTAACATTTTCTCCGTTACTTTCGTAAGTCTAAACAATCAATAAAACAATAAATAAATCAAGTTCTGACTTATAGCGTTTGGTAATTTCCATGGTTAGTTTCAAGCTACCAATTGACATCACTGAACACAGAGCTGGGAAACGAGGTGCAGTGGCACATCATTATGGTATTTCCACCATACAGATACAGTAAGTATAAAACATAGATAATAAAGCCTAGTAAAATAATTAGGAAGTGATGAGTTTTAAGAATTTATGACCTTTGTTATTAATTTATATTTGTAAGTCTCTTCAACTAACTTTTTTTTTTTTTTTTGAGACAGAGTCTCGCTCTGTCACCCATGCTGGAGTGCAGTGGCGCGATCTCGGCTCACTGCAAGCTCCGCCTCCCGGGTTCACGCCATTCTCCTGCCTCAGCCTCCCGAGTAGCTGGGACTACAGGCACCCGCCACCATGCCCGGCTAATTTTTTGTATTTTTAGTAGAGACGGGGTTTCACAGTGGTCTCGATCTCCTGATCTCATGATCCGCCCACCTCGGCCTCCCAAAGTGCTGGGATTACAAGCGTGAGCCACCGTGCCCAGCCTAATTTTTTAATAATGACTGTATTGGCTGGGCACAGTGGCTCATGCCTATAATCTCAACACTTTGGGAGGCCAAGGCAGGCGGATCACCTGAGGTTGGGAATTCGAGACCAGCCTGACCAACATGGAGAAACCCCATCTCTACTAAAAATACAAAATTAGCTGGGGATGGTGGCGCATGCCTATAATCCCAGCTACTCAGGAGGCTGAGGCAGGAGAATCACTTGAACCTGGGAGACAGAGATTGCAGTGAGCCGAGATCGCGCCACTGCACTCCAGCCTGGGCAACAACAGCGAAACTCCATCTCAAAAAAAAAAAAAAAGCTATATCTAACAACCAGCTTGCAACATTTCTGAAATTTAGTAATCAGCTCTCATTTGATGCAAGCTGGCTCCAACCAGCAAACCACCGTGTCTAGTTGGTCATTTCCACACTGATTCTCTGCCACAGCCCATCAATCCATCTGTCACTTTCTCACCTGTAACACATACATTTACCCTGTGATTCACTTTCTATTCATTCCTCAAGCCACCACAACCTGACTTGTCGTTTCCATGACAGACCCTTTGCTAGGAAGTAAAGGATCCATTTCTTTCACTTGCCCCGTGAATTCCAGTGTCCTCAGGGCTCTGTCTTGGGTCATCTGCTTTCTCTTTCTATGCTTTGGCGATCTCATTCAAACCCTGACATGAAGTATACCGATGGCTCCCAAGTCTATAATTCTAACCCGTGCGTCTCTCTGGAGTTCCAGACCCGTGTGTCCAGCAGTCTATTGGACATCACTTGTTTGTCTTCTTGGTAATTCACAAGGACTTATTTGTTGTTTCCCCAGCCTCCAACCTCCACCTCGCAAATCTGATGTCGCCTCTCTTTTTCCTGTCTCGCTAAATTGAGATACCTTACCTACTAAGTCACCTGAGCCAGACACCTGGGAGTCATCCTCACTTTTTATTTTTTTTGAGGCGGGGTCTCACTCTGTTGCCCAGGTTGGAGTGCAGTGGCACAGGTCTCAGCTCACTGCAGCCTCTGCCCCTGGGCTCAAGTGATCCTCCCACCTCAGCCTCCCGAGTAGCTGGGACTATAGGCACACACCACCAGCGCCTGGCTAATTTTTTATTTCTGTAGCAATGGGGTTTCTCCATGTTGCCCAGGCTGGTCTTGAACTCCTGGACTCAAGCAATCCACCCATCTCGGCCTCCCAAAGCGTTGGGATTACAGGTGTGAGCCATCGAACCCATGCAGTGTCCTGATCCTGGTTCACTGCTGCCTTGATCTCTCCAGGCTCAAGTGATCCTCCCACCTCAGCCTCCCGAGTAGTAGCTGGGACTACAGGTGCAGGGCATCACGCCCAGCTAATTGTTTTATTTTTTATAGAGATGGGGCCTTGCCATGTTGCCCAGGATGGTCTTGAACTCCTGGCCTCAAGTAATCCTCCCACCTTAGCCTCCCAAAGTGCTGGGATTGCAGGCATAAGCCACCACACCCCGCCCATCTTCACTTTTTACTCTGGTACGAAATCCAGATTGATCCAGTCATTCATTTATCCATCCGTTGAACTTTCCAGCAAATATTTATTAGAACAGCTGCATAGTATATTGGGTAAGAGCACTGGAGCCTGAAGTCAGCCTGCCAGGCATCAGATCCTGGCTGCCGTTTAACTAGCTTTGTAACCTTGAGAAATTTGCTGGCCCACTCTGTGTTTCAGGGTTTTTTTTTTTTTTTTTTTTTTTTTTTTTTTTGACAGTCTCACTCTGTCACACAGGCTGGAGTGCAGTGGTGCGATCTTAGCTCACTGCAACTTCTGTCTCCCGGGTTCAAGCGATTGTCTTGCCTCAGCCTCCCACATAGCTGGGATTACAGGTGCCCACCACCACGCCCATCTAATTTTTGTATTTTTAGTAGAGACGGGGTTTCACCATGTTGGCCGGGCTGGTCTCGAACTCTCGATGACTGTCTTCTTTTTTTTTTTTTTTTTTTTTTTTTGAGACGGAGTCTCGCTCTGTCACCCAGGCTGGAGTGCAGTGGCGCCATCTCGGCTCACTGCAAGCTCCGCCTCCCGGGTTCACGCCATTCTCCTGCCTCAGCCTCTCCGAGTAGCTGGGACTACAGGCGCCCGCCACCACGCCCGGCTAATTTTTTTGTGTGTTTTTTAGTAGAGACGGGGTTTCACCGTGGTCTCGATCTCCTGACCTCGTGATCCGCCCGCCTCGGCCTCCCAAAGTGCTGGGATTACAAGCGTGAGCCACCGCGCCCGGCCGATGACTGTCTTCTTATAAGGACAATGGTTATAGTGAATTAGGTGTCCACCCTACTCTAGTGTGGTCTCTTCTTAACTAATTACATCTACAATGACTGTTTCCAAATAAGGTCACATTCTGAGGCACTGGGGGTTAGGACTTCAACATAGCTGTTTTCGAGGGACATACTCTGCTATAGTGGGAATGTCTGTGTTCCCCTCAAATTCATATGTTGAAATCCTAACTCCTAAGGTGACGGTATTAGGAGGTGGGTCTTTGGGAAGGCAGAACACTCACGATTGGGATTAGTGCCCTTATGAAGAGACCCCAGAGAGCTAGCCTGGCCCTTCTACTATGTGAGGACATAGTGAGAAGGCCCTCGCCAGACACTGAGGCTGTCAGGGCCTTGATCTTGGACATCCCAGCCTCCAGGACTATGAGGAACAAAGTCTGTTGTTTATAAGCCACCCTGTTATAGCAGCCCAAATGGACTAAGACAGCATTCAACCCATAACAGGCAGGAGCTCTGATACAGGAATCATATCTGCTTTCTGACCTTGTGTGGCCCACAGTCTAATGGTGCTGCAGTTGTTAACGTCTTACTTCCTGTCCCCCCCACAGCGACTGTCTTAGTTCCTTTTGTCTCACAACAGCCTCCTGAGTAGACCCTAGGCTGGCCCCACCATAGTCCATCCTCCATGGGGTGTCAGAGTGATCTTCCCAACACATAGATTGATCATGGGACCTCCTTCTGAAGCTCCCTGGGCTTTCAGGTAAAGGTTTAGCATAAAAAATCCTTCTAGTTCCAGCTCCTTCCTGCTTGTCTGCCCTGAACCTTATACCACAGCCCAGAAAACTGTTTGTAGTTCCCCGATCATCTTCTTCTTCTTCTTCTTTTTTTTTTTGAGATGGAGTTTTGCTCTCTTGCCCAGGCTGGAGTGTAATGGCGCAATCTCAGCTCACTGCGACCTCTGCCTCTCAGGTTCAAGCGATTCTCCTGCCTCAGCCTCCTGTGTAGCTGGGATTACAGGCGCATGCCACCACACCTGGCACATTTTTGTATTTTTAGTAGAGACAGGATTTCACCATGTTGGCCAGGCTGGTCTGGAACTCCTGACCTCAGGTGATCCACCCATCTCTGCCTCCCAAAGTGCTAGGGATACAGGCGTGAGCCACTGCACCTGGCCATATTATTCTTTTTCACAACTCTTGATGAATGCCATCTTTCTGCCTCGCACACTCTTACCCTCATATTTCTTCACCTGTCTGGAGAAGTCTCCCCTGATACTCTTCCCACCCATCTTCTGAACTGCTCTGGCACTCTCTGCATACCCAGAATTTGGGACTTACTGAATTTTAGGGGGTTTTTTGGTGCCTTTCCAACAAGACAGAGTGCCCCTTAAGGACGGGAACTGTGGTTGTATGCCCTATTGTTAGACATTAGCGTGATTCCTAGCCTTTTCACTATTGTTGATACTGTGATAAATATCTTTATGTTTAAATATTTTTTCAAAAAAAATTTTTTTTTTTTGAGATGGAGTTTCACTCTTGTTGCCCAGGCTGGAGTGCAATGGTGCAATCTGGGCTCGCCGCAACCTCCACCTCCCAGGTTCAAGTGATTCTCCTGCCTCAGCCTCCTGAGTAGCTGGGATTAGAGACATGCACCACCATGCCTGGCTAATTTTATATTTTTTAGTAGAGACAGGGTCTCTCCATATTGGTCAGGCTGGTCTCCAACTCCTGACCTCAAGTGATCCACCTGCCTCGGCCCCCCAAAGTGCTGGGATCACAGGCATGAGCCACCATGCCGGCTATATTTTTTAAAATTTAAAATTACTTCCTTAGGCACAACTCAACAACAAAAAGACAAACAACCCAATTGAAAAATGGGTAAAGACTTGAGTAGACATTTCTCCAAATAATATATATAAATGGCCAAAAGCACATGAAAAGATGCTCAATGTCATTAATCATTAGATTAATGCAAATAAAACTACAATGAGATACCACTTCATCCCCACTAGGATGGTTATAATAAGAAAAGTAACAAGTGTTGGCGAGGATGTGGAGAAGGAGAAATTGGAACATTGCTGGTGGGAATGTAAAATGGTGCAGCTGCCGTGAAAACAATTTGGCAGGACCTCAATAAGCTAAACATAGAATTCATAGAATACTGTCTGACCCAGCAGTTCCACTTCTAGGTATATACTCAAAAGAATTGAAAACAAGTGTTCAATTGGTGGCTCACACCTGTAATCCCAGCACTTTGGGAGGCCGAGGTGGGTGGATCACTTGAGGTCGGGAGTTCGAGACCAGCCTGGCTAACATGGTGAAACCCCGTCTCTACTAAAAATACAAAAATTAGCCGGGCATGGTGGCAGGTGCCTGTAATCCCAGCTACTCGGGAGACTGAGGCAGGAGAATGAATCACTTGAACCTCGGAGACAGAGGTTGCAGTGAGCCAAGATCATGCCACCGCCCTCCAACCTGGGTGACAGAGCAAGGCTCCATCTAAAAAAAAAAAAAAAAAAAAGAAACTGCCATAAAAAGATGTGCAGTCCTGATATATGTCAGAATGTGGATGAGCCTCGAAAACTTAATGTTAAATGAAAGAAGCCAGACAGAGTCACATAATGTGTGATTCTGTTTACATGAGCAATATCCAGAATAGTTAACTTTATAGGGGAACAAAAGCAGATTGGTGGTTGCTAGGGGATGAGGGGAGGGGAAAATGGGGATTAATTGCTTAATGTATATGGGGTTTTATTTTAGGCTGATGAAAATGTTTTGGAAGTAGGGTGGTAGTTGCAGGGCACTGTGAATGTACTAAATGTCATGGAATTGTACACTTTAAAATATTTAATTTTATGTTATGTGAATTTTATGTCAATAAGAGAAATAAAAAAGAATGAAGTATTGATGCATGTTACCACGTGGGTGAACCTTGAAAACATTTTGCTGAAGTGAAAGAAGCAGACAGAGAAGGTCACATGTGTGATTCCATTTATATGAAATATCTAGAATAGGCAAATTCATAGAGACAGAAAGCAGATGAGCGGTTGCCAGGGTCCGAGGGAGGCGGGATGGGGAGTGGCTGTGTAATGGACATGGGGTTTCCTTTTTGGGTGATGAAATGTTTTGGAACTAGATAGTGGTAGTTGTTGTACACTATTGTGAATGTACTAAATGCCACCGAATCACAGACTTTAAAATGGTTCAAATGGTAAATTTTATGTTATGTATATTCTACCACAATGAAAAATATTTCCTTAAGAAAGATTTTCTGAAGTGAAGCCAGAGTCAAAGAATGTGAGCATTTTATAAATTCTTGGGGCATGTTGCTGAATTTATGTTGAGAAGGGATCATTCATTGCCTTCCCTCCAGGAATGTTTAAGAACCTGTATTGCATCTTTGCTAGACTTGAGTATCGTGGTTAAAAAACAAAGCAGCCAGACGAGGTGGCTCACGCCTGTAATCCCAGCACTTTGGGAGGCCGAGGCGGGCGGGTCACCTGAGGTCGGGAGTTCGAGACCAGCCTGACCAAGATGGAGAAACCCTGTCTCCACTAAGAGTACAAAATTAGCCGGGTATGGTGGCACATGCCTGTAATCCCAGCTACTCGGGAGGCTGAGGAAGAGAATCGGTTGAACCCAGGAGGCAGAAGTTGTAGTGAGCTGAGATCGCGCCAGTGTACTCCAGCCTGGGTGACAGAGTGAGACTCTGTCTCAAAAAAATAAATAAAATAAGTAAATAAACAAAGCAAAATGACCTCGCTAATTTGATATAACATGGTGCCTCTTCAGGAAAGTTCTCTTGCTTCCAAGTTAACTTGAATGAGAAGAGCGTTTAGGAACACAGCCAGAATAAAAGGATTTTAGAGGTAGGAGGGGCCTAGAGAGCTTCGAGACCATTGCATCTCATTTTTATCAGACCAGTATTTAGTAAATACCTTACTATTCTGAAATAAAATTCATAGATCAAATAATCTACCTGAGGTCTATATGATATGGTGCTTTAGACAATATGAGTTTTGGAGTAAACTGCCTGGGTTCAAATGCCTGTTCGGCTGTTCACCAGCCTTGTGGGCTCTGGCACCGCTCTGCGCCTCAGTTTCTTCATCTATAAAATAGAGCTAATGACAGTGTTGCCTCATAGAATCGTTTGAGGATTAAATGTATGTGTATGTATATAAATATAAAATAGGCTTAGGCTTATAATTGAACTGTACAAAAGAGGAGAAATAGAAGGAAAGTAATTTATAATAAATGCACTTCAAATTTGTAAATATCTAGACACGATTACCCTAGGAAGACACTGAAACAGATGTCTGCACCTATGCATAGAATCACCCCAGATGTCACAGCTATAAATTCAGATTGGTTCGAGTGTATTGCACCTCCAAAGCCATGAGTGTTGTTATTGGTGACATGCTCTGTTGCCCAGGCTGGAGTGCAGTGGTGTGATCTCGGCCCACTGCAGCCTCTGCCTCCTGGGTTGAAGCAATTCTCCTGCCTCAGCCTCCCGAGTAGCTGGGATTACAGGTGGGCACCACCACACCTGGCTAATTTTTGTATTTTTAGTAGAGACGGGGTTTCACCTTGTTGGCCGGGCTGGTCTTGAACTCCCGATCTCAGGTGATCCACCCGCCTTGGCCTCCCAAAGTGCCAGGATTACAGGCGTGAGCCACCACTCCCAGCCGTGGGAAGTATTTTTAAACAACCATACTTGCATGTACAGGCTTTTCATCTTCATAAATGTTTAGTGGGATATTTGGAAGTGGGACATGGGGCCATTCTTTATTGGGTGGGACTTCCACGTTTCCAGATGTCTAGCATCCTTGGTCCCCTCCTCTAAATGTCAATATGCTGTAGTGAGTGGTTCTGCCCCCACTGAGAACCACTGAGACTACTCCAACCCTCTTCTTTTCCCGACCAGGTTCCTGAGAGATTCAGAGAGGATTTTCTTTCTTTTTCAGATGTAGGTTCTGGAGAATATATACTCTCTCCACCTCTGCTCACTCTGTCACCCAGGCTGGAGTGCAGTGGTGTGACCAGATCTCACTGCAGCCTTGAACTCCTGGGCTTAAGCGATTCTCCTGTCACAGCCTCCGGAGCAGCTGGGACTACAGGTGTGTGCCATCATGCCCGGCTAATTTTAAGCATTTTTTTGTAGAGACTGGTGGAAGGGGGATCTTGTTCTGTTGCCCAGAATGGTCTTGAACTCCTGACCTCAAGCTATCCTCCTGTCTCAGCCTCCCAAAGCTCTAGAATTACAGGGCCTGAGCCACCATGCCCGGCCTAGAGAGGGAATTTAAAATTGGCAGCTATGACAGTGACTGCTTGTTCACCCCAGGCCCACCTTCAGCCTCATGATCAGCTGGAAGATGCCTTGTTAGTAACCCAGACTCTGCCTGCCCTGCTGCATTTATCCAATTTATTTCTCTCTTGAGGGCCTTCTTCTGCCCTATCTCTCGCCTCTACTCTTGTCTCACTACAGTCTATTCTCATGGCAGCCAGAGAAGCTTTAAAACAAATTTATGGCCAGGCGCGGTGGCTCACGCCTGTAATCCCAGCACTTTGGGAGGCCAAGGTGGGCAGATCATCTGAGGTCGGGAGTTCCAGACCAGCCTGACCAACATGGAGAAACCCTGTCTCTACTAAAAATACAAAATTAGCAGGGCGTGGTGGCAGGTGCCTGTAATCCCAGCTACTTAGGAGGCTGAGGCAGGAGAATCACTTGAACCTGGGAGGTGGAGGTTGCGGTGAGCTGAGATTACGCCATTGCACTCCAGCCTGGGCAACAAGAGCTAAACTCTCTCTCTAAAAAAAAAAAAAGTTACATCAAGCTATTCTGCCTCAGCTCTCCAGAGTTTTCCCAAGACACTGGGAATAAAATGCAAATTCCTCTCCCTGCCCTGCAAAGCCCCGTAGGATCCGGCCTCATCTCCCAATCTCCTTCCCACTGAGCTCAGCCACCCCGGCCTCTCATGCCACCGTTCCTGCCTCAGGGGCTTTATACCTGTTCCTCCTTCTGCCTGGAGCCCACTTCCCTGCAGCCTGGTCTTTGCAGAGTGGCCCCTTTTGTCTGTTCCGAGTCACATTAGAGACCATTCCTGACCACCTCATCTGGATCACTGCCTTCCCAAAGTTGCTTTCTGTCCCCTAACTCTGTTTTTTGTTGTTGAAAGTGCTTGTCTCGATTTGAAATGGGAGCAGACTAAGCCACTCCGGGGCAGAGACTTCATTCGTCTCACTCTCCACGGTGTCCCAGGGCCCAGCAGGATGCTGGCCAGTGCTGCTCAGTATCTTTGGAACACATGAAAGAAGGCCTAACACCTAACCCCAAATGGGCCAATCGAAATCCTTCCCCATGGGCTGGTTGTGGTGGATCAGGCCTGTAATCTCAGCACTTTGCAGGGCTGAGGTGGGAGGACCACTTGAGCCCAGGAGTTTGAGACCAGCCTGGGCAACAGGAGAGATCCCATCTCTACAAAAAATACAAACATTATCTAGGTGTGGTGGCATGTGCCTGTAGTCCCACCTATTGGGGAGGCTGAGGTGGGAGGATCACTTGAGCCCGAGAGGTTGAGGCTGCAATGAGCTGTGATTGCACCACTTGCACTCCAGAATGGGTGACAGAGGAAGACCCTGTCTCAAAAAAACAAACAAAACAAAACAAAACAAAACGAAACCCCAAAAAACTGATCTTAAGCACACAGTTGGAAGAGCTTTAACAAATGTGTAGTTGTATAACTACCACCACAGCCAAGAGACAGGACATTTCCTTAAATCCAGGAAGCATAACCTATTTCTTGAGTTCTATGGGATAACTGAAGATTAAAAAAAAACAAAAAAACAGGTTGGGCGCGGTGGCTCACACCTGTAATCCCAGCACTTTGGGAGGCTGAGGCAGGCAGATCACGAGGTCGGGAGATCGAGACCATCCTGGCTAACACAGTAAAACCCCGTCTCTACTAAAAATACAAAAATATTAGCCGGGTGTGGTGGCGGGCACCTGTAGTCCCAGCTACTCGGGAGGCTGAGGCAGGAGAATGGCGTGAACCCGGGAGGCGGAGCTTGCAGTGAGCCGAGATCGCACCACTGCACTCCAGCCTGGACGACAGAGCGAGACTCTGTCTCAAACAAACAGACAAACAAAAAACAGCTTTATTGTGCTATAATTGACATGCAACAAGCTGCATATATTCAAAGTGTGTAATTTGATGAGTTGTGGCATGGACTACACAGTGAAACCACCAACACAACCAGGATTATGAACATGTCTATCAGCTCCGAGAGTTTCCTCCTGCTCCTTTGTAGTGTTTCTCTCCCAGCCCTATTTGCACCCCCATCTCGAGCACCCATGAATGTGTTTTCTGTTACTGTAGGTTAGCTTACATTTTCTAGGGTTTTCTTTTCTTTTTCTGTTTTTTTTTTTTTTTGAGATAGAATCTCACACTGTCTCCCAGGCTGGAGTGCAGTGGCGCGATCTCGGCTCACTGCAAGCTCTGCCTCCTGGGTTCACACCATTCTCCTGCCTCAGCCTCCCAAGCAGCTGGGACTACAGGCGCCCGCCACCACGCCTGGCTAATTTATTATTATTATTTTTTTGTATTTTTAGTAGAGATGGGGTTTCACTGTGTTAGCCAGGATAGTCTTGATCTCCTGACCTCATGATCCGCCCGCCTCAGCCTCCCAAAGTGCTGGGATTACAGGCATGAGCCACCACGCCCAGCCATACATTTTCTAGGGCTTTCTATAAACGGAGTCATACAGTATGCACTCTTCTTTGTCTGGCTTTTTTCACTCAGCATCATTATTTTTAGAATCATCCATGTTGTTACATGTAACAATAATTTATTCGTTTCTATTGTTGAGGATTCTTCCATTGTATGGTATGCCATAATTTGTGTATCCACTTATCTATTGGTGGGCATTTGGGCTGTTCCCAGATTGGGGTTTTTACAAATAAAGCTGCTATGATCACGTGTGTGCAAGTCTTTGTATGGACATAGGTATTTCTTTTTCTCTTGCGTAAAAATCTAGGAGTGGAATGGCTGGACCGTATGTTACCTTTAGGTTATTCTTTTCTGTTTGTTTTTGAGACAGAGTCTCACTCTGTCACCCAGGCTGGAGTACAGTGGCGTGATCTTGGCTCACTGCAACCTCTGCCTCCTGGATTCAAGTGATTCTCCTGCCTCAGCCTCCTGAGTAGCTGGGATTACAGGCATGTGCCACCATGCCCGACTAATTTTTGTATTTTTAGTAGAGATGGGGTTTCACCGTGTTGGTCAGGCTGGTCTCCAGCTCCTGATTTTGTGATCCGCCTGCCTTGGCCTCCGAAAGTGCTGGGATTACAGGCGTGAGCCACCGCGCCCAGGCTACCCTTATGCTATTCTTAATCACAGATTTCTCCTTTTTACTTAAGCCAATCAATTTGGGACTGTCAAGGTCCCTCAGCAGGGCAGGGACTCAGCTCTCTCCCTCTTGACTCCCTCCAAGCTGACTCTCGTCCTGTGCAAGTCTTGCTGTTGCTGCTGTGGACTGAGCTAGGCTGAGAATGCACGTTACCTTCCTGAGCACGTCACCTTTGAGAAGCAATGTTGACTTACATAAGCACACTGACCTCTTGCTTCTTGCCGAAGTCTAAAATCATGGAATCTTCTGCGAGTGTGCTCTCGCTGCCTCCGGACCGGAATGTTAAGTGCAAGAGGACTTGTCTGGCTTAATAGTCCGATCAAAATATGTCTGTGGATGGACAAGGTCAGTGATTGACTCGTAGAAGGGGAGCCTTAGGTGAAAAGAGAGTCTGAGAATCAGAGAGCCACAGGGATGAGCTAAGAAGGAGGCTCCTGCATTCAGAGCAGCTCAAAGATAGCACACCCAGGCAGCATATTTTTACATTTGAGTTTAATTTATTTTTGAAAAAGGAATGCATTCAGATGGTTCAAAATTCAAAAGCAAGGGTGGGTGTACAGTACTGTGAAAAATCTTTCTCATGTCCTCAGCCACCCCTTGTCCTCAGAGGTAACCACAACTCCTCCCCACCCCCAGTTCCTTAAATAGTCTTCCAGATATTTGCATATACAAAGATTTGCATATACAAATATATATGTGTATATCTTATATGTGTGTGGGGGGGCGTTCTTTTTACACAAGTGCTTGCAGACCAAACACGTTGTTGAACACTGATTTTTTTTCACTTTACATAGCTCAGAGCTTAGTCCACAGTACAATGGAAAAAGCCTCCTCGTTCTTGTTCTATGTTTACACAGTATTGCATTATAATTTCTTAACCAGTTGAGGCAGCATTTGACCAGTGATATTAGTAGGACCATGAGATTACAGGGGTGAATAATTTTAGTTTGCACAGTAAATAATGGCAAAGTCACAGGTGGATTCACTTGACTTACTGAACTGTGATATAATCTCATAGACTGCAGGGAAGGTAGCATTTCTAAGTGCTTGATATGCCAATGGATTCATAAAGTCGTAGTTCTTAAACTTTGATGTCCTTAAGAATTACCTGGGGAGCTAATTAAAGTGAGGCTAAGCAGGCTCCCCCCTCTTCTGCTGCCCCAGAAAGTCTAATTCATTGGAGCAGGAGGTGGCGGAGTGGGGCCCAGGATCCTCATGTAGATGGTCCTCAGACTATACTTTGTGAAATGACCTTGCTCTGCAGAAGGAAAAGAGCTTCCTGCTGAAGGAGTAACTCAATAGTTTGTTAATTCAAAGTGTTAAAAAGAATTTTATTCCCATATCTTTAAACCCGAAAAGATATTCATGAACAAGTCTGTTTTTTTTTCAAACAGTTCAGAAGAATAGGGACTCTCTCCACCTCTGCCTAACACTTCTTTCCCTCTCTCTTCTCTCTCCCTGCCACTGTCTCTCTCTCTCTTTCTCCCCTCTCTCTTGACAACAGTCTTGCCAGTCATTCTCTTTGAAGAGACATAAGGTCTCCACCACGTGGCAGGGAGCACTGGGACTGGGGAAACAGCCCTTATCCTTAGCTGGAGGCCGTTCCATGGGCGGAGAATAGTAATGAACTCGGACTGGGGAGTCCTGGGTCAAATGCCTTGTTGAAGATAAGTGGCTCACTGTGTGCTGGGCACCAAGCTGAGGCTTTGATGTGCATGATCACAGTTAATCTACAATGACCCAATTTACAGAGAGGAAAACTGAGGCTGAGAGGTTTTTAGTAATTTGCCTGGGGTTAGGGGTGTGCCACACAGCTGCTGTTGTGCTGGGCAGATCTCTTCTGGAGCTCTTTCTTGCTCTTGACCACACATTTTCATGGTTTTTTTTTTTTTTTTTTTTTTTTTTTTGAGACGGAGTCTCACTCTGTAGCCCAGGCTGGAGTGCGGTGGTGCGGTCTCAGCTCACTGCAACCTCTGCCTCCTGGGTTCAAGCGTTTCTTCTGCCTCAGCCTCCTGAGTAGCTGGGATTACAGGTGCCCAGCTAATTTTTGTGTTTTTAGTAGAGACGGGATTTCATCATGTTGGTCAGGCTGGTCTCAAACTCCTGACCTCGTGATCCATCCGCCTTGGCCTCCCAAAGTGCTGGGATTACAGGCGTGAGCCACTGCGCCCAGCTCATGTTTTATTATTTTTTTTTATTACACGTCACACATGGTCATTATTTTAAAAAGTTAAAATACAGATAAGCAGAAATAAAAAAATCTATCCATGTACCACAGTGATAAGCACCATTAATGGTTTGGTATATCTTATTCCAAATATTTTTCTATGCATTTATACCTATAATTATACATACATCAATATACACATATACAAACTTGCATTTATTATTATTGCTTTTTTGAGAGGGAGTCTCGCTCTGTTGCCCAGGCTGGGGTGCAGTGGTGAGATCTCGGTTCACTGCAACTTCCAACTCCCGGATTCAAGCGATCCTCCCACCTCAGCCTCATGAGTAGCTGGGACTACAGGCGCGTGCCACCACACCTGGCTAATTTTTGTATTTTTAGTAGAGACAGGGTTTCGCCATGTTGGCCAGGCTTGTCTCAAACCCCTGACCTCAGGTGGTCCACCCGCCTTGGCCACCCAAAGTGCTGGGTTTACAGCCGTGAGCCACCATGCCCAGCCCAAACTTGCATTTAAACATCAAATAAGTTCACATTGTATATATTGATATGTAACCTGCTTTTTCCTACTAAATAATAAACACATGAACAGTTGTCCACATCAACAGGTATAAACTCACATTATAATTTTTAATGGCTGCACAGCATCCTACTGCATATAGGGATGTAACACCTTTTTTTTTTTTTTGAGACAGAGTCTGGCTCTGTTGTCCAGGCTGGAGTGATCATTGCTCACTGCAACCTCCACCTCCCTGACTTAAGTGATTCTCCTGCCTCAGCCTCCTGAGTAGCTGGTATTACAGGCACATGGCACCATGCCTGGTTAATTTTCGTATTTTTAGTAGAGAAATACGGGGCTTCACCATGTTGGCCAGGCTGGTCTCGAACTCCTGACCTCAAATGATCCACCTGCCTTGACCTCTCAAAGTGCTGAGATTATAGGTGTGAGCCACAATGCCCGGCCAACACTTTTATTTAACCAATTGCCCATTGATAGAATTTAAGTTGTTTCAATTTTTTGTTATTATAGTCAAGCTGTGGCAGACATGGTAACAATGGTACCATTTATTATTTCCTATGGACCAGATACTGTACTAAGTTTTTTACAAGCATTATTTAATTTAATCCCCACAGTGATCCTATAAGGTAATACACTTATTATACCTGGTTTATAGGTGAGGAAAGTGCAATTTGGAGAGGCTGAGTCACTTGTCAACATTATCCAGCTAGCAAGTGGCAACGTTGGGATTTGAATGGAGCTCTTCCTGGTTCTAAAACCTATCCTCTTTCCTCCAAACTGTGCTGGGTTCCAACTATTGAAATAAGGTTTGCTAAATTCCCGTTGTGCTGCTGCAGCCACAGAATGGGAAGCCACAGAAGGGGGCCTGGAAGGTCCCCTATCTAGCTCTTCTGAAACCTAAATGGAGCCGAAAAGTCCTGGACTCATTTCCCCTTAAGAAAGTTTGTGTACTTGGCAACAAAGATACAAAGTCTTCCCTGGGGACTGGTCAGAGGAGCTTCGATCTGGGTTACCCCGGCCTGAGGCCACATGGTCTTGAGCTGCTGGTTTGCCTGCCGTCTTCTCAGCCCCAAGAGACACACACCGGGTCCTACAGACTTTCTTGCCAGCCGAGGCCTAGATGCTGGCCAGCCCAACGCTGAGTCTTGTGCTTCTCTGCCAAACAGAGAAGATTCTCCCATGGCTGAGGACGGTGGCCCTCACGAGCACACAGCCCTTGGAGCAGCAGCCACTCAGGGGTGGCTCCTGTGTCTAACAGACACTTGGGGAACTGCCTCTCTTTAACACAGGTCCTGGTAAGTGGCACAGGAGACATGTCAATAAAGGTCTGCTTCCCCCAGAAGCAGACCCTGAGACATGGACTTCAGTCCACAGTAATTCAGGAAGTATAGGAAACACCAGTAGAGGACTGAGAAGTGTACAAGAAAGGGAAGGCTCCCAGTAAAGGGTGTATTATGACACCAGAGACCACTTTGGGCAACTAGAGCTAAAGTCCATGGGGAAGCCGAAGAAAGCCTCAGGGTCCTCTTCCCAGATGGGCGAGGGAGCTGGGGTATTTATACACCTATCCTGCCATTCATTCTCCAGGTAGAGAGGTCTTTTGTAGCTCTGAAAAAAGCCTGCTGGGAGAGGTGGCTCACACCTGTAATCTCAACACTTTGGGAGGCTGAAGTGGACGGATCGCTTGAGTCCAGGAGTTCAAGGCTAGCCTGGGCAGCATGGCAAAACTGCATCTCTACTAAAAAAAATATATATATCTCTATATATATAGATATAAATACACATGCACATACACACACACACACACACACACATATACACACAAAAATTAGCTGCACATGGTGGCTCATCATTCATCATGCCTATAGTCCCTGCTCTGTGGGGGGCTGAGGTGGGAGGATCACTGGGGCCCGAGTGGTCGAGGCTGTAGTGAGCAGAGATCGTGCCATTGCACTCCAGCCTGGGCAACAGAATGAGACTCTGTCTCAAAAAAAAAAAAAAAAGCCAAAAAAATTGCCTTCAGGTAATGAGATACAGAAACTGGAAGATGAAAGTTGAGTGAAACAGACTGCAGTGATGAGGTTTGAGGGATATGGTGGGGGCTCCACCCTGGGACCAATGCTCCTGGGGCCCAGACTCCACTAGTGAACTAAACCTTAGCACACTAAGCCAGTCTCAGCCAGTCCCAGCTATAACTGGAAGCGGCCTTTTTAACATCTATGTGGAAGTCCACGTATATTCAAATCTTACAAATCCCTACTTAGATTTTTGTCTGCTGCTTCCATCAATTATGACAGAGGTCTGTTATTTTGTCTTGTTCTCTTTTTCCTCTAGTTTGAAAGACCTCTTTTCTGTTTCTATTCTTGTAGTAGGTACCCTAGTAATTTCAACTTGCTTCCTGACTTATCAAAGTCTAATATTAATCAATGCCTTTTTCTCCCTGAACTATGCAACAACCTCAAAACACTTTAACTTCATTAACCAGCCTCTAGCTTATATACTATTGTCGCTGTGTGTTTTTTCTTTTTTTAACCCCCAAGAGATATTATTATTTTGATTTTATGTAGTCAATGAATAACATGGATTATTTAGAAACATCTTAATTTCCAAATACATGGGGATTTTATGATTACCTTTTCTTTATTAATTTATAACATATATGCATTGTGGTCTGAAAACATATTCTGTATCATTTTAATACTCTGACATTTGTTCAGATTTGCTTAATGGCCAAGGATACAGGATATATTTGATTTCTAGAAACACTTCATGAGTGCTGAAGCAACATGGATTCTGCAGGGGTTGCATACTGTGTTCTATAGACGTCTGCTAGGTCAGGCTAGTTAATCATTAAATCCTCAGTGTTCTTACCGATTGTTTTTGTCTACTTGTTCTAGCAACTAATGGAGAGAGATATGTTAACATTTCCTGCTACGATTATGGATTTATCTGTTTCTCTTTGTCATTCTGCCATTTTTTATTTTTTACTTTATATCTTTTAAAAAGCATGTTGTAGTTGGGTGCGGAGGTTCAAGCCTGTAATCCCAACAATTTGGGAGGCTGAGGTGCGTGGATCACCTGAGGTCAGGCGTTCGAGACTAGCCTGGGCAACATGGTGAAACCCTGTCTCTACTAAAAATACAAAAAAATTAGCCGAGTGTGGTGGCAGGCGGCTGTAATCTCAGCTACTCTGGAGGCTGAGGCAGGAGAATCGCCTGAACCCAGTAGGCAGTGGTTGCAGTGAGCCAACATCGTGCCATTGCACTCCAGCCTGGGCAACGAGAGTGAGACTCTGCCTCAAATAATAATAAATAATAATAATAATAATAATAAAATAAAAAGCATGTTATTAGGTACATGCCGATTTAGAATTGTTATATTTTTCTGGCTAATTAAATTTTTATCATTATAAAATGACCTCTCCCATTATGAAATGATTTTGGCTTTAAAGTCTATTTTCTTCTGTAACCTCATTTCAACTTTATTTAATTTCAACAGATTTCTGTTGTTTAGTATTTGCTATGACTGGGATGTTTGTCCCCTTCAAAATTCATGTTGAAATTTAATTGCCATTTTGACAGTGTTGAGAGGTGGGACCTTTAAGAAGTGTTTAGGTCATAAATGCTCAACCCTCCTGAATGGATTAATGCTGGGAGTGGGTTAGCCCCCTCTGGTGCAAGTGTTATCTCTCTCTCTCTCTCTCTTTTTGTCTCTTGCTGTCTCTCTCTCACTCTCTTTCACTCCTTCTTTGCTGTCTGCCTTCCACCATGTTATTATGCAGCAAGAAGTCCCTTGCCAGATGCTAGCACTCTGATTTTGGACTTCCCAGTCTTCAGAGCTGTGAAAACAAATTTCTATACATTATGAATTATCCAGTCTTAGATATTCTGTTATAGCAGCCCAAGACAGTTTTGCATAACATACTTTTTCTATCTTTCCGTTTTCAACTTTAATTTTTTTTTCTTTTCTTTTTAAAAACTGAGAAAGGTCTAGCTCTGTCACCCTGGCTGGGGTGCAGTGGCACAATCTTGGCTCACTATGGCCTCAACCTCCTGGGGTCAAGCAATCTTGCCCTCAGCCTCCTGAGTAGCTGGGACTGCATGTGTGTGCCACCATGCCTGGCTATTTTTTTCTATTTTTTGTAGAGATGAGGTCTCACTAGAGATGAGGTTGCCTAGTTTGGTCTTGGACTCCTAGGCGCAAGTGATCGGCTTGCCTCAGCCTCCCAAAGTACTGGGAATACAGGTGTGAGCCACCATGTGCAGGCCAGTTTTCAACTTTTTTGTATATCTGTGCTTTAGATGTGTTTCTTACATACAATATATAATTAGATTTTTATTATTCAGTCTGGTAATCTTTGCCTTTTGACTGAAATATTTGTTTTAAACCTCATAATAGTCTATTATTATTATTTTATATACATTAGTGTTCGTTTAAGCCTCCTACTTGAGGGCTGAAAGCAGTGGTTTACGCCTGTACTCCTAGCACTTGGGTGGCCGAGGTGGTTGGATCACCTGAGGTCAGGAGTTCGAGACCATCCTGACCAACATAGTGAAACCCTGTCTCTACTAAAAATACAAAATTAGCCAGGTGTGGTGGTGCATGCCTGTAATCCCAGCTACTCGGGAGGCTGAGGCAAGAGAATCACTTGAACCTGGGAGTGGAAGTTGCAGTGAGCTGAGATCACACCATTGCACTCCAGCCTGGGCAACAAGAACAAAACTCCATTTCAAAAATAAAATAAAATAAACCTCCTACTTGAGATTTTTTTTTCTTTTTTTCTTTCTTTTTTTTTTAGACAGGATCTTGCTCAGTCACCCAGGCTGGAGTGTAGTGGCACAGTCATGGCTCACTGCAGCCTCGACCTCCCAGGCTCAAGCGATCCTCTCACCTTGGCATCCCAACTAGCTGGGACTACAGGCACATGCCATCCATCACTCCTGGCTGATTTTTTTTTTTTTTTTTTTTGAGATGGAGTCTAGCTCTGTTGCTCAGGCTGGAGTGCAGTGGCACGATCTCGGCTCACTGCAATCTCTGCCTCCCGGGTTCAAGTGATTCTCCTGCCTCAGCCTCCTGAGTAGCTGGGACTACAGGCACATGCCACCATGCCTGGCTGATTTTTTTTGTATTTTTAGTAGAGAAGGGGTTTCACCACGTTGGCCAGGATCATCTCAAGCTCTTGACCTCATGATCCACCTGCCTCGGCCTCCCAAAGTGCTGGGGTTACAGGCGTAAGCCACTGCGCCCAGCCGATTTTTGTATTTTTTGTAGGGATGGGGTTTCCCCATGTTGCCCAGGCCGGTCTCGAACTCCTGGGCTCAAGAGATCTGCCTGCCTCGGCCTCCCCGATTGCTGGGATTACAGGTGTGAGCCACCACCCCCACCCAAGATCATTTTCTATTTGCTAGAAATAAAATGTTTAGAATGTCTTTGGTATATTTAGATCTGTTGATGGCAAACTTTCAGTTTTTATTCGTCTGAAAATGTCTCCTTTATGGTTGTTTTTCTTCCAAATGTCTAATACATGGAAAGAAAACAAATGTCAACCCAGAATTCTACACCCAGCAAAAATATCCTTCAGGAGTGAAGGCAAAATAAAGACATATGATCATTCCACTGAACTTTTGGTTCTTCCCACCCAAACCTGCCCTTGCCTAGCAATCCCAAAATTTTGAGTGGAGAGTGCAAAAGTATTGGAGTTATCCAAGATTCGTTTTCTTTTCCTTTTATCTCATATCCGGTTCTTTGTTAAATCTTGTCTAATCTAGTTAAATCCAGCCACTTCTTACTTCCCCCACTTCAACAGCCTTAGCTCAAACCACCACCACCACCATTTCTCACCCAAACTGTAGCAATAGGCCCTATTGTTTTCTCTGCTTCCTCTCCCACCCACGTTCTTTTTTTTTTTTTTTGAGATAAGATCTCACTTAGTCCCCAGACAGGAGTACAATGGCTGCGATCACCGGTCACTGCAGCTTTGACCCCCCGGGCTTAAACTATCCTCCCATCCCTCAGCCTCCTGAGTAGCTGGGACTATAGGCATGCACCACCACTCCTGAGTAGCTGGGACTATAGGCATGCACCACCACACCTGGCTAATTTTTGATTGTTTTTTGTAGAGAAGATGTCTCACTATGTTGCCCAGGCTGGTCTCGAACTCTTGCACTCAAGTGATCTGCCTGCCTCACCCTCCCAAAGTGCTGAGATGATAGGTGTGAGCCACTGCCCCCAGCCCACATTCTATTTTTGATAACATCTATTTATTTATATATTTATTTTGAGATGGATTCTCACTCTGTCACCTGGGCTGGAGTGCAGTGGCGTGATCTGAGGTCACTGCAACCTCTGCCTCCTGGGTTCAAGCGATTCTCCTGCCTCAGCCTCCCGAGTAGCTGGGATTACAGGCGCCTGCCACTATGCCTAGCTAATTTTTTGATTTTTTTTTTTTTTTTTTTTTTTAGTAGAGACAGGGTTTCACCATGTTGGCCAGGCTGGGCTCAAACTCCTGATTTCGTGATTCGCCTGCCTCACACAGGAGATATTGTTATTTCCCTGTTCAAACCCTCCAGTGTCTTCACATCACATTTAGAATAAGATACAAACTTGGATGGGTGCGGTGGCTCACGCCTGTAATCCCAGCACTTTGGGAGGCTGAGGCAGGTGGATCACTTGAGGTCAGGAGTTCGAGACCAGCCTGGCCAACATGGTGAAACCCCGTCTCTACTAAAAATACAAAAACTAGCCGGGCGTGGTGGCAGGTGCCTGTAATCCCAGCTACTCGGGAGGCTGAGGCACAAGAATCGCTTGAACCTGGGAGACAGAGGTTGCAGTGAGCCAAGATCACGCCACTGCACTCCAGCATGGTGGACAGAGCAACACTCTGTCTCAAAACAAAACAAAACAAAAAAGAATAAGATACAAACTCCATCCTTAGTGTACATGGTTGGCTCCTAGCTACCTCTCTAACTTGATTTCATGCTGTTGCTCTCCCTGGCTCACTGAGCTTCAGTCACACTGCAACCTTGTTGTTCTCACTCATGCCCACTTTACATCCAGGGCGTTTCCACCTGCTCTCCCTTCTGCCTGGAATGTGCCCCTGCATTGCGATCTGGCTCCCTCCCTCACTTAATTTTCCTCTCTGCTCAGATGTCAATTCATCAAGAAGAGCTTCCCAGACCATCCTTTCTAAACTGGTAGTCCTAGCACTCTCTCTCTCTCTCTTTTTTTTTTTTTGAGACAGAGTCTCGCTCTATTGCCCAGGCTGGAAGGCCGTGGCACGATCTTGGCTCACTGCAACCTCCTCCGCCTCCTGCGTTCAAGCGATTCTCCTGCCTTAGCCTCCCGGGTAGCTGGGATTACAGGCGCGTGCCACTGTGTCTGGTTAATTTTTTTTTTTTTTGAGATGGAGTCTTGCTCTGTTGCCCAGGCTGGAGTGCAGTGGCACGATCTTGGCTCACTGCAACCTCCTCTGCCTCCCGGGTTCAAGTGATTCTCCTGCCTTAACCTCCCGAGTAGCTGGGATTACAGGTGCATGCCACCATGCATGGTTAATTTTTGTATTTTTAGTAGAGACGGAGTTTCCCCATGTAGGCCAGGCTGGTCTCAAACTCCTGACCTCAAGTGATCTGCCCGCCTCAGCCCCCCAAAGTGTTGGGATTACAGGTGTGAGCCACTGCCCTCGGCAGTCCTGGCACTCTCTATCCCCTTCTCTGCTTTAGTTTTCTTCATAATAATTGTAACCTTCTGATGTTATTTCATATGTTCTAGACTGTAAACTCCAAAAGGACAAAACTTTATCTTATTCACTTTAATCATCCTTAGTGTCTAGAACAGTTCCTGGCACAGAAGAGGTTCTCAATTAATGCCTATTGAATGGATAAATCTGCACTGTGTCTATTTAAAATAAGAATGCATATGAAAACATTTTAGTGTACACATAGCTTGGGTACCTAACTTTATCAGCTTCTTTTTTTTTTTTTTTTTTTTTTGAGATGGAGTCTTGCTCTATCCCCCAGCTGGAGTGCAGTGGTGCGATCTCGGCTCACTGCAAGCTCTGCCTCCCGCGTTCATGCCATTTTTCTGCCTCAGCCTCCCGAATAGCTGGGACTACAGGTGTCCGCCACCACGCCCGGCTAATTTTTTGTATTTTTAGTAGAGATGGGGTTTCACCACATTAGCCATGATGGTCTCGATCTCCTGACCTCGTGATCCACCCGCCTCGGCCTCCCAAAGTGCTGGGATTACAGGCCTGAGACACCGCGCCCGGCTGGAGGTGAGTCTTTAGGGGCCAGGAAAGCTCCAGAAACCCTCCTCAGTCTCTCCTCAGAGGGATCCCCAGTTATTTCTGGGAGTCCCCAAGGTAGGGCTCACAGGAGTGGCGTGCTAGAGTCAGCATGCACAGGTGCCCTAGAGCCAATTGTTACATCTTCAGGAATCCTGTGAGCTGCTTGTTATTTGGTGGTGGCTTGAAATTGGTCCCAGTGGGAATATTTATACCATGGAAATGAATGAATGCTACAAGTCAGGGTGGTTTTCTTAAAGAAAAATTTTGAGCCAGTTTACCAATACAAGGGTCCCCAAACTAGTTAGTAAACTACAGTCACCAGGCAGCATCAACTCTCTAGCTGAGGCCCCATGGGGAAGGCTCTTGAAGCCCCAGTCACCACTGCCCAGCCTGAGAAGGCCAATGTCCCTGCCAAGGTCACTGTGTCATATACACTCGGGGAGACAGAGGCGAAGGCAGGGGCTGCCCGTACGGTACATACAGAAACAGAACGGAGCTTTGAAGCTACAGGGTCCCTCCAAAACTTCCCTCAGCTGCCTCTCTCACAATCTGGCTTTCAGAGCTCTTAGAGTCTATTTTATGTCATTTTATTTTCTATTTTATTGTTTTTAGAGACAGGGTCTCACTCTGTTGTTCAGGCTGGAGTTCAGGGGTGCAATCATAGCTCACTGTGACCGTGAACTCCTGGGCTCAAGTGATCCTCCCGACTCGGCTTCCTGAGTAGCTAGGATTACAGGCATAAACCACGATGTCTGCCTATTTTTTCTTTGAGATGCAGTCTCACCCAGGCTGGAGTGCAGTGGCGCCATCTCAGCTCACTGCAACCTCCACCTTCTAGATTCAAGCTATCTTCCTACCTCAGCCTCCTGAGTAGATGGAATTACAGGTATGCGCCACGATGCCAGGCTAATTTTTGTAATTTTGGTAAAGATGGGGTTTCACCATGTTGCCCAGGCTGGTCTTGAACTCCTGGGATCAAGCGATTTGCCCACCTCGGCCTCCCAAAGTGTCGGGAATACAGGCGTGAGCCACCACACCCAGCCCCACCTATTTAAAAAAAAAAAAATTTTGTAGACATGGAGTCTAGCTACACTGTCCATGCTAGCCTTGAATTTCTGGCCTCAAGTGATCCTTCTGCCTTGGCCTCCCAAAGCACTGGGATTACAGGTGTGAGCCACCACCGTTGGGCATTATTTTATTCTTGAACCAAGGCACCACAGAGGTGGTAGCAAGGGTGGCCTGGGGACTCTGTCCCCCTGTGGCAGACTCTGCTCATATTTTCCATATCCGTGGTTTCCTCTTTTTTACTTGGCAGTGATGCCAGAGCCACAGAACAGCAGAGCAAGAAGACAGAAGCAGCTACCAGCCATATGGGTGCTGGAGACAAAATAAAATCTTTCTACTCACTTGAGACACTGTTGGCTGGCTTACGTGTGCTTGAATCAGTTCCTAACTGAGACACTCTGATTTGTAGCGTTCACTAATCTCCATGGTGTAAATATTCCCACTGGGGCCAATTTCTCTATAATGTCCGTCCACTCCCCTAAGCCAGTTAAGTAAAAACACGTATTTTCTATGTAAGTACAACATCAAAACAAGTTCCCTAGGAATCCACCCCATGGCCAGATGGCTGCCTCCAAGCCTCTCCATAGCCTCTAGGGCTGCCCTTGTGGTTCCATAAATGTCCCTTCTCTTACTTGCTGCGTTACTGCTTCCCTAGGACCCACCCAGGCAGGAAGCACCCAGAAGATATTTCTCCTGAGTCTGCTTCCTCCACAGGACATTTATGCCAAGGAGACAGCAGAGTGGGGGCTTTTAAGCTTGTGGTTTGAGCCCTGATACTTACAAGCATCCTGGGAGTTATTTGTTTAACTCTCAGTTTGCTCTTCTGTATAATGGGCTCAATATTCCCAGCCTCACCGGGCTGATTGCTGTGAAGATTAAATGAGAAAATACCCAGAGTAAGTGGTCAGTGCTGTGCGCAGTCATCTTAGGATAAATTCCTTGGAGAGGAATTTCTGGGTTGCAGTTTAAGCTCATTCAGAATTTTGAAATTAAATTTTGAATTAAAAAATCCCTTCAAATGGGTTAATTTAAGTGTGAGAATATCCCATTGCTCCAGAAATTCATTCCTACCATGGATGGTGATTTTCTTTCTTTCTTTTTTTTTTTTTTTTGAGACAGAGTCTCCGTCGCCCAGGCTGGAGTGCAGTGGTGCAATCTGGGCTCACTGCAAGCTCCGCCTCCCGGGTTCACGCCGTTCTCCTGCCTCAGCCTCTCTGAGTAGCTGGGATTACAGGCGCCCGCCACCACGCCCGGCTAATTTTTTTTTTTTTGTATTTTTAGAAGAGACAGGGTTTCACCGTGGTCTCGATCTCCTGACCTCGTGATCCGCCCGCCTCGGCCTCCCAAAGTGCTGGGATTACAAGCGTGAGCCACCGCACCCAGCTGGTCATTTTCTTTATCTTTGCTAATTGTTTAGGCAAAGGCAGTATTTCGTTTTTTTCTTTTTTCTTACTCACTTTAAAGTTGGGTGTCTCTTTAATTCCTAATAGAGTTGATCATTCTTTCATGTTTTTTGGTCATTTGGATTTCTTTTGCAATTTTTTTTTTTTGAGACAGAGTTTCACTCTTGTTGCCTAGGCTAGAGTGCAGTGGCACAATCTCAGCTCACTGCAACCTCCGCCTCCTGGGTTAAAGCGATTCTCCTGCCTCAGCCTCCCAAGTAGCTGGGATTACAGGCGTCAGCCACAGCACCTGGCCGTTGCCAATTTCTTGTTCTCACCTTGCACCTGTTTTCTTTTGCGTTGTAGAGGGTGAGGGAGACGGAGCAGTTGAAGCTGGTTTGGGTGATGCAGTGGCAGTAGAATTGACAATAAGTAGAGGGATGTGAGAAAAGTTTGAAAGCAAAATAGATGGTGATTTTGGTGATGGTTTGGTTGTGGGTGGGGAAGGAGAGAGGGCAGTTCAGAATGACACCGAGGTTTCTGGTTTGAACAGTTCATTTGATGGCAGTGGCCTTTTCTGAGATGAAGATTAGTGGTGAAGATGATGTTTGTAATTTTGGTCGTTTGAGTTTGAGATGCTCTGTGGAGCACCAGAGTCTAGTAAACAGCTGGCTTTGTGGGCTTGGTGCTCTGAAGGCAGATGTCAGTGGGAGACCAAGTCCTCGATCTGTGGCATGAGAACTCCCATGGAGACTGTGGAAGGAGGAGGACTTAATAGAGAAGAGAGAGGAATGCCTGTACCGAAGAGGTACGCAGAGAAAGAAGACTGGGAAGCAGCGATGGGAAAAGTAGGTGGAGACGAGAGGGATGGGGGCCATGGATGCTACGGAAGAGGGTGATCACGACGAAGAAGGGGGGTAACAAGACCAAAGACATTGGGTAAGACCGAGAGGAGAGATGTCCCCGTGGGTTTGGAGATGGGGAAGAGCCGTTTAATGGTGCGAGGGTGGCAGAAGCCAGACTATGATGGGTTGAGGAGTGAATGAGGTGAGGACGCAAATACTGAGGGTCGGGTTTCTACAGGGTCAGAAATGTTGAGGAAAATGAGTGGTGGTCCTAGCTAGAGGGGGCATGCTTATTTCCCCACCCCTTTACCAATACTGGATTTGGCCAGTTTTAAAAATTTATTAATTTATTAATTTTTATTTATTTAGTTTTTGATACAGGGTCTCGTTCTCTCACCCAGGCTGTAGTGCAGTGGTGTGATCATGCCTCACTGCAGCCTTGACCTCTGGGGCTCAAGCCATCCTCCTACCTTAGCCTCTCAAGTAGCTGGGACTACAGGTGTGCGCCACCATGCCTGGATAATGTTTGGGTTTTTTTGTAGAGACAGGATCTCCCTGTGTTACCCAGGCTGGTCTCATGGAACTCCTGGGCTCAAGTGATCCTTCCACTTTGGCCTCCCAAAATGCTGGGATTACCAGCATGAGCCACTGTGCCCAGCCCAGTTTTTAATCTTCTAGTTGATAAGTAAAAGTGTCTTTTCACTATTTTTATTTGCATTTATTTGATTTTTCAGTGTGGTTAATTGGTCATTTGCTTTTCTTAGAAGAGTCACCCCTCCCAGGGTTGTTAGATTTAGCAAATAAAATGTAAGATGCCCAGTTAAAGCTGAATTCCAGATTGTTAACTGAAAAAATCACATCATTTATAAATTTGGAAAGACTTTATTTCTTGTAAAGGGTTACAGCCTGCAGGTTGGCCATTCTGCATGCTGAGAAGCACAGCCTCCAGCAGAGGCCCCTTAGGCACTTGGGGAGAGGGGAGAATGGAACAGGGATTTATGCTGAATGGGTTGGTCAAAGTATACATATTCAGCAGGTTATAGGAGGAGCCATGAATATTCACAAAGGGGGGCCTGACACATGAGTACCGAACAAACATGCATGTTACATGCATCCCATGTTCACTTTGGGGTGGGGACATAACATTTAAATGCCTTACAATTAAGCCCTATACATCAAAAGGTGAAGTAGGAACAGGAAGGCACTCAAGTGTACCCTCTGTAAACCAGCCAGAACTAGTCCATGAGTGGTGATCTCTTTTTTTTTTTTTAGACGGAGTCTCGCTCTGTTCTGTTGCCCAGGCTGGAGTGCAGTGGCACGACCTCAGCTCACTGCAACCTCTGCCTCCCAGGTTCAAGTGATCCTCCTACCTCAGCCCCCCAGTAGCTGGGATTACAGGCACTCACCACCATGCCCAGCTAATTTTTTTATTTTTTAATTTTTTTTTTAGTAGAGATGAGGTTTCACCATGTTGGCCAGGCTGGTCTTGAACTCCTGACCTCAAGTGATCCGCCCACTTTGGCCTCCCGAAGTGCTGGGGTTACAGGTGTGAGCCACCATGCTTCGCCTAGTTTATTCTTAATTTTTTTTTAATTTTTAAAATTTTATTTTATTTTAAAAATAGAGACGGGATCTCACTATGTTGCCCAGGCTGGTCTTGAACTCCTGGCCTCAAGCAATTGTCCAACCTCGCCCTCCCAAAGCGCTGGAATTACAGATGTGAGCCACCACGCCTGGCCCATAACTTATTCTATAAGTGTAGGGGTGCATGACTTAACCCTAGCTTGGCATGGCCTTATGTTTTGTTTATAATTTGGTTTCTTATTGTCACAAACAATCTGTTTCATCAGTCTTACGATCACTATTTTTTTTTTCCTCACTCTGTGGCCCAGGCTGAAGTACAGTGGCACGATCTCGGCTCACTGCAACCTCCACCTCCCGGGTTCAAGTGATCCTCAGGCCTCAGCCTCCCAAGTAGCTGGGACTACAGGCACGTGCCACCACACCTGGCTAACTTTTTGTATTTTTTAGCAGAGACGAGGTTTCATCATGTTTCCCAGACTGGTCTCAAACTTCTGACTTCAAGTGATCCACCCACCTCGGCCTCCCAAGGTGCTAGGATTACAGTCGTGAGCCACCTCGCCCCGCCTTTACGATCTCCATTTTAACGTGAATGCTGGCCAGTTGTTGTGTCTAAACCACAAAAGGGAGAGGGTATAAAGAGGCGCATCCTATCTCCTGTCCTGTCTTGGCTGGGAACTCAGTTTTTCAGGTTTCTTCGGAGACTGCATGGTCACCAGGGGGTCCCTTCAGTGGTTGGGAGTGCTAAAGACTTTATTTTTAGTTCTCAAGATAAACAAGAAATACTTTTAAAGTATAAGTATGTCCCAGATAATTCATGGGGTATACCTGTATTTTATCTGGCCACCCTCCCCCTACCCCAAGTTTATAAAAAATACCACATGTACACATTTATAGAGCAGTGTATTTTCACTTAGTGTTTTAAGTCATTTCAAGTTTATTTTGTGAGATATAGTCCTAACTTAATTTTTTCTTTTTCTTTTTTTTTTTTTTGAGACAAAGTCTCACTCTTGTCCCCCAGTCTGGAGTGCAATGGTGCAATCTCCGCTCACTGCAACCTCCACCTCCCGGGTTCAAGCAATTCTCCTGTCTCAGCCTCCCAAGTAGCTGGGATTACAGGTGCACACCACCACGCCCAGCTAATTTTTTGTATTTTTAAGTATAGATGGGGCTTCACCATGTCGGCCAGGCTGATCTCGAACTCCTAACCTCAGGTGATCTGCCCGCCTCGGTCTCCCAAAGTGCTGGGATTACAGGCGTGAGCCACCGCGCCCGGCTCACTTTTTCTTAAGTGGTTAGGAAGTTGTCCCAACATTATTTATTGAATAATCTAGCAAGTTCTCACTGACGAGGAAAACCATCTTGATCATTCACCAAATTCTTTTATGCACTTTGGTCTCATCTTTCTATTCTGTTTTATTGATCACTTGTCTATTCTGTTTTATTAATTATGATTTTGACTGTTCTCTATTTATGATGCTTTGACATCTTGGGGTATTACTAATCTTGGAGGGACCGCCCCTCCCAGGGCTAGCTCATTCTTAGTACACAATTTGCCTGTGAGCAAGTTGTTTAAATGCAGGTTGTTCTGTATGAAAACCAACCAACATGGAGCGCATACCTGAAACCACCTTCTTATCTAACACACCAACCCAAAACTCCTCCTGCCCTGAACTGCAGCAGAGCCAGGTATCGGACAACCAGGGACCGCCTCTTTATCCCAGAGCTAGTGAAATTATTCAGACCGTCCAATTCTAAACCTGTTCAGCTGCTTACCTGGCCTCACCCACTCCTTCCCAGGAGTACCACAAGAAAGGCCCCGGCCCATGCGTTCCCCCACTCCTTCTGCCTCTTGACTGACCTGGTGCTTCTCTGTGTGGCCCTGCGTGGTGTGGCATGCACCCTCCTTCTGGGAACTGTTAATAATAAACCCTTCTTTCAAGGGAAGTTGTCTGTGTCTGTCACCTTACCATGTCTGATGAGAATAAAATCCTTTTAAATATATATATATATATATTTTTTTTTTAGATGGAGTCTCGCTCTGTCTCCCAGGCTGGAGTGCAGTGGCACAGTCTTGGCTCACTGTAACCTCTGCCTCCCGGGTTCAGGCGATTTTCCTGCCTCAGCCTCTGGAGCAGCTGGGATTACAGATGAGTGGCACCATGCCTGGCTAATGTTTGTATTTTTAGTAGAGATGGGTATCACCATGTTGGCCAGGCTGGTCTCAAACTCCTGACCTCAAGCGATCCACCCGCCTTGGCCTCCCAAAGTGCTGGGATTACAGGCATGAGCCACTGTGCCCAGCCAAAATCCTTTAAAATTTTAAAACATCTGTGCCAGTGCCATATTGTTTTAATTTCTAAAACTTTGTAATATATTTTAATGGATGGGCAAGTCCCTTCTCGGTCTCATTTTTAAGATTTTTCCTGAATATTTTTATATCTTTATGCTTCTAAGATAAGGTCTTTAGGGATTTTGAGTTGGAATATGTAAATTTTAACGTTAATTTGTGGGAAATATGTGGATATGCCTTTCCCAATATTATGAATGGAATATTTGCCCATTAACTTTTCTAACTATTTAAAACAATTTTTTTTGAGTTGGAGTGTCACTCTGTCACCCAGGTTTGAGTGCAGTGGTGTGATCTTGGCTCACTGCAACCTCCACCTCCCAGGCTCAAGTGATTCTCCTGCCTCAAGTGATTCTCTTGCCTCAGCCTCCTGAGTAACTGGGACTACAGGCACGTGCCATCATGCCCAGCCAATTTTTGTATTTTTAGTGGAGACGGGGTTTCACCATGTTGACCAGGCTGGTCTTGTACTCCTGACCTCAAGTGATCCTCCCACCTCATCCTTCCAAAGTGCTGGGATTATAGGCATGAGCCACCACACTCAGCCTCTAACTACTTTTTATTGTTTGGTAAGAATGCTATTGATTTTTGTATATTTGCTTTATAACTGGCTATGTTCCTGGACTCACTTAATATTTTTAATGGATTTTTTTGGGGGGGATTTCTAGATATATAGTCATATTAACTTTATATGATGCTTACTTTGCCTCCTTCCTTCTAATATTTATATATCATTTCATGTGTTTCCCTAACTAAATTAACTAAGACTTTCAGAACAATGTTAATTAAGAGTTGTGACTGGGACCCTTGATTGTTCTTCGCTTAATGGAACTAGAGTTTCATTGTGAAACATGATGCTTAAAGTTGGTCTGAGACATTTTAAAAAATCATAAGAAAGTATCTTATTTCTATTTTACAAAGGCTTTAAAAACTTAGTTATATGGATATTATATTTATCAAGTGCATTTTCATTATCTTTTAAAATATATGGTTTTCTTTTTCTACTTATTAATAAGATAAATTATATTAATAGGTTTTCTAATATCGATCTATCTTTTTATTCCTGTAACTAATACCACTTGGTCATGGTATATTTTTCTTTTAAATCATTATTATAGACTATTTCCTAGAATAAATTACATTAATAGATTAATATTGAACCATCCTAACATTCCTATAATAAACACTGCTTGATCAAAGTATATTTCTATCCAAATACACTGTTAAGTTGTCCTTGCTAATATTTTTAAGGGCATGAACTCCCAGCCTGTAAACTCAGTTGTATAAGAAATACAGCATTTCTCTGCCTCTCTTTTTGTTTTTTAGAGGCAGGGTCTTGCTATGTTGTCCAGGCTGGAGTGCAGTGGCCTATGGGCTCAAGCAATCCTGCCTCAGCCTCCCAAGTAGTTCAGACTACAGGCACATGCCACCAAGCCTGGCTTTTTATCTTTTTTAGTTTTTGAGATAGGGTCTTGCTGTGGTGCCTAGGTTGGTCTGGAACTCCTGTCCTCAAGCTATCCTCCTGCGTCAGCCTCCTAAATAGCTAAGATTACAGGCGTAAGCCACACGCCCAGCAACATTTCTCATCCTGCCTCAATTTTATTTAGGAGTTTTGTAGCAATGTGAGTAAGCGAGGTTGGTCTTGTCTTTTTCTTTTCTGCGTGATCCTTGTCGAGTTAGGGGGACAAGATCTTCTTAAAGAAAACCAAGGATATGTTCTTCTTTCTTTATGCCCTGGAACAGTCGTCCCTGTTAATTCATAGAACTGCCTAATACATAGGATGAATTATTCCCATTTTATACGTGAGGATACTGAGGTTCAGACTGGCCGCCATTAAGCCTGATGTCAAGGTCTCTGGGAGGTAAACTTTGTTTTTTTTTTTGAGGCAGAGTCTCGCTCTGTCACCCAGGCTGGAGTGCAGTGGAGCGATCTCGGCTCACTGCAAGCTCCGCCTCCCGGGTTCACGCCGTTCTCCTGTCTCAGCCTCTCTGAGTAGCTGGGACTACAGGCGCCCGCCACCACGCCCGGCTAATTTTTTGTATTTTTAGTAGAGACGGGGTTTCACCGTGGTCTCGATCTCCTGACCTCGTGATCCTCCCGCCTCGGCCTCCCAAAGTGCTGGGATTACAGGCGTGAGCCACTGCGCCCGGCCTAAGGGGAGGTAAACTTTGTTAAGAGAAGCAATGTAGCATGGTGGTTGTCTCAGCACATTTGTGCTGCTATAACAAATTACTTGAGTTGGAGTCATTGATAAAGAGCAGACATTTATTTTCTCACCATTTTGGAGACTGGGAGTTCCAAGACCAAGGTGCTGACAGGTTTGGCGTCCAGGAAGGGCCTGCTCAGATTACGGTATCTTCTTACCACGACACCCTCACGTGGCACAAGGGGGAAGGGCAGAAAGGGGCCTAGCTAGTTCCTTTGAGCCCTTTCATCAGGGCACTAATCCCATTCACAAGGGCAGTCCCTCGTGACTTCCTCAGCTCCCAAAAGGCCCCACCTGTTAATACTATCACCTTGGGGTTTCAGTTCCAGCATATGAGTTTTGGAGGGACACACACATCCAAACCATTGCAGTGGTTAAGAGATTGAGCTCAGCAGGGCACAGTGGCTCATGCCCGTAATCCCAGCACCTTGGGAGGCTGGATCACCTGAGGTCAGGAGTTCGAGACCAGCCTGGCCAATATAGTGAAACCCTGTTTCAACTAAAACACACACAAAAATTAGCTGAGCGTGGTGGCACACGCCCATAATCCCAGCTAATTGGGAGGCTGACGCAGGAGAATTGCTTGAACCTGGGAGGCGGGGGTTGCAGTGAGCCAAGATTGCGCCACTGCACTCCAGCCTGGGCGACAGAGCGAGACACCATCTCAAAAGAAAAAAAAAGAGTTTGAGCTCTCAGGACAGGCTAACCAGTCAGGTGACCTTATTGGGGAGTTGGGAGACCTTCCCCTACAGTTCTCATGAGTTCTCATCTCAAGATGATTGAGCATAGAACTGAGAGCGTTGCCTGGCACATAGTAAACACTAAATAGATGGGAGTTGGAAAACAGAATGGAACAAAACCAAACCCAGAAGGCGGAACCAGGAATCAGGCCAAGGGAGAAGAGCTGTTCCGAGGATGGCTGCTTCCAGGCTGAGGAAAAGCGTCAGGAACAATCTATCTCTGTCCTCAGCAGCACTCCTTCTGTGCCCTCCACACTGGCATGTCTTGCCAGAACACAGAATGCGGGCACCAGCTCAACAACTGGTTTTCTGCCTGGAGGACTCGGATTCTCCTAAGCCAGGGCCCTTCATGGTCGATCCTGGCCTGGGATTGTATTAGAAGAAAGACTTCTGCAATCAAAGTAAAAGCAATTCACTTTTTTTTTTAAAATAAAGCGATAGGGTCTTGCCCTGTTGCCCAGGCTGGAGTGCAGTGGCATGATCATAGCTCACCACAGCCTCAAACTCCTGGGCTCAAGGGATCCTCGTACCTCAGCCTCCCAAGTAGCTAGGACTATTGGTGCACACCACCATGCCCATCTAGTCTTTTATTTTTATTTTTTTGTAGAGATGGGGTCTCACTTTGTTTCCCAGGCTGGTCTTGAGTTCCTGGGCTCAAGTGATTCTCTGCCTTTGTCCCTGAAAGTACTGGGATTACAGACCTGAGCCACCGCACCTGGTTGCAATTCACATTTTTACTGGTGTGTCCTGAATAATGTAAAAAAGGATTTGTGATGGTTAATTTTAGGCATCAACCCGACTGGGTCAAGGGATACCCCGTTAGCTGGTAAAGCCTTCTTTCTGGGTATGTCTGTGAGGGTGGAAGAGATGGGCATTTGAACCAGTGGACCGTGTAAGGAAGAGTCACCCTAACCCGAATGTCAGAGGGTCTGGATAAAACAATAAAGCAGATGGCCAGGTGTGGTGGCTCACGCCTGTAATCCCAGCACTTTGGGAGGTTGAGGTGGGCAGATTCACGAGGTTAGGAGATCACAGACCATCCTGGATAACGTGGTGAAACCCCGTCTCTACTAAAAATAAAAGGTTAGCCGGGCGTGGTGGCGGGCGCCTGTAGTCCCAGCTACTTGGAGAGGCTGAGGCAGGAGAATGGCGTGAACCCGGGAGGCGGAGCTTGCAGTGAGCCGAGATCGCACCACTGCACTCCAGCCTGGGCGAGAGAGCGAGACTCCATCTCAAAAAAAAAAAAGAGGAGAGGAAAATTCACCCCCTGGAGCTGGGACACTCATCCTCTCCTGTCCTTAGACATCAGAACTCCAGGTTTTCTGGCCTCTGGACTCCAGGACTTGCACCACTAAGCTGCCAAGTCCTCAGGCCTTTGGCCTCCAACTCAGAGATACGCCATTGGCTACCCTGATCTCAGGCCTTCGGACTTGGACTGAGCTATGCCACCAGCTTCCCTGACTCTTCAGCTTGCAGATGACGTAGCATGAGACTTCTCAGCCTCCATAATCACGTGAGCCAATTTCCACAGTAAATTTCCTCTCATCTATCTATCTATCCATCTCATCTGTGTCTATCTATCTCACCTCCATCTCTATCTATCTAATCTCTAGCTTTTTTTCTTTTGAGACGGAATCTCACTTTATCACCCAGGCTGGAGTGCAGTGGCTCCATCTCGGCTCACACTCATTCGTTCATATCAATAGAGAGAAAGCCCTAAATCAAACACGTATCATTAAATACCACTGGAGATAACCAGGGTGCAATTCCTTGTCCTGAGAATTGGCAATGGAAAGAAAGAATTAGACCCTCATCCTGTCATTTTTCTACTATCGTGTCTCAATTTAAAGCCCTAGTTTATGAGGGAAAGTTCTTTATTAAAAAATTCCAGCTAATAAATGTGAAAGGATTGATAGAATTAGAAAACCATCTTTTTTACAACTCCTAATAAAATGATGGATTCAGGCAATAATCCCCTATGGATGAAATTATTAATGTGAAAGGCTGATGGAGAATTTCATAATGGAGGGATCAGATTGTCACACCTGAGCCCATGGGCGCACCCTAGCACTGCTCTTGTATCTCCTGAAGTGAAGCCACGTGCAGTACACAGCCCCATGCAGAGAACGGGCTGCCTTAGTTTAGATTTCCCAAAAAAGCAGACTCTATCTAGGAAAAGGATCGAGGTGCAAGTGATTTATTTGGAAGATGATCCCAGAAAGCATCCATCTTTAAGGGAATAGGGAAGTGAGGCAGGGAAAGGCAGAAAGCCGATAAAAAGTGAATTAATGAGTGGGTCTCTACTCCGGGAACTGGAGCTCCGTTCCTCTGGGGACCCTCTGAAAGGCTATACAGAACATGTCGGAAACCTTCCCTAGAGAGGCGGGGAAGCTGGGCTATTTAGCCACCAATCTCCACCCAACGCTAGCCAAAGGCTGCTTGGGGTTGTTAACTCCCTGGCTTTTCTCAGGAGCAGAAAATGCCCTCAGGTTAAAAGACTCAGAAGGTCTGCAGGTGGCCTCCAGCACTGGCCCATGGGACATGGTGGGACACCAACAGTGCCTGCTCTGGTGCCTTGCCAGAAGAGTTGAACCTGAGGCCGAACTTCTATCTACAGGAAATACGAGGGATGGAGAAGCAAGTAAATGATACCACAAAGAGGCAAGTAGACGCACCCAGGCCATGGGGCTCCACATGACCAGATTCCTTCAACGAGGGTGTTCTCTGAGCTGGTTCCCACTGGAGGCAACTGGGCATATCCTGCTGGGGCCCCTCGGAGAAACCATGAGGAATACCCTCAGAATTGTTCCACAGAAGGTCAGAAAGCTGATGCATTTATCCATGATTCCAGTCCCTCATTGCTGAGGGCTGCCGCGGGCACATCAGCTTCCTGGACTTCCAAGCTGTGTCTGCCGGAGGGCTGAGTGGCCTTCTGCAGCTAAGAGAAAGCCCGGAGGCAGAAAAGCTGAAGGAAGCTGCAGGGCGCATTTGAAATGGGGTTCAAGCAGGGTGCACGCAACTGTCCCCCTGGATGCCCTGAGTCAACTGGGCCAAGCAGGTGTGAGGAGCGCCCCACCAGGGTCTGTACAGTGTCTCAGCAGATGAGTTCCTGCTACAGGTGCACTTCCGGCCTTGCTGGCTGCCTCCAGCAGATGTAAGAGCTCTGGCCCTCACCACATACCATAATTTCTCTGTTTGGGCTGTAACGGATGTGTGGGCCCCCCCCGCATGGTGTGTGGGTGTGCGTGTGTGCACACGTGTGGGTGTGCGCAGGTGATATGAAAGTGCTTTGTAGCCACTGCCTTGCTCTTAGAAGTACCCGATATTTCTCAGAGTGGTTTTCCTGGACCCAACCCATTTCCTCCTCGCAGACAGGGGCTCTGTGACACTCGAGCTTGGTCATGCCACTTCCCCGCTTAAGGCCATCCAAGTGGCGCTGATGGCTCCTGAGTTCCCAGACCCTGAGGTGCTGGAGTGGGGCTGGAGGATGGGCCATTGCTGGGCTGCCTGGGTCAGGCACCTGAGCCCGTGGGTCTTACAGGCGTCTGGAGAGGTCGATGGGGTGTTGAGGTCCTGAAGGGAGTGCCATGGAGGTGGCCTCCTCCACGGGCCCCTGCCCTTGTCCTGGTCTCTGTCTTTCCCTATCTGTCGCCTCTGCTTCTCTTGGTCTCACTTTTCCCATCTCTCTGTCTGCCTCAGTGTCCCCCTCTCTCCCTCCCCCCTACCTCTATACCGGTTTCCCTACCCCTGGCCCCACTTCTGTCTCGGTCCTGGCCCCGCCCTCCACCCGCATCTAACTCCATTGCTCTTTGCACCCCTCCTCCTCCCTCACAATAGTTTTCTTTTTATTTTCTTTTTTTTTTTGAGACGGAGTCTTGCTGTCGCCCAGGCTGGAGTGCAGTGGCGCGATCTTGGCTCACTGCAAGCCTCGCCTTCCGGGTTCACGCCATTCTCCTGCCTCAGCCTCCCCAGTAGCTGGGACTACAGGCGCCTGCCACCTCGCCCGGCTAATTTTTTTTTTTTTTTTTTTGTATTTTTAGTAGAGACGGGGTTTCACTGTGTTGGCCAGGATGGTCTCGGTCTCCTGACCTCGTGATCCGCCCACCTCGGCCTCCCAAAGTGCTGGGATTACAGGCGTGAGCCACCTTTTATTTTCTTTTTTGATGGAGTCTCGCTCTGTCACCCAGGCTGGAGTGCAGTGGTGGAATCTTGGCTCACTGCAACCTCCACCTCCCAGGTTCAAGCAATTCTCCTGTCTCAGCCTCCCGAGTAGCTGGGATAACAGGCGCACGCCACCATGCCCAGATAAGTTTTGTATTTTTAGTAGAGACGGGGTTTCACCAAGTTGGCGAGGCTGGTCTCGAACTCCTGACCTCAAGTGATCTGCCTGCCTCGGCCTCCCAAAGTGCTGGGATTACAGGTGTGAGCCACTGTGCCCGGCCCCTCATAATAGTTTTCTGCCTTCCTATCAAGAGTCGGTTTTCAAGACAAAACGAAACAAAACAAAACCCACCACAACTTTAAAAACTCTTAGAAACATATTTTAATCACAAACATGCAACAGAAACATTAGGTTGGATAGAGGAAAAAATTCATAATCCCTTCACCCTAACTCGGCAGCTGTGGTCAATTTTAATGATTCCCTTTCAACCTTTTAAAATGACTTTTTCAACATAGCATCCTATACTTCGATTTTACATTCTGCTTTTTTAATCTTAATAATAAATCCCTTCAGTGGCTTCCAGTTTCTAAGCAAAACCAAAGCGCCTTCCCGATGGCCTGCAAGGCTCTGAGTGATGTGCCTACTGGTTCCACTTCCCCTCTGGGAATCTCCCTGGCGTGCCCTCCTCCCAGTCCCCCTCCCTCCTCCCTTCCACTGCTCCAGCTACACTGGCGTCACTTTCCCAAACATGCTAGGCATGGGCTCCCACCTCCCCCAAGGGCCTTCACACTGGCTATTCCCTTTTCCTGCAATGTCTTCTCCCAAAAGTATGCATGGGTCACTTCTCACCTCTTTTATGGGTCACTCAAGGATCGTGCTGTCAGTCCAGCCTATCATGATCACCACCTAAATGGCAACATCCCCAACTTTACTCCCAACCCAGTTTTTCATAACAATGGTGTTGCAAAACCATTCTACACACACATGTCGGACAGGCCCCTTTGCTCATGACTTTCTCAACCATCCCCTGGTTGGACATTTTGGTTGAAGTGGAATTGTTGGGTTTAAAAGTGTACACATTTAAAATTTCAATAGAATTACCAAATTGCCCTTTACTAAGCCTTCACCCATGGATAATTCCACCAATGGCAAAGGAAGGTGCTTTTTTCCCTTATCTGCCTTTTAAATTTTTGCCAATTCGCTAAGCAAAATGTATCTTATTGTTGTTTTAACTTGCATTTTTCTAATTAGAACAGTCACTGAACATCTTTTCATATACTTATTAGACATCTGTATTTCTTCTGTGAATTCTCTTTTCCATATCTTTTGCCAGTTTAATTATTAGGTTGTTGGCTTCCTTTTTGTTGATTTATAGGAGCTCTTTATATATTGTGGATCACTTTAACCAAGGTAGATTATACCATTATCTAGTTCTACCCAAGGACCGCTTGCAGGCAGTCTTCACTCCATATTACTGCCTCCTCTGTGGGTATCAAAGATCCTACCCTTGGTTTGGGAGGCTGGTGAGTGTCCTGAGCCATGTGAAAAGGGAAGGCATTACTAGGGATAAGTGTGGATGGGGGTCCTCAGCAAAGTCAGGACATGAGTAGGTATCACGCCTGCTGAGCACTCCAGACAGCTGTCAATGAAGGCCCTCGTCAGACAGTGCAGAGCTGAATGGCTGATATGGTTTGGATTTGTGTCCCCGCCTAAATCTCATGTTGAATTGTAATCCCCAGTGATGGAGGAGGGGTCTGGTGGAAGGTGATTGGATCATGGGTGTGGACATCCCCCTTGCTGTTCTCGTGATAGTGAGTTCTCATGAGATCTGGTTGTTTAAAAGTGTGTAGCACCTCCCCATCGCTCTCTTCCTCCTTTTCTGACCATGTAAGATGTGCTTGCTTCCCCTTCACCTTCTGCCATGATTTTAAGTTTCCTGAGGCCTCCCCAGCCATGCTTCCCGTACAGCCTTCAGAACCATGAGTCAATTAAAACTCTTTTCTTTATAAATTACCCAGTCTCAGGTAGTTCTTTATAGCAATGAGAGAACAGATTAATACAATGACTAATGTGGCTCTTCAGCCAAGGTGGCCTGTGGTATCCAATGAGAGGCCACAGAAGGTCTGCTGGTGATGGCCCAGTCCCCAGGAAGCTCCCTAGTAGTGGTGACAGAGTGGACTTAGCTGTCTCTGGGCACTGACTCCATTCCTCTCCTTGGGTCCCACAGGTCCAGTTCCCCATCCCGGATCTCCCTGACCTCTTCCAAGGTCATCTCTCACTATTACTGCCTTTCTCTTTCCCAGCTCAGTGACCCCATTTACTTCCCTAGGGGAAACACAACCTGGGTCTTCTCCATTCCCTCTCAATCCATCGTTAAGGCATAAATCTTACCTTCAGCTTCCTCCAAGACCTCCTCTTTTGATTTTCAAGAGTCCTTTCTTCTCTCAGCAAAAGCAGCCTCTTGCAAATCAAAAGACTTTGCCTTTCAAAACTGTGATTCCTGATGTGGGCTTCAGTAGACTATCCAGACACTTAAAAAAACAATGACATCCAAACACTGACTGTTTCTCTCTCTTTATATTCCTGCTACAAAAGCACAAATTCTCCTGGAGGTAATTTTAAGTCTCTGATTGATGTGAGGAAGTGGGAAAAATAAAAGCAAAATTGTTATTATTTCAAGATATGTTTTTGTTGCATTTCTGCATGTCTGTGGTGGGTTTGTTTTCCCCGCCTGTCATTCGTCTTTTAACTTTGCTCATCGAGTCTTCTGTCATTCAGAAGTTAAATGTTTTTATGTAGTCAAATCTGTCCACCTTTCTTACTTTTGTTCTAATGATTTTATGGGTTTTGTTTTTTACACTGAGTTCTTTAAATTCAAGGGACTTTGTATGTGTGTCTGGTGTGAGGTAGAGTTCAAATTTTCTATTTTTAAAATTGGAGAGCCATTTGTCCTAATGCCATTTATTAAATAGTCTATCTTTTCCTCATGGATTTGAAATGCTACATTTATGATTGATAGATAGAATTTATCTCTTTTATAAGGTATCTTTATTTCTGGCTTGACAGTTTTCTCATTTTTATTCATTAAAATTTTTTTCTTGTGGGGAAAGGAGAATGGGGAGTTGGTGTTTATGGGTACATAGTTTCAGTTGGGAAGATGGAAAGTTCTGGAGATGGATGGTGGTGATGTGGTTACACATCAGTGTGAAGGTACTGAATGCCATTGAACTGTACACTTAAAAATGGTTTAAATGATAAATATTATGTTATATATATTTTACCAAAATAAAAACTACTGAAAATTTTTTCTTGGATATTCTGTTGTTGTGTATTTTCTTTGTATTTTTTTCTTTCCAGATTAACCTGAGAATCAGCTTGTCAAATTCCATTTAAAATGTCTTTATTTTTTATTTTTTTAGAGACAGGATCTTGCTCTGTCTCTCCCAGGCTGGAATATGTGGCATGATCAGGGCTAACTGCAGCCTTGAACTCCTGGGCTCAAGGGAGCCTCTTGCCTCAGCATCCTGAGTAGCTGAGACTACAGGCTCCTACCACCATGCCCAGCTTTTTTTTTTTTTTTTTTTTTTTTTTGAGACAGAGTTTCGCTTCACTCTTGTTGCCCAAGCTGGAGTGCAATGGTGCAATCTCGGCTCACTGCAACCTCTGTCTCCTGGGTTCAAGCGATTCAGCCTCAGCCTCCCGAGTAGCTGGGATTACAGGTACGTGCCACCACACCCAGCTAATTTTTTGTATTTTTAGTAGAAATGGGGTTTCACCACATTATCCAGGCTGGTCTTGAACTTCTGACCTCAGGTGATCCGCCTGCCTCAGCCTCCCAAAGTGCTGGGATTACAGGCGTGAGCCACCATGCCTGGCCCATGCCCAGCTAATTAATTTTTTTTTTTTTTTTTTTAGAGACAAGGTCTTGCTATGTTGCCCAGGCTGGTCTCAAATTCCTGGCCTCAAGCGGTCCTCCCACCTTGGCCTCCAGAAGCATTGAGATTACAGGTGTGAGCCACCATGCCTGGCCAAAAAATGCCTTTGCTATTTTGATTGGAATCATGTTAAATTTGTAGATTACTTCGAAGAGCAATAACATCTTTACGGTACTGAATTTTTCCACCCAGGAGCATGGCATGTCTCTCCGTTGATTCAGATCTCCTTTTATGACCTTCCGTAAAGTTTCATAATTTTATTCATTTCAGCTTATTCCTAGATCTGTGATGGCTTATGTTGCCACTGGGAATAGAATTCTGAGTATGGCCCAGGGACTGTTGCTCAGTTCTGTCCCCAGCCCAGCCTCTGGGATGCATGACTGGCTCCAAAAGACACCTGGGACAGGAAGTACCTGCTGCAAGAGTCATTCACTGTTGCAAGCCTTGGCAACAGGAAGCAGGTGGATCCAAGCTAGAGGTTTGGCAGCCAGAGGGAGGAGAGAGGCTGGGATGAACTGAAGGAGTTGGCAAGGTCAAGAGGAGGGACCAGGATCAGGGGAACAAGAGCTTGTAATCAAATGGGTCAGAAAGAGGGAGAATCTGAAATACTGGAGATCAGGGCTGATGCTCAGAATGAATACTGATGTAGCTCAAATGCCTCTATCGTGGTGTAGAACAGATTGTGGCTTCGGAGCAAGGAGACCAGAGTTTGAACCCTGACCCTGTCACTCACTGTCTAAGTCACTTAGTTTCTAGGAAACCCAGTCTCCTCACCAGCAAAATAAGGGTGAATTCTAATTATATGTTTAATTGTTTAATTATGTGTCTGTCTTGCACTGGACTGGAGCTCCACAAGGGCAGGGACCATGTGGGTTTAATTCATTAATGTGCAGGGCTGCAGCCAGCCCACGCAGTGCTTTTGAGGGAATTAGAAAAAGGAATCCTTTGGGGCAGATGCTGCTGTCAGAGCCCACAGCTTGGCAGACGGTCCCTGGACTGGATCTCAGCCCTACTTGCCCCTGGGCTGTGTGCCCTTGTGCCAGGAACAGCCTGCCCTGGTGTTCAGTGCTTAGCACGGGCTGGCACCGGAGAAGTGCTCACGCAATGTATTGAGTGAATAGATGATTCGATGTGGCGGTTTAGAGAGAGAGAGAGAGAGAGGAGCCAGGTATTCTGGGGAGCCCTTGAGGCCCTCTCACTTATGCTCAGAAAGGAGCCCTCAGCTTCCAGGTGCCAATTAACGTGGAATTTTCCAAGTGCTTCATTTCATGTATTTCTGCAAGGGCCAGAGATGGTGGCCCCTAGTCCCAAGGCTGCGACAGGAATGGATGAGTCTGATGACCTGATACGATAGACCCCCGTTTGCACAAGGCCTGGGGAGCCTCCATGAAGCATTCTGCCTAGGGAAGGTGGGGCCCTGACTTGGAACAAAGCCTCGAGCAACCCAAGGAAGTGCTGC
Organism: Symphalangus syndactylus; assembly: GCF_028878055.3. NCBI lineage: Eukaryota > Metazoa > Chordata > Mammalia > Primates > Hylobatidae > Symphalangus > Symphalangus syndactylus. The sequence continues at coordinate 145,631,099 of NC_072441.2, forward strand.
CCAAGGAGGAGCAGAGAAGAACGTTCTAGGCAAGGGGATAAAGATCCAAAAGCCCTGCTGCTGCACAGAGGTGGCTCGGCCCTTTGGAGAGCTGAGCATTGGCCAGCGTGGCTGGGCCTCCAGGCCTCACTTCACAGGACCTTCTTTCATTCTGTGTTCTTTGGGATTTCCTGCAACTGTTCTCTTCTTTGTGAACTTTATGAAGTTCGCATAAATGAGACATACCCACTGCACCTCTGTATCTGCCAACGCATCCTCCAGCTCTTTGCATGGGGCCAGTGCAGAGGTTGACAGAGTCATCCCACGAAACAGATTAAGAATCCCAGCTCCACTGGGTATTTCCTGTGGACTTTGCCGATTCCTCTGAGCCTCCTCTATCTGTAGAAAGGAAATAGGAATATCCACCTTTCCAATTTGTTGGGAAGTTTCTGCCCTCAGTAATAAAGGCAGACAGTGTAAGAACAAAAGAAAGACAATTTACAACTCCAGGAAAAACACAAATATGAAGAAAGAGGGAAATATACAAGCACCTTCCTTGACTCAGCAATGAAAAATACGTAGATAGTCACAGTAATCCTTAAGGTCTTTCTTTTTCTGTGCTGGTGGGACTCTTCAATCCAATGCTGAACTCAAGCAGCAATAGTAGGCAAGTTTGCCTTGTTCCTGGCTTTGCAGGAAATGATTCTAGCGTGCACCATTAGGTATGACCGCTATAAGCAATTGTGGGAATGGCTGAATTCTCACTAAATCTCTGAACCTTTTCTCATTGCGAAGGTTTCAAGATACCTCCTTGTCTCCTTGAATTTTCCTGCTTCACTCATTCTATGGCTCCATGTTGCCTGTGGGATAAAGTTTGAGCCTTTTTTTTTTTTATATTGAGTCTCGCTCTGTCGCCCGAGCAAGAGTGAGTTCAGTGGCGCGATCTCAGCTCACTACAACCTCCACCTCCCAGGTTCAAGCGATTCTTCTGCCTCAGCCTCCCGAGTAGCTGGATTATAGGTGTGCGCCATTAAGCTCAGCTAATTTTTGTACTTTTGGTAGAGACAGGGTTTCACCATGTTGACCGGACTGGTCTCAAACTCCTGGTCTCAAGTGATCTGTCTACCTCGGCCTTCCAAATTGCTGGGGTTACAGGCATGAGCTACTGCACCCAGCCAAGTTTGAGCCTCTTGAAAGCCCAGTGTCCGGGCTCTCTCCCTCTTTCCCAACCCTGAGCCTTCAGGGTTTACCCATTTCTCCCATTCCAAACACCTGGACATTCCAGGTCCTATTCATGATGACAGCTTGGCCTCTGCCTTAGAATATCTGCTCCGTGCCTCCATGCCCACTGCCTTTGCCCATGCCCTTTTCTCTCTTTCCCTTTCTTTCTCTTTCTTTCTTTCTTTCTTTCTTTCTTTCTTTCTTTCTTTCTTTCTTTCTTTCTTTCTTTCTTTCTTTCTTTCTTTCTTCTTTCCTTTCTTTCTTTCGTTTCTTTCTCTCTCTCTCTCTTTCTTTCTCTTTTTTTTTTTTTTTCTGAGATGGAGGCTGCTCTGTTGCCAGGCTGGAGTGCAGTGGTGCGATTTCGGTTCACTGCAACCTCTGCCTCCCGGGTTCAAGCAATTCCCTTGCCTCAGCCTCCCGAGTAGCTGGAATTACAGGCGTGTGTCACCACGCCCAGCTAATTTTTTGTATTTTAGTAGAGACAGGGTTTCATCATGTTGGCCAGGATGGTCTCGATCTCCTGACCTTGTGAACCACCTGCCTTGGTCTCCCAAAGTGCTAGGATTACAGGCGTGAGCCACTGCGCCCAGCTGCTCATGCCCTTTTCTTTGCCTGGGATCCCCATCCTCTCAGTTACTCTGACTCACCTTCAAAGTCCAACTCATCTCTGCAAAGACACTTTCCCCTCACCCTTCTTAGCATTTGGTATAAGACAGTTCCGGACACAGGGCCCAACACCTTCTCGAGTCTTTAAGAATCTGTTTAAGCCAGGCATGGTGGCTCACGCCTGTAATCCCAACACTTTGGCAGGCTGAGGCAGGAAGATCACTCGAGCGGGGAGTTGAAGACCAGCATGGGCAAACTAGGGAGACTCCATCTCTACAAAAAATTAAAAAAAAAAAATTAGCCGGGCATGGTGGCGCACACCTGTGGTCCCAGCTACTCAGGTTGGGGGAATGAGATGGGAGGATCGCTTGAGCCCAGAAGGTCCAGGCTGCTGTGAGCCGTGATCACGTCACTGCATTCCAGCCTGGGCAACAGAACAAGACCCTGTTTCAAAAGAGAGAGAGAGAGAGAAAAATCTGTTGGATAAATGTGTAAATGAACCCTAAGTAAAACTCTGGGTCACCATAAGGAAAAAAATCCTATTCTTCCAACAAATCCAGACTGTGCGGCTGCCTCAGCCTCCAAACTTCCCACACATGTTCACAAATTTTGTCTTTTGCCTTTCTCCTTCAACAACAGTTTGACTGAAAATAAAATTCTTGAGTCATACTTTCTCTCCTTGATGACTTTGTAGGTATCTCTCTATTGTATGCTAATGCTGGATATTGCTGTGAAGAAGCCAGAGGCCAGCCTGGGATTTTTAAGTGACTTGTTCCTTTATGTTTAGATTCTCAAAGGAATCTTTCTTAACTTTAAAATCTAATACTTTTTAAATAGCATATGTGTGTGTGTGTGTGTGTGTGTGTGTGTGTGTGTGTGTGTGACAGAGTCTTGCTCTGTTGCCCAGGCTAGAGTGCAGTGGTGCAATCTCGGCTCACCGCAACCTTTGCTTCCTGGGTTCAAGCGATTCTCGTGCCCCAGCCTCCCGAGGAGCTGGGACTACAGGCGCCTGCCACCATGCCCAGGTAATTTTTTGTATTTGTAGTGGAGATGGGGTTTCTCCATGTTGGCCAGGCTGGTCTCGAATTTCTGACCTCAGATGGTCCGCCCACTTCGGCCTCCCAAAGTGCTGGGATTACAGGAATGAGACACTGTGCCCGGCCAATAGAATATATTTTGATGTTGATCATTATATTATAGAATTTTGTTTTGATACCATTATTTGAGTTTACTTCTTCAGTGACTCTGATATGTGTATACGGTTTTTTGGGGTCATTGTATTTTTAGTACAGATGGGGTTTCACCATGTTGGCCAGGCCGGTCTTGAACTCCCAACCTCAAGCGATCTGCCCGCCTCAGCCTCCCAAAGTGCTGGGAGTGAGGCAGCACAGGCGTGAGCCTCCACACCCGGTCCACAGTGTGTCTTGCATTTCATTTCCTTGAAAGCTCCTCATCTTTCCTGCCTCAGGGTTTTTTTTTTTTTTGAGACGGAGTTTCGCTCTTGTTGCCCAAGCTGGAGTGCGATGGCGCAATCTCCGCCTCCTGGGTTCAAGTGATTCTCCTGCCTCAGCCTCCCGAGTAGCTGGGATTACAGGCATGCGCCACCATACCTGGCTAATTTTGTATTTTTAGTAGAGATGAGGTTTCGCCATGTTGGTCAGGCTGGTCTTGAACTCCCGACCTCAGGTGATCCGCCTGCCTCTGCCTCCCAAAGTACTGGGATTACAAGCGTGAGCCACTGTGCTCGGCCTATTTTATTGTTTTTAGAGACAGGGTCTCACATTTTCTCTCTTATCATTTAAACTTTAAAATTTTTTTCTCATTTAATTTTTCTTTCTTCATTTCTATCTTACGTGTTGCATCAGTGTGTTCTCTTTTGTGTTACTTTTGGTTTGACTTCAAGGTCATGGTGAGCTATGATTGTGCCACTGAACTTCAGCCTGGACAACAGAGTGAGGCTCTTTCTTCTGTTCTGTGCCTGGCTGACTTCTACTCACCCTCCAGATCTCAGCTGGAAAAGTCCACTCCCCAGGGAGACCTCCCTGACTGCCCTAAACTCAGCAACCTGGGACTCTACCTTTTTTCCTGGTGCACAGGGTCAGGACACATTTTCATCCAAGGATGGACACTAGGGGCACTCTGTCAGCCCACAAGGCCTTCTTAGGATGAAAGCACAATTTCTATTTGGCTTTTTGAGATACTGACAATAGTACTGGGGTCCCCATGATGGGTAACTAGAGTTCCTGGGCACCTTCAAATGAAAGGAGAGTCTTGGTGAGAGGGTGGAGGAAATGCCAGATGCCTCCCGTGGGCTTTAAATCCAATGAACAAGGACAGAAAATTCAGCAGGGCTGTGCCCTGGGGTTGTTTGGGCAAAAGCATGGGCATCGGCCAGGAGCAGGGTGGGGTTCTGGTCCGTGGAGCTCTCTGGAGGAACAGAGACTAAACTGCCTTCCCGAGACAGCTTTGGTTTTTCTTTTAATTGTGTTTTAATTGCGCAAGTGACATTTAAACAGCACTAAAGGCAATGTTTAAAGAGAAATAAAAGCTATTGGATCACGTCCATCTTACGCATCTGATGAGTTGGAAAGAGCACCAAACGTGGAGTCCAACACACCAGGGTTGGCACGCCTCTCTGCTAATTACTGCCTGCACCACCTCAGGCAGGTTTTCTTGCCCTTCTCTTTGCCTTAGCTGCCTTACCTGTAAAGGGGAATGACTCTTAGCTCACAGGGAGCTGGGGAGAACTGGAGGATTCAGTGAGATCGTATGTGTGTAAGCCCTGGGCATGGAGTCAGGGCTATGGGGGCACTCCGTAAGGTTTCTCTCTTTTATCAAGGCAACTGTGTTCATTTTCTTATATTCTCTGCCAAGCTTTGATGAAGTCCAGATGAACATTTTGCACACGGTGATGATGCTTTAAGTTTAATTTTGCAATCTGCTTGCAAACTTTCTATGTCATAAACACTTGTTTCAACATTTTCATAATTATTTTATGGCGGAACACCATGCCATCGAGCCAATATATCATTATTTATGTAACCATTCTTCTGCCATTGGACATTTCTCAGTTATGGATAGTTCTATATTTAATTCTGCATTCTATGACACTGTTGCTATCACTTGTAGCTCATTTGTGGAAGACTGAGTATTCTTCCATATTTTACTCACTACTTCTATTTACTTACTTAAATTGCCTGTTCATGACCTTTGTACCCATCTGTCTTAGCAACTCAGATTTTTTTTATTGATGTGTATAAAATCTTTACACCACGTAGCTATTAGCCATTTTCCATTTTCCCCACTCCCAGGTGACATTTTAGTTTTAGTTATTTTTCTATTATACAAACTCTAAACGTTTTTTCTTTCCATCTTTGCATTTGTGATTTCTTTGATTGAGTTTATACAACAAATATTACGTGACCATCCGATCTGGATGGCAGGTGCATGAAGAGGTATGGGAGTAAAGAACACCCCAGTTCCTGACTCCAGAAGGCCTCAGCTAAGTTGGGAATACAAACTGGAAAATAATTACAATATTGCCCTGCTAAGTTCTAGAACAGTAAAGAATTGCAACAGCAGCAGAGGTTGATTGCACGCTCCCTCTCTCTCTCTGTACCGGGCCCCATTCTAAGAACTTGCATATACTATCGCATTTAAAACTCACAACAATACTGTGATTTAGCTACTATTTTTAGCCCCATTTTACAGATGAGAAGAATGATCCTCAGAATGGCCACACGACCTACCTAAGCGCCAACAGCCAATAAGAGCTGAAGCCAGTATTTGAAATCAGGCAGTCGGACTTCAGAGCTTGCCTTCTTAACTACTGTACAAAACTCACTCTTAGGGCAAGGATGTGGTGGTGATGCCAACAGAGGTGATAGGCATGGAGGTGTACATCAAGGAAACCCTCCAGGAGGAGGTGACTCAAAGCTGAGAACAGAAAGACAAAGACAACTTCACCATCAGGCAAGGGGGTGTGGAGGGATGGACATTCCATGAATAAGGAAGGGCTCTTCCAAAGGTTTGGAGGCAGCCCCTTGAGAGATGGTAAGCTGGCCAGAAGCCTCGAAGTTGAGGTGGTTCTATTATTGTTTACATTTCCTTTATCTGTTTCTTCATCACAGGCTCCATGTTAGGTGCTGGAGATACAGCGATGAACAAGATATTCAAGGTACTTGCCTACCTGGAGTTTACAGTCTAATTGAGGGACACAGGAAGGAAGCTGTACTGACCATTTATCTTTCACTGCTGCTCAACAATTTAAAAAATTCCTCTCTGTGAGACTCTGTCTCAAAAATGAATAAATAAAATTAAAAGAAAGAATACATGTAAAATGCTTAGCATGTAATAAACACACAAGTATTGCTTCCCTTTCCTTTCCTCCTGTTTTCTGGAGGATTTTTACTTACTGTAGAAAAGAAAGCAATCCTTTCAGCATCTCCTTTGTGTGTGTGTGTGTGTGTGTGTGTTTTGTTTTTGTTTTTAGAGAGGTCTTGCTCTGTTGCCCAGACTGGAGTGCAGTGGCATGATCATAGCTCACTGCAGCCTTGAATTCCTGGGTTCAAACGATCCTCCCCAGTAGCTGGGAATACAGGCTTTTAAACATTTCTGATGCAGCAGGACAGCTTGCCTGAACTTACAGTTGATTGGTTGTCTATTGGTGAAGAACTACTTCTAATTAAATTCTCCAGATTTTTTCTTCTTTAAAATAACTTGTTTTTAGCTTAAAATTTCCAACTTCTTTTGCATTCGAACTACTTACTAGGGACCCAAGAAAACAATCAAGTGGAAAAAGTTGGAGTGGGATTCCTGATACCCTGAGTTCCTCCTCACAGCCAAGCGAGCCTCCCTTGCAGCTAGGCTGCAGGCATGTGACCTTGGTTCCTCCAATCATACTTGCCCACTGAGACGCCAGCTGAGCCATGAGTCTGATTCTGCAGTATGCTTCCTGGAGAGGCTCTTGAAAGCTGCATCCAGATCCTGTTTCTCTAACATCCCTAAATAAATTTTCCTTCTATGGAAACTAGCCAGAGTGGACTCTGTTGTCTACAAGCAAGAATACTAATAAAGACGCAAATAAATAAATATGGAGCTGAACCTTGAACAACACAGGTTTGAATGGTGTGGTCCACTCTCATGCAGATTTTCTTCTGCCTCTGCCACCCCTGAGACAGCAGGACCACGCCCTCCTCTTCCTCCTCTTCAGCCTACTCAGTGTGAAGAAGACGAGGTTGTGAACACCTTTATGATGAGCCATGATCCATTTCAACGTGAGGAGTAGTAAATGTATTTTCTCGTCCTTATGATTTTCTTAATAACATGTTCCTTTCTCTAGCTTACTTTGTGGTATGAATACAGTACATAATATATATAAAACATACAAGATATGTGTTAATCAACTGTTTCTGTTATTGGTAAGACTTCCAGTCCATAGTAGGTTGTTAGTAGCTAAGTTTTGGGGGAGTCAAAAGTTATTCATATACATGGATTTTCGACTATGCAGGGGTCAGTGCCCCCATGTTGTTCAAGGGGCACACACACTGAGGAACTAATGGTTTGAGAGGTTAAGAGTGTGGCCTAGAGTCACCCAAAGCTATAGCCGGGACTGAAACCCAAGAGAATGAGAATCGAGAGCCTGGACTCTTATAGGATGCTGTCAGATCAATGCCCCCACCTGATGACAGCAGTCCTATAGGGGTTACTCGTATCCTCAGGTGATCACCCTGCTCAGTCTGGGCAAAACAAGAATTTCTTCTCTGCTTGTTAGGTGCAGAGGTTGCAGGTGGCAGGGAAGAGAGCCTTTGCATGTAGTGCCTTGGCTCAAGGCTGTTGAGCTCTTGCAGAAATCTCCCTTGAGGACTGCAATGTGACGGGATCGTGCATTTATTTATTTAATTCATTTAGGGAGAGTTTTGCTCTGTTGCCCAGGCTGGAGTGCAGTGGCATGATCTCGGCTCACTGCAACCTCTGCCTCCTGGATTCAAGCAATTCTCATGCCTCAGCCACCAAGTATCTGGAATTATAAGTGTGCACCACCATGCCTGGCTAAGTTTTGTATTTGTATTTTTATTTATTTATTTATTTATTGAGACGGAGTTTTGCTCTTGTTGCCCAGGCTGGAGCGCAGTGGCGCCATCTCGGCTCACTGCAACCTCCGCCTCCTGGGTTCAAGCTATTCTCCTGCCTCAGCCTCCCAAGTAGCTCGGATTACAGGCATGTGCCACCACACCAAGCTAATTTTGTATTTTTTAGTAGAGATGGGGTTTCTCCGTGTTGGCCAGGCTAGTCTCGAACTCCCGACCTCAGGTGACCCGCCCGCCTCAGCCTCCCAAAGTGCTGGGATTACAGGTGTGAGCCACCGCGCCTGGCCAATTTTTGTATTTTTAGTAGAGACGGGGTTTCTATGTTGGCCAGACTGCTCTCAAACTCCTAACGTCAAGTGATCTGCCCACCTCGGACTCCCAAAATGCTGGGATTACAGGCATGAGCCACCATGTTCCTTTGTCCTGCCAAAGGAAGAGTTTTAAAAATAAACTGAGGGTTCAGTTCAAGAAAGATTTAAAATAACAATGGTAGGCCAGATGCAGTGGCTCACAGCTATAATCCCAGAGCTGGGACTATGTAAACCGGTGCCTGGCCAGGATGGTGTATTTTTATTAATGTTATTGTCATGAAGTTCTGTATCCATCTCAGGGTCAGAAATGAGTGAGGGATAGCGGTTTGGAGCCTGATAGACCAGTCCCAGGAAGGGAAGGAAGAAACAGCCCAGGAGTGTGGCCCTGAGGTCACGGACCACCCAGCCCCTGCATGTCTGCTTGAAGAAGGCTGGCTCAGTGGCCCTGGAGGTCAGATTTATGCCCTTTGACATCACTGCTCAGACTCCCTGCAGAAGGGAAAGTGGGAACTCCTGCCCACAATTCAGGATCTGCTTTAATTAAACCAGTGTCTTGCCCTGGGTAACAAAACAAGTTGCCAAGAGTGCTGAGCCGATGGCAGGGGAAGTCAATCGCACAGAAGTGGTTTACCCACTGGCAGGACCAGCCTGTCAGCAACTCAAGATGTGAAGGGTTTTTCTGTTGATGCATTTCTTTGCATTTTCCAAGGCTGATGGATCAATAGTTACAAACAGCTAAAATAAATATGTCTTCCCATACCCTCAGACTGGGAGATGGACTATTAGATAACTCAGGTGCCCATCAGGCATTACCGCTGTCAGCAGCTGCTATCCATGACCTTGCTGCACTCTCACGACAGCTTTGTAGGTCAGGGCTGCTGTGTCTGTTTCAGAGATGTGGAAACTGAGGCTCAGAGAGGGGACACCATTACCCTGAGTCCCAGAGCTGGTTGGTCATCAACCACAAGGTCTCTGCCAGTATCAGTTGTTTGCTTTTATGCACACACACACACACACACACACACACGTAATATATATATGTAATATATGTGTGATATATATATATATATGTAACATATATAAAAAATCAATGTCGTTAGCATTGTGAGTTTCTCTGATGATCCCCTGAGAGGAAACACTGCCTGCCCAAGGTCACACAGCCACTGGATGGCAGGGCTGGGGTGAGAAGCCAGCACGTTTGATCGCAGAGCCTCTGCTCTGAGCTTGCCAGCCGAGCAGTCTGGCCTCTGCCTGCCTGCCCTGGAAATCAATGAGAGAAAGGCCAGAGGCATCAAGATTTGTGTTTCTCTGAGAGGTCCCTGAAGGGAGAGGCAAGCTCCTTCCCTATTCACAGCACCAAAGGTGTCAATTCCCAGCTCTGAAGGACCTACTCCCCAAGGCTGCCGCTCTATTTTTAACCTTGAATCCATCAATAAACGGAGGCTGGCAGAGCAGCCTGCCTGATATTAAGAAGAGAGGAAGGGACCATTTATTAAGCACTTTCTGTGTGCTGGGCATTATGTGAAATGCTTGACATGGATTATGTACTTAAATCTCCACAGCATTCGTATAAAATAACTACTGTCATCACAATTTTATAAATAAGGAAAAGGAAGCTCAAAGAGGTTAGGGGACTTGCTGAGGCCAAGCAGCTGAGGAACAGAACCACAATCCCAATGCACATCACACTCAAGTGTGATGTCCAAGTCCAAGTCCATGCCCTTTCTTCCTAACCCCCTGGCTCTAATGCAGCATGACTCTGACCATTGCGCAGCCTGTTTGGAGGTGGGGTGGGATGGAGCAGAGAGTCAGCAAATAATCGCTCGAAGTACTAGGGAGGTGCAGGCAGGCAGGAAGGAACCACTCGCTCCAGCCGGTTGGTTGGGAAAGGTTTCATGGAGACTGAAACCCAGATCTTGGATTCCCCGGATGGAGGAAGGAAGGGCCTGACAGGCAAAGGATATTAGGTACTTGGCATAAGTTATCCCCTGACATCGATAGTGGTGATGAATCAGTGTGAGCTATTTGGAGGCTATTACTGTCCCTCTTTTACAGATGACTAAAAGTGAGGCTTTGAGGGATCAACTCACTGCCTAGGGTCACTGGGATTGGAATCAGAGTCTGGAGGATTCCAGAGACCATGACACTACCCTGGCCAATGAGAGGGTGTGTGATAAAAACAGTTGCAGGCAAATGGACATTTATCTAAAGTATGGGAGTGAAGAAGATAAGGTAGGTTTCAAAGGTAATAGAGATAGGCAGGTCTTTTTGTTTTGTTTTGTCCTTTAAGTACGTTTGTTCACACATACTGAAGTTGGCAGCTTTGGCACTAAAGTGATAAAGCTTTTTGGAGGCTGGAACTGGAGGACAGACAGACTCAGCCGGGGGAAAGGGCATTATTTGTGCGTGACAGTGGCTGGGCAGAGGGAAGGGAAGGGCAAGATTCAAAGTTCAATGTGTCCAGCAGCTCTGAGATCCCCAGGACCAGAGGCCCAGCCAGGGTTCAGGGTCCGGACTAGCAAGTGGCAGGGGTGAGTGAGGGAGGGGTGAATTGGAGTCTCAAGGGCATTTGATGTTTGTCATCGGGGGAGTGGAAAGTCTTCAGGGAGGTAGGAAATATATCCCACCCCACAGTAATGGGGGTACAACAAAATGTTAAAGAGACACAGAGCCCCCAACAGCCAAAACTGGAATAGTTCAAGCAACAAAAAGAATAAAATAGCAATGGATTACAACCCAGAGTATAAAATCAATACCCGTGAGTCCAGAGCGATATAAATACATGACTGAACAAATGATATAAATAAATGAATGAGAAGAGACAAATCTCCCATGCAGATTCCATATAATTTATGTAGATAGTCCACCCTCAAGGAGGTGGCACATGAGCCCCCACTGCTTAAACACGGGCTGTGCATAATGACTTCCTTCCTACGGGTAAGTATGGAAGGGAGCATGGACAGGAGAAGAGTCACATTCTCAGTGGAGAAACTCGACGAACCCTACCCGGGCCAGGTGACCCAGGTCGCCATCAGCAGTATAAGGCCTGTTGATCCAAGTATGTCCCTCAGCGGCCTGGGTCAGGCTGCCAGCAGCACCTGGCGGCCTCAGAAAAGGGCCACGTTTCATAAGCGCAAGCACATGCACCTGCAGCAGCCAGCGCTCCGGTTTCCTCCTGGCTGTGTCTGTTCACGTGCCCTCGGGACAAGGATCAGGAGCCTTGGAGCATCTGGCCGTGTCCACAGCAGCTAGCAGCTCAGAGGCGGAGAAAATCCAGCCACCTCGGCTGCAGCCCAGGACTTAGAGGTGCAACCAGGCTGAGTGGTGACTGCATAGAGCACTGTCGGAGGCACAAACAATGCCCAACACACTTGCCAGTGACCCGCAGCTGCAGTCAGCAGTGTCCAGGGGCAGTAGGCATGACCTTCGGTGCAGAAGAGCAAGGGCCTCGGGAGGAGGCCTCAAGGGGCAGGGGCACCTGGCAGCTTCAGAGGGTCCTGGTGCTGGTGGCCCTGGGGGGACAGCGGTGTCCATCTCTAGGCAGGAACTGAGCCTCAGGACACGGAGCTGCAAGCCCTGTAACACTGAGCCTCTTGCTTGGGGCTCCGAGGTTCTGCTCTGGTTTTCCAGTTCATAAGACAGACAACCATGAACATGTCCTTTAGCAAATCAGAGAACCTGGGAGGCGGGGTGACAAAGTGAGCTGTGGCATGTTGGGCTGGGTCAGTGGAGCTGTGGACAGTCAGTGCTGACTGCTGGTTGAGCGGCCCCACTGCCTTCTGCTGAAGGGCCTGGAAGGGCCTGACGTGCACAGTGCAAAGCAGTGGTGCCTGCTGCCTGCTGGCCGAGACTAGGCAGGCACAGGATGGGCAGGTTAGGGAGTGCCCCGGGCTAGCGTGATTTGCAGAGAGTGCTCCCCCCCAAGAATTCACCTCCTGGCTGCTCAGTGTGGTCCAGATCCACCCCCGCTTCCCTCCTTCCCTCAGCTCATAAAGCCAGGTTGAGGGATGTGCACGAAGGCATCCATGGAAAATGAAATTTTGCCCTCCCCACCCTTCCTCAGCAGCTTGAGAAGCCAGTTCCCAAAAATCAGTGCATCTCAGGAAGGCGAGACTGAGAGCTCCCCTCAGCTGAATCCATGATGGATCCTTTTGGGAGCCAGAGGGAGCCAGTGAAGCCCCCAGCCTCCTGCGTAATGACGGAAGGGAGTCCCGCCAGATGACAGCTGCCTGGGGCTGCAGGAAGGCGCCCTAACCCCGGGAACCTCCTGGGAAAAGCAGAGTGAGGCTGAGTCCATACCCCAGATGGCTGCTGAGTTGGGGAGGCAAGGCTGACACCCAGATTTCTGGCTGGGAGAACACAGTGGAAGGACCCCAGGTCCTGAGATGGGGACGAAGGAGGAGGAGCAGCTGGAGTAGGAACTGGGCACTGGCCACACGACATAAGCAGGCATGGCTGGAAGTGGAGGTGGCTCCTCTTGGGCAGGACAGGACATAGAGCATTTCTGCCCTGACTTCACTTCTGTCCTGCTGGACCTCAGCCAGGGAGGCCCAGCACCCACCCTCATCAATGGCAATTTCCCTGCTTCGGCAGCAGCACCTTGGCCTCCTCCGTCATCACCCTCATCTCTCCCCAACTTACAGGATCCCCTTTGTTCTCCCTCTCTAGAAACCTGCTCTCACCTGGCCTCCCTGAGACTCATGGGATTCCGAAGGCTGCAGCCCACTCAGCCAAGGGCCAGTCCTGCAGAACCTCCCAGCTTCCGGATCTGGACTGGCTTCAGCCACAGACTCTTTTGGAAGAAGAAGGGAGAGAGAACTAACTACCAAGTGTCAAGCGCCTTCTGGTCTAGGTGCTCCTCCGTCCTCAGCCTCTCTGACACCTCATAACTGGCAGCCCTGGGATTTGAATTTGCATATGTCTGGCTGCAAAGTCAATGCTCTTTCCTCGAGAGGACTGTGATGCCCCCATTACTCTTTTTTGGGGGGGGTGGGGGGACACGGTTTTGCTACGTCACCCAGGCTGGTGTGCAATGGTGCGATCTTAGCTCACTGCAACCTCTGCCTCCGGGGTTCAAGCGATTCTCCTGCCTTAGCCTGCCGAGTAGCTGCCATTACAGGTGTGCGCCACTATGCTCGGCTAATTTTTGTATTTTTAGTAGAGACAGGGTTTCACCATTTTGGGCAGGCTGGTCTCGAACTCCTGACCTCATGATCCACCCACCTCGACCTCCCAAAGTGCTGGGATTAGAGGCGTGAGCCACCTCGCCCGGTCCCCATTGCTCTTAACACGGAGTCGGCCCCTTGCTTCTGCCTCTCCATCACCCCCTCCTCCCTAGCTCCTCCTTATTTCACTATAAACTCAGTTCTTCCGTTTCCAGACATGCCCTCCACCTGACCTTGCAATCTTCTCCTTCCTTTGGCTACCAGACCTCCTACTTGTCTCTCTTCTGTTGCATCCCTGGTGTCCTGCCCCTTATCCCCCTGAGGTTTCATCAACCTCCCTCCCCTGCCAACCACTCCCCCAGAGTCACCAGTAACCCAGGGCCTCATGATTAGGTCCTTTCTTAGTCTTTATATTTCCAGGCCCCTCTACAACTGACACTCTCAACAGGTAAACTACCCCTTGAAAAAAATGAGATTTCTTTCTACTTCTGAATTTAAAAGAAACACACACATACACAAAAATGCATATTTATGAAAGATAGAGAATGAAAGAGAGAGAAAGTTACCAAGAGCCAGAAATTGGTCATTAAGAAGCCTGATGGCTGGGCATGGTGGCTCACGCCTGTAATCCCAGCACTTTGGGAGGCTGAGGCAGGAGGATTGCTTGAGCCCAGAAGTTCGGGACCAGGCAAGGCAACATGGTGAGACCTCATCTCTACAAATAATTTTTAAAAATTAGCCGGGCCTGGTGGTGCATGCCACCAGTAGTACACCTGTAGTCCCAGATACTTGGGAGGCTGAGGTGGGAGAACTGCTTGAGCCCAGAAGGTCGAGGCTACAGTGAGCTGTGATCATGCCACTGCACTCCAGCCTGGGAGACAGAGCAAGAAGACCCCATATCAAAAAAAAAAAAAAAAAAAAAAAAAAGGCCGGCGTGGTGGCTCACGCCTCTAATCCCAGCACTTTGGGAGGCTGAGGCGAGTGGATCACCTGAGGTCAGGAGTTTGAGACCAGCCTGGCCAACATGGTGAAACCCTGCTTCTACTAAAAATACAAAAATTAGCCCTCACGTGGTGGTGGGCACCTGTAATCCCAGCTACTCAGGAGGCTGAGGCAGGAGAATCGCTTGAACCCAGGAGGCAGAGTTTGTAGTGAGCCGAGATCGCACCACTGCACTCCAGCCTGGGCGACAGAGCAAGACTACATCTACAAAAAAAAAGAAGAAGCCTGACAGTACCAGGTGTCAGAGAGGATGTGGGTTCATTGGGTTTCTCAGAGGCTGCAGATGGGAGTGTAAATTGGCACGAGCGCTCGGGAAGACAGTTTGGCGTGAGTCTGTAAAGTGGGACATTCACTTATCCTCTCTGGCAGCTGCCTCTGGTGCCAGCATCGCCTCTCCTCCACTCACCTTTAATTTGCACCCCAGCTGCAGTTCCCCTGATCTCATGACTCACCCCATGCTAACGAGTCCCACCTCAGCACAAGGTCTACATCTTTTTGTTTTCAGCCCAAGCCCAAGCACAGCCGAGAGGTGCAGGGAAGGTAACATGCCCGGAGCAGCCCTTGACAGATGGGGCTCAGGAGGGTGCAGATAAAAACGTCCCTGTCGTCCATTCTCTGAGACCACAGTTCCAAAAATCAAGTTCTCCAGCAGTGACCTCGATCTCTTCCCCGTCTCACTCTTTCTGCCACTTTATTCCTGCTTCCTGGGCTTACCCTCCAAATAAACAACCAACAACAGATGCAGGTAGCAGTTTAGTCTCTGTCTCAGGCTCTGCTCTAGGGAGACCCAAACTAAGACAACTATGACCTAGCAATTTCACTCCTTACTTCATATGCAAGAGAAACTCTAGGAGACACACGCTAGAATGTTCCTGTCAATACAAAACCTAGAAATAATCCAGAGAACCACTGAGAGGAGAAGAGACACATACATTTTGGAATAACATACAATGGAATATTACACAGGAGCTGGGCAAATGCAACAATATAGGTGAAACTTAGCGATATCATTTTGAGTGGTAAAAGGAAATACTGGCCGGGCGGTGGCTCACGCCTGTAATCTCAGCACTTTGGGAGGCCGAGGTGGGCAGATCACCTGAGGTCAGGAGTTGGAGACCAGCCTGGCTAACATGGTGAAACCCTGTCTCTATTAAAAATACAAAAAAAAAAAAAAAAAAAAAAATGGCCTGGTATGGTGGCACATGCCTATAATCCCAGCTACTCAGGAGGCCAAGGCAGGAGAATCCCTTGAACCTGGGAGGCAGAGGTTGCAGTGAGCTGAGATCGCGCCTCTACACTCCAGCCTGGGCAACAGAGTGAGACTCTGTCTCAAAAAAAAAAAAAAAAGAAAGAAAAAGAAAAGAAAAGAAAAAAAAGTAAATCCCAACCTATCACATTAAAAAATATATATCATTTGGGGAAACAGATGTGGATGTGATAAAACTACATAAAAGAGAAAGCAAAAGAACACAACACAAGATATTAGGGGTTGCTGTGGTTAGATACAAGTGAGGGGAATCATATCAGTCTGTGTAAGTTCTTATCAGTATTTTAGTTTTCGTCTTGGACAGTGGTTCCATGGATATTTTTATATTATTAAAATAGGCACCCTAATAGATAAACTCATAAACGATTCAAGGAAGGCCTTTTATGGACCAATGATGAGAATGTGTACTATATACCCAATTAGTATGATAAACCTCATTCTATGCAATTGAAGTCCAGTTAAAAAATATAATAAACAGGGCTGGGTGCAGTGGCATGCCTGTAGTCTCAACTATTCAGGAGGCTGAGATGGGAGGATCACTTGAGCCCAGGAATTGGAGGCTGCGGTGAGCTATGATTGCACTACTGCACTCCAGTCTGGGTGACAGAGCAAGACCCTGTCTCTTAAAAAATTAAAATAAAAAAGTAAAATAAGATTATTATTTAAAAATGGAAAAATACACAAAATCACAATGAAGAAATAAGTTACCATCCAGAGATAATCCCTAGCTATCAACATTTAATGGATATTTTATACATTGTTCCTGTGAAAAAATATGTCTGTATGTGTTATCTGTATAATGGAGGTGATACTATACACAATTTTTTAAAAACGTTAAAGAAATTTCAAGTCCTATATATTTATTGTAGAGTAATGAAAAAACACAAGAGGCTGGGCGTGGTGGCTCATGCCTGTAATCCCAGTGCTTTGGGAGGCCGAGGCAGGCAGATCATGAGGTCAGGAGATTGAGACCATCCTGGCCAACATGGTGAAACCCCGTCTCTACTAAAAATACAAAAAAAAAATTAGCCAGGCGTGGTGGCAGATGCCTGTAGTCCCACCTACTTGGGAGGCTGAAGCAGGAGAATGGCGTGAACCCGGGAGGTGGGGCTTGCAGTGAGCCGAGATCACGCCACTGCACTCCAGCCTGGGCGACACAGCAAGACTCCCTCTCAAAAAAAAAAAAAAGAAAAAGAAAGAAAGAAAACGCAAAACGCAAGAGGAGAAAAGAAGCAACTGAGAAAGAGCCACTGTCAACATTCTGGTGGATTTCCTTCCATTTTCTTCCTTTGCTTAACATCACATTATGACACTTCCTCCACATCATTCAACATTCTTTGAAAACACTACCTCTCTCTATCTTAAATTTTTTTTTTTTTGAGATGGAGTCTCGTTCTGTTGCCCAGGCTGGAGTGCGGTGGCGCAATCTCAGCTCATTGCAACCTCCACCTCCTGGGTTCAAGCGAATCTCTTGCGTCAGCTTCCCGACAAGCTGGGATTACAGGTGCCCGGCAACATGCCCAGCTAATTTTTGTATTTTTAGTAGAGACAGGGTTTTGCCATGTTGGCCAGGCTGGTCTCGAACTCCTGACCTCAAATGATCTGCCCGCCTCAGCCTCCCAAAGTGTTAGGATTATAGGCATGAGGCACTGTGTCCAGCCTTTAAAATTCTTTTTTTTTTTTTTTTTTTTGAGACGGAGTCTCGCTTTGTCGCCCAGGCTGGAGTGCAGTGGCGCAATCTCGGCTCACTGCAAGCTCCGCCTCCCGGGTTCACGCCATTCTCCTGCCTCAGCCTCTCCGAGTAGCTGGGACTACAGGCGCCCGCCACCACGCCCGGCTAATTTTTTGTATTTTTTAGTAGAGACGGGGTTTCACCATGGTCTCGATCTCCTGACCTCATGATCCGCCCGCCTCGGCCTCCCAAAGTGCTGGGATTACAAGCGTGAGCCACCGCGCCCGGCCTAAAATTCTTAAAAGTAGTAATTTGGAAGTGGAGAAGTCTGGAAAGCACTTTCTACCAAGCAGTGGAGGTTAATATCACCTGTGGCTACCACGTGCCCCCTGCTCTGATGTGAGAAGGCATTTTCCCTGTGTGGCATTCTTTCCAAAACCCCTGAGACCAGTTTAATCTGGAGAAAAGCATCAGGGAAATCCAATCTATAAAATACCTGACGATGACTCCTCAAAACTGTGAAGGTCATGAAAAACAAGGAATGACGGAGAAACTGTCACAGATCAGAGGAGACTAAGGGCACGGCAGCTAATGCAACGTGGTAGCCCGCACGGGAGCCTGGAACAGACAGAGGACCTGAAGAGGCAAACTGGTGGAATCCACATAAAGTTGGAATTTAGTTAATAGTAATGTACCAATGTTGGTTTCTTAGTTTACACAGAGACCACAGTAATAGAAGATGTTAACAATGAGAGAAAATAGGTGAGGGGTAGATGGAACTTCTTATATATTTGTAACTTTTCTGTAAGTCTAAAATTATTCCAAAATAAATAATTTACCAGGGGAAAAAAAATCCACAAAACCCCAAACAGTCTTTCCTTGTCTTCCTTGATGTCGTGTCATTGTGTTCTTCCTCCCTCTCTGACTCCTCTGGGTGTGTTTTCGTATTAAACGACAGGCACCACCTCAGGCCCTGTGAATGAACTGGCCAACAAGGCAGACCCAGTCTGGTTCCCGCCCTTGTGGGAATACAGTCTGGCGGAGGGACTTTGGATGGAGCTGGACTTGAGGTTGGACATGGTTCTGCTTATCTAATCCCTAGCGAGTCACGGATTTGAAGCCCACCTTTCCTCCTCTGTAAAAAATGAACAATAGGCAGGGTGCAGTGGCTCATACCTGAATTCCCAGCACTTTGGGAGACTGAGGCAGGAGGATCACTTGAGCCCAGGAGGTCACTTGAGCCCAAGAGTTAGAGGCTGCAGTGAGCTGTAATTGTGCCACTGCACTTAAGCTGGGTGACACAGCATGACCCTGTCTCTGAAAAACAAAACAAAACAAAAAACAAAAAAAAAACCACCCACAAAACTATATCAGCTAAATACTACCACAAGGAAGCAGTGTACCAGTATTAATATCAGAAAAACTGAATTAAAGCAGAAGAACATTAATAGGAAGGAAAGGCACATTTGGCATTGATGAAAGTTATAATCTCCAAAAAAGATGTAAAAATTTATGAATTTGCATGCTCCTAAAAAAGTGTTTTTAAATATATATAAAGCAGGAACTTACAGAGGTAAAGGAAAAAACTGGACAAGTCTGTAATAATTGTGTGAGATTTAAAAAATATATATATATTTTTGAGTTGGCATCTTGCTCTGTTGCCCAGGCTGGAGTGCAGTGGCGCAACCTTGGTTCACTGTAACCTCTGCCTCCCGGGTTTAAGCAATTCTCCTGCCTCAGCCTCCCGAGTAGCAGGGATTACAGGTGCCTGCTGCCATGCCCGGCTAATTTCTGTATTTTTAGTAGAGACAGGTTTTCGCCATGTTAGCCGGGATGGTCTCAAACTCCTGACCTCAAGTGATCTGCCTGCCTTGGCCTCCCAAAGTGCTGGGATTACAGGCATGAGCCACTGTGTCCAGCCGATTTTTTAAAATTTTATTTAAAAGTTTTTTTTAGCGACAGGGTCTCACTCTGTCACCCAGGTTGGAGTGCAGTGGTGCTGTCATAGCTCATAGAAGCCTTGAACTCCTGGGCTCAAGCAATCCTCCACATCCTAGTATGCCTTCCTGTAGAGGACAGAAAGCCAAAACTCTTTTGCAGATTCCCTTACAATGAGTGTTTCAGATGTCAATTATCTTCCACCACTTAGTGCTATTGTGCAAGATCTGAAACGCAGATGAGAGGCAAGACCATTGTCCTTTTCCCTGGGCTGTTATTCCAAGCACAGCTGTGGCGCTATGGAGTTTGCCCGCATCAATGTCTGGCCCCTAGTGTTGCGTATGTGGGCAGCAGAAGCAGCAGTGGCAGTGCCTGTATTAGATCTTTGTACTGTTACCCTAGCAGTGTATTTATAAATACAGTTCTAATGTGTGTTCTAGGCCCAGCCTCGGGTCCACTCCTATAGCCTGCCAGTGACGTTTTTTTTTATTTTTTAGACAGTGTCTGGCTCTGTCACCCAGGCTGGAGTGCAGTGGTGCGATCTCGGCTCTCTACAACCTCTGCCTCCTGGGCTCAAGCCATCCTCCTACCTCAGCCTCCTAAGTAGCTGGGACTACAGGGATGCGCCACCACAGCCGGCTAATTTTTGTACTTTTTGTAGAGACGGGGTTTTGCCATGTTGCCTGGGCTGGTCTTGAACTCCTCTAAGCTCAAGCAGTCCACCCGCCTCGGCCTCCCAAAGTGCTGGCATTACAGGCGTGAGCCACTGTGCCTGGCCTCCCAATGACTTTTGAAACATCCAGTGCCCTGTATTAAACCTCATTGTGCTTAAAATATCTAGAGTAGTTTTTGTTTTCTGCATTGAACACTGATTTCTGTAGATTCAAGTTACTATAGATTACTATGGACTTGAAAAACATGAGTCAAAAGCTTGAGGTAAGAAAAGCTTAAACTGTTGGCCAGGTGCCGTGGCTCATGCCTGTAATCCTAGCACTTTGGGAGGCCAAGGCGAGTGGATCATGAGGTCAGGAGTTCGAGACCAGCCTGGCCAACACAGTGAAACCCCCGTCTCTACTAAAAATACAAAAATTAGCCGGGCGTGGTGGTGGGTGCCTGTAATCCCAGCTACTCGGGAGGCTGAGGCAGGAGAATCGCTTGAACCGGGAGGTAGGGGTTGCAGTGAGCTGAGATTGTACCACTGTACTCCAGCCTGGGTGACAGAGCAAGACTCTATCTCAAAAAAAAAAAAAAAAAAAAGAAAGAAAGAAAAAGGAAAAGCTTAAACTATTAAACTGAGAATTTCAATCATTTTTCAAGCATACAATGAATATTAACAATGACTGACAGTATATCAGATCACAAAGGAAATCTTAAAAACTTAAAAAAGGCCGGGCGCGGTGGCTCACGCCTGTAATCCCAGCACTTTGGGAGGCCGAGGCGGGCAGATCACGAGGTCAGGAGATCGAGACCACCCTGGCTAACACAGTGAAACCCTGTCTCTACTAAAAATACAAAAAATTAGCCGGGCGTGGTGGCGGGCACCTGTAGTCCCAGCTACTCGGGAGGCTGAGGCAGGAGAATGGCATGAACCCCGGGGGGCAGAGCCTGCAGTGAGCCAAGATCGCGCCACTGCACTCCAGCCTGGCCGACAGCGAGACTCTGTCTCAAAAAAAAAAAAAAAAACCTTAAAAAAAACAACATAGACAATTTTAACTGATCACAATGCAGTAAAAGTATATTTTCATTTTCTTTTCAATAGAGAGAGGGTCTTGCTATGTTGCCTAGGCTGGTCTCAAACTCCTGAGCTCAAGGGATCCTCCCCCCTCAGCCACCAGAGTAGCTGGGATTACACATGTTCACCATCATGCCTGGCTGAAACATTTATTTATGTATGATTTATTTATTTTTAGTTAGAGATGGGGGTCTCACTATGTTGACCAGGCTGGTCTTGAACTCCTGGCCTCAAGTGATCCTCCTATCTTGGCTTCCCAAAGTGCTGGGATTACAAGCATGAGCCACCATGTCTGGCCTGAAACTACATTTATTTTTAATAATAACAGGTAGCCACTGGCTATGATGGCTTATGCTTGTAATCCCAGTGCTTTGGGAGGCTGAAGCAGGAGGATTGCTTGAGCCCTGGAATTCAAGACCAGCCTGGGCAACATAGAGAGACTTCATCTTCACAAAAAATAGAAATGTTAGGCACTAATACTTTGTTTCCCTAGAGAGCCTGTCTCTAGGCTGGGAATACATGCATGCACCACCATGTCTGGCTAATTTTTGTATTTTTTGTAGAGACAAGGTCTCACTATGTTGTCTGGCTTGTCTCAAACTCCTGGATGCAAGTGATCCTCCCACCTTGGCCTCCCAAAGTGTTGGAGTGGGTCACTTTAGGCCATGAGTTTGAGACCAGCCTGGGCAACATAATGAGACTCTATCTCTCCGAAATAATTTAAAATAATTTAAAAAATTAGCTTGAGGCCAATTAGTAGGCATTTAAGGCTGCAGTGAGCTATGATCACACCACTGCACTTCGGCCTGGACAACAGAGCAAGACTCTGTCTCTTAAAAAAAAAAATGAAAGAACAAGAGTAAACCAAAGGAAATAGAAGAAAGTAAATAAGAAAGGTAAAACCAGAAGATAGTGAAATAGAAAATATAATAACAACATCATAAAAAACAGAGATAAAAAAGCAAAAATCGGATTCACCAAAAAACCCTAGGATGATTGAGAGAGAGAGCAAGCACAAATAAATAGTATTAGGAATTAAAAGGGGACTGTAATCGATACAATAGAGATTTTTGAATCATGAGAATACTATTAATATCTTTGCAACAGGGTCTCATTCTGTCACTTAGGCTGGAGTGCAGTGGCACATTCTCGGCTCACTGCAGCCTCCATCTCCTGGGCTCAAGCCATCCTCCCACCTTAGCCTCCCAATAACTGGGACTACAGGGAGTATGGGACATGCCACCATTCCCGGATAATTCTGTATTTTTTGTAGAGACAGGGCTTCACCATGTTGCCCAGACTGGCTCGAATTCCTGGGCTCAGGTGATCTGTCGCCTGGGCCTCTCAAAGTGTTGGGATTACAGGCGTGAGTCACCACTCCCAGCATGGTGGCTCATGTCTGCAATCCCAGCACTTTGGGAAGTCGAGGTGGGAGGATTGCTTGAGTCCAAGAGTTTGAGACCAGCCTGAGCAACATAGCAAGATGCCGTTTCTACAAAAAACCAAAAATTTAGTCAAATATGGCGGTAGGCGCCTGTAGTCCCAGCTACTCAAGAGGCTGAGGTGGGAGAATCATCTGAGCCCAGGTGATCGTATCACTGTACTTCAGCCTGTACACAAAGCGAGACCTTATCTCAACAACAACAAAAAAGAAAAAGAAAAAGAAAAAGAAAAAAGAAAATGCAATAAAAATATTAAAGAATAGAATAATTTAATTAAAATGTGCAATATTTTGATGAATAAAAATCACAAAAATGAATTGAAGGCCTGGCAGAATGGAAATAAGGTACATTTATGGATGAGAAGACTCAGTATTTTTCAATTTTATCCGTAATCTGTAAATACGATGAAATTCTAATTTAAATCCCAACACAATTTTTCAAGGATCTTGACAAAATGACTCTACAGTATACAGTTAGCTAAGACGATTATAAAAAATAGAAACCAGTCTGAGGGGGTGGAGCTTGCTCCCCCGATAGCAATATTTATCACAAAACCATAGAACTAAAACAATATTGATCGAGAATAGACAAATCAATCAGTGGAAGAGAAAAGAAAGCCAATAAATAGGCCAGGCATGGTGGTTCATGCCTGTAATCCCAGCACTTTGGGAGGCCGAGGCAGGTGGATCACCTGAGGTCAGGAGCTGAAGACCAGCCTGGCCAACATGGTGAAACCCCATCTCTACTAATAATACAAAAAATTAGCCTGGCATGGTGGTGGACACCTGTAATCCCAGCTACTTGGGAGGTTGAGGCAGGGGAATCGTTTGAACCCAGGAGGCGAAGGTTGCAGTGAACCAAGATCCCGCCACTGCACTCCAGCCTGGGCAACGAGAGAGAAACTTGGTCTCAAAAAAAAAAAGAAAGCCAAGAAATAAATTGCATTCTTTAATGGGAACCAGGTATATCGCAGAGGTGCTGTCATGACTCAATGGAGCAAACAGCTAATGATGAGGCAAATAGCATTAGGCCAAAACCTGGGCAAAACCTTACTTTATTTTTTTATGACAATGAGACATTTTAGAATACCAGGAGAAAGGCCGGGCCCAGTGGCTCACACCTGTAATCTCAGCACTTTGAGAGGCCGATACGGGCAGATCACTTGAGGTCAGGATTTTGAGACCAGACTGGCCAACATAGTGAAACTTCATCTGTACTTAAAACACAAAAATTAGCTGGGTGTGGTGGCGTGCGCCCGTAATCCCAGCTACTCTGGAGGCTGAGGTAGAAGAATCGCCTGAACCTGGGAGGTGGAGGTTGCAGTGAATCGAGATCATGCCACTGCACTCCAGGCTGGGTGATAGAGTGAGACTGTCAAAAATAAATAAATAAATAAATAAATAAATAAATAAATAAATAAATAAATAAAATACCAGGAGATAGACAAACTGGCCAGAGACTGGCTGGCTTCTAAAACCAATACTTGCTAATCTTGAGCAAATTACTTAATCCGTCTTTGCCTATTCCCTCATCTGTCAGATAAGGATAACAACAGTTCTTACCTCACAGACTTGCTGTAAGGATTAATATAGGTAAATTAACATAGGCAAATACAGGATTAATATAGGTAAAGCATTTAGACCAGTCCCTGGCTCAAAACAGCACTACGTGTTAGCCATTCTTTATCTCTATACCATGTGGTACTGACAACATCTCCACTCCCCCTTTCTCTATCCAATGTGGGAGACGTCCATTATCCATATGGACCAGAATGCCTTAGTTCACTGGTCTTAGGGAACCTGGTCAACTTTCTGCCATCATGACCAAGACATTCCTTAGAGGGAGGGCTTCTTATTTACAAAAATTATTTCCTTAGAGCAGTAATTTTTGTCATCGGTGACATCCAGTCTCTACTCTTACCTCATCTGTACTCTGACTGCCATATCGTGATAGTTTTCAATATGGATTATCCAATAGCTTGGTTTGCTTTTTGTAATAAACCCTGTGTTTTAGAATAGTTTTAGATCTACAGAAAAATCTGAAGATTAGAACGGGGAGTTCCCATGTACTCCAGACTCAGTTTCCCTTGTTATTCAAACTATACTGTTTTAAAAATTCCACGTTACGTCGTTGAGATACATTCATGTTGATATATAGATCTAATTTATTGAGTCTAACTGTGGTTTAGTATTCCATTGGCCTGGCAGGTTCTCACAGTCTCACCTGGCACAGGTTTAGTGCCAGGGAATTCCATCTTCCTCGCAATCAGGCTTATCAAATCCCTGGTTCTGGCCGGGTGCGGTGGCTCACGCCTGTAATCCCAGGCCAAGATGGGAGGATTGCTTGAGCTCAGGAGTTCGAGACCAGTCTGGGCCACACAGTGAGACCTCGTCTCCACCAAAAATAAAAAAAAATTAAAAAAAAATTAGCTGGGCATGGCGGTGCATGCCTGCAGTACCAGCTACTCAGGAGGCTGAGATGGGAATATCACTTGGGCCCGGGAGGTCAAAGCTGCAGTGAACTATGATTATACTACTGCAGCCCAGCCTGAGTGACAGAGCCAGACCCTATGTCAAAAAAAAGCCAAACACTCCTGTTTCTGCAGTAAAAGTATTTACATAATCATAACATTATAAATGTCATTTGGTTTTCAGTGTTAAGAATCAATCTACAGGTAAACAATGGTAAACTGAACTATCTTTACCGAATGCAATGTAAATGCTGTAAACCTCAGCGATACAAAAGTAAAAGCTTAGTTCATGGATAACAGCAGAAGCAGGGAGGGGACATCAAGGGACATTATCCATTTCACACAGAGAAGAGTCAAGAGATACAATATATAGAAGAAACAGACATTTAAGAATATTATTCAAAGTGATAATAGAAACCAATAGTAAAATTTAAAATATAAATATAAAAAAGAGGGCCAACGTCTGTAATCCCAGCACTTTGGGAGGCTGAGGTGGGTGGATCACAAGGTCAGGAGTTTGAGACCAGCTTGGCCAGCGTGGTGAAGCCCTGTCTCTACTAAAAATACAAAAATTAGCCCTGTCTCTACTAAAAATACAAAAATTTTACAAAAATTTTGTAAAAATACAAAAATGGTGGCGTGTGCCTGTAATCCCAGCTACTCGGGAGGCTGAGGTAGCAGAATCGCTTGACCCTGGGAGGCAGAGGTTGTAGTGAGCTGAGACTGCGCCACTGCCTGGGCGACAGAGCGAGACTCCGTTTCAAAAACAAACAAACAAACAAACAAACAAAAAATACATACGAAAAACGGAAGAGAAAGGGGGAAAGGGTGGTTAATAAAATCACCACAGCAGGAAGTCAACAGATACAACAGACACAGTTAAAATTAATAAATCAAGTAATAGAGGTATGAGTATATTATTCACAGTTACGAAATTTAAAAAATTAACAGGACAACAAACATGGTAAAAAACAAAAAACAAAACACAGTTGTTTCCAGGAGTTGGGGGATTGGGAAACGAGAGATAGCTTTAAGCTTTTTATTTCTAACCTTCTATTGGGCTTGAATCTGCATTTCCATCTACATTAATTACATTTGAGATTTTCTTTTTAAATTAGGCAAGCACTATTCACAATAGCAAAGATATGGAATCAACCTAAATGCCCATCAATGGCAGATTGGCTAAAGAAAATGTGGTACATATACACAATGGAATACTATACAGCCATAAAAAAGAATGAGATCATGTCCTTTGCAGGAACATGGATGGAGCTGGAGGCCATTATCCTTAGAAAACTAATGCAGAAATGGAAAAACCAAATATTGCATGTTCTCACTTATAAGTGGGAGCTAAATGATGAGAACACGTGGACAGAAAGAGGGAAACAACAGACACTGGGGCCTGCTTGAGGGTGGAGGGTGGGAGGCAGTAGAGGATAAGAAAAAATAAATACTGGGTACTAGGCTTGATAACTGGGTGACGAAATAATCTGTACAACAACCCCTGTGACATAAGTTTATGTATATTAAAAACCTGCATATGGACCTCTGACCCTAAAATAAAAGTTTAAAAATAAAATAAAATAAAATTAGGCACAAAATCTAGATAATTCTGACATTGTCCTACTGGCTCAGGGACTACTGCGGTAGGATCAAGTTAAACTCTCAGGCAGGCAGCCAAGGCCCCTCGCTGCCCCATGCACCCACCCACCTCTGCTTGGGCGCCAGGATCGGCACCTCCTCCAGGAAGCCCTCAGGAGGAAGAGGGCGCCCTCTGCCGGGGCAGGAACGCCAGCGCGCCTGGGGAGCCGCCCAATGCGCATCATCAGCGACTCCGCCCCCATCCCTGAGCAAGGGCCGCCCTCCCCCGCGTCACGTGATCCCAGCTCCTTTGCAGCCAGTGGGTGGAACCCTAGGAGGGAAAACCCAGGGAAGCCCAGGTGAGAGCGACGGGAGCGGTGGGGCCCGGGTTTCCTGGATGCTGGGGGATGGTCCCAGTAAGGCTTGGGAACCTGGGTGGGGCGCCTTTGAGAGCGGGACCGATGGGGGAGAGACGAGAAGGGTTATGGGCGCGAACCCCGTTCAGTATCTGCGCCTTGCGGAGTGTGAGAACTGGGAGAGAGACTCCTAGCCCTTCCACTTCCTGTGCTTCCTTGAGTGAGTGTCTTAACATCTCAGAATCTCAGTGTCCTCACCTGTGGCTGCCAGTATGAAATGAAATAAGCACATAAGTCATAAATAAATGGTATCTTATTAGGTCCCTTTTAAGCGAATGTGTGAACTCTCAGAGACAAGAAGACCCTGGAGGCCACTGTAGCTCCCGTTTGGAGGCAGGCCCCTCCACCCTCACCCAGGACACCAGCTCCTGCTGGGTGCTCCCCTCCCTGGAGTGCTCACCCCTAGGCCTCAGGAGTGGAAGGGTCTGGGAGCGCTGGCTGGAAGAGGGGGCTCCTCCCAGTTCCCACTGAACTGGCTGACAGGTCGGGCTCTCCATGGCAACGTCTCCTCTTTCTGTCTCCACACAGGGCCCGTGTTGTGCTTTTGGCCCAGGTAGGTGGACAGACATGTCCCAGGCGGGGGACATAGAAGGCCCCAGCACAGGAGACCCTGCGCTCAGTCCCCAACACAACTGTGACCTTTTACAGAACATGGAAGGAGCCAGCTCCATGCCAGGCCTGGCACCAGATGGGCCGGGAGCAAGCTCTGGGCCCCGAGGCAGGGCAGGCAGCAGAAGGAAGATCCCCAGGAAGGAGGCCCGTCGAGGCGCCAGCTCCCAGGCTGCAGGTGCTGCTGAGGTCCGGCCAGGGGTCTTGGAGCTGCTGGCTGTGGGACAGAGCCGGGGCTCGATGCCGGGTCCTGGGCTCCACATGCAGCTGCCCTCGGTGCCTGCTCAGGGGAGAGCTCTGACCTCCAAGAGGCTCCAGGTTTCTCTGTGTGACATCTTAGATGACAACTGCCCCAGGAAACTTTGTAGCAGGTCTGCTGGTCTCCCAGAGAGAGCTCTGGTCCGCAGGGAGAGGCTTGCAGGGGTGGAGGAGGTGAGCTGCCCCAGGCCCAGGCAGGCCAGAAACGGTGGAATGAGTTCTCCAGGGTGTGACAGAAGAAGCCCCACACTCAGCAAAGAGGAGCCCCCTGGAAGGCCCCTGACATCCTCACCAGGCCCAGTCCCTGTGACGGTAAGAAAGAAATGGAGGAAGCAATGGGCTCATTCAGAGTGTGGGGAAGGGGCTGGCGGCTTCCTGTGGCTTGATCAGAGCCCTCGTGGGGACCACCTTCTGTCTCTGGGAGACCCTCCCCAAGTTGCTGACCTGGAGCCCTTGGGAGGCCCCTGCAGACCTCCCTCTCCAAAAGACACTGGGTCTGGGCCTGGAGAGCCAGGTGGAAGTGGGGCAGGATGTGCCTCAGGGACTGAGAAACTTGAATATTTGCCCACTGCAGGGGACGGGGCCCAGCCAGGCAGCCCCTGTGGCCCTGTCGGGTTCCCAGTGCCCAGTGGAGGGGAGTCCCTCAGTTCAGCTGCACAGGCTCCTCCACGGAGCACAGCACTGTGCCTGGGGGCGTCAGCACAGGCCTCTGCAGAGCAGCAAGAAGCTGTGTGTGTCGTGCGGGCTGGCAGCGATGAAGGCCGGGCTCCAGCACAGGACCAGGAGGAGCTGGAGGCTCAGCCAGCTTCCAGGGGAAGGCTGGAGCAAGGACTCGCTGCCCCTGCTGACACCTGTGCCAGCTCCTGGGAGCCCTTGGGCGGCCTCAGCTCCTCCCTGGATACTGAAGCCGGCAAGGCCTGCTCAGGCCCATTCATGGAGCAGAGAAGATCCAAGGGCACTAAGAACCTGAAGAAAGGTCCAGTGCCCTGTGCCCAAGACCAGGGCGCAGACAGAAGCTCAGACAACTCCCACCAGGACAGGCCAGAGGAACCCAGCCCAGGAGGCTGCCCCAGACTGGTGAGCTGAGTTTGAGAGTTTGGGATAGGAAGGGCCTGGCCATGTCTCTCAATACCATACTTGGCGGTGGAATTTAATAAAGCTAAGCTAGATGGACGCTTCATGAACATTCTCCCTCACATCCCTATTAACTAAACTGGGTAAAATGAAGCCCACAAACTGGGAAAGAGAAAATAAACTACATTCGCTGAATCCTTGTGAGGGGTCATTATCTTCTGGAGTCAGTGAGTCCTGGGTTCGAATCTTGCCTCTGCCCACTTCCTAGCTGAGTGACTGTGGGATGTTTTCTTAACCTCTCTAGGTTTCCTCATTGTAAAAAAAGGATACTAATTCCAGCTTCATGGGGTTGTTTCAAGGATTAAATGAGATTATGGTATAAAATAATGTGCCTAGGCCTGTAATCCCAGCACTTTGGGAGGCGGAGGCAGGCGGATCACGAGGTCAAGAGATCAAGACCATCCTGGCCAACATGGTGAAACCCTGTCTCTACTAAAAATACAAAAATTAGCTGGGCGTGGTGGCACACGCCTGTTCTAGCTACTCTGGAGGCTGAGGCAGGAGAATCACTTGAACCTGGGAAGCGGAGGTTGCAGTGAGCTGAGATCACGCCACTGTACTCCAGCCTGGCGACAGGGCAAGACTCTGTCTAAAAAAAAAAAGATGCCTAGCACAGCACAAGGCACAAGGTAAATTGCTTAATTCGTGTTAAATTTGCTTTTCCTTTAGTGTTCACAGTTACTCTGTAAGATAGGCATTAGCCCCATATAACCAGATGGGGAAATTGAGGCTCAGAGGGTAATAATATTCTCCAGGCTCACACAGCTAGGGAGTCAGTGCCCAGTCATGTTCCCTATATCACCACTTCCCTTTCCTTTGTCTTTTGCTTATCATTTTATTAATAATCATAGCTAACATTTATACACCAAAGGCAGAAGAAGAGTCTACTTGTTTTTGGTGTATATTTCTCACATAGTTGGATTTTCATCACATTTATTGAATATGCATGATGTGCTAGATGTTTTTCTTTTTTTCTTTTGAGACGGAGTCTCGCTCTGTCACCCAGGCTGGAGTGCAGTGGCGCAATCTCGGCTCACTGCAAGTTCCGCCTTCCGGGTTCACGCCATTCTCCTGCCTCAGCCTCTCTGAGTAGCTGGCACTACAGGCGCCCGCCACCACGCCCGGCTAATTTTTTTGTATTTTTTTTTTTTTTTTTAGTAGAGATGGGGTTTCACGTGGTCTCAATCTCCTGACCTCGTGATCCGCCCGCCTCGGCCTCCCAAAGTGCTGGGATTACAAGCGTGAGCCACCGCGCCCGGCCCGTGCTAGATGTTTTTGATTTAATCTTCACATGATGCCCATAGAGGTGAGGTTACAGACCCAGCTGGTGAATGTCAGCAAGGGTACAAGCCTAGGCGGTCTGTCTTGAGAGCTCACTGGACTGCCTTCTCTGTATTTTCTGTGTTATCGGCACAGTTGTAACAGCATCTGGCTTGCTTAACATGTGCCGGATATTGTGTGAAGCACTTTATCTGCAATCTTTGTAACAAGCCTATGAGGTAGACACTATTGACCTATACCCATTTTACTGATCTGAACACTGAGGCTCTGAGAGGTGACATGAGTACTCAAGGCCAAACAGCCAATTAGTAAAATAGAACCAGTGAGCTGTTTTCCACTATGCATCAAGCCCTTTTATCTATAAATAGGCTCCTATTATGCCTTATTGTTCCAGGACTTTGCTTGCTTTTGTAAGTTCTGTAGTATTTGAAGATCTTTCCCAGTGGGTTCACCTTGTTCTGCCGAATTTGGTCTTTTCCTGAGCCCTGTGTCATAACTGTCTATGGATGTATTTGTCACAGCACAGGCGCTGTCAGGATGAGGGCTGGGACTTCCTCTTCTCATTTCCAACCACTGTAGTGTAGTTAGGAGCATGAGCCCTGGAGGCCAACAGGCTAACATTCTCTCATCTGCAAAATGTGGGTATGAAGAGTGCTTACCTCCTAGGGAGGTGGTGAGGATGAAATGAGATGACACATGTTTGGCATTTAACGCAGTGCTTGGTGCAAGAAAAATACTCAAATAGGTTACCTGTTAGCGACATAAGCAATTTCTTCCTGCTGTAAGTAATGCAGGGGTGACCATCCTTGTGCGTCTGGCTCCTCTCTTCTTCACATGATGTATTTGGACCAGATGCCCAGAATTGGGATTCCTGGGTCTGCAGCCTTTAAGGGGGCTGGTTTGAGTGTGATGGTGGAGCCAGCTTCCTGCCTGGCTTGACTGGAAGCAGCCCACGACTGCTGGCTCCTCCAGGCTCCATCCTTGACTCTGCGGCACAGCCCATCACCCCACAGCTTTCCAAACAACTCGTTGCCGTGACAACCAGTACCAGCTGCGGGAGAAGAATTGAGTCTGGGCTGTGACAGGGACGGGCGTGTGGTTGCGGACAGGGCTGAGTGGGGCCTGGGCAATGGGGGGCACAGTGCCCGGCTGGTCTGGAGCCCCGTTTAGGGCCTTAGCACCTTCCCCTGGAGACAGCCTGGCTTGTGGCAGGGGCAGACAGAGAGGTTCAAGGTCAAGCTCTGCCTCTTAATACAGAGCTTAATACACTCTTAAAGGGTGACTTTAGACCTGTCTTTAGACATTTAGATGAGTTTAACTTTTTTGTTTTTCCTTTCTTAAGCTCAGTGGCAAGAAGACTTTATTTTTTTTAATTTAATTTTTTTTTTTAAGATGGAGTCTCGCCCTGTCACTCAGGCTGGAGTGCAGTGGCACAATCTTGACTCACTGCAACCTTCGCCTCCTGGTTTCAAGGGATTCTCCTGCCTCAGCCTCCTGAGTAGCTGGGACTACAGGTGCGGACCACCACGTCCGGCTAATTTTTGTGTTTTTAGTAGAGACAGGATTTCACTATTGGCCAGGCCAGTCTCGAACTCCTGACCTCAGGTGATCCGCTGCCTCGGCCTTCCAAAGTGCTGGGATTACAGGCGTGAGCCACCACGCCTGGCTGCAAGAAGACCTTAGACATTTAGAAATGTCTCTTCTCTGAATCTGAGTTGCCTCCTCTATGAAGTGGGGAGAATGAACTGGGCCCCAGAACTGCCAGGAGTCTGATATCAGAGGCTGGCCGTGTTGTATTCTTCTGGCATGAACCAGAGACTCTTGGAGGAGAGATGGGAGGGGGACTGGATGCCATTCTCTTGTCCGTCCTGGGCCCCACAGTGGCCAGTGAGGTTTGGAGCTGCTCTGTGGGTGGGATAGCAGTGGGTGTGGGGAGGGCAGCTCTGCCAGTGACCCTGGGCTGCTCGCATTCCACCAGTCATAACCAGGGAGGCACACAGCTCCTCTGGCCTGACCCAGAATCCCTGGTTCAAGGTATGCTGTCTGCAGCTGCAAAGTGTCAAGAGGTGAGTGAAGGAGGAGTGTGTCTTCCCAACAGATGAGCAGCCTAAGAGGAGCTCGTTTCATTAGTGTGCTTACGATAGACTGAGAGCTTCACATAGGTCATCTCATTTAATCCTCACGTTAACCATTGAAGGTCAATGTCGGCTGGGCGTGGTGGCTCACACCTGTAATCCCAGCACTTTGGGAGGCCAAGGCAGGTGGATTGCTTGAGCTCCGGAGACCAGCCTGAGCAATGTGGCAAAACCCTGTCTCTACAAAAAAATACAAAAATTAGCTGGGCATGGTGGCGTGTGCCTGTAGTTGCAGCTACCTGGGAGGCTGAGGTGAGAGGATCACCTGATTCCAGGAAGTCAAGGCTATAGTAAGCTGTGCTGGTGCCGCTGCCTTCCAGCCTGGGCAACAGAGTGAGACCCTGTCTCAAAAAAAAAAAAAAGTCAACACTAATATCCCCATTTTACTAAGTAAGGAAACTGGGCTTCCGAGAACTCAAGTGACTCACTCAGGGCACATTGCGAGTAAGTGGCTGAGCCAGGGTTTGACTCCAGTCTTGCATAACTTGACTGTTCACGGGGCTTTATTATAATTTGTTGAACAAGGAGGGGGGCTCGCCAGGGATCTTACAGTCTAGTGAGAGGAGAAAGCCACTAACCAGAGAATTGAAATACAGACTGAAGCCCAGTGGACTGTGGATGTCCAGAGGGGAGGGGAGGGGAGGGCAGAGGAGGGGGCTGTCTGAACTGGGTCTGGGCAAGGGAAGTAGGTGTTCAGCAGGTGAGAAAGTAGGAGAGGCTTGCTAGGAAGAGGACAGTGCCCTGCAGAGCTGCATTGCAAGAGGCAGCTTGGAGTGTTGCAGGAGTGGAGGGTGGGGGTTACAGGTGGGACAGGAGCCAGGTGGGAGAGGCCAGCTTGAATGGAAATGCAGAGCCTGCAGGGTGGTCGAGTGTCGGGATGGCCTTTCTCCAGGGCAGGGACCAAGGAACTTTATCAACACAGGCATTTGCAGAGAGAGCTTGTTCTGTTCCAGGCACTGTTCTAAGAGTCTTGAATA
This sequence comes from Symphalangus syndactylus, assembly GCF_028878055.3. Taxonomy (NCBI): domain Eukaryota; kingdom Metazoa; phylum Chordata; class Mammalia; order Primates; family Hylobatidae; genus Symphalangus; species Symphalangus syndactylus. The sequence continues at coordinate 145,664,384 of NC_072441.2, forward strand.
ATGATAATGATCCTTGCCCCAACACCATGAGGTAGATACTGGTATTATCCTCATGCTACTGATGAGAAAACTGAGGCACAGAGAGATTAAGTAACTTTCCCAAGATCACACAGTTCCTGAGTGTTGGCACCAAGTATCCCCATTGCATGAATATGCCCCAATTTATTTATTTGTTGACTCCGTGTGGAAATTTTTTTTTTCTACTACACATGGTGCTGCTGTGATAGTTTTGTATGGTTTTTGGTACCTATGGGCAAGAGTATCTCCAGGGAATATTTTCTGGGGTGGAATTGCTAGGTTATAGAGTGGACACATCTTCAACTTAAATGGTGCCAGATGTTTTCTAAAGTGGTTGAAATAGTATACACCCCCATCAGCAGTGTATGGATGTGCCGGTGACTTCACATCTTCACCAGCCCTTGATGGTACCAGATTTAGGTTTTTTGCTGAAATGGAGATATGCTGTGGTGTCTCAATGTTGTTTTAATTTTCACTGCCCCCTTGCTAAGGAGCATCTTTTCATGCATTTTGGTTATTCTTGTTAAGTCTTTTCTTAAAAAAGTTTTTTGGCTGGAGTACAGTGGTGTGATCTCAGCTCACTGCAACCTCCCCCTCCCAGGTTCAAGCGATTCTCCTGCCTCAGCCTCCCAAGTAACTGGGATTACAGGTGCCCGCCACTATGCCCAGCTAATTTTTGTATTTTTAGTAGAGACAAGGCTTCGCCATGTTGGTCAGGCTGGGATTACAGGTGTGAGCCACCGCGCCCGGCCATTTTTTAAATTTTTTTGTTAGAGACAGGGTCTTGTTCTGTCACCCAGGCTGGAGTGCAGTGGTGAGATCATAGTTCACTGCAGCCTTGAACTCCAGGGCTCCAGAAATCCTCATGCTTCAGACTCCCGAGTACCTGGGACTACAGGCAAGTGCCACCATGCATGCCTGGCTAATTAAAAAGTTTTCTTTTTTTTTTTTTTTTTTTTTTGAGACAGAGTCTCGCTCTGTTGCCAGGCTGGAGTGCAGTGGCGTGACTGCAGCTCACTGCAACCTCTGCCTCCCGGGTTCAAGAAATTCTCCTGCCTCAACCTCCCAAGTAGCTGGGACTACAGGTGTGCCCCGCCACCACACCTTTTTGTATTTTTTTTGTATTTTTAGTAGAGACGTGGTTTCACCATGTTGGCCAGGATGGTCTCGATCTCTTGACCTCGTGATCCACCTGCCTCGGCCTCCCAAAGTGCTGGGATTACAGGCATGAGCCACCGGGCCCGGCCTTCTATTTTTTTTTTGAGATGGAGTTTTGCTCTTGTTGCCCAGGCTGGAGTGCAATGGCGCGATCTTGGCTCACTGCAACCTCTGCCTCCTGGGTTCAAGTGATTCTCCTGCCTCAGCCTCCTGAGTAGCTGGGATTAGAGGTGCCCACCACCACGCTTGGCTAGATTTTTTTTTGTATTTTTAGTAGAGACGGGGTTTCACCATGTTGGCCAGGCTGGTTTCGAAATCCTGACCTCAAGTGATCCTCTGACCTCAGCCTCCCAAAGTGCTAGGATTACAGGTGTGAGCTACCGCACCCGGCTAAAAAATTTTTTTTTTGAGATGGAGTCTCACTCTGTCGCCAGGCTGGAGTACAGTGGCACGATCTCAGTTCACTGCAACTTCCACCTCCTGGGTTTAAGCGATTCTTCTGCCTCAGCCTCCCGAGTAGCTGGGACTACTGGCACGTGCCACCACGCCCAGCTAATTTTTGTATTTTTAGTAGAGACGGGGTTTCACCATGTTGGCCAAGATGGTCTTGATCTCTTGACCTCATGATCTGCCCGACTTGGCCTCCCAAAGTGTCGGGATTACAGGCGTGAGCCACCGCGCCTGGCCAGAATTCTTTATCTATTCTGGATAGTACTCCTTTGTTGCTTATGTATTTTGCAAATACATTCTCCTAGAGTGTGGCTCATAATTTTGCTTTCTTGATGGTATCTGTTGATGAGCAGCAATTCTTAATTTTTAAAAATTGTGGTAAAGTGTATACATAACTCAAAATTTACCATTTTAACAATTTTTAAGTGCACAGTTCAGTGGCATTAAGTACATTCACATTGTTGTGCAGTCATCACCAAAATCCATCTCCAGAACGTTTTCCTCACCCCAAACTGAAACTCTGTACCTATGAAACAATAATCCCCCATTTCCCTCCCCCTACCCCCAATACCCACCATTCTACTTTCTGTCTCTATGAATTTGACTCCTCTAGGTACCTCACTTAAATGGAACCACTAAATAATTGTCCTTTTGTGACTGCCTTCTTCACTTAGCTTACTGTTTTCAAGGCTCACCCACATTGTAGTGTGTATCAGAATTTCATTCCTTGTTGAGGATGAATAACATTCCATTGTATTCTTCTATCAATGGACACTTGGATGGTTTTCACCTTTTGGCTATTGTGAATTCTGTTGCTAAAAACATTGGTGTACAAATATCTGTTTCAATCCCTGCTTTAAATTCTTTTTTGTGTATATACCCAGAAGTGAAATTGCTGAAGTAATTCTTAATTTTAAAATATCCAAGTTTATCCATTATTTATAGTTTGTTTTAGAAGTATTTTTAAAGAATTCATTTCCTGTCTCAAGGTAGTGATGAAGTTCTCATATATTGTGTTGTTTTGCCTTTCACATTTAGGTCTGTAATCTACCTGGAATTGACTTTTGTCAATGATAGGGGGCAGGGATCTAATTTAATTTTTTATATGGATACCCAATTGTTCCAGCACTGTTTGCTGAAAATTCTGTCCTTCCCCATTTACATGCAATGCCAGCTCTGCCGTAAGTCAAGTCTCCATATATGTGAGATTGATTTCTGGTCTCTTTGCACTCATCTTGTTCAAATTGTCTTTCCCTTTGTTAATACTACATAATCTTAATTATAGTAGCTTATTAATAATTCTTGATAGTTGATGAGACAAGTCTTCCAACTTTGTTGTTGTCAAGAGGGTCTTCACTCTTACATTCTTCTGCTTTTTCATATATTACAATCAGCTTGTCAGTTTCCAGACACACACACACCACACACACACGCACACACACACACCCCACACACTTGTTGGGATCTTGATTGGAAACATATTGAAACTGTAAATCAGTTTGAGGAGAACTGACTTTTTTTTTTAAGAGATGGGCTCTCACTATGTTGCCCAGGGTGATCTCGAACTCCTGGGCTCAAGTGATCTGCCTGCCTTGGCCTCCCAAAGTGTTGGGATTACAGAAGTGAACCACTGCACCTGGCGAGAACTAACATCTTTACAATATTGAGGCTTCCAATCCATGAACATAGTATATTCATTTATTTTGATCTTTAATGTCTTTCAATACAGTTTTACATTTTCTCCATAAAAATCTTGCACTTATTTTTTTTTTTTGAGATAGTCTCACTCTGTTGCCCAGGCTGGAGTGCAATGGTGCAAGCTCAGCTCACTGCAACCTCCACCTCCTGGGTTCAATCAATTCTCGTGTCTCAGCCCCCCAGGTAGCTGGACTCACAGGCATGTGCCACCATGCCTGGCTAATTTTTGCATTTTTAGTAGAGATGCAGTTTCACCATGTTGGCCAGGCTGTTCCCAAACTCCTGGCCTCATATGATCTGCCCACCTTGGCCTCCCAAAGTGCTGGAATTACAGGCGAGAGCCACCATGCCTGACATTCTTTTCAGGATTTATTCCTAGATATGATATCTATATCTGTATGTAACTTTTTATTATGGAAAATTTCCAATATATGTAAAAGTGGACTGAATTATAAGCAGGGCAAATTACGGTCCGTGGATGGTTACCTCACCTGGTTTTGTAAATAAGCTGGACTATTTGTTTACATATTTTCTGTGGCTGAGTTCGTGTTACAATGGCATGGTTGAGTAGTTGTGATGGAGACCACACAGACAGCGTCAAAGATAAAACCAAACACTAGTTAAAATGGTAAGGGCAGATTTTAATCAGTAATAATGATTGCAATAGGGAAGATAGTCCAGCATGAACTAAACTGAACTCAGCTTTGATTTGTACAGAAGTAACTGGGCATTTTAAAGGAAGAATCTAGGAGTGGAGGAGGGGGGACAAGCGAGGGCTCAGTAGAGCCAGGGAACCGAAAATTACAAAGGGTCAGTCAGTATAAATGTTATTCGTCTAATTTTGTGCTTTAAGAGGGCTAGAGTCATCTTAGGGATGTGGCCATGAGCTCTTAGAAACTATTTTAGTGTTTGTTCAAGTCTTTATAGACAAAGGTTGAGGCCTAGCTGAGAAGGAGGCTCAGAGGAGCCTGGCTTGAGTTTGGTCAAGAAGAGAAACTGTCACTTGGCAGTCCTAAAATATATATATATATTTTTTCTGAGACCAATTCTTGCTCTGTCCCTCAGGCTAGAGTGCAGTGGTGCAATTTCGGCTCACTGCAACCTCTGCAGCCCGGGTTCAAGCGATTCTCCTGCCTCGACCTCCCAAGTAGCTGGGATTACAGTCGCCCACCACCACGCCTGGCTAAGTTTTGTATTTTTAGTAGAGATGGGGTTTCACCGTGTTGGCCAGGCTGGTCTTGAACTCCTGACCTCAGGTGATCCACCCGCCTGGGCCTCCCAAAGTGCTGGGATTACACCCTGGAATGAACCCTTTTGTACTCACACCCAACCGTAGCCACCGTATGTTATCTTATCTTGCCTGAAAATCATCAAATAGTCATTTAATATCCAAATTTGCAATAGTTTCATAAACATGACAAATTTTTAAATAATTAATTAATTAACTAGTTTTTTTTTGGAGACACAGTTTTGCTCTCTTTCCCAGGCTGTAGTGCAGTGGCACAATCTCAGCTTACTGCAACCTCCACCTCCTGGACTCAAGCGATCCTCCTGTCTCAGCCTCCTGAGTAGCTGGGACCACAGGCGTGTGCCACCACGCCTGGCTAATTTTTTGTAATTTTTGTAGAGATGAGATTTTGCCATGTTTTCCAGGCTGGTCTCAAACTCCTGGGCTCAAGCAGTCCACCCACCTTGGCCTCTCAAGGTGTTGGGATTACAGGCATGAGCCACTGCACCTGGCCAACAACTTATTTTTATAACTTGTCTTTTTAAAGTCAGGATAGAAATAACGTCCACACTTTGTGATTGGTTGATGTCTCTTTTAAGCCTTTTAAACTGTAGGTTCTCCCTCCATATCTTGTTTTTTCTTGCAGTCTTTTTTTTTTTTTGAAGAAGAAGAAATTAGATTGTCCTGTAATTTTTGCATCCCTGTAGTATAGTTAAACATGCTCCTCTGTCTTCGCTTTAAGCTGTGAACTGGTGGTTGAATCTAGAGGTTTGATTAGAATTGGATTCAGTTTTTAGCCCAAACTACTTCTTGGGTTGGTGGTGTGTTCTTTCCATCAGAAGGTATATGTCTCCTTGTACTACTTTATATTTACTGATGCTATTTTATATGTATATATATATGTCTGTGTGTGTGTGTGTATGTGTATGTATATATATATATGTATATATATATATATATATACATATATATATACACATATATATGTGTACATATATTTTTTTGAGACGAAGTCTTGCTCTGTCGCCCAGGCTGGAGTGCAGTGGCGCGATCTCAGCTCACTGCAACCTCTGCCTCCTGGATTCAAGCAATTCTCCTGTCTCAGCCTCCTAAGTAGCTGAGACTACAGGCACCCACCACCATGCCCAGGTAATTTTTGTATTTTTAGTAGAGACGGAGTTTCACCATATCAGTCAGGCTGGTCTTGAACTCCTGACCTCAGGTGATCCACCCGCCTTGGCCTCCCAAAGTGCTGGGATTGCAGGCATGAGCCACCAGGCCCCCCCTGTTTTGTGCTTTGCATATGTTTTGCATTTCTACACTTTCTCCCATGTAAAAACACAATTGAGTTTTGTTTGTTGATTTTGCATCCAGAACTCTTGCTTTTATTAATCTATATAATTTATCTATTTGGATTTTGTTTGTTTTCTATGTAGACAATCATATGTAGACAAATGACAGTTTTTGTTATTTCCTTTTCAATTCTTTACATCTCTCTTCCCTTCCCTTTCCTTACTGGGCTAGCTAAGACTGTTAGTATAATGTTGCATAGAAATGGTGATAGCAAGGAACCCATGACTTATTCTGGATTTTAAAGGAAATGTGGTCATCATTTCACCTTTAAGTATGACACTTGCTATATTATTTATATAGATGCTCTTTATCAGGTAAAGGAAACTCCTTTCCCTTCCTGGTTTGCTAATTATTTACAATTATTATTACAATTATTACAATTACAATATTTACGATTATTATAATTATTATTATTGCACAGTGCATTTAATCGCGTATGTTTTTTCCATTTCTGAGATAATAATATGATTTTTATCCTCGAATTTATTAACGTTAATTTAAGGAGTTAGTGGTTTTTTTTTAAATATTAAGTTTTTTTAAATGTTAAGTTCTTGCCTTGCTGGAACAAACCCAATTTGGTAATGCTATATCTTTTTCATATTTCGTGAATTCAATTTCATATTTTGTTTGGGGTTTTCAATGGATGAATTAACTGGCCTGAAATGATTTGTTCTCATACTACCCTTGTGAGATTTTGGTATCAGGGTTTTGCTAGCTTCATAGAATGAATTGTGGATTATCTTTTTGTTTTCTATTTTCTGGGATAATGTATTTAAGATTGGAATTATTTGTTCTTTGGACATTTTGATAGAATGGCTGGTTAAAAAAAAGTATGGACGGATGTTCTCTTTAGGGAAGGTGTTTCCTTCCCTGCTGATTCAATTTATCTTGTGGCTACAGGTTTATTCAGTGTTGTTTTTCTCTTGAATCAATTTTGGTAAGTTATACTTTTCTAGATACCTATTTGTTTCATCTGAGTTTTCAAACTTATTGGCATGTTGGCATACAGTATTTCACAATAGCCTCTTATCTTTAAGGACTGCGCACTTGTAATTATACATTCCAAATATTAGCTAGTTATACCTCCTCTCTTTTCCTTAATCAGTCTTGTCAGAGAATTGTCAGTTTTTTCAAAGAACCGATTTTTGGTTTGTTCATCCTCTCCACTGTATGTTTGTTGTCAATGTCACCTTCCGTTCAGTTTATGCTACTATTTGTAAAGTCTTAAAGATTATGCTTAGTTCATTAGTTTTCTGCCTTTTTCCCTTTCTAATAAAGTCATTTAAAGCTATAAAGGAACCTTTTAATTATCGCTTTTGCTGCATTCATAGACTTTACATACAGTCTTATCATTCAATCTCAATATTTTGTCATTTTTAATTACAACTTTTCTTTGACCTATGTGTTACTTAAAAGTTTCTTTCTTTCTTTCTTTTTTCTTTTTTTTTTTTTTTGGAGACAGAGTCTGGCTCTATCCCCCAGGTTGGAGTGCAATGGTGCTATCTTGGCTTACTGCAGCCTCCACCTCCCAGCTTCAAGCAATTCTCATGCCTCAGCCTCCCGAGTAGCTGAGATCACAGGCGTGTGCCACCACGTCTGGCTAATTTTTGTATTTTTAGTAGAGATGGAGTTTCGCCATGTTGGCCAGGCTGGTCTCAAACTCCTGACCTGAGGTGATCCACCCACCTGACCTCCCAAAGTGCTGGGATTACAGGTGTGAGCTACCACGCCTGGCTAAAAGTGTATTTCTTAATTTCCAAACATAATCTTTTGTTGCTTTTGTCTTTATTGCCTTCTAACTTAATGATATTGTGGTCTGAGAAGCTGGTCTTCATCTGAGTTATCCAGTCTGATAGCCACTGGCCACTTGTGTCTATTGAGCACTTGAACTTTGGTTAGTCCAAATTGAGATGTACTGTAAGTGTAAAATATACACTGAATTTCAAAGACTTAGTACAAAAAAAAGTAAACATTTCATTAATAGTTGTTCATGGCTGGGTGCGGTTCGTCACGCCTGTAATCCCAGCACTTTAGGAGGCCGAGGCAGGCGGATAATGAGGTCAGGAGTTTGAGACCAGCCTGGCCAACATAGTGAAACCCTGTATCTACTGAAAACAAACAAACAAACGAACAAAATTAGCCAGGCGTGGTGGTGCGCACCTGTAATGCAAGCTACTCAGGAGGCTGAGGCAGGAGAATTGCTTGAACCCGG